>NC_141212.1:7580000-8171095 GCF_054491065.1 Syngnathus leptorhynchus | reverse complement strand
GAAATGCCGCTCTCCCGTCACTCTGGTTAAAGTGTTATGAAAAAAAAGGCTGTTGGGGGCTAGGGAGTATCGAGTTGATCATTATACATGAAGAAATAACCAATTTCATCGTTTGGTTTGTGTTTTACACGCGTTTTAAATTTTATTGCCGAAATCGCTTTTTCTCGCCGAGATAAGCACGTTTTCTGAAATGCCGCTCTCCCGTCACTCTGGTTAAAGTGTAATGAAAAAAAAGGCTGTTGGGGGCTAGGGAGTATCGAGTTGATCATTATACATGAAGAAATAACCAATTTCATCGTTTGGTTTATGTTTTACACGCGTTTTAAATTTTATTGCCGAAATCGCTTTTTCTCGCCGAGATAAGCACGTTTTCTGAAATGCCGCTCTCCCGTCACTCTGGTTAACGTGTTATGAAAAAAAAGGCTGTTGGGGGCTAGGGAGTATCGAGTTGATCATTATACATGAAGAAATAACCAATTTCATCGTTTGGTTTATGTTTTACACGCGTTTTAAATTTTATTGCCGAAATCGCTTTTTCTCGCCGAGATAAGCACGTTTTCTGAAATGCCGCTCTCCCGTCACTCTGGTTAAAGTGTTATGAAAAAAAAGGCTGTTGGGGGCTAGGGAGTATCGAGTTGATCATTATACATGAAGAAATAACCAATTTCATCGTTTGGTTTATGTTTTACACCCGTTTTAAATTTTATTGCCGAAATCGCTTTTTCTCGCTGAGATAAGCACGTTTTCTGAAATGCCGCTCTCCCGTCACTCTGGTTAAAGTGTTATGAAAAAAAAGGCTGTTGGGGGCTAGGGAGTATCGAGTTGATCATTATACATGAAGAAATAACCAATTTCATCGTTTGGTTTATGTTTTACACGCGTTTTAAATTTTATTGCCGAAATCGCTTTTTCTCGCCGAGATAAGCACGTTTTCTGAAATGCCGCTCTCCCGTCACTCTGGTTAAAGTGTTATGAAAAAAAAGGCTGTTGGGGGCTAGGGAGTATCGAGTTGATCATTATACATGAAGAAATAACCAATTTCATCGTTTGGTTTATGTTTTACACGATGCTGAGCTCCAGCTGGAAGTGTAAAAAGAACCGGGCTGGTTAAAAAAAGAACCGGGCGACCCGGTAAAATTGCTTAGCCGGGGCTCTGGAAGCCTAACACGGCGTGATCTTGTCCAAAAAGCCGCTGCTGAGCTCCAGCTGGAAGTGTAAAAAGAACCGGGCTGGTTAAAAAAAAGAACCGGGCGACCCGGTAAAATTGCTTAGCCGGGGCTCTGGAAGCCTAACACGGCGTGATCTTGTCCAAAAAGCCGCTGCTGAGCTCCAGCTGGAAGTGTAAAAAGAACCGGGCTGGTTAAAAAAAAGAACCGGGCGGCCCGGTAAAATTGCTTAGCCGGAGCTCTGGAAGCCTAACCCGGCGTGATACTGTGCAAAAAGCCGCTGCTGAGCTCCAGCTGGAAGTGTAAAAAAAACCGGGCTGGTTAAAAAAAAGAACCGGGCGACCCTGTAAAATTGCTTAGCCGGGGCTCTGGAAGCCTAACACGGCGTGATCTTGTCCAAAAACCCGCTGCTGAGCTCCAGCTGGAAGTGTAAAAAGAACCGGGCTGGTTAAAAAAAAGAACCGGGCGGGCCGGTAAAAATGCTTAGCCGGGGCTCTGGAAGCCTAACACGGCGTGATCTTGTCCAAAAAGCCGCTCGTGAGCTCCAGCTGGAAGTGTAAAAAGAACCGGGCTGGTTCAAAAAAAGAACCGGGCGGCCCGGTAGAATTGCTTAGCCGAGGTCCTGGAAGCCTAACCCGGCGTGATCTTGCGCAAAAAGCCGCTGCTGAGCTCCAGCTGGAAGTGTAAAAAGAACCGGGCTGGTTCAAAAAAAGAACCGGGCGGCCCGGTAAAATTGCTTAGCCGGGGTCCTGGAAGCCTAACGCGGCGTGATCTTGCCCGAAAGTCGGCCTCTATACTTCCATATTAGGTACCAGGCGCTCAGAGCCAACTTGGCAAAAATTTTCTAAGTGCCCACGGCTCTGCGGGGATTGTGCGTCCGACCCGCGCCGGTTCTCCAGCCGGCCTAAAATAACGCAAAACCAGCCTCTCCCCCTGGAGCTCACAGCCAAAGGCGAAACTTTTCTAAGTGCCTACGGCTCTGCGGGCTTTTGAGTCCGCCCCGCGCCGGTTCGTCGTTTGGCCTCAAAAAGCGAAAAATCAGCCTCTCTCCCTGGAGCTCGACTCGAGTTGATCATTATACATGAAGAAATAACCAATTTCATCGTTTGGTTTATGTTTTACACGCGTTTTAAATTTTATTGCCGAAATCGCTTTTTCTCGCCGAGATAAGCACGTTTTCTGAAATGCCGCTCTCCCGTCACTCTGGTTAAAGTGTTATGAAAAAAAAGGCTGTTGGGGGCTAGGGAGTATCGAGTTGATCATTATACATGAAGAAATAACCAATTTCATCGTTTGGTTTATGTTTTACACGCGTTTTAAATTTTATTGCCGAAATCGCTTTTTCTCGCCGAGATAAGCACGTTTTCTGAAATGCCGCTCTCCCGTCACTCTGGTTAAAGTGTTATGAAAAAAAAGGCTGTTGGGGGCTAGGGAGTATCGAGTTGATCATTATACATGAAGAAATAACCAATTTCATCGTTTGGTTTATGTTTTACACGCGTTTTAAATTTTATTGCCGAAATCGCTTTTTCTCGCCGAGATAAGCACGTTTTCTGAAATGCCGCTCTCCCGTCACTCTGGTTAAAGTGTTATGAAAAAAAAGGCTGTTGGGGGCTAGGGAGTATCGAGTTGATCATTATACATGAAGAAATAACCAATTTCATCGTTTGGTTTATGTTTTACACGATGCTGAGCTCCAGCTGGAAGTGTAAAAAGAACCGGGCTGGTTAAAAAAAGAACCGGGCCACCCGGTAAAATTGCTTAGCCGGGGCTCTGGAAGCCTAACACGGCGTGATCTTGTCCAAAAAGCCGCTGCTGAGCTCCAGCTGGAAGTGTAAAAAGAACCGGGCTGGTTAAAAAAAAGAACCGGGCGACCCGGTAAAATTGCTTAGCCGGGGCTCTGGAAGCCTAACACGGCGTGATCTTGTCCAAAAAGCCGCTGCTGAGCTCCAGCTGGAAGTGTAAAAAGAACCGGGCTGGTTAAAAAAAAGAACCGGGCGGCCCGGTAAAATTGCTTAGCCGGGGCTCTGGAAGCCTAACCCGGCGTGATACTGTCCAAAAAGCCGCTGCTGAGCTCCAGCTGGAAGTGTAAAAAAAACCGGGCTGGTTAAAAAAAAGAACCGGGCGACCCTGTAAAATTGCTTAGCCGGGGCTCTGGAAGCCTAACACGGCGTGATCTTGTCCAAAAACCCGCTGCTGAGCTCCAGCTGGAAGTGTAAAAAGAACCGGGCTGGTTAAAAAAAAGAATCGGGCGGGCCGGTAAAATTGCTTAGCCGGGGCTCTGGAAGCCTAACACGGCGTGATCTTGTCCAAAAAGCCGCTCGTGAGCTCCAGCTGGAAGTGTAAAAAGAACCGGGCTGGTTCAAAAAAAGAACCGGGCGGCCCGGTAGAATTGCTTAGCCGAGGTCCTGGAAGCCTAACCCGGCGTGATCTTGCGCAAAAAGCCGCTGCTGAGCTCCAGCTGGAAGTGTAAAAAGAACCGGGCTGGTTCAAAAAAAGAACCGGGCGGCCCGGTAAAATTGCTTAGCCGGGGTCCTGGAAGCCTAACGCGGCGTGACCTTGCCCGAAAGTCGGCCTCTATACTTCCATATTAGGTACCAGGCGCTCAGAGCCAACTTGGCAAAAATTTTCTAAGTGCCCACGGCTCTGCGGGGATTGTGCGTCCGACCCGCGCCGGTTCTCCAGCCGGCCTAAAATAACGCAAAACCAGCCTCTCCCCCTGGAGCTCACAGCCAAAGGCGAAACTTTTCTAAGTGCCTACGGCTCTGCGGGCTTTTGAGTCCGCCCCGCGCCGGTTCGTCGGTCGGCCTCAAAAAGCGAAAAATCAGCCTCTCTCCCTGGAGCTCGACTCGAGTTGATCATTATACATGAAGAAATAACCAATTTCATCGTTTGGTTTATGTTTTACACGCGTTTTAAATTTTATTGCCGAAATCGCTTTTTCTCGCCGAGATAAGCACGTTTTCTGAAATGCCGCTCTCCCGTCACTCTGGTTAAAGTGTTATGAATAAAAAGGCTGTTGGGGGCTAGGGAGTATCGAGTTGATCATTATACATGAAGAAATAACCAATTTCATCGTTTGGTTTATGTTTTACACGCGTTTTAAATTTTATTGCAGAAATCGCTTTTTCTCGCCGAGATAAGCACGTTTTCTGAAATGCCGCTCTCCCGTCACTCTGGTTAAAGTGTTATGAAAAAAAAGGCTGTTGGGGGCTAGGGAGTATCGAGTTGATCATTATACATGAAGAAATAACCAATTTCATCGTTTGGTTTATGTTTTACACGCGTTTTAAATTTTATTGCCGAAATCGCTTTTTCTCGCCGAGATAAGCACGTTTTCTGAAATGCCGCTCTCCCGTCACTCTGGTTAAAGTGTTATGAAAAAAAAGGCTGTTGGGGGCTAGGGAGTATCGAGTTGATCATTATACATGAAGAAATAACCAATTTCATCGTTTGGTTTATGTTTTACACGCGTTTTAAATTTTATTGCCGAAATCGCTTTTTCTCGCCGAGATAAGCACGTTTTCTGAAATGCCGCTCTCCCGTCACTCTGGTTAAAGTGTTATGAAAAAAAAGGCTGTTGGGGGCTAGGGAGTATCGAGTTGATCATTATACATGAAGAAATAAACAATTTCATCGTTTGGTTTATGTTTTACACGCGTTTTAAATTTTATTGCCGAAATCGCTTTTTCTCGCCGAGATAAGCACGTTTTCTGAAATGCCGCTCTCCCGTCACTCTGGTTAAAGTGTTATGAAAAAAAAGGCTGTTGGGGGCTAGGGAGTATCGAGTTGATCATTATACATGAAGAAATAACCAATTTCATCGTTTGGTTTATGTTTTACACGCGTTTTAAATTTTATTGCCGAAATCGCTTTTTCTCGCCGAGATAAGCACGTTTTCTGAAATGCCGCTCTCCCGTCACTCTGGTTAAAGTGTTATGAAAAAAAAGGCTGTTGGGGGCTAGGGAGTATCGAGTTGATCATTATACATGAAGAAATAACCAATTTCATCGTTTGGTTTATGTTTTACACGCGTTTTAAATTTCATTGCCGAAATCGCTTTTTCTCGCCGAGATAAGCACGTTTTCTGAAATGCCGCTCTCCCGTCACTCTGGTTAAAGTGTTATGAAAAAAAAGGCTGTTGGGGGCTAGGGAGTATCGAGTTGATTATTATACATGAAGAAATAACCAATTTCATCGTTTGGTTTATGTTTTACACGCGTTTTAAATTTTATTGCCGAAATCGCTTTTTCTCGCCGAGATAAGCACGTTTTCTGAAATGCCGCTCTCCCGTCACTCTGGTTAAAGTGTCATGAAAAAAAAGGCTGTTGGGGGCTAGGGAGTATCGAGTTGATCATTATACATGAAGAAATAACCAATTTCATCGTTTGGTTTATGTTTTACACGCGTTTTAAATTTTATTGCCGAAATCGCTTTTTCTCGCCGAGATAAGCACGTTTTCTGAAATGCCGCTCTCCCGTCACTCTGGTTAAAGTGTTATGAAAAAAAAGGCTGTTGGGGGCTAGGGAGTATCGAGTTGATCATTATACATGAAGAAATAACCAATTTCATCGTTTGGTTTATGTTTTACACGCGTTTTAATTTTTATTGCCGAAATCGCTTTTTCTCGCCGAGATAAGCACGTTTTCTGAAATGCCGCTCTCCCGTCACTCTGGTTAAAGTGTTGTGAAAAAAAAGGCTGTTGGGGGCTAGGGAGTATCGAGTTGATCATTATACATGAAGAAATAACCAATTTCATCGTTTGGTTTATGTTTTACACGCGTTTTAAATTTTATTGCCGAAATCGCTTTTTCTCGCCGAGATAAGCACGTTTTCTGAAATGCCGCTCTCCCGTCACTCTGGTTAAAGTGTTATGAAAAAAAAGGCTGTTGGGGGCTAGGGAGTATCGAGTTGATCGATATACATGAAGAAATAACCAATTTCATCGTTTGGTTTATGTTTTACACGCGTTTTAAATTTTATTGCCGAAATCGCTTTTTCTCGCCGAGATAAGCACGTTTTCTGAAATGCCGCTCTCCCGTCACTCTGGTTAAAGTGTTATGAAAAAAAAGGCTGTTGGGGGCTAGGGAGTATCGAGTTGATCATTATACATGAAGAAATAACCAATTTCATCGTTTGGTTTATGTTTTACACGCGTTTTAAATTTTATTGCCGAAATCGCTTTTTCTCGCCGAGATAAGCACGTTTTCTGAAATGCCGCTCTCCCGTCACTCTGGTTAAAGTGTTATGAAAAAAAAGGCTGTTGGGGGCTAGGGAGTATCGAGTTGATCATTATACATGAAGAAATAACCAATTTCATCGTTTGGTTTATGTTTTACACGCGTTTTAAATTTTATTGCCGAAATCGCTTTTTCTCGCCGAGATAAGCACGTTTTCTGAAATGCCGCTCTCCCGTCACTCTGGTTAAAGTGTTATGAAAAAAAAGGCTGTTGGGGGCTAGGGAGTATCGAGTTGATCATTATACATGAAGAAATAACCAATTTCATCGTTTGGTTTATGTTTTACACGCGTTTTAAATTTTATTGCCGAAATCGCTTTTTCTCGCCGAGATAAGCACGTTTTCTGAAATGCCGCTCTCCCGTCACTCTGGTTAAAGTGTTATGAAAAAAAAGGCTGTTGGGGGCTAGGGAGTATCGAGTTGATCATTATACATGAAGAAATAACCAATTTCATCGTTTGGTTTATGTTTTACACGCGTTTTAAATTTTATTGCCGAAATCGCTTTTTCTCGCCGAGATAAGCACGTTTTCTGAAATGCCGCTCTCCCGTCACTCTGGTTAAAGTGTTATGAAAAAAAAGGCTGTTGGGGGCTAGGGAGTATCGAGTTGATCATTATACATGAAGAAATAACCAATTTCATCGTTTGGTTTATGTTTTACACCCGTTTTAAATTTTATTGCCGAAATCGCTTTTTCTCGCTGAGATAAGCACGTTTTCTGAAATGCCGCTCTCCCGTCACTCTGGTTAAAGTGTTATGAAAAAAAAGGCTGTTGGGGGCTAGGGAGTATCGAGTTGATCATTATACATGAAGAAATAACCAATTTCATCGTTTGGTTTATGTTTTACGCGCGTTTTAAATTTTATTGCCGAAATCGCTTTTTCTCGCCGAGATAAGCACGTTTTCTGAAATGCCGCTCTCCCGTCACTCTGGTTAAAGTGTTATGAAAAAAAAGGCTGTTGGGGGCTAGGGAGTATCGAGTTGATCATTATACATGAAGAAATAACCAATTTCATCGTTTGGTTTATGTTTTACACGATGCTGAGCTCCAGCTGGAAGTGTAAAAAGAACCGGGCTGGTTAAAAAAAGAACCGGGCGACCCGGTAAAATTGCTTAGCCGGGGCTCTGGAAGCCTAACACGGCGTGATCTTGTCCAAAAAGCCGCTGCTGAGCTCCAGCTGGAAGTGTAAAAAGAACCGGGCTGGTTAAAAAAAAGAACCGGGCGACCCGGTAAAATTGCTTAGCCGGGGCTCTGGAAGCCTAACACGGCGTGATCTTGTCCAAAAAGCCGCTGCTGAGCTCCAGCTGGAAGTGTAAAAAGAACCGGGCTGGTTAAAAAAAAGAACCGGGCGGCCCGGTAAAATTGCTTAGCCGGAGCTCTGGAAGCCTAACCCGGCGTGATACTGTGCAAAAAGCCGCTGCTGAGCTCCAGCTGGAAGTGTAAAAAAAACCGGGCTGGTTAAAAAAAAGAACCGGGCGACCCTGTAAAATTGCTTAGCCGGGGCTCTGGAAGCCTAACACGGCGTGATCTTGTCCAAAAACCCGCTGCTGAGCTCCAGCTGGAAGTGTAAAAAGAACCGGGCTGGTTAAAAAAAAGAACCGGGCGGGCCGGTAAAAATGCTTAGCCGGGGCTCTGGAAGCCTAACACGGCGTGATCTTGTCCAAAAAGCCGCTCGTGAGCTCCAGCTGGAAGTGTAAAAAGAACCGGGCTGGTTCAAAAAAAGAACCGGGCGGCCCGGTAGAATTGCTTAGCCGAGGTCCTGGAAGCCTAACCCGGCGTGATCTTGCGCAAAAAGCCGCTGCTGAGCTCCAGCTGGAAGTGTAAAAAGAACCGGGCTGGTTCAAAAAAAGAACCGGGCGGCCCGGTAAAATTGCTTAGCCGGGGTCCTGGAAGCCTAACGCGGCGTGACCTTGCCCGAAAGTCGGCCTCTATACTTCCATATTAGGTACCAGGCGCTCAGAGCCAACTTGGCAAAAATTTTCTAAGTGCCCACGGCTCTGCGGGGATTGTGCGTCCGACCCGCGCCGGTTCTCCAGCCGGCCTAAAATAACGCAAAACCAGCCTCTCCCCCTGGAGCTCACAGCCAAAGGCGAAACTTTTCTAAGTGCCTACGGCTCTGCGGGCTTTTGAGTCCGCCCCGCGCCGGTTCGTCGGTCGGCCTCAAAAAGCGAAAAATCAGCCTCTCTCCCTGGAGCTCGACTCGAGTTGATCATTATACATGAAGAAATAACCAATTTCATCGTTTGGTTTATGTTTTACACGCGTTTTAAATTTTATTGCCGAAATCGCTTTTTCTCGCCGAGATAAGCACGTTTTCTGAAATGCCGCTCTCCCGTCACTCTGGTTAAAGTGTTATGAAAAAAAAAGGCTGTTGGGGGCTAGGGAGTATCGAGTTGATCATTATACATGAAGAAATAACCAATTTCATCGTTTGGTTTATGTTTTACACGCGTTTTAAATTTTATTGCCGAAATCGCTTTTTCTCGCCGAGATAAGCACGTTTTCTGAAATGCCGCTCTCCCGTCACTCTGGTTAAAGTGTTATGAAAAAAAAGGCTGTTGGGGGCTAGGGAGTATCGAGTTGATCATTATACATGAAGAAATAACCAATTTCATCGTTTGGTTTATGTTTTACACGCGTTTTAAATTTTATTGCCGAAATCGCTTTTTCTCGCCGAGATAAGCACGTTTTCTGAAATGCCGCTCTCCCGTCACTCTGGTTAAAGTGTTATGAAAAAAAAGGCTGTTGGGGGCTAGGGAGTATCGAGTTGATCATTATACATGAAGAAATAACCAATTTCATCGTTTGGTTTATGTTTTACACGCGTTTTAAATTTTATTGCCGAAATCGCTTTTTCTCGCCGAGATAAGCACGTTTTCTGAAATGCCGCTCTCCCGTCACTCTGGTTAAAGTGTTATGAAAAAAAAGGCTGTTGGGGGCTAGGGAGTATCGAGTTGATCATTATACATGAAGAAATAAACAATTTCATCGTTTGGTTTATGTTTTACACGCGTTTTAAATTTTATTGCCGAAATCGCTTTTTCCCGCCGAGATAAGCACGTTTTCTGAAATGCCGCTCTCCCGTCACTCTGGTTAAAGTGTTATGAAAAAAAAGGCTGTTGGGGGCTAGGGAGTATCGAGTTGATCATTATACATGAAGAAATAACCAATTTCATCGTTTGGTTTATGTTTTACACGATGCTGAGCTCCAGCTGGAAGTGTAAAAAGAACCGGGCTGGTTAAAAAAAGAACCGGGCGACCCGGTAAAATTGCTTAGCCGGGGCTCTGGAAGCCTAACACGGCGTGATCTTGTCCAAAAAGCCGCTGCTGAGCTCCAGCTGGAAGTGTAAAAAGAACCGGGCTGGTTAAAAAAAAGAACCGGGCGACCCGGTAAAATTGCTTAGCCGGGGCTCTGGAAGCCTAACACGGCGTGATCTTGTCCAAAAAGCCGCTGCTGAGCTCCAGCTGGAAGTGTAAAAAGAACCGGGCTGGTTAAAAAAAAGAACCGGGCGGCCCGGTAAAATTGCTTAGCCGGGGCTCTGGAAGCCTAACCCGGCGTGATACTGTGCAAAAAGCCGCTGCTGAGCTCCAGCTGGAAGTGTAAAAAAAACCGGGCTGGTTAAAAAAAAGAACCGGGCGACCCTGTAAAATTGCTTAGCCGGGGCTCTGGAAGCCTAACACGGCGTGATCTTGTCCAAAAACCCGCTGCTGAGCTCCAGCTGGAAGTGTAAAAAGAACCGGGCTGGTTAAAAAAAAGAATCGGGCGGGCCGGTAAAATTGCTTAGCCGGGGCTCTGGAAGCCTAACACGGCGTGATCTTGTCCAAAAAGCCGCTCGTGAGCTCCAGCTGGAAGTGTAAAAAGAACCGGGCTGGTTCAAAAAAAGAACCGGGCGGCCCGGTAGAATTGCTTAGCCGAGGTCCTGGAAGCCTAACCCGGCGTGATCTTGCGCAAAAAGCCGCTGCTGAGCTCCAGCTGGAAGTGTAAAAAGAACCGGGCTGGTTCAAAAAAAGAACCGGGCGGCCCGGTAAAATTGCTTAGCCGGGGTCCTGGAAGCCTAACGCGGCGTGACCTTGCCCGAAAGTCGGCCTCTATACTTCCATATTAGGTACCAGGCGCTCAGAGCCAACTTGGCAAACATTTTCTAAGTGCCCACGGCTCTGCGGGGATTGTGCGTCCGACCGCGCCGGTTCTCCAGCCGGCCTAAAATAACGCAAAACCAGCCTCTCCCCCTGGAGCTCACAGCCAAAGGCGAAACTTTTGTAAGTGCCTACGGCTCTGCGGGCTTTTGAGTCCGCCCCGCGCCGGTTCGTCGGTCGGCCTCAAAAAGCGAAAAATCAGCCTCTCTCCCTGGAGCTCGACTCGAGTTGATCATTATACATGAAGAAATAACCAATTTCATCGTTTGGTTTATGTTTTACACGCGTTTTAAATTTTATTGCCGAAATCGCTTTTTCTCGCCGAGATAAGCACGTTTTCTGAAATGCCGCTCTCCCGTCACTCTGGTTAAAGTGTTATGAAAAAAAAAGGCTGTTGGGGGCTAGGGAGTATCGAGTTGATCATTATACATGAAGAAATAACCAATTTCATCGTTTGGTTTATGTTTTACACGCGTTTTAAATTTTATTGCCGAAATCGCTTTTTCTCGCCGAGATAAGCACGTTTTCTGAAATGCCGCTCTCCCGTCACTCTGGTTAAAGTGTTATGAAAAAAAAGGCTGTTGGGGGCTAGGGAGTATCGAGTTGATCATTATACATGAAGAAATAACCAATTTCATCGTTTGGTTTATGTTTTACACGCGTTTTAAATTTTATTGCCGAAATCGCTTTTTCTCGCCGAGATAAGCACGTTTTCTGAAATGCCGCTCTCCCGTCACTCTGGTTAAAGTGTTATGAAAAAAAAGGCTGTTGGGGGCTAGGGAGTATCGAGTTGATCATTATACATGAAGAAATAACCAATTTCATCGTTTGGTTTATGTTTTACACGCGTTTTAAATTTTATTGCCGAAATCGCTTTTTCTCGCCGAGATAAGCACGTTTTCTGAAATGCCGCTCTCCCGTCACTCTGGTTAAAGTGTTATGAAAAAAAAGGCTGTTGGGGGCTAGGGAGTATCGAGTTGATCATTATACATGAAGAAATAACCAATTTCATCGTTTGGTTTATGTTTTACACGCGTTTTAAATTTTATTGCCGAAATCGCTTTTTCTCGCCGAGATAAGCACGTTTTCTGAAATGCCGCTCTCCCGTCACTCTGGTTAAAGTGTTATGAAAAAAAAGGCTGTTGGGGGCTAGGGAGTATCGAGTTGATCATTATACATGAAGAAATAACCAATTTCATCGTTTGGTTTATGTTTTACACGCGTTTTAAATTTTATTGCCGAAATCGCTTTTTCTCGCCGAGATAAGCACGTTTTCTGAAATGCCGCTCTCCCGTCACTCTGGTTAAAGTGTTATGAAAAAAAAGGCTGTTGGGGGCTAGGGAGTATCGAGTTGATCATTATACATGAAGAAATAACCAATTTCATCGTTTGGTTTATGTTTTACACGCGTTTTAAATTTTATTGCCGAAATCGCTTTTTCTCGCCGAGATAAGCACGTTTTCTGAAATGCCGCTCTCCCGTCACTCTGGTTAAAGTGTTATGAAAAAAAAGGCTGTTGGGGGCTAGGGAGTATCGAGTTGATCATTATACATGAAGAAATAACCAATTTCATCGTTTGGTTTATGTTTTACACGCGTTTTAAATTTTTATTGCCGAAATCGCTTTTTCTCGCCGAGATAAGCACGTTTTCTGAAATGCCGCTCTCCCGTCACTCTGGTGAAGTGTTATGAAAAAAAAGGCTGTTGGGGGCTAGGGAGTATCGAGTTGATCATTATACATGAAGAAATAACCAATTTCATCGTTTGGTTTATGTTTTACACGCGTTTTAAATTTTATTGCCGAAATCGCTTTTTCTCGCCGAGATAAGCACGTTTTCTGAAATGCCGCTCTCCCGTCACTCTGGTTAAAGTGTTATGAAAAAAAAGGCTGTTGGGGGCTAGGGAGTATCGAGTTGATCATTATACATGAAGAAATAACCAATTTCATCGTTTGGTTTATGTTTTTACACGCGTTTTAAAATTTTATTGCCGAAATCGCTTTTTCTCGCCGAGATAAGCACGTTTTCTGAAATGCCGCTCTCCCGTCACTCTGGTTAAAGTGTTATGAAAAAAAAGGCTGTTGGGGGCTAGGGAGTATCGAGTTGATCATTATACATGAAGAAATAACCAATTTCATCGTTTGGTTTATGTTTTACACGCGTTTTAAATTTTATTGCCGAAATCGCTTTTTCTCGCCGAGATAAGCACGTTTTCTGAAATGCCGCTCTCCCCGTCACTCTGGTTAAAGTGTTATGAAAAAAAAGGCTGTTGGGGGCTAGGGGAGTATCGAGTTGATCATTATACATGAAGAAATAACCAATTTCATCGTTTGGTTTATGTTTTACACGCGTTTTTAAATTTTATTGCCGAAATCGCTTTTTCTCGCCGAGATAAGCACGTTTTCTGAAATGCCGCTCTCCCGTCACTCTGGTTAAAGTGTTATGAAAAAAAAGGCTGTTGGGGGCTAGGGAGTATCGAGTTGATCATTATACATGAAGAAATAACCAATTTCATCGTTTGGTTTATGTTTTACACGCGTTTTAAATTTTATTACCGAAATCGCTTTTTCTCGCCGAGATAAGCACGTTTTCTGAAATGCCGCTCTCCCGTCACTCTGTTAAAGTGTTATGAAAAAAAAGGCTGTTGGGGGCTAGGGAGTATCGAGTTGATCATTATACATGAAGAAATAACCAATTTCATCGTTTGGTTTATGTTTTACACGCGTTTTAAATTTTATTGCCGAAATCGCTTTTTCTCGCCGAGATAAGCACGTTTTCTGAAATGCCGCTCTCCCGTCACTCTGGTTAAAGTGTTATGAAAAAAAAGGCTGTTGGGGGCTAGGGAGTATCGAGTTGATCATTATACATGAAGAAATAACCAATTTCATCGTTTGGTTTATGTTTTACACGCGTTTTAAATTTTATTGCCGAAATCGCTTTTTCTCGCCGAGATAAGCACGTTTTCTGAAATGCCGCTCTCCGTCACTCTGGTTAAAGTGTTATGAAAAAAAAGGCTGTTGGGGGCTAGGGAGTATCGAGTTGATCATTATACATGAAGAAATAACCAATTTCATCGTTTGGTTTATGTTTTACACGCGTTTTAAATTTTATTGCCGAAATCGCTTTTTCTCGCCGAGATAAGCACGTTTTCTGAAATGCCGCTCTCCCGTCACTCTGGTTAAAGTGTTATGAAAAAAAAAGGCTGTTGGGGGCTAGGGAGTATCGAGTTGATTCATTATACATGAAGAAATAACCAATTTCATCGTTTGGTTTATGTTTTACACGCGTTTTAAATTTTATTGCCGAAATCGCTTTTTCTCGCCGAGATAAGCACGTTTTCTGAAATGCCGCTCTCCCGTCACTCTGGTTAAAGTGTTATGAAAAAAAAGGCTGTTGGGGGCTAGGGAGTATCGAGTTGATCATTATACATGAAGAAATAACCAATTTCATCGTTTGGTTTATGTTTTACACGCGTTTTAAATTTTATTGCCGAAATCGCTTTTTCTCGCCGAGATAAGCACGTTTTCTGAAATGCCGCTCTCCCGTCACTCTGGTTAAAGTGTTAAGAAAAAAAAGGCTGTTGGGGGCTAGGGAGTATCGAGTTGATCATTATACATGAAGAAATAACCAATTTCATCGTTTGGTTTATGTTTTACACGCGTTTTAAATTTTATTGCCGAAATCGCTTTTTCTCGCCGAGATAAGCACGTTTTCTGAAATGCCGCTCTCCCGTCACTCTGGTTAAAGTGTTATGAAAAAAAAGGCTGTTGGGGGCTAGGGAGTATCGAGTTGATCATTATACATGAAGAAATAACCAATTTCATCGTTTGGTTTATGTTTTACACGCGTTTTAAATTTTATTGCCGAAATCGCTTTTTCTCGCCGAGATAAGCACGTTTTCTGAAATGCCGCTCTCCCGTCACTCTGGTTAAAGTGTTATGAAAAAAAAGGCTGTTGGGGGCTAGGGAGTATCGAGTTGATCATTATACATGAAGAAATAACCAATTTCATCGTTTGGTTTATGTTTTACACGCGTTTTAAATTTTATTGCCGAAATCGCTTTTTCTCGCCGAGATAAGCACGTTTTCTGAAATGCCGCTCTCCCGTCACTCTGGTTAAAGTGTTATGAAAAAAAAGGCTGTTGGGGGCTAGGGAGTATCGAGTTGATCATTATACATGAAGAAATAACCAATTTCATCGTTTGGTTTATGTTTTACACGCGTTTTAAATTTTATTGCCGAAATCGCTTTTTCTCGCCGAGATAAGCACGTTTTCTGAAATGCCGCTCTCCCGTCACTCTGGTTAAAGTGTTATGAAAAAAAAGGCTGTTGGGGGCTAGGGAGTATCGAGTTGATCATTATACATGAAGAAATAACCAATTTCATCGTTTGGTTTATGTTTTACACGCGTTTTAAATTTTATTGCCGAAATCGCTTTTTCTCGCCGAGATAAGCACGTTTTCTGAAATGCCGCTCTCCCGTCACTCTGGTTAAAGTGTTATGAAAAAAAAGGCTGTTGGGGGCTAGGGAGTATCGAGTTGATCATTATACATGAAGAAATAACCAATTTCATCGTTTGGTTTATGTTTTACACGCGTTTTAAATTTTATTGCCGAAATCGCTTTTTCTCGCCGAGATAAGCACGTTTTCTGAAATGCCGCTCTCCCGTCACTCTGGTTAAAGTGTTATGAAAAAAAAGGCTGTTGGGGGCTAGGGAGTATCGAGTTGATCATTATACATGAAGAAATAACCAATTTCATCGTTTGGTTTATGTTTTACACGCGTTTTAAATTTTATTGCCGAAATCGCTTTTTCTCGCCGAGATAAGCACGTTTTCTGAAATGCCGCTCTCCCGTCACTCTGGTTAAAGTGTTATGAAAAAAAAGGCTGTTGGGGGCTAGGGAGTATCGAGTTGATCATTATACATGAAGAAATAACCAATTTCATCGTTTGGTTTATGTTTTACACGCGTTTTAAATTTTATTGCCGAAATCGCTTTTTCTCGCCGAGATAAGCACGTTTTCTGAAATGCCGCTCTCCCGTCACTCTGGTTAAAGTGTTATGAAAAAAAAGGCTGTTGGGGGCTAGGGAGTATCGAGTTGATCATTATACATGAAGAAATAACCAATTTCATCGTTTGGTTTATGTTTTACACGCGTTTTAAATTTTATTGCCGAAATCGCTTTTTCTCGCCGAGATAAGCACGTTTTCTGAAATGCCGCTCTCCCGTCACTCTGGTTAAAGTGTTATGAAAAAAAAGGCTGTTGGGGGCTAGGGAGTATCGAGTTGATCATTATACATGAAGAAATAACCAATTTCATCGTTTGGTTTATGTTTTACACGCGTTTTAAATTTTATTGCCGAAATCGCTTTTTCTCGCCGAGATAAGCACGTTTTCTGAAATGCCGCTCTCCCGTCACTCTGGTTAAAGTGTTATGAAAAAAAAGGCTGTTGGGGGCTAGGGAGTATCGAGTTGATCATTATACATGAAGAAATAACCAATTTCATCGTTTGGTTTATGTTTTACACGCGTTTTAAATTTTATTGCCGAAATCGCTTTTTCTCGCCGAGATAAGCACGTTTTCTGAAATGCCGCTCTCCCGTCACTCTGGTTAAAGTGTTATGAAAAAAAAGGCTGTTGGGGGCTAGGGAGTATCGAGTTGATCATTATACATGAAGAAATAACCAATTTCATCGTTTGGTTTATGTTTTACACGCGTTTTAAATTTTATTGCCGAAATCGCTTTTTCTCGCCGAGATAAGCACGTTTTCTGAAATGCCGCTCTCCCGTCACTCTGGTTAAAGTGTTATGAAAAAAAAGGCTGTTGGGGGCTAGGGAGTATCGAGTTGATCATTATACATGAAGAAATAACCAATTTCATCGTTTGGTTTATGTTTTACACGCGTTTTAAATTTTATTGCCGAAATCGCTTTTTCTCGCCGAGATAAGCACGTTTTCTGAAATGCCGCTCTCCCGTCACTCTGGTTAAAGTGTTATGAAAAAAAAGGCTGTTGGGGGCTAGGGAGTATCGAGTTGATCATTATACATGAAGAAATAACCAATTTCATCGTTTGGTTTATGTTTTACACGCGTTTTAAATTTTATTGCCGAAATCGCTTTTTCTCGCCGAGATAAGCACGTTTTCTGAAATGCCGCTCTCCCGTCACTCTGGTTAAAGTGTTATGAAAAAAAAGGCTGTTGGGGGCTAGGGAGTATCGAGTTGATCATTATACATGAAGAAATAACCAATTTCATCGTTTGGTTTATGTTTTACACGCGTTTTAAATTTTATTGCCGAAATCGCTTTTTCTCGCCGAGATAAGCACGTTTTCTGAAATGCCGCTCTCCCGTCACTCTGGTTAAAGTGTTATGAAAAAAAAGGCTGTTGGGGGCTAGGGAGTATCGAGTTGATCATTATACATGAAGAAATAACCAATTTCATCGTTTGGTTTATGTTTTACACGCGTTTTAAATTTTATTGCCGAAATCGCTTTTTCTCGCCGAGATAAGCACGTTTTCTGAAATGCCGCTCTCCCGTCACTCTGGTTAAAGTGTTATGAAAAAAAAGGCTGTTGGGGGCTAGGGAGTATCGAGTTGATCATTATACATGAAGAAATAACCAATTTCATCGTTTGGTTTATGTTTTACACGCGTTTTAAATTTTATTGCCGAAATCGCTTTTTCTCGCCGAGATAAGCACGTTTTCTGAAATGCCGCTCTCCCGTCACTCTGGTTAAAGTGTTATGAAAAAAAAGGCTGTTGGGGGCTAGGGAGTATCGAGTTGATCATTATACATGAAGAAATAACCAATTTCATCGTTTGGTTTATGTTTTACACGCGTTTTAAATTTTATTGCCGAAATCGCTTTTTCTCGCCGAGATAAGCACGTTTTCTGAAATGCCGCTCTCCCGTCACTCTGGTTAAAGTGTTATGAAAAAAAAGGCTGTTGGGGGCTAGGGAGTATCGAGTTGATCATTATACATGAAGAAATAACCAATTTCATCGTTTGGTTTATGTTTTACACGCGTTTTAAATTTTATTGCCGAAATCGCTTTTTCTCGCCGAGATAAGCACGTTTTCTGAAATGCCGCTCTCCCGTCACTCTGGTTAAAGTGTTATGAAAAAAAAGGCTGTTGGGGGCTAGGGAGTATCGAGTTGATCATTATACATGAAGAAATAACCAATTTCATCGTTTGGTTTATGTTTTACACGCGTTTTAAATTTTATTGCCGAAATCGCTTTTTCTCGCCGAGATAAGCACGTTTTCTGAAATGCCGCTCTCCCGTCACTCTGGTTAAAGTGTTATGAAAAAAAAGGCTGTTGGGGGCTAGGGAGTATCGAGTTGATCATTATACATGAAGAAATAACCAATTTCATCGTTTGGTTTATGTTTTACACGCGTTTTAAATTTTATTGCCGAAATCGCTTTTTCTCGCCGAGATAAGCACGTTTTCTGAAATGCCGCTCTCCCGTCACTCTGGTTAAAGTGTTATGAAAAAAAAGGCTGTTGGGGGCTAGGGAGTATCGAGTTGATCATTATACATGAAGAAATAACCAATTTCATCGTTTGGTTTATGTTTTACACGCGTTTTAAATTTTATTGCCGAAATCGCTTTTTCTCGCCGAGATAAGCACGTTTTCTGAAATGCCGCTCTCCCGTCACTCTGGTTAAAGTGTTATGAAAAAAAAGGCTGTTGGGGGCTAGGGAGTATCGAGTTGATCATTATACATGAAGAAATAACCAATTTCATCGTTTGGTTTATGTTTTACACGCGTTTTAAATTTTATTGCCGAAATCGCTTTTTCTCGCCGAGATAAGCACGTTTTCTGAAATGCCGCTCTCCCGTCACTCTGGTTAAAGTGTTATGAAAAAAAAGGCTGTTGGGGGCTAGGGAGTATCGAGTTGATCATTATACATGAAGAAATAACCAATTTCATCGTTTGGTTTATGTTTTACACGCGTTTTAAATTTTATTGCCGAAATCGCTTTTTCTCGCCGAGATAAGCACGTTTTCTGAAATGCCGCTCTCCCGTCACTCTGGTTAAAGTGTTATGAAAAAAAAGGCTGTTGGGGGCTAGGGAGTATCGAGTTGATCATTATACATGAAGAAATAACCAATTTCATCGTTTGGTTTATGTTTTACACGCGTTTTAAATTTTATTGCCGAAATCGCTTTTTCTCGCCGAGATAAGCACGTTTTCTGAAATGCCGCTCTCCCGTCACTCTGGTTAAAGTGTTATGAAAAAAAAGGCTGTTGGGGGCTAGGGAGTATCGAGTTGATCATTATACATGAAGAAATAACCAATTTCATCGTTTGGTTTATGTTTTACACGCGTTTTAAATTTTATTGCCGAAATCGCTTTTTCTCGCCGAGATAAGCACGTTTTCTGAAATGCCGCTCTCCCGTCACTCTGGTTAAAGTGTTATGAAAAAAAAGGCTGTTGGGGGCTAGGGAGTATCGAGTTGATCATTATACATGAAGAAATAACCAATTTCATCGTTTGGTTTATGTTTTACACGCGTTTTAAATTTTATTGCCGAAATCGCTTTTTCTCGCCGAGATAAGCACGTTTTCTGAAATGCCGCTCTCCCGTCACTCTGGTTAAAGTGTTATGAAAAAAAAGGCTGTTGGGGGCTAGGGAGTATCGAGTTGATCATTATACATGAAGAAATAACCAATTTCATCGTTTGGTTTATGTTTTACACGCGTTTTAAATTTTATTGCCGAAATCGCTTTTTCTCGCCGAGATAAGCACGTTTTCTGAAATGCCGCTCTCCCGTCACTCTGGTTAAAGTGTTATGAAAAAAAAGGCTGTTGGGGGCTAGGGAGTATCGAGTTGATCATTATACATGAAGAAATAACCAATTTCATCGTTTGGTTTATGTTTTACACGCGTTTTAAATTTTATTGCCGAAATCGCTTTTTCTCGCCGAGATAAGCACGTTTTCTGAAATGCCGCTCTCCCGTCACTCTGGTTAAAGTGTTATGAAAAAAAAGGCTGTTGGGGGCTAGGGAGTATCGAGTTGATCATTATACATGAAGAAATAACCAATTTCATCGTTTGGTTTATGTTTTACACGCGTTTTAAATTTTATTGCCGAAATCGCTTTTTCTCGCCGAGATAAGCACGTTTTCTGAAATGCCGCTCTCCCGTCACTCTGGTTAAAGTGTTATGAAAAAAAAGGCTGTTGGGGGCTAGGGAGTATCGAGTTGATCATTATACATGAAGAAATAACCAATTTCATCGTTTGGTTTATGTTTTACACGCGTTTTAAATTTTATTGCCGAAATCGCTTTTTCTCGCCGAGATAAGCACGTTTTCTGAAATGCCGCTCTCCCGTCACTCTGGTTAAAGTGTTATGAAAAAAAAGGCTGTTGGGGGCTAGGGAGTATCGAGTTGATCATTATACATGAAGAAATAACCAATTTCATCGTTTGGTTTATGTTTTACACGCGTTTTAAATTTTATTGCCGAAATCGCTTTTTCTCGCCGAGATAAGCACGTTTTCTGAAATGCCGCTCTCCCGTCACTCTGGTTAAAGTGTTATGAAAAAAAAGGCTGTTGGGGGCTAGGGAGTATCGAGTTGATCATTATACATGAAGAAATAACCAATTTCTATCGTTTGGTTTATGTTTTACACGCGTTTTAAATTTTATTGCCGAAATCGCTTTTTCTCGCCGAGATAAGCACGTTTTCTGAAATGCCGCTCTCCCGTCACTCTGGTTAAAGTGTTATGAAAAAAAAGGCTGTTGGGGGCTAGGGAGTATCGAGTTGATCATTATACATGAAGAAATAACCAATTTCATCGTTTGGTTTATGTTTTACACGCGTTTTAAATTTTATTGCCGAAATCGCTTTTTCTCGCCGAGATAAGCACGTTTTCTGAAATGCCGCTCTCCCGTCACTCTGGTTAAAGTGTTATGAAAAAAAAGGCTGTTGGGGGCTAGGGAGTATCGAGTTGATCATTATACATGAAGAAATAACCAATTTCATCGTTTGGTTTATGTTTTACACGCGTTTTAAATTTTATTGCCGAAATCGCTTTTTCTCGCCGAGATAAGCACGTTTTCTGAAATGCCGCTCTCCCGTCACTCTGGTTAAAGTGTTATGAAAAAAAAGGCTGTTGGGGGCTAGGGAGTATCGAGTTGATCATTATACATGAAGAAATAACCAATTTCATCGTTTGGTTTATGTTTTACACGCGTTTTAAATTTTATTGCCGAAATCGCTTTTTCTCGCCGAGATAAGCACGTTTTCTGAAATGCCGCTCTCCCGTCACTCTGGTTAAAGTGTTATGAAAAAAAAGGCTGTTGGGGGCTAGGGAGTATCGAGTTGATCATTATACATGAAGAAATAACCAATTTCATCGTTTGGTTTATGTTTTACACGCGTTTTAAATTTTATTGCCGAAATCGCTTTTTCTCGCCGAGATAAGCACGTTTTCTGAAATGCCGCTCTCCCGTCACTCTGGTTAAAGTGTTATGAAAAAAAAGGCTGTTGGGGGCTAGGGAGTATCGAGTTGATCATTATACATGAAGAAATAACCAATTTCATCGTTTGGTTTATGTTTTACACGCGTTTTAAATTTTATTGCCGAAATCGCTTTTTCTCGCCGAGATAAGCACGTTTTCTGAAATGCCGCTCTCCCGTCACTCTGGTTAAAGTGTTATGAAAAAAAAGGCTGTTGGGGGCTAGGGAGTATCGAGTTGATCATTATACATGAAGAAATAACCAATTTCATCGTTTGGTTTATGTTTTACACGCGTTTTAAATTTTATTGCCGAAATCGCTTTTTCTCGCCGAGATAAGCACGTTTTCTGAAATGCCGCTCTCCCGTCACTCTGGTTAAAGTGTTATGAAAAAAAAGGCTGTTGGGGGCTAGGGAGTATCGAGTTGATCATTATACATGAAGAAATAACCAATTTCATCGTTTGGTTTATGTTTTACACGCGTTTTAAATTTTATTGCCGAAATCGCTTTTTCTCGCCGAGATAAGCACGTTTTCTGAAATGCCGCTCTCCCGTCACTCTGGTTAAAGTGTTATGAAAAAAAAGGCTGTT
The DNA here is from genome assembly GCF_054491065.1 of Syngnathus leptorhynchus. Lineage (NCBI taxonomy): Eukaryota > Metazoa > Chordata > Actinopteri > Syngnathiformes > Syngnathidae > Syngnathus > Syngnathus leptorhynchus. The sequence goes on along the minus strand of NC_141212.1, from coordinate 8,149,491 downwards.
GGGGGCTAGGGAGTATCGAGTTGATCATTATACATGAAGAAATAACCAATTTCATCGTTTGGTTTATGTTTTACACGCGTTTTAAATTTTATTGCCGAAATCGCTTTTTCTCGCCGAGATAAGCACGTTTTCTGAAATGCCGCTCTCCCGTCACTCTGGTTAAAGTGTTATGAAAAAAAAGGCTGTTGGGGGCTAGGGAGTATCGAGTTGATCATTATACATGAAGAAATAACCAATTTCATCGTTTGGTTTATGTTTTACACGCGTTTTAAATTTTATTGCCGAAATCGCTTTTTCTCGCCGAGATAAGCACGTTTTCTGAAATGCCGCTCTCCCGTCACTCTGGTTAAAGTGTTATGAAAAAAAAGGCTGTTGGGGGCTAGGGAGTATCGAGTTGATCATTATACATGAAGAAATAACCAATTTCATCGTTTGGTTTATGTTTTACACGCGTTTTAAATTTTATTGCCGAAATCGCTTTTTCTCGCCGAGATAAGCACGTTTTCTGAAATGCCGCTCTCCCGTCACTCTGGTTAAAGTGTTATGAAAAAAAAGGCTGTTGGGGGCTAGGGAGTATCGAGTTGATCATTATACATGAAGAAATAACCAATTTCATCGTTTGGTTTATGTTTTACACGCGTTTTAAATTTTATTGCCGAAATCGCTTTTTCTCGCCGAGATAAGCACGTTTTCTGAAATGCCGCTCTCCCGTCACTCTGGTTAAAGTGTTATGAAAAAAAAGGCTGTTGGGGGCTAGGGAGTATCGAGTTGATCATTATACATGAAGAAATAACCAATTTCATCGTTTGGTTTATGTTTTACACGCGTTTTAAATTTTATTGCCGAAATCGCTTTTTCTCGCCGAGATAAGCACGTTTTCTGAAATGCCGCTCTCCCGTCACTCTGGTTAAAGTGTTATGAAAAAAAAGGCTGTTGGGGGCTAGGGAGTATCGAGTTGATCATTATACATGAAGAAATAACCAATTTCATCGTTTGGTTTATGTTTTACACGCGTTTTAAATTTTATTGCCGAAATCGCTTTTTCTCGCCGAGATAAGCACGTTTTCTGAAATGCCGCTCTCCCGTCACTCTGGTTAAAGTGTTATGAAAAAAAAGGCTGTTGGGGGCTAGGGAGTATCGAGTTGATCATTATACATGAAGAAATAACCAATTTCATCGTTTGGTTTATGTTTTACACGCGTTTTAAATTTTATTGCCGAAATCGCTTTTTCTCGCCGAGATAAGCACGTTTTCTGAAATGCCGCTCTCCCGTCACTCTGGTTAAAGTGTTATGAAAAAAAAGGCTGTTGGGGGCTAGGGAGTATCGAGTTGATCATTATACATGAAGAAATAACCAATTTCATCGTTTGGTTTATGTTTTACACGCGTTTTAAATTTTATTGCCGAAATCGCTTTTTCTCGCCGAGATAAGCACGTTTTCTGAAATGCCGCTCTCCCGTCACTCTGGTTAAAGTGTTATGAAAAAAAAGGCTGTTGGGGGCTAGGGAGTATCGAGTTGATCATTATACATGAAGAAATAACCAATTTCATCGTCTTGGTTTATGTTTTACACGCGTTTTAAATTTTATTGCCGAAATCGCTTTTTCTCGCCGAGATAAGCACGTTTTCTGAAATGCCGCTCTCCCGTCACTCTGGTTAAAGTGTTATGAAAAAAAAGGCTGTTGGGGGCTAGGGAGTATCGAGTTGATCATTATACATGAAGAAATAACCAATTTCATCGTTTGGTTTATGTTTTACACGGTTTTAAATTTTATTGCCGAAATCGCTTTTTCTCGCCGAGATAAGCACGTTTTCTGAAATGCCGCTCTCCCGTCACTCTGGTTAAAGTGTTATGAAAAAAAAGGCTGTGGGGGCTAGGGACTATCGAGTTGATCATTATACATGAAGAAATAACCAATTTCATCGTTTGGTTTATGTTTTACACGCGTTTTAAATTTTATTGCCGAAATCGCTTTTTCTCGCGAGATAAGCACGTTTTCTGAAATGCCGCTCTCCCGTCACTCTGGTTAAAGTGTTATGAAAAAAAAGGCTGTTGGGGGCTAGGGAGTATCGAGTTGATCATTATACATGAAGAAATAACCAATTTCATCGTTTGGTTTATGTTTTACACGCGTTTTAAATTTTATTGCCGAAATCGCTTTTTCTCGCCGAGATAAGCACGTTTTCTGAAATGCCGCTCTCCCGTCACTCTGGTTAAAGTGTTATGAAAAAAAAGGCTGTTGGGGGCTAGGGAGTATCGAGTTGATCATTATACATGAAGAAATAACCAATTTCATCGTTTGGTTTATGTTTTACACGCGTTTTAAATTTTATTGCCGAAATCGCTTTTTCTCGCCGAGATAAGCACGTTTTCTGAAATGCCGCTCTCCCGTCACTCTGGTTAAAGTGTTATGAAAAAAAAGGCTGTTGGGGCTAGGGAGTATCGAGTTGATCATTATACATGAAGAAATAACCAATTTCATCGTTTGGTTTATGTTTTACACGCGTTTTAAATTTTATTGCCGAAATCGCTTTTTCTCGCCGAGATAAGCACGTTTTCTGAAATGCCGCTCTCCCGTCACTCTGGTTAAAGTGTTATGAAAAAAAAGGCTGTTGGGGGCTAGGGAGTATCGAGTTGATCATTATACATGAAGAAATAACCAATTTCATCGTTTGGTTTATGTTTTACACGCGTTTTAAATTTTATTGCCGAAATCGCTTTTTCTCGCCGAGATAAGCACGTTTTCTGAAATGCCGCTCTCCCGTCACTCTGGTTAAAGTGTTATGAAAAAAAAGGCTGTTGGGGGCTAGGGAGTATCGAGTTGATCATTATACATGAAGAAATAACCAATTTCATCGTTTGGTTTATGTTTTACACGCGTTTTAAATTTTATTGCCGAAATCGCTTTTTCTCGCCGAGATAAGCACGTTTTCTGAAATGCCGCTCTCCCGTCACTCTGGTTAAAGTGTTATGAAAAAAAAGGCTGTTGGGGGCTAGGGAGTATCGAGTTGATCATTATACATGAAGAAATAACCAATTTCATCGTTTGGTTTATGTTTTACACGCGTTTTAAATTTTATTGCCGAAATCGCTTTTTCTCGCCGAGATAAGCACGTTTCTGAAATGCCGCTCTCCCGTCACTCTGGTTAAAGTGTTATGAAAAAAAAGGCTGTTGGGGGCTAGGGAGTATCGAGTTGATCATTATACATGAAGAAATAACCAATTTCATCGTTTGGTTTATGTTTTACACGCGTTTTAAATTTTATTGCCGAATCGCTTTTTCTCGCCGAGATAAGCACGTTTTCTGAAATGCCGCTCTCCCGTCACTCTGGTTAAAGTGTTATGAAAAAAAAGGCTGTTGGGGGCTAGGAGTATCGAGTTGATCATTATACATGAAGAAATAAGCAATTTATCGTTTGGTTTATGTTTTACACGCGTTTTAAATTTTATTGCCGAAATCGCTTTTTCTCGCCGAGATAAGCACGTTTTCTGAAATGCCGCTCTCCCGTCACTCTGGTTAAAGTGTTATGAAAAAAAAGGCTGTTGGGGGCTAGGGAGTATCGAGTTGATCATTATACATGAAGAAATAACCAATTTCATCGTTTGGTTTATGTTTTACACGCGTTTTAAATTTTATTGCCGAAATCGCTTTTTCTCGCCGAGATAAGCACGTTTTCTGAAATGCCGCTCTCCCGTCACTCTGGTTAAAGTGTTATGAAAAAAAAGGCTGTTGGGGGCTAGGGAGTATCGAGTTGATCATTATACATGAAGAAATAACCAATTTCATCGTTTGGTTTATGTTTTACACGCGTTTTAAATTTTATTGCCGAAATCGCTTTTTCTCGCCGAGATAAGCACGTTTTCTGAAATGCCGCTCTCCCGTCACTCTGGTTAAAGTGTTATGAAAAAAAAGGCTGTTGGGGGCTAGGGAGTATCGAGTTGATCATTATACATGAAGAAATAACCAATTTCATCGTTTGGTTTATGTTTTACACGCGTTTTAAATTTTATTGCCGAAATCGCTTTTTCTCGCCGAGATAAGCACGTTTTCTGAAATGCCGCTCTCCCGTCACTCTGGTTAAAGTGTTATGAAAAAAAAGGCTGTTGGGGGCTAGGGAGTATCGAGTTGATCATTATACATGAAGAAATAACCAATTTCATCGTTTGGTTTATGTTTTACACGCGTTTTAAATTTTATTGCCGAAATCGCTTTTTCTCGCCGAGATAAGCACGTTTTCTGAAATGCCGCTCTCCCGTCACTCTGGTTAAAGTGTTATGAAAAAAAAGGCTGTTGGGGGCTAGGGAGTATCGAGTTGATCATTATACATGAAGAAATAACCAATTTCATCGTTTGGTTTATGTTTTACACGCGTTTTAAATTTTATTGCCGAAATCGCTTTTTCTCGCCGAGATAAGCACGTTTTCTGAAATGCCGCTCTCCCGTCACTCTGGTTAAAGTGTTATGAAAAAAAAGGCTGTTGGGGGCTAGGGAGTATCGAGTTGATCATTATACATGAAGAAATAACCAATTTCATCGTTTGGTTTATGTTTTACACGCGTTTTAAATTTTATTGCCGAAATCGCTTTTTCTCGCCGAGATAAGCACGTTTTCTGAAATGCCGCTCTCCCGTCACTCTGGTTAAAGTGTTATGAAAAAAAAGGCTGTTGGGGGCTAGGGAGTATCGAGTTGATCATTATACATGAAGAAATAACCAATTTCATCGTTTGGTTTATGTTTTACACGCGTTTTAAATTTTATTGCCGAAATCGCTTTTTCTCGCCGAGATAAGCACGTTTTCTGAAATGCCGCTCTCCCGTCACTCTGGTTAAAGTGTTATGAAAAAAAAGGCTGTTGGGGGCTAGGGAGTATCGAGTTGATCATTATACATGAAGAAATAACCAATTTCATCGTTTGGTTTATGTTTTACACGCGTTTTAAATTTTATTGCCGAAATCGCTTTTTCTCGCCGAGATAAGCACGTTTTCTGAAATGCCGCTCTCCCGTCACTCTGGTTAAAGTGTTATGAAAAAAAAGGCTGTTGGGGGCTAGGGAGTATCGAGTTGATCATTATACATGAAGAAATAACCAATTTCATCGTTTGGTTTATGTTTTACACGCGTTTTAAATTTTATTGCCGAAATCGCTTTTTCTCGCCGAGATAAGCACGTTTTCTGAAATGCCGCTCTCCCGTCACTCTGGTTAAAGTGTTATGAAAAAAAAGGCTGTTGGGGGCTAGGGAGTATCGAGTTGATCATTATACATGAAGAAATAACCAATTTCATCGTTTGGTTTATGTTTTACACGCGTTTTAAATTTTATTGCCGAAATCGCTTTTTCTCGCCGAGATAAGCACGTTTTCTGAAATGCCGCTCTCCCGTCACTCTGGTTAAAGTGTTATGAAAAAAAAGGCTGTTGGGGGCTAGGGAGTATCGAGTTGATCATTATACATGAAGAAATAACCAATTTCATCGTTTGGTTTATGTTTTACACGCGTTTTAAATTTTATTGCCGAAATCGCTTTTTCTCGCCGAGATAAGCACGTTTTCTGAAATGCCGCTCTCCCGTCACTCTGGTTAAAGTGTTATGAAAAAAAAGGCTGTTGGGGGCTAGGGAGTATCGAGTTGATCATTATACATGAAGAAATAACCAATTTCATCGTTTGGTTTATGTTTTACACGCGTTTTAAATTTTATTGCCGAAATCGCTTTTTCTCGCCGAGATAAGCACGTTTTCTGAAATGCCGCTCTCCCGTCACTCTGGTTAAAGTGTTATGAAAAAAAAGGCTGTTGGGGGCTAGGGAGTATCGAGTTGATCATTATACATGAAGAAATAACCAATTTCATCGTTTGGTTTATGTTTTACACGCGTTTTAAATTTTATTGCCGAAATCGCTTTTTCTCGCCGAGATAAGCACGTTTTCTGAAATGCCGCTCTCCCGTCACTCTGGTTAAAGTGTTATGAAAAAAAAGGCTGTTGGGGGCTAGGGAGTATCGAGTTGATCATTATACATGAAGAAATAACCAATTTCATCGTTTGGTTTATGTTTTACACGCGTTTTAAATTTTATTGCCGAAATCGCTTTTTCTCGCCGAGATAAGCACGTTTTCTGAAATGCCGCTCTCCCGTCACTCTGGTTAAAGTGTTATGAAAAAAAAGGCTGTTGGGGGCTAGGGAGTATCGAGTTGATCATTATACATGAAGAAATAACCAATTTCATCGTTTGGTTTATGTTTTACACGCGTTTTAAATTTTATTGCCGAAATCGCTTTTTCTCGCCGAGATAAGCACGTTTTCTGAAATGCCGCTCTCCCGTCACTCTGGTTAAAGTGTTATGAAAAAAAAGGCTGTTGGGGGCTAGGGAGTATCGAGTTGATCATTATACATGAAGAAATAACCAATTTCATCGTTTGGTTTATGTTTTACACGCGTTTTAAATTTTATTGCCGAAATCGCTTTTTCTCGCCGAGATAAGCACGTTTTCTGAAATGCCGCTCTCCCGTCACTCTGGTTAAAGTGTTATGAAAAAAAAGGCTGTTGGGGGCTAGGGAGTATCGAGTTGATCATTATACATGAAGAAATAACCAATTTCATCGTTTGGTTTATGTTTTACACGCGTTTTAAATTTTATTGCCGAAATCGCTTTTTCTCGCCGAGATAAGCACGTTTTCTGAAATGCCGCTCTCCCGTCACTCTGGTTAAAGTGTTATGAAAAAAAAGGCTGTTGGGGGCTAGGGAGTATCGAGTTGATCATTATACATGAAGAAATAACCAATTTCATCGTTTGGTTTATGTTTTACACGCGTTTTAAATTTTATTGCCGAAATCGCTTTTTCTCGCCGAGATAAGCACGTTTTCTGAAATGCCGCTCTCCCGTCACTCTGGTTAAAGTGTTATGAAAAAAAAGGCTGTTGGGGGCTAGGGAGTATCGAGTTGATCATTGATACATGAAGAAATAACCAATTTCATCGTTTGGTTTATGTTTTACACGCGTTTTAAATTTTATTGCCGAAATCGCTTTTTCTCGCCGAGATAAGCACGTTTTCTGAAATGCCGCTCTCCCGTCACTCTGGTTAAAGTGTTATGAAAAAAAAGGCTGTTGGGGGCTAGGGAGTATCGAGTTGATCATTATACATGAAGAAATAACCAATTTCATCGTTTGGTTTATGTTTTACACGCGTTTTAAATTTTATTGCCGAAATCGCTTTTTCTCGCCGAGATAAGCACGTTTTCTGAAATGCCGCTCTCCCGTCACTCTGGTTAAAGTGTTATGAAAAAAAAGGCTGTTGGGGGCTAGGGAGTATCGAGTTGATCATTATACATGAAGAAATAACCAATTTCATCGTTTGGTTTATGTTTTACACGCGTTTTAAATTTTATTGCCGAAATCGCTTTTTCTCGCCGAGATAAGCACGTTTTCTGAAATGCCGCTCTCCCGTCACTCTGGTTAAAGTGTTATGAAAAAAAAGGCTGTTGGGGGCTAGGGAGTATCGAGTTGATCATTATACATGAAGAAATAACCAATTTCATCGTTTGGTTTATGTTTTACACGCGTTTTAAATTTTATTGCCGAAATCGCTTTTTCTCGCCGAGATAAGCACGTTTTCTGAAATGCCGCTCTCCCGTCACTCTGGTTAAAGTGTTATGAAAAAAAAGGCTGTTGGGGGCTAGGGAGTATCGAGTTGATCATTATACATGAAGAAATAACCAATTTCATCGTTTGGTTTATGTTTTACACGCGTTTTAAATTTTATTGCCGAAATCGCTTTTTCTCGCCGAGATAAGCACGTTTTCTGAAATGCCGCTCTCCCGTCACTCTGGTTAAAGTGTTATGAAAAAAAAGGCTGTTGGGGGCTAGGGAGTATCGAGTTGATCATTATACATGAAGAAATAACCAATTTCATCGTTTGGTTTATGTTTTACACGCGTTTTAAATTTTATTGCCGAAATCGCTTTTTCTCGCCGAGATAAGCACGTTTTCTGAAATGCCGCTCTCCCGTCACTCTGGTTAAAGTGTTATGAAAAAAAAGGCTGTTGGGGGCTAGGGAGTATCGAGTTGATCATTATACATGAAGAAATAACCAATTTCATCGTTTGGTTTATGTTTTACACGCGTTTTAAATTTTATTGCCGAAATCGCTTTTTCTCGCCGAGATAAGCACGTTTTCTGAAATGCCGCTCTCCCGTCACTCTGGTTAAAGTGTTATGAAAAAAAAGGCTGTTGGGGGCTAGGGAGTATCGAGTTGATCATTATACATGAAGAAATAACCAATTTCATCGTTTGGTTTATGTTTTACACGCGTTTTAAATTTTATTGCCGAAATCGCTTTTTCTCGCCGAGATAAGCACGTTTTCTGAAATGCCGCTCTCCCGTCACTCTGGTTAAAGTGTTATGAAAAAAAAGGCTGTTGGGGGCTAGGGAGTATCGAGTTGATCATTATACATGAAGAAATAACCAATTTCATCGTTTGGTTTATGTTTTACACGCGTTTTAAATTTTATTGCCGAAATCGCTTTTTCTCGCCGAGATAAGCACGTTTTCTGAAATGCCGCTCTCCCGTCACTCTGGTTAAAGTGTTATGAAAAAAAAGGCTGTTGGGGGCTAGGGAGTATCGAGTTGATCATTATACATGAAGAAATAACCAATTTCATCGTTTGGTTTATGTTTTACACGCGTTTTAAATTTTATTGCCGAAATCGCTTTTTCTCGCCGAGATAAGCACGTTTTCTGAAATGCCGCTCTCCCGTCACTCTGGTTAAAGTGTTATGAAAAAAAAGGCTGTTGGGGGCTAGGGAGTATCGAGTTGATCATTATACATGAAGAAATAACCAATTTCATCGTTTGGTTTATGTTTTACACGCGTTTTAAATTTTATTGCCGAAATCGCTTTTTCTCGCCGAGATAAGCACGTTTTCTGAAATGCCGCTCTCCCGTCACTCTGGTTAAAGTGTTATGAAAAAAAAGGCTGTTGGGGGCTAGGGAGTATCGAGTTGATCATTATACATGAAGAAATAACCAATTTCATCGTTTGGTTTATGTTTTACACGCGTTTTAAATTTTATTGCCGAAATCGCTTTTTCTCGCCGAGATAAGCACGTTTTCTGAAATGCCGCTCTCCCGTCACTCTGGTTAAAGTGTTATGAAAAAAAAGGCTGTTGGGGGCTAGGGAGTATCGAGTTGATCATTATACATGAAGAAATAACCAATTTCATCGTTTGGTTTATGTTTTACACGCGTTTTAAATTTTATTGCCGAAATCGCTTTTTCTCGCCGAGATAAGCACGTTTTCTGAAATGCCGCTCTCCCGTCACTCTGGTTAAAGTGTTATGAAAAAAAAGGCTGTTGGGGGCTAGGGAGTATCGAGTTGATCATTATACATGAAGAAATAACCAATTTCATCGTTTGGTTTATGTTTTACACGCGTTTTAAATTTTATTGCCGAAATCGCTTTTTCTCGCCGAGATAAGCACGTTTTCTGAAATGCCGCTCTCCCGTCACTCTGGTTAAAGTGTTATGAAAAAAAAGGCTGTTGGGGGCTAGGGAGTATCGAGTTGATCATTATACATGAAGAAATAACCAATTTCATCGTTTGGTTTATGTTTTACACGCGTTTTAAATTTTATTGCCGAAATCGCTTTTTCTCGCCGAGATAAGCACGTTTTCTGAAATGCCGCTCTCCCGTCACTCTGGTTAAAGTGTTATGAAAAAAAAGGCTGTTGGGGGCTAGGGAGTATCGAGTTGATCATTATACATGAAGAAATAACCAATTTCATCGTTTGGTTTATGTTTTACACGCGTTTTAAATTTTATTGCCGAAATCGCTTTTTCTCGCCGAGATAAGCACGTTTTCTGAAATGCCGCTCTCCCGTCACTCTGGTTAAAGTGTTATGAAAAAAAAGGCTGTTGGGGGCTAGGGAGTATCGAGTTGATCATTATACATGAAGAAATAACCAATTTCATCGTTTGGTTTATGTTTTACACGCGTTTTAAATTTTATTGCCGAAATCGCTTTTTCTCGCCGAGATAAGCACGTTTTCTGAAATGCCGCTCTCCCGTCACTCTGGTTAAAGTGTTATGAAAAAAAAGGCTGTTGGGGGCTAGGGAGTATCGAGTTGATCATTATACATGAAGAAATAACCAATTTCATCGTTTGGTTTATGTTTTACACGCGTTTTAAATTTTATTGCCGAAATCGCTTTTTCTCGCCGAGATAAGCACGTTTTCTGAAATGCCGCTCTCCCGTCACTCTGGTTAAAGTGTTATGAAAAAAAAGGCTGTTGGGGGCTAGGGAGTATCGAGTTGATCATTATACATGAAGAAATAACCAATTTCATCGTTTGGTTTATGTTTTACACGCGTTTTAAATTTTATTGCCGAAATCGCTTTTTCTCGCCGAGATAAGCACGTTTTCTGAAATGCCGCTCTCCCGTCACTCTGGTTAAAGTGTTATGAAAAAAAAGGCTGTTGGGGGCTAGGGAGTATCGAGTTGATCATTATACATGAAGAAATAACCAATTTCATCGTTTGGTTTATGTTTTACACGCGTTTTAAATTTTATTGCCGAAATCGCTTTTTCTCGCCGAGATAAGCACGTTTTCTGAAATGCCGCTCTCCCGTCACTCTGGTTAAAGTGTTATGAAAAAAAAGGCTGTTGGGGGCTAGGGAGTATCGAGTTGATCATTATACATGAAGAAATAACCAATTTCATCGTTTGGTTTATGTTTTACACGCGTTTTAAATTTTATTGCCGAAATCGCTTTTTCTCGCCGAGATAAGCACGTTTTCTGAAATGCCGCTCTCCCGTCACTCTGGTTAAAGTGTTATGAAAAAAAAGGCTGTTGGGGGCTAGGGAGTATCGAGTTGATCATTATACATGAAGAAATAACCAATTTCATCGTTTGGTTTATGTTTTACACGCGTTTTAAATTTTATTGCCGAAATCGCTTTTTCTCGCCGAGATAAGCACGTTTTCTGAAATGCCGCTCTCCCGTCACTCTGGTTAAAGTGTTGATGAAAAAAAAGGCTGTTGGGGGCTAGGGAGTATCGAGTTGATCATTATACATGAAGAAATAACCAATTTCATCGTTTGGTTTATGTTTTACACGCGTTTTAAATTTTATTGCCGAAATCGCTTTTTCTCGCCGAGATAAGCACGTTTTCTGAAATGCCGCTCTCCCGTCACTCTGGTTAAAGTGTTATGAAAAAAAAGGCTGTTGGGGGCTAGGGAGTATCGAGTTGATCATTATACATGAAGAAATAACCAATTTCATCGTTTGGTTTATGTTTTACACGCGTTTTAAATTTTATTGCCGAAATCGCTTTTTCTCGCCGAGATAAGCACGTTTTCTGAAATGCCGCTCTCCCGTCACTCTGGTTAAAGTGTTATGAAAAAAAAGGCTGTTGGGGGCTAGGGAGTATCGAGTTGATCATTATACATGAAGAAACCAATTTCATCGTTTGGTTTATGTTTTACACGCGTTTTAAATTTTATTGCCGAAATCGCTTTTTCTCGCCGAGATAAGCACGTTTTCTGAAATGCCGCTCTCCCGTCACTCTGGTTAAAGTGTTATGAAAAAAAAGGCTGTTGGGGGCTAGGGAGTATCGAGTTGATCATTATACATGAAGAAATAACCAATTTCATCGTTTGGTTTATGTTTTACACGCGTTTTAAATTTTATTGCCGAAATCGCTTTTTCTCGCCGAGATAAGCACGTTTTCTGAAATGCCGCTCTCCCGTCACTCTGGTTAAAGTGTTATGAAAAAAAAGGCTGTTGGGGGCTAGGGAGTATCGAGTTGATCATTATACATGAAGAAATAACCAATTTCATCGTTTGGTTTATGTTTTACACGCGTTTTAAATTTTATTGCCGAAATCGCTTTTTCTCGCCGAGATAAGCACGTTTTCTGAAATGCCGCTCTCCCGTCACTCTGGTTAAAGTGTTATGAAAAAAAAGGCTGTTGGGGGCTAGGGAGTATCGAGTTGATCATTATACATGAAGAAATAACCAATTTCATCGTTTGGTTTATGTTTTACACGCGTTTTAAATTTTATTGCCGAAATCGCTTTTTCTCGCCGAGATAAGCACGTTTTCTGAAATGCCGCTCTCCCGTCACTCTGGTTAAAGTGTTATGAAAAAAAAGGCTGTTGGGGGCTAGGGAGTATCGAGTTGATCATTATACATGAAGAAATAACCAATTTCATCGTTTGGTTTATGTTTTACACGCGTTTTAAATTTTATTGCCGAAATCGCTTTTTCTCGCCGAGATAAGCACGTTTTCTGAAATGCCGCTCTCCCGTCCCTCTGGTTAAAGTGTTATGAAAAAAAGGCTGTTGGGGGCTAGGGAGTATCGAGTTGATCATTATACATGAAGAAATAACCAATTTCATCGTTTGGTTTATGTTTTACACGCGTTTTAAATTTTATTGCCGAAATCGCTTTTTCTCGCCGAGATAAGCACGTTTTCTGAAATGCCGCTCTCCCGTCACTCTGGTTAAAGTGTTATGAAAAAAAAAGGCTGTTGGGGGCTAGGGAGTATCGAGTTGATCATTATACATGAAGAAATAACCAATTTCATCGTTTGGTTTATGTTTTACACGCGTTTTAAATTTTATTGCCGAGATAAGCACGTTTTCTGAAATGCCGCTCTCCCGTCCCTCTGGTTAAAGTGTTATGAAAAAAAAGGCTGTTGGGGGCTAGGGAGTATCGAGTTGATCATTATACATGAAGAAATAACCAATTTCATCGTTTGGTTTATGTTTTACACGCGTTTTAAATTTTATTGCCGAAATCGCTTTTTCTCGCCGAGATAAGCACGTTTTCTGAAATGCCGCTCTCCCGTCACTCTGGTTAAAGTGTTATGAAAAAAAAGGCTGTTGGGGGCTAGGGAGTATCGAGTTGATCATTATACATGAAGAAATAACCAATTTCATCGTTTGGTTTATGTTTTACACGCGTTTTAAATTTTATTGCCGAAATCGCTTTTTCTCGCCGAGATAAGCACGTTTTCTGAAATGCCGCTCTCCCGTCACTCTGGTTAAAGTGTTATGAAAAAAAAGGCTGTTGGGGGCTAGGGAGTATCGAGTTGATCATTATACATGAAGAAATAACCAATTCCATCGTTTGGTTTATGTTTTACACGCGTTTTAAATTTTATTGCCGAAATCGCTTTTTCTCGCCGAGATAAGCACGTTTTCTGAAATGCCGCTCTCCCGTCACTCTGGTTAAAGTGTTATGAAAAAAAAGGCTGTTGGGGGCTAGGGAGTATCGAGTTGATCATTATACATGAAGAAATAACCAATTTCATCGTTTGGTTTATGTTTTACACGCGTTTTAAATTTTATTGCCGAAATCGCTTTTTCTCGCCGAGATAAGCACGTTTTCTGAAATGCCGCTCTCCCGTCCCTCTGGTTAAAGTGTTATGAAAAAAAAGGCTGTTGGGGGCTAGGGAGTATCGAGTTGATCATTATACATGAAGAAATAACCAATTTCATCGTTTGGTTTATGTTTTACACGCGTTTTAAATTTTATTGCCGAAATCGCTTTTTCTCGCCGAGATAAGCACGTTTTCTGAAATGCCGCTCTCCCGTCACTCTGGTTAAAGTGTTATGAAAAAAAAGGCTGTTGGGGGCTAGGGAGTATCGAGTTGATCATTATACATGAAGAAATAACCAATTTCATCGTTTGGTTTATGTTTTACACGCGTTTTAAATTTTATTGCCGAAATCGCTTTTTCTCGCCGAGATAAGCACGTTTTCTGAAATGCCGCTCTCCCGTCACTCTGGTTAAAGTGTTATGAAAAAAAAGGCTGTTGGGGGCTAGGGAGTATCGAGTTGATCATTATACATGAAGAAATAACCAATTTCATCGTTTGGTTTATGTTTTACACGCGTTTTAAATTTTATTGCCGAAATCGCTTTTTCTCGCCGAGATAAGCACGTTTTCTGAAATGCCGCTCTCCCGTCACTCTGGTTAAAGTGTTATGAAAAAAAAGGCTGTTGGGGGCTAGGGAGTATCGAGTTGATCATTATACATGAAGAAATAACCAATTTCATCGTTTGGTTTATGTTTTACACGCGTTTTAAATTTTATTGCCGAAATCGCTTTTTCTCGCCGAGATAAGCACGTTTTCTGAAATGCCGCTCTCCCGTCACTCTGGTTAAAGTGTTTTGAAAAAAAAGGCTGTTGGAGGCTAGGGAGTATCGAGTTGATCATTATACATGAAGAAATAACCAATTTCATCGTTTGGTTTATGTTTTACACGCGTTTTAAATTTTATTGCCGAAATCGCTTTTTCTCGCCGAGATAAGCACGTTTTCTGAAATGCCGCTCTCCCGTCACTCTGGTTAAAGTGTTATGAAAAAAAAGGCTGTTGGGGGCTAGGGAGTATCGAGTTGATCATTATACATGAAGAAATAACCAATTTCATCGTTTGGTTTATGTTTTACACGCGTTTTAAATTTTATTGCCGAAATCGCTTTTTCTCGCCGAGATAAGCACGTTTTCTGAAATGCCGCTCTCCCGTCACTCTGGTTAAAGTGTTATGAAAAAAAAGGCTGTTGGGGGCTAGGGAGTATCGAGTTGATCATTATACATGAAGAAATAACCAATTTCATCGTTTGGTTTATGTTTTACACGCGTTTTAAATGTTATTGCCGAAATCGCTTTTTCTCGCCGAGATAAGCACGTTTTCTGAAATGCCGCTCTCCCGTCACTCTGGTTAAAGTGTTATGAAAAAAAAGGCTGTTGGGGGCTAGGGAGTATCGAGTTGATCATTATACATGAAGAAATAACCAATTTCATCGTTTGGTTTATGTTTTACACGATGCTGAGCTCCAGCTGGAAGTGTAAAAAGAACCGGGCTGGTTAAAAAAAGAACCGGGCGACCCGGTAAAATTGCTTAGCCGGGGCTCTGGAAGCCTAACACGGCGTGATCTTGTCCAAAAAGCCGCTGCTGAGCTCGAGCTGGAAGTGTAAAAAGAACCGGGCTGGTTAAAAAAAAAGAACCGGCCGACCCGGTAAAATTGCTTAGCCGGGGCTCTGGAAGCCTAACACGGCGTGATCTTGTCCAAAAAGCCGCTGCTGAGCTCCAGCTGGAAGTGTAAAAAGAACCGGGCTGGTTAAAAAAAAGAACCGGGCGGCCCGGTAAAATTGCTTAGCCGGGGCTCTGGAAGCCTAACCCGGCGTGATACTGTGCAAAAAGCCGCTGCTGAGCTCCAGCTGGAAGTGTAAAAAAAACCGGGCTGGTTAAAAAAAAGAACCGGGCGACCCTGTAAAATTGCTTAGCCGGGGCTCTGGAAGCCTAACACGGCGTGATCTTGTCCAAAAACCCGCTGCTGAGCTCCAGCTGGAAGTGTAAAAAGAACCGGGCTGGTTAAAAAAAAAGAACCGGGCGGGCCGGTAAAATTGCTTAGCCGGGGCTCTGGAAGCCTAACACGGCGTGATCTTGTCCAAAAAGCCGCTCGTGAGCTCCAGCTGGAAGTGTAAAAAGAACCGGGCTGGTTCAAAAAAAGAACCGGGCGGCCCGGTAGAATTGCTTAGCCGAGGTCCTGGAAGCCTAACCCGGCGTGATCTTAGGCAAAAAGCCGCTGCTGAGCTCCAGCTGGAAGTGTAAAAAGAACCGGGCTGGTTCAAAAAAAGAACCGGGCGGCCCGGTAAAATTGCTTAGCCGGGGTCCTGGAAGCCTAACGCGGCGTGATCTTGCCCGAAAGTCGGCCTCTATACTTCCATATTAGGTACCAGGCGCTCAGAGCCAACTTGGCAAAAATTTTCTAAGTGCCCACGGCTCTGCGGGGATTGTGCGTCCGACCCGCGCCGGTTCTCCAGCCGGCCTAAAATAACGCAAAACCAGCCTCTCCCCCTGGAGCTCACAGCCAAAGGCGAAACTTTTCCAAGTGCCTACGGCTCTGCGGGCTTTTGAGTCCGCCCCGCGCCGGTTCGTCGGTCGGCCTCAAAAAGCGAAAAATCAGCCTCTCTCCCTGGAGCTCGACTCGAGTTGATCATTATACATGAAGAAATAACCAATTTCATCGTTTGGTTTATGTTTTACACGCGTTTTAAATTTTATTGCCGAAATCGCTTTTTCTCGCCGAGATAAGCACGTTTTCTGAAATGCCGCTCTCCCGTCACTCTGGTTAAAGTGTTATGAAAAAAAAGGCTGTTGGGGGCTAGGGAGTATCGAGTTGATCATTATACATGAAGAAATAACCAATTTCATCGTTTGGTTTATGTTTTACACGCGTTTTAAATTTTATTGCCGAAATCGCTTTTTCTCGCCGAGATAAGCACGTTTTCTGAAATGCCGCTCTCCCGTCACTCTGGTTAAAGTGTTATGAAAAAAAAGGCTGTTGGGGGCTAGGGAGTATCGAGTTGATCATTATACATGAAGAAATAACCAATTTCATCGTTTGGTTTATGTTTTACACGCGTTTTAAATTTTATTGCCGAAATCGCTTTTTCTCGCCGAGATAAGCACGTTTTCTGAAATGCCGCTCTCCCGTCACTCTGGTTAAAGTGTTATGAAAAAAAAGGCTGTTGGGGGCTAGGGAGTATCGAGTTGATCATTATACATGAAGAAATTGCCAATTTCATCGTTTGGTTTATGTTTTACACGCGTTTTAAATTTTATTGCCGAAATCGCTTTTTCTCGCCGAGATAAGCACGTTTTCTGAAATGCCGCTCTCCCGTCACTCTGGTTAAAGTGTTATGAAAAAAAAGGCTGTTGGGGGCTAGGGAGTATCGAGTTGATCATTATACATGAAGAAATAACCAATTTCATCGTTTGGTTTATGTTTTACACGCGTTTTAAATTTTATTGCCGAAATCGCTTTTTCTCGCCGAGATAAGCACGTTTTCTGAAATGCCGCTCTCCCGTCACTCTGGTTAAAGTGTTATGAAAAAAAAGGCTGTTGGGGGCTAGGGAGTATCGAGTTGATCATTATACATGAAGAAATAACCAATTTCATCGTTTGGTTTATGTTTTACACGCGTTTTAAATTTTATTGCCGAAATCGCTTTTTCTCGCCGAGATAAGCACGTTTTCTGAAATGCCGCTCTCCCGTCACTCTGGTTAAAGTGTTATGAAAAAAAAGGCTGTTGGGGGCCAGGGAGTATCGAGTTGATCATTATACATGAAGAAATAACCAATTTCATCGTTTGGTTTATGTTTTACACGCGTTTTAAATTTTATTGCCGAAATCGCTTTTTCTCGCCGAGATAAGCACGTTTTCTGAAATGCCGCTCTCCCGTCACTCTGGTTAAAGTGTTATGAAAAAAAAGGCTGTTGGGGGCTAGGGAGTATCGAGTTGATCATTATACATGAAGAAATAACCAATTTCATCGTTTGGTTTATGTTTTACACGCGTTTTAAATTTTATTGCCGAAATCGCTTTTTCTCGCCGAGATAAGCACGTTTTCTGAAATGCCGCTCTCCCGTCACTCTGGTTAAAGTGTTTTGAAAAAAAAAGGCTGTTGGAGGCTAGGGAGTATCGAGTTGATCATTATACATGAAGAAATAACCAATTTCATCGTTTGGTTTATGTTTTACACGCGTTTTAAATTTTATTGCCGAAATCGCTTTTTCTCGCCGAGATAAGCACGTTTTCTGAAATGCCGCTCTCCCGTCACTCTGGTTAAAGTGTTATGAAAAAAAAGGCTGTTGGGGGCTAGGGAGTATCGAGTTGATCATTATACATGAAGAAATAACCAATTTCATCGTTTGGTTTATGTTTTACACGCGTTTTAAATTTTATTGCCGAAATCGCTTTTTCTCGCCGAGATAAGCACGTTTTCTGAAATGCCGCTCTCCCGTCACTCTGGTTAAAGTGTTATGAAAAAAAAGGCTGTTGGGGGCTAGGGAGTATCGAGTTGATCATTATACATGAAGAAATAACCAATTTCATCGTTTGGTTTATGTTTTACACGTGTTTTAAATGTTATTGCCGAAATCGCTTTTTCTCGCCGAGATAAGCACGTTTTCTGAAATGCCGCTCTCCCGTCACTCTGGTTAAAGTGTTATGAAAAAAAAGGCTGTTGGGGGCTAGGGAGTATCGAGTTGATCATTATACATGAAGAAATAACCAATTTCATCGTTTGGTTTATGTTTTACACGATGCTGAGCTCCAGCTGGAAGTGTAAAAAGAACCGGGCTGGTTAAAAAAAGAACCGGGCGACCCGGTAAAATTGCTTAGCCGGGGCTCTGGAAGCCTAACACGGCGTGATCTTGTCCAAAAAGCCGCTGCTGAGCTCGAGCTGGAAGTGTAAAAAGAACCGGGCTGGTTAAAAAAAAAGAACCGGCCGACCCGGTAAAATTGCTTAGCCGGGGCTCTGGAAGCCTAACACGGCGTGATCTTGTCCAAAAAGCCGCTGCTGAGCTCCAGCTGGAAGTGTAAAAAGAACCGGGCTGGTTAAAAAAAAGAACCGGGCGGCCCGGTAAAATTGCTTAGCCGGGGCTCTGGAAGCCTAA
The DNA here is from genome assembly GCF_054491065.1 of Syngnathus leptorhynchus. NCBI lineage: Eukaryota > Metazoa > Chordata > Actinopteri > Syngnathiformes > Syngnathidae > Syngnathus > Syngnathus leptorhynchus. The sequence goes on along the minus strand of NC_141212.1, from coordinate 8,131,029 downwards.
CCCGGCGTGATACTGTGCAAAAAGCCGCTGCTGAGCTCCAGCTGGAAGTGTAAAAAAAACCGGGCTGGTTAAAAAAAAGAACCGGGCGACCCTGTAAAATTGCTTAGCCGGGGCTCTGGAAGCCTAACACGGCGTGATCTTGTCCAAAAACCCGCTGCTGAGCTCCAGCTGGAAGTGTAAAAAGAACCGGGCTGGTTAAAAAAAAGAACCGGGCGGGCCGGTAAAATTGCTTAGCCGGGGCTCTGGAAGCCTAACACGGCGTGATCTTGTCCAAAAAGCCGCTCGTGAGCTCCAGCTGGAAGTGTAAAAAGAACCGGGCTGGTTCAAAAAAAGAACCGGGCGGCCCGGTAGAATTGCTTAGCCGAGGTCCTGGAAGCCTAACCCGGCGTGATCTTAGGCAAAAAGCCGCTGCTGAGCTCCAGCTGGAAGTGTAAAAAGAACCGGGCTGGTTCAAAAAAAGAACCGGGCGGCCCGGTAAAATTGCTTAGCCGGGGTCCTGGAAGCCTAACGCGGCGTGATCTTGCCCGAAAGTCGGCCTCTATACTTCCATATTAGGTACCAGGCGCTCAGAGCCAACTTGGCAAAAATTTTCTAAGTGCCCACGGCTCTGCGGGGATTGTGCGTCCGACCCGCGCCGGTTCTCCAGCCGGCCTAAAATAACGCAAAACCAGCCTCTCCCCCTGGAGCTCACAGCCAAAGGCGAAACTTTTCCAAGTGCCTACGGCTCTGCGGGCTTTTGAGTCCGCCCCGCGCCGGTTCGTCGGTCGGCCTCAAAAAGCGAAAAATCAGCCTCTCTCCCTGGAGCTCGACTCGAGTTGATCATTATACATGAAGAAATAACCAATTTCATCGTTTGGTTTATGTTTTACACGCGTTTTAAATTTTATTGCCGAAATCGCTTTTTCTCGCCGAGATAAGCACGTTTTCTGAAATGCCGCTCTCCCGTCACTCTGGTTAAAGTGTTATGAAAAAAAAGGCTGTTGGGGGCTAGGGAGTATCGAGTTGATCATTATACATGAAGAAATAACCAATTTCATCGTTTGGTTTATGTTTTACACGCGTTTTAAATTTTATTGCCGAAATCGCTTTTTCTCGCCGAGATAAGCACGTTTTCTGAAATGCCGCTCTCCCGTCCCTCTGGTTAAAGTGTTATGAAAAAAAAGGCTGTTGGGGGCTAGGGAGTATCGAGTTGATCATTATACATGAAGAAATAACCAATTTCATCGTTTGGTTTATGTTTTACACGCGTTTTAAATTTTATTGCCGAAATCGCTTTTTCTCGCCGAGATAAGCACGTTTTCTGAAATGCCGCTCTCCCGTCACTCTGGTTAAAGTGTTATGAAAAAAAAGGCTGTTGGGGGCTAGGGAGTATCGAGTTGATCATTATACATGAAGAAATAACCAATTTCATCGTTTGGTTTATGTTTTACACGCGTTTTAAATTTTATTGCCGAAATCGCTTTTTCTCGCCGAGATAAGCACGTTTTCTGAAATGCCGCTCTCCCGTCACTCTGGTTAAAGTGTTATGAAAAAAAAGGCTGTTGGGGGCTAGGGAGTATCGAGTTGATCATTATACATGAAGAAATAACCAATTTCATCGTTTGGTTTATGTTTTACACGCGTTTTAAATTTTATTGCCGAAATCGCTTTTTCTCGCCGAGATAAGCACGTTTTCTGAAATGCCGCTCTCCCGTCACTCTGGTTAAAGTGTTATGAAAAAAAAGGCTGTTGGGGGCTAGGGAGTATCGAGTTGATCATTATACATGAAGAAATAACCAATTTCATCGTTTGGTTTATGTTTTACACGCGTTTTAAATTTTATTGCCGAAATCGCTTTTTCTCGCCGAGATAAGCACGTTTTCTGAAATGCCGCTCTCCCGTCACTCTGGTTAAAGTGTTATGAAAAAAAAGGCTGTTGGGGGCTAGGGAGTATCGAGTTGATCATTATACATGAAGAAATAACCAATTTCATCGTTTGGTTTATGTTTAACACGCGTTTTAAATTTTATTGCCGAAATCGCTTTTTCTCGCCGAGATAAGCACGTTTTCTGAAATGCCGCTCTCCCGTCACTCTGGTTAAAGTGTTATGAAAAAAAAGGCTGTTGGGGGCTAGGGAGTATCGAGTTGATCATTATACATGAAGAAATAACCAATTTCATCGTTTGGTTTATGTTTTACACGCGTTTTAAATTTTATTGCCGAAATCGCTTTTTCTCGCCGAGATAAGCACGTTTTCTGAAATGCCGCTCTCCCGTCACTCTGGTTAAAGTGTTATGAAAAAAAAGGCTGTTGGGGGCTAGGGAGTATCGAGTTGATCATTATACATGAAGAAATTACCAATTTCATCGTTTGGTTTATGTTTTACACGCGTTTTAAATGTTATTGCCGAAATCGCTTTTTCTCGCCGAGATAAGCACGTTTTCTGAAATGCCGCTCTCCCGTCACTCTGGTTAAAGTGTTATGAAAAAAAAGGCTGTTGGGGGCTAGGGAGTATCGAGTTGATCATTATACATGAAGAAATAACCAATTTCATCGTTTGGTTTATGTTTTACACGCGTTTTAAATTTTATTGCCGAAATCGCTTTTTCTCGCCGAGATAAGCACGTTTTCTGAAATGCCGCTCTCCCGTCACTCTGGTTAAAGTGTTATGAAAAAAAAGGCTGTTGGGGGCTAGGGAGTATCGAGTTGATCATTATACATGAAGAAATAACCAATTTCATCGTTTGGTTTATGTTTTACACGCGTTTTAAATTTTATTGCCGAAATCGCTTTTTCTCGCCGAGATAAGCACGTTTTCTGAAATGCCGCTCTCCCGTCACTCTGGTTAAAGTGTTATGAACAAAAAGGCTGTTGGGGGCTAGGGAGTATCGAGTTGATCATTATACATGAAGAAATAACCAATTTCATCGTTTGGTTTATGTTTTACACGCGTTTTAAATTTTATTGCCGAAATCGCTTTTTCTCGCCGAGATAAGCACGTTTTCTGAAATGCCGCTCTCCCGTCACTCTGGTTAAAGTGTTATGAAAAAAAAGGCTGTTGGGGGCTAGGGATTATCGAGTTGATCATTATACATGAAGAAATAACCAATTTCATCGTTTGGTTTATGTTTTACACGCGTTTTAAATTTTATTGCCGAAATCGCTTTTTCTCGCCGAGATAAGCACGTTTTCTGAAATGCCGCTCTCCCGTCACTCTGGTTAAAGTGTTATGAAAAAAAAGGCTGTTGGGGGCTAGGGAGTATCGAGTTGATCATTATACATGAAGAAATAACCAATTTCATCGTTTGGTTTATGTTTTACACGCGTTTTAAATTTTATTGCCGAAATCGCTTTTTCTCGCCGAGATAAGCACGTTTTCTGAAATGCCGCTCTCCCGTCACTCTGGTTAAAGTGTTATGAAAAAAAAGGCTGTTGGGGGCTAGGGAGTATCGAGTTGATCATTATACATGAAGAAATAACCAATTTCATCGTTTGGTTTATGTTTTACACGCGTTTTAAATGTTATTGCCGAAATCGCTTTTTCTCGCCGAGATAAGCACGTTTTCTGAAATGCCGCTCTCCCGTCACTCTGGTTAAAGTGTTATGAAAAAAAAGGCTGTTGGGGGCTAGGGAGTATCGAGTTGATCATTATACATGAAGAAATAACCAATTTCATCGTTTGGTTTATGTTTTACACGCGTTTTAAATTTTATTGCCGAAATCGCTTTTTCTCGCCGAGATAAGCACGTTTTCTGAAATGCCGCTCTCCCGTCACTCTGGTTAAAGTGTTATGAAAAAAAAGGCTGTTGGGGGCTAGGGAGTATCGAGTTGATCATTATACATGAAGAAATAACCAATTTCATCGTTTGGTTTATGTTTTACACGCGTTTTAAATTTTATTGCCGAAATCGCTTTTTCTCGCCGAGATAAGCACGTTTTCTGAAATGCCGCTCTCCCGTCACTCTGGTTAAAGTGTTATGAAAAAAAAGGCTGTTGGGGGCTAGGGAGTATCGAGTTGATCATTATACATGAAGAAATTACCAATTTCATCGTTTGGTTTATGTTTTACACGCGTTTTAAATGTTATTGCCGAAATCGCTTTTTCTCGCCGAGATAAGCACGTTTTCTGAAATGCCGCTCTCCCGTCACTCTGGTTAAAGTGTTATGAAAAAAAAGGCTGTTGGGGGCTAGGGAGTATCGAGTTGATCATTATACATGAAGAAATAACCAATTTCATCGTTTGGTTTATGTTTTACACGCGTTTTAAATTTTATTGCCGAAATCGCTTTTTCTCGCCGAGATAAGCACGTTTTCTGAAATGCCGCTCTCCCGTCACTCTGGTTAAAGTGTTATGAAAAAAAAGGCTGTTGGGGGCTAGGGAGTATCGAGTTGATCATTATACATGAAGAAATAACCAATTTCATCGTTTGGTTTATGTTTTACACGCGTTTTAAATTTTATTGCCGAAATCGCTTTTTCTCGCCGAGATAAGCACGTTTTCTGAAATGCCGCTCTCCCGTCACTCTGGTTAAAGTGTTATGAAAAAAAAGGCTGTTGGGGGCTAGGGAGTATCGAGTTGATCATTATACATGAAGAAATAACCAATTTCATCGTTTGGTTTATGTTTTACACGCGTTTTAAATTTTATTGCCGAAATCGCTTTTTCTCGCCGAGATAAGCACGTTTTCTGAAATGCCGCTCTCCCGTCACTCTGGTTAAAGTGTTATGAAAAAAAAGGCTGTTGGGGGCTAGGGAGTATCGAGTTGATCATTATACATGAAGAAATAACCAATTTCATCGTTTGGTTTATGTTTTACACGATGCTGAGCTCCAGCTGGAAGTGTAAAAAGAACCGGGCTGGTTAAAAAAAGAACCGGGCGACCCGGTAAAATTGCTTAGCCGGGGCTCTGGAAGCCTAACACGGCGTGATCTTGTCCAAAAAGCCGCTGCTGAGCTCGAGCTGGAAGTGTAAAAAGAACCGGGCTGGTTAAAAAAAAAGAACCGGCCGACCCGGTAAAATTGCTTAGCCGGGGCTCTGGAAGCCTAACACGGCGTGATCTTGTCCAAAAAGCCGCTGCTGAGCTCCAGCTGGAAGTGTAAAAAGAACCGGGCTGGTTAAAAAAAAGAACCGGGCGGCCCGGTAAAATTGCTTAGCCGGGGCTCTGGAAGCCTAACCCGGCGTGATACTGTGCAAAAAGCCGCTGCTGAGCTCCAGCTGGAAGTGTAAAAAAAACCGGGCTGGTTAAAAAAAAGAACCGGGCGACCCTGTAAAATTGCTTAGCCGGGGCTCTGGAAGCCTAACACGGCGTGATCTTGTCCAAAAACCCGCTGCTGAGCTCCAGCTGGAAGTGTAAAAAGAACCGGGCTGGTTAAAAAAAAGAACCGGGCGGGCCGGTAAAATTGCTTAGCCGGGGCTCTGGAAGCCTAACACGGCGTGATCTTGTCCAAAAAGCCGCTCGTGAGCTCCAGCTGGAAGTGTAAAAAGAACCGGGCTGGTTCAAAAAAAGAACCGGGCGGCCCGGTAGAATTGCTTAGCCGAGGTCCTGGAAGCCTAACCCGGCGTGATCTTAGGCAAAAAGCCGCTGCTGAGCTCCAGCTGGAAGTGTAAAAAGAACCGGGCTGGTTCAAAAAAAGAACCGGGCGGCCCGGTAAAATTGCTTAGCCGGGGTCCTGGAAGCCTAACGCGGCGTGATCTTGCCCGAAAGTCGGCCTCTATACTTCCATATTAGGTACCAGGCGCTCAGAGCCAACTTGGCAAAAATTTTCTAAGTGCCCACGGCTCTGCGGGGATTGTGCGTCCGACCCGCGCCGGTTCTCCAGCCGGCCTAAAATAACGCAAAACCAGCCTCTCCCCCTGGAGCTCACAGCCAAAGGCGAAACTTTTCTAAGTGCCTACGGCTCTGCGGGCTTTTGAGTCCGCCCCGCGCCGGTTCGTCGGTCGGCCTCAAAAAGCGAAAAATCAGCCTCTCTCCCTGGAGCTCGACTCGAGTTGATCATTATACATAAAGAAATAACCAATACCATCGTTTGGTTTATGTTTTACACGCGTTTTAAATTTTATTGCCGAAATCGCTTTTTCTCGCCGAGATAAGCACGTTTTCTGAAATGCCGCTCTCCCGTCACTCTGGTTAAAGTGTTATGAAAAAAAAGGCTGTTGGGGGCTAGGGAGTATCGAGTTGATCATTATACATGAAGAAATAACCAATTTCATCGTTTGGTTTATGTTTTACACGCGTTTTAAATTTTATTGCCGAAATCGCTTTTTCTCGCCGAGATAAGCACGTTTTCTGAAATGCCGCTCTCCCGTCACTCTGGTTAAAGTGTTATGAAAAAAAAGGCTGTTGGGGGCTAGGGAGTATCGAGTTGATCATTATACATGAAGAAATAACCAATTTCATCGTTTGGTTTATGTTTTACACGCGTTTTAAATTTTATTGCCGAAATCGCTTTTTCTCGCCGAGATAAGCACGTTTTCTGAAATGCCGCTCTCCCGTCACTCTGGTTAAAGTGTTATGAAAAAAAAGGCTGTTGGGGGCTAGGGAGTATCGAGTTGATCATTATACATGAAGAAATAACCAATTTCATCGTTTGGTTTATGTTTTACACGCGTTTTAAATTTTATTGCCGAAATCGCTTTTTCTCGCCGAGATAAGCACGTTTTCTGAAATGCCGCTCTCCCGTCACTCTGGTTAAAGTGTTATGAAAAAAAAGGCTGTTGGGGGCTAGGGAGTATCGAGTTGATCATTATACATGAAGAAATAACCAATTTCATCGTTTGGTTTATGTTTTACACGCGTTTTAAATTTTATTGCCGAAATCGCTTTTTCTCGCCGAGATAAGCACGTTTTCTGAAATGCCGCTCTCCCGTCACTCTGGTTAAAGTGTTATGAAAAAAAAGGCTGTTGGGGGCTAGGGAGTATCGAGTTGATCATTATACATGAAGAAATAACCAATTTCATCGTTTGGTTTATGTTTTACACGCGTTTTAAATTTTATTGCCGAAATCGCTTTTTCTCGCCGAGATAAGCACGTTTTCTGAAATGCCGCTCTCCCGTCACTCTGGTTAAAGTGTTATGAAAAAAAAGGCTGTTAGGGGCTAGGGAGTATCGAGTTGATCATTATACATGAAGAAATAACCAATTTCATCGTTTGGTTTATGTTTTACACGCGTTTTAAATTTTATTGCCGAAATCGCTTTTTCTCGCCGAGATAAGCACGTTTTCTGAAATGCCGCTCTCCCGTCACTCTGGTTAAAGTGTTATGAAAAAAAAGGCTGTTGGGGGCTAGGGAGTATCGAGTTGATCATTATACATGAAGAAATAACCAATTTCATCGTTTGGTTTATGTTTTACACGCGTTTTAAATTTTATTGCCGAAATCGCTTTTTCTCGCCGAGATAAGCACGTTTTCTGAAATGCCGCTCTCCCGTCACTCTGGTTAAAGTGTTATGAAAAAAAAGGCTGTTGGGGGCTAGGGAGTATCGAGTTGATCATTATACATGAAGAAATAACCAATTTCATCGTTTGGTTTATGTTTTACACGCGTTTTAAATTTTATTGCCGAAATCGCTTTTTCTCGCCGAGATAAGCACGTTTTCTGAAATGCCGCTCTCCCGTCACTCTGGTTAAAGTGTTATGAAAAAAAGGCTGTTGGGGGCTAGGGAGTATCGAGTTGATCATTATACATGAAGAAATAACCAATTTCATCGTTTGGTTTATGTTTTACACGCGTTTTAAATGTTATTGCCGAAATCGCTTTTTCTCGCCGAGATAAGCACGTTTTCTGAAATGCCGCTCTCCCGTCACTCTGGTTAAAGTGTTATGAAAAAAAAGGCTGTTGGGGGCTAGGGAGTATCGAGTTGATCATTATACATGAAGAAATAACCAATTTCATCGTTTGGTTTATGTTTTACACGCGTTTTAAATTTTATTGCCGAAATCGCTTTTTCTCGCCGAGATAAGCACGTTTTCTGAAATGCCGCTCTCCCGTCACTCTGGTTAAAGTGTTATGAAAAAAAAGGCTGTTGGGGGCTAGGGAGTATCGAGTTGATCATTATACATGAAGAAATAACCAATTTCATCGTTTGGTTTATGTTTTACACGCGTTTTAAATTTTATTGCCGAAATCGCTTTTTCTCGCCGAGATAAGCACGTTTTCTGAAATGCCGCTCTCCCGTCACTCTGGTTAAAGTGTTATGAAAAAAAAGGCTGTTGGGGGCTAGGGAGTATCGAGTTGATCATTATACATGAAGAAATAACCAATTTCATCGTTTGGTTTATGTTTTACACGCGTTTTAAATTTTATTGCCGAAATCGCTTTTTCTCGCCGAGATAAGCACGTTTTCTGAAATGCCGCTCTCCCGTCACTCTGGTTAAAGTGTTATGAAAAAAAAGGCTGTTGGGGGCTAGGGAGTATCGAGTTGATCATTATACATGAAGAAATAACCAATTTCATCGTTTGGTTTATGTTTTACACGCGTTTTAAATTTTATTGCCGAAATCGCTTTTTCTCGCCGAGATAAGCACGTTTTCTGAAATGCCGCTCTCCCGTCACTCTGGTTAAAGTGTTATGAAAAAAAAGGCTGTTGGGGGCTAGGGAGTATCGAGTTGATCATTATACATGAAGAAATAACCAATTTCATCGTTTGGTTTATGTTTTACACGCGTTTTAAATTTTATTGCCGAAATCGCTTTTTCTCGCCGAGATAAGCACGTTTTCTGAAATGCCGCTCTCCCGTCACTCTGGTTAAAGTGTTATGAAAAAAAAGGCTGTTGGGGGCTAGGGAGTATCGAGTTGATCATTATACATGAAGAAATAACCAATTTCATCGTTTGGTTTATGTTTTACACGCGTTTTAAATTTTGTTGCCGAAATCGCTTTTTCTCGCCGAGATAAGCACGTTTTCTGAAATGCCGCTCTCCCGTCACTCTGGTTAAAGTGTTATGAAAAAAAAGGCTGTTGGGGGCTAGGGAGTATCGAGTTGATCATTATACATGAAGAAATAACCAATTTCATCGTTTGGTTTATGTTTTACACGCGTTTTAAATTTTATTGCCGAAATCGCTTTTTCTCGCCGAGATAAGCACGTTTTCTGAAATGCCGCTCTCCCGTCACTCTGGTTAAAGTGTTATGAAAAAAAAGGCTGTTGGGGGCTAGGGAGTATCGAGTTGATCATTATACATGAAAAATAACCAATTTCATCGTTTGGTTTATGTTTTACACGCGTTTTAAATTTTATTGCCGAAATCGCTTTTTCTCGCCGAGATAAGCACGTTTTCTGAAATGCCGCTCTCCCGTCACTCTGGTTAAAGTGTTATGAAAAAAAAGGCTGTTGGGGGCTAGGGAGTATCGAGTTGATCATTATACATGAAGAAATAACCAATTTCATCGTTTGGTTTATGTTTTACACGCGTTTTAAATTTTATTGCCGAAATCGCTTTTTCTCGCCGAGATAAGCACGTTTTCTGAAATGCCGCTCTCCCGTCACTCTGGTTAAAGTGTTATGAAAAAAAAGGCTGTTGGGGGCTAGGGAGTATCGAGTTGATCATTATACATGAAGAAATAACCAATTTCATCGTTTGGTTTATGTTTTACACGCGTTTTAAATTTTATTGCCGAAATCGCTTTTTCTCGCCGAGATAAGCACGTTTTCTGAAATGCCGCTCTCCCGTCCCTCTGGTTAAAGTGTTATGAAAAAAAAGGCTGTTGGGGGCTAGGGAGTATCGAGTTGATCATTATACATGAAGAAATAACCAATTTCATCGTTTGGTTTATGTTTTACACGCGTTTTAAATTTTATTGCCGAAATCGCTTTTTCTCGCCGAGATAAGCACGTTTTCTGAAATGCCGCTCTCCCGTCACTCTGGTTAAAGTGTTATGAAAAAAAAGGCTGTTGGGGGCTAGGGAGTATCGAGTTGATCATTATACATGAAGAAATAACCAATTTCATCGTTTGGTTTATGTTTTACACGCGTTTTAAATTTTATTGCCGAAATCGCTTTTTCTCGCCGAGATAAGCACGTTTTCTGAAATGCCGCTCTCCCGTCACTCTGGTTAAAGTGTTATGAAAAAAAAGGCTGTTGGGGGCTAGGGAGTATCGAGTTGATCATTATACATGAAGAAATAACCAATTTCATCGTTTGGTTTATGTTTTACACGCGTTTTAAATTTTATTGCCGAAATCGCTTTTTCTCGCCGAGATAAGCACGTTTTCTGAAATGCCGCTCTCCCGTCCCTCTGGTTAAAGTGTTATGAAAAAAAAGGCTGTTGGGGGCTAGGGAGTATCGAGTTGATCATTATACATGAAGAAATAACCAATTTCATCGTTTGGTTTATGTTTTACACGCGTTTTAAATTTTATTGCCGAAATCGCTTTTTCTCGCCGAGATAAGCACGTTTTCTGAAATGCCGCTCTCCCGTCACTCTGGTTAAAGTGTTATGAAAAAAAAGGCTGTTGGGGGCTAGGGAGTATCGAGTTGATCATTATACATGAAGAAATAACCAATTTCATCGTTTGGTTTATGTTTTACACGCGTTTTAAATTTTATTGCCGAAATCGCTTTTTCTCGCCGAGATAAGCACGTTTTCTGAAATGCCGCTCTCCCGTCACTCTGGTTAAAGTGTTATGAAAAAAAAGGCTGTTGGGGGCTAGGGAGTATCGAGTTGATCATTATACATGAAGAAATAACCAATTTCATCGTTTGGTTTATGTTTTACACGCGTTTTAAATTTTATTGCCGAAATCGCTTTTTCTCGCCGAGATAAGCACGTTTTCTGAAATGCCGCTCTCCCGTCACTCTGGTTAAAGTGTTATGAAAAAAAAGGCTGTTGGGGGCTAGGGAGTATCGAGTTGATCATTATACATGAAGAAATAACCAATTTCATCGTTTGGTTTATGTTTTACACGCGTTTTAAATTTTATTGCCGAAATCGCTTTTTCTCGCCGAGATAAGCACGTTTTCTGAAATGCCGCTCTCCCGTCACTCTGGTTAAAGTGTTATGAAAAAAAAGGCTGTTGGGGGCTAGGGAGTATCGAGTTGATCATTATACATGAAGAAATAACCAATTTCATCGTTTGGTTTATGTTTTACACGCGTTTTAAATTTTATTGCCGAAATCGCTTTTTCTCGCCGAGATAAGCACGTTTTCTGAAATGCCGCTCTCCCGTCACTCTGGTTAAAGTGTTATGAAAAAAAAGGCTGTTGGGGGCTAGGGAGTATCGAGTTGATCATTATACATGAAGAAATAACCAATTTCATCGTTTGGTTTATGTTTTACACGCGTTTTAAATTTTATTGCCGAAATCGCTTTTTCTCGCCGAGATAAGCACGTTTTCTGAAATGCCGCTCTCCCGTCCCTCTGGTTAAAGTGTTATGAAAAAAAAGGCTGTTGGGGGCTAGGGAGTATCGAGTTGATCATTATACATGAAGAAATAACCAATTTCATCGTTTGGTTTATGTTTTACACGCGTTTTAAATTTTATTGCCGAAATCGCTTTTTCTCGCCGAGATAAGCACGTTTTCTGAAATGCCGCTCTCCCGTCACTCTGGTTAAAGTGTTATGAAAAAAAAGGCTGTTGGGGGCTAGGGAGTATCGAGTTGATCATTATACATGAAGAAATAACCAATTTCATCGTTTGGTTTATGTTTTACACGCGTTTTAAATTTTATTGCCGAAATCGCTTTTTCTCGCCGAGATAAGCACGTTTTCTGAAATGCCGCTCTCCCGTCACTCTGGTTAAAGTGTTATGAAAAAAAAGGCTGTTGGGGGCTAGGGAGTATACATGAAGAAATAACCAATTTCATCGTTTGGTTTATGTTTTACACGCGTTTTAAATTTTATTGCCGAAATCGCTTTTTCTCGCCGAGATAAGCACGTTTTCTGAAATGCCGCTCTCCCGTCACTCTGGTTAAAGTGTTATGAAAAAAAAGGCTGTTGGGGGCTAGGGAGTATCGAGTTGATCATTATACATGAAGAAATAACCAATTTCATCGTTTGGTTTATGTTTTACACGCGTTTTAAATTTTATTGCCGAAATCGCTTTTTCTCGCCGAGATAAGCACGTTTTTCTGAAATGCCGCTCTCCCGTCACTCTGGTTAAAGTGTTATGAAAAAAAAGGCTGTTGGGGGCTAGGGAGTATCGAGTTGATCATTATACATGAAGAAATAACCAATTTCATCGTTTGGTTTATGTTTTACACGCGTTTTAAATTTTATTGCCGAAATCGCTTTTTCTCGCCGAGATAAGCACGTTTTCTGAAATGCCGCTCTCCCGTCACTCTGGTTAAAGTGTTATGAAAAAAAAGGCTGTTGGGGGCTAGGGAGTATCGAGTTGATCATTATACATGAAGAAATAACCAATTTCATCGTTTGGTTTATGTTTTACACGCGTTTTAAATTTATTGCCGAAATCGCTTTTTCTCGCCGAGATAAGCACGTTTTCTGAAATGCCGCTCTCCCGTCACTCTGGTTAAAGTGTTATGAAAAAAAAGGCTGTTGGGGGCTAGGGAGTATCGAGTTGATCATTATACATGAAGAAATAACCAATTTCATCGTTTGGTTTATGTTTTACACGCGTTTTAAATTTTATTGCCGAAATCGCTTTTTCTCGCCGAGATAAGCACGTTTTCTGAAATGCCGCTCTCCCGTCACTCTGGTTAAAGTGTTATGAAAAAAAAGGCTGTTGGGGGCTAGGGAGTATCGAGTTGATCATTATACATGAAGAAATAACCAATTTCATCGTTTGGTTTATGTTTTACACGCGTTTTAAATTTTATTGCCGAAATCGCTTTTCTCGCCGAGATAAGCACGTTTTCTGAAATGCCGCTCTCCCGTCACTCTGGTTAAAGTGTTATGAAAAAAAAGGCTGTTGGGGGCTAGGGAGTATCGAGTTGATCATTATACATGAAGAAATAACCAATTTCATCGTTTGGTTTATGTTTTACACGCGTTTTAAATTTTATTGCCGAAATCGCTTTTTCTCGCCGAGATAAGCACGTTTTCTGAAATGCCGCTCTCCCGTCACTCTGGTTAAAGTGTTATGAAAAAAAAGGCTGTTGGGGGCTAGGGAGTATCGAGTTGATCATTATACATGAAGAAATAACCAATTTCATCGTTTGGTTTATGTTTTACACGCGTTTTAAATTTTATTGCCGAAATCGCTTTTTCTCGCCGAGATAAGCACGTTTTCTGAAATGCCGCTCTCCCGTCACTCTGGTTAAAGTGTTATGAAAAAAAAGGCTGTTGGGGGCTAGGGAGTATCGAGTTGATCATTATACATGAAGAAATAACCAATTTCATCGTTTGGTTTATGTTTTACACGCGTTTTAAATTTTATTGCCGAAATCGCTTTTTCTCGCCGAGATAAGCACGTTTTCTGAAATGCCGCTCTCCCGTCACTCTGGTTAAAGTGTTATGAAAAAAAGGCTGTTGGGGGCTAGGGAGTATCGAGTTGATCATTATACATGAAGAAATAACCAATTTCATCGTTTGGTTTATGTTTTACACGCGTTTTAAATTTTATTGCCGAAATCGCTTTTTCTCGCCGAGATAAGCACGTTTTCTGAAATGCCGCTCTCCCGTCACTCTGGTTAAAGTGTTATGAAAAAAAGGCTGTTGGGGGCTAGGGAGTATCGAGTTGATCATTATACATGAAGAAATAACCAATTTCATCGTTTGGTTTATGTTTACACGCGTTTTAAATTTTATTGCCGAAATCGCTTTTTCTCGCCGAGATAAGCACGTTTTCTGAAATGCCGCTCTCCCGTCACTCTGGTTAAAGTGTTATGAAAAAAAAGGCTGTTGGGGGCTAGGGAGTATCGAGTTGATCATTATACATGAAGAAATAACCAATTTCATCGTTTGGTTTATGTTTTACACGCGTTTTAAATTTTATTGCCGAAATCGCTTTTTCTCGCCGAGATAAGCACGTTTTCTGAAATGCCGCTCTCCCGTCACTCTGGTTAAAGTGTTATGAAAAAAAAGGCTGTTGGGGGCTAGGGAGTATCGAGTTGATCATTATACATGAGAAATAACCAATTTCATCGTTTGGTTTATGTTTTACACGCGTTTTAAATTTTATTGCCGAAATCGCTTTTTCTCGCCGAGATAAGCACGTTTTCTGAAATGCCGCTCTCCCGTCACTCTGGTTTAAAGTGTTTATGAAAAAAAAGGCTGTTGGAAAAGGCTGTTGGGGGCTAGGGAGTATCGAGTTGATCATTATACATGAAGAAATAACCAATTTCATCGTTTGGTTTATGTTTTACACGCGTTTTAAATTTTATTGCCGAAATCGCTTTTTCTCGCCGAGATAAGCACGTTTTCTGAAATGCCACTCTCCCGTCACTCTGGTTAAAGTGTTATGAAAAAAAAGGCTGTTGGGGGCTAGGGAGTATCGAGTTGATCATTATACATGAAGAAATAACCAATTTCATCGTTTGGTTTATGTTTTACACGCGTTTTAAATTTTATTGCCGAAATCGCTTTTTCTCGCCGAGATAAGCACGTTTTCTGAAATGCCGCTCTCCCGTCACTCTGGTTAAAGTGTTATGAAAAAAAAGGCTGTTGGGGGCTAGGGAGTATCGAGTTGATCATTATACATGAAGAAATAACCAATTTCATCGTTTGGTTTATGTTTTACACGCGTTTTAAATTTTATTGCCGAAATCGCTTTTTCTCGCCGAGATAAGCACGTTTTCTGAAATGCCGCTCTCCCGTCACTCTGGTTAAAGTGTTATGAAAAAAAAGGCTGTTGGGGGCTAGGGAGTATCGAGTTGATCATTATACATGAAGAAATAACCAATTTCATCGTTTGGTTTATGTTTTACACGCGTTTTAAATTTTATTGCCGAAATCGCCTTTTCTCGCCAAGATAAGCACGTTTTCTGAAATGCCGCTCTCCCGTCACTCTGGTTAAAGTGTTATGAAAAAAAAGGCTGTTGGGGGCTAGGGAGTATCGAGTTGATCATTATACATGAAGAAATAACCAATTTCATCGTTTGGTTTATGTTTTACACGATGCTGAGCTCCAGCTGGAAGTGTAAAAAGAACCGGGCTGGTTAAAAAAAGAACCGGGCGACCCCGTAAAATTGCTTAGCCGGGGCTCTGGAAGCCTAACACGGCGTGATCTTGTCCAAAAAGCCGCTGCTGAGCTCCAGCTGGAAGTGTAAAAAGAACCGGGCTGGTTAAAAAAAAGAACCGGGCGACCCGGTAAAATTGCTTAGCCGGGGCTCTGGAAGCCTAACATGGCGTGATCTTGTCCAAAAAGCCGCTGCTGAGCTCCAGCTGGAAGTGTAAAAAGAACCGGGCTGGTTAAAAAAAAAGAACCGGGCGGCCCGGTAAAATTGCTTAGCCGGGGCTCTGGAAGCCTAACCCGGCGTGATACTGTGCAAAAAGCCGCTGCTGAGCTCCAGCTGGAAGTGTAAAAAAAACCGGGCTGGTTAAAAAAAAGGACCGGGCGACCCTGTAAAATTGCTTAGCCGGGGCTCTGGAAGCCTAACACGGCGTGATCTTGTCCAAAAACCCACTGCTGAGCTCCAGCTGGAAGTGTAAAAAGAACCGGGCTGGTTAAAAAAAAGAACCGGGCGGGCCGGTAAAATTGCTTAGCCGGGGCTCTGGAAGCCTAACACGGCGTGATCTTGTCCAAAAAGCCGCTCGTGAGCTCCAGCTGGAAGTGTAAAAAGAACCGGGCTGGTTCAAAAAAAGAACCGGGCGGCCCGGTAGAATTGCTTAGCCGAGGTCCTGGAAGCCTAACCCGGCGTGATCTTGCGCAAAAAGCCGCTGCTGAGCTCCAGCTGGAAGTGTAAAAAGAACCGGGCTGGTTCAAAAAAAGAACCGGGCGGCCCGGTAAAATTGCTTAGCCGGGGTCCTGGAAGCCTAACGCGGCGTGATCTTGCCCGAAAGTCGGCCTCTATACTTCCATATTAGGTACCAGGCGCTCAGAGCCAACTTGGCAAAAATTTTCTAAGTGCCCACGGCTCTGCGGGGATTGTGCGTCCGACCCGCGCCGGTTCTCCAGCCGGCCTAAAATAACGCAAAACCAGCCTCTCCCCCTGGAGCTCACAGCCAAAGGCGAAACTTTTCTAAGTGCCTACGGCTCTGCGGGCTTTTGAGTCCGCCCCGCGCCGGTTCGTCGGTCGGCCTCAAAAAGCGAAAAATCAGCCTCTCTCCCTGGAGCTCGACTCGAGTTGATCATTATACATGAAGAAATAACCAATTTCATCGTTTGGTTTATGTTTTACACGCGTTTTAAATTTTATTCCCGAAATCGCTTTTTCTCGCCGAGATAAGCACGTTTTCTGAAATGCCGCTCTCCCGTCACTCTGGTTAAAGTGTTATGAAAAAAAAGGCTGTTGGGGGCTAGGGAGTATCGAGTTGATCATTATACATGAAGAAATAACCAATTTCATCGTTTGGTTTATGTTTTACACGCGTTTTAAATTTTATTGCCGAAATCGCTTTTTCTCGCCGAGATAAGCACGTTTTCTGAAATGCCGCTCTCCCGTCACTCTGGTTAAAGTGTTATGACAAAAAAGGCTGTTGGGGGCTAGGGAGTATCGAGTTGATCATTATACATGAAGAAATAACCAATTTCATCGTTTGGTTTATGTTTTACACGCGTTTTAAATTTTATTGCCGAAATCGCTTTTTCTCGCCGAGATAAGCACGTTTTCTGAAATGCCGCTCTCCCGTCACTCTGGTTAAAGTGTTATGAAAAAAAAAGGCTGTTGGGGGCTAGGGAGTATCGAGTTGATCATTATACATGAAGAAATAACCAATTTCATCGTTTGGTTTATGTTTTACACGCGTTTTAAATTTTATTGCCGAAATCGCTTTTTCTCGCCGAGATAAGCACGTTTTCTGAAATGCCGCTCTCCCGTCACTCTGGTTAAAGTGTTATGAAAAAAAAGGCTGTTGGGGGCTAGGGAGTATCGAGTTGATCATTATACATGAAGAAATAACCAATTTCATCGTTTGGTTTATGTTTTACACGCGTTTTAAATTTTATTGCCGAAATCGCTTTTTCTCGCCGAGATAAGCACGTTTTCTGAAATGCCGCTCTCCCGTCACTCTGGTTAAAGTGTTATGAAAAAAAAGGCTGTTGGGGGCTAGGGAGTATCGAGTTGATCATTATACATGAAGAAATAACCAATTTCATCGTTTGGTTTATGTTTTACACGCGTTTTAAATTTTATTGCCGAAATCGCTTTTTCTCGCCGAGATAAGCACGTTTTCTGAAATGCCGCTCTCCCGTCACTCTGGTTAAAGTGTTATGAAAAAAAAGGCTGTTGGGGGCTAGGGAGTATCGAGTTGATCATTATACATGAAGAAATAACCAATTTCATCGTTTGGTTTATGTTTTACACGCGTTTTAAATTTTATTGCCGAAATCGCTTTTTCTCGCCGAGATAAGCACGTTTTCTGAAATGCCGCTCTCCCGTCACTCTGGTTAAAGTGTTATGAAAAAAAAGGCTGTTGGGGGCTAGGGAGTATCGAGTTGATCATTATACATGAAGAAATAACCAATTTCATCGTTTGGTTTATGTTTTACACGCGTTTTAAATTTTATTGCCGAAATCGCTTTTTCTCGCCGAGATAAGCACGTTTTCTGAAATGCCGCTCTCCCGTCACTCTGGTTAAAGTGTTATGAAAAAAAAGGCTGTTGGGGGCTAGGGAGTATCGAGTTGATCATTATACATGAAGAAATAACCAATTTCATCGTTTGGTTTATGTTTTACACGCGTTTTAAATTTTATTGCCGAAATCGCTTTTTCTCGCCGAGATAAGCACGTTTTCTGAAATGCCGCTCTCCCGTCACTCTGGTTAAAGTGTTATGAAAAAAAAGGCTGTTGGGGGCTAGGGAGTATCGAGTTGATCATTATACATGAAGAAATAACCAATTTCATCGTTTGGTTTATGTTTTACACGCGTTTTAAATTTTATTGCCGAAATCGCTTTTTCTCGCCGAGATAAGCACGTTTTCTGAAATGCCACTCTCCCGTCACTCTGGTTAAAGTGTTATGAAAAAAAAGGCTGTTGGGGGCTAGGGAGTATCGAGTTGATCATTATACATGAAGAAATAACCAATTTCATCGTTTGGTTTATGTTTTACACGCGTTTTAAATTTTATTGCCGAAATCGCTTTTTCTCGCCGAGATAAGCACGTTTTCTGAAATGCCGCTCTCCCGTCACTCTGGTTAAAGTGTTATGAAAAAAAAGGCTGTTGGGGGCTAGGGAGTATCGAGTTGATCATTATACATGAAGAAATAACCAATTTCATCGTTTGGTTTATGTTTTACACGCGTTTTAAATTTTATTGCCGAAATCGCTTTTTCTCGCCGAGATAAGCACGTTTTCTGAAATGCCGCTCTCCCGTCACTCTGGTTAAAGTGTTATGAAAAAAAAGGCTGTTGGGGGCTAGGGAGTATCGAGTTGATCATTATACATGAAGAAATAACCAATTTCATCGTTTGGTTTATGTTTTACACGCGTTTTAAATTTTATTGCCGAAATCGCCTTTTCTCGCCAAGATAAGCACGTTTTCTGAAATGCCGCTCTCCCGTCACTCTGGTTAAAGTGTTATGAAAAAAAAGGCTGTTGGGGGCTAGGGAGTATCGAGTTGATCATTATACATGAAGAAATAACCAATTTCATCGTTTGGTTCATGTTTTACACGATGCTGAGCTCCAGCTGGAAGTGTAAAAAGAACCGGGCTGGTTAAAAAAAGAACCGGGCGACCCCGTAAAATTGCTTAGCCGGGGCTCTGGAAGCCTAACACGGCGTGATCTTGTCCAAAAAGCCGCTGCTGAGCTCCAGCTGGAAGTGTAAAAAGAACCGGGCTGGTTAAAAAAAAGAACCGGGCGACCCGGTAAAATTGCTTAGCCGGGGCTCTGGAAGCCTAACATGGCGTGATCTTGTCCAAAAAGCCGCTGCTGAGCTCCAGCTGGAAGTGTAAAAAGAACCGGGCTGGTTAAAAAAAAGAACCGGGCGGCCCGGTAAAATTGCTTAGCCGGGGCTCTGGAAGCCTAACCCGGCGTGATACTGTGCAAAAAGCCGCTGCTGAGCTCCAGCTGGAAGTGTAAAAAAAACCGGGCTGGTTAAAAAAAAGGACCGGGCGACCCTGTAAAATTGCTTAGCCGGGGCTCTGGAAGCCTAACACGGCGTGATCTTGTCCAAAAACCCACTGCTGAGCTCCAGCTGGAAGTGTAAAAAGAACCGGGCTGGTTAAAAAAAAGAACCGGGCGGGCCGGTAAAATTGCTTAGCCGGGGCTCTGGAAGCCTAACACGGCGTGATCTTGTCCAAAAAGCCGCTCGTGAGCTCCAGCTGGAAGTGTAAAAAGAACCGGGCTGGTTCAAAAAAAGAACCGGGCGGCCCGGTAGAATTGCTTAGCCGAGGTCCTGGAAGCCTAACCCGGCGTGATCTTGCGCAAAAAGCCGCTGCTGAGCTCCAGCTGGAAGTGTAAAAAGAACCGGGCTGGTTCAAAAAAAGAACCGGGCGGCCCGGTAAAATTGCTTAGCCGGGGTCCTGGAAGCCTAACGCGGCGTGATCTTGCCCGAAAGTCGGCCTCTATACTTCCATATTAGGTACCAGGCGCTCAGAGCCAACTTGGCAAAAATTTTCTAAGTGCCCACGGCTCTGCGGGGATTGTGCGTCCGACCCGCGCCGGTTCTCCAGCCGGCCTAAAATAACGCAAAACCAGCCTCTCCCCCTGGAGCTCACAGCCAAAGGCGAAACTTTTCTAAGTGCCTACGGCTCTGCGGGCTTTTGAGTCCGCCCCGCGCCGGTTCGTCGGTCGGCCTCAAAAAGCGAAAAATCAGCCTCTCTCCCTGGAGCTCGACTCGAGTTGATCATTATACATGAAGAAATAACCAATTTCATCGTTTGGTTTATGTTTTACACGCGTTTTAAATTTTATTCCCGAAATCGCTTTTTCTCGCCGAGATAAGCACGTTTTCTGAAATGCCGCTCTCCCGTCACTCTGGTTAAAGTGTTATGAAAAAAAAGGCTGTTGGGGGCTAGGGAGTATCGAGTTGATCATTATACATGAAGAAATAACCAATTTCATCGTTTGGTTTATGTTTTACACGCGTTTTAAATTTTATTGCCGAAATCGCTTTTTCTCGCCGAGATAAGCACGTTTTCTGAAATGCCGCTCTCCCGTCACTCTGGTTAAAGTGTTATGACAAAAAAGGCTGTTGGGGGCTAGGGAGTATCGAGTTGATCATTATACATGAAGAAATAACCAATTTCATCGTTTGGTTTATGTTTTACACGCGTTTTAAATTTTATTGCCGAAATCGCTTTTTCTCGCCGAGATAAGCACGTTTTCTGAAATGCCGCTCTCCCGTCACTCTGGTTAAAGTGTTATGAAAAAAAAAGGCTGTTGGGGGCTAGGGAGTATCGAGTTGATCATTATACATGAAGAAATAACCAATTTCATCGTTTGGTTTATGTTTTACACGCGTTTTAAATTTTATTGCCGAAATCGCTTTTTCTCGCCGAGATAAGCACGTTTTCTGAAATGCCGCTCTCCCGTCACTCTGGTTAAAGTGTTATGAAAAAAAAGGCTGTTGGGGGCTAGGGAGTATCGAGTTGATCATTATACATGAAGAAATAACCAATTTCATCGTTTGGTTTATGTTTTACACGCGTTTTAAATTTTATTGCCGAAATCGCTTTTTCTCGCCGAGATAAGCACGTTTTCTGAAATGCCGCTCTCCCGTCACTCTGGTTAAAGTGTTATGAAAAAAAAGGCTGTTGGGGGCTAGGGAGTATCGAGTTGATCATTATACATGAAGAAATAACCAATTTCATCGTTTGGTTTATGTTTTACACGCGTTTTAAATTTTATTGCCGAAATCGCTTTTTCTCGCCGAGATAAGCACGTTTTCTGAAATGCCGCTCTCCCGTCACTCTGGTTAAAGTGTTATGAAAAAAAAGGCTGTTGGGGGCTAGGGAGTATCGAGTTGATCATTATACATGAAGAAATAACCAATTTCATCGTTTGGTTTATGTTTTACACGCGTTTTAAATTTTATTGCCGAAATCGCTTTTTCTCGCCGAGATAAGCACGTTTTCTGAAATGCCGCTCTCCCGTCACTCTGGTTAAAGTGTTATGAAAAAAAAGGCTGTTGGGGGCTAGGGAGTATCGAGTTGATCATTATACATGAAGAAATAACCAATTTCATCGTTTGGTTTATGTTTTACACGCGTTTTAAATTTTATTGCCGAAATCGCTTTTTCTCGCCGAGATAAGCACGTTTTCTGAAATGCCGCTCTCCCGTCACTCTGGTTAAAGTGTTATGAAAAAAAAGGCTGTTGGGGGCTAGGGAGTATCGAGTTGATCATTATACATGAAGAAATAACCAATTTCATCGTTTGGTTTATGTTTTACACGCGTTTTAAATTTTATTGCCGAAATCGCTTTTTCTCGCCGAGATAAGCACGTTTTCTGAAATGCCGCTCTCCCGTCACTCTGGTTAAAGTGTTATGAAAAAAAAGGCTGTTGGGGGCTAGGGAGTATCGAGTTGATCATTATACATGAAGAAATAACCAATTTCATCGTTTGGTTTATGTTTTACACGATGCTGAGCTCCAGCTGGAAGTGTAAAAAGAACCGGGCTGGTTAAAAAAAGAACCGGGCGACCCCGTAAAATTGCTTAGCCGGGGCTCTGGAAGCCTAACACGGCGTGATCTTGTCCAAAAAGCCGCTGCTGAGCTCCAGCTGGAAGTGTAAAAAGAACCGGGCTGGTTAAAAAAAAGAACCGGGCGACCCGGTAAAATTGCTTAGCCGGGGCTCTGGAAGCCTAACACGGCGTGATCTTGTCCAAAAAGCCGCTGCTGAGCTCCAGCTGGAAGTGTAAAAAGAACCGGGCTGGTTAAAAAAAAGAACCGGGCGGCCCGGTAAAATTGCTTAGCCGGGGCTCTGGAAGCCTAACCCGGCGTGATACTGTGCAAAAAGCCGCTGCTGAGCTCCAGCTGGAAGTGTAAAAAAAACCGGGCTGGTTAAAAAAAAGGACCGGGCGACCCTGTAAAATTGCTTAGCCGGGGCTCTGGAAGCCTAACACGGCGTGATCTTGTCCAAAAACCCGCTGCTGAGCTCCAGCTGGAAGTGTAAAAAGAACCGGGCTGGTTAAAAAAAAAGAACCGGGCGGGCCGGTAAAATTGCTTAGCCGGGGCTCTGGAAGCCTAACACGGCGTGATCTTGTCAAAAAAGCCGCTCGTGAGCTCCAGCTGGAAGTGTAAAAAGAACCGGGCTGGTTCAAAAAAAGAACCGGGCGGCCCGGTAGAATTGCTTAGCCGAGGTCCTGGAAGCCTAACCCGGCGTGATCTTGCGCAAAAAGCCGCTGCTGAGCTCCAGCTGGAAGTGTAAAAAGAACCGGGCTGGTTCAAAAAAAGAACCGGGCGGCCCGGTAAAATTGCTTAGCCGGGGTCCTGGAAGCCTAACGCGGCGTGATCTTGCCCGAAAGTCGGCCTCTATACTTCCATATTAGGTACCAGGCGCTCAGAGCCAACTTGGCAAAAATTTTCTAAGTGCCCACGGCTCTGCGGGGATTGTGCGTCCGACCCGCGCCGGTTCTCCAGCCGGCCTAAAATAACGCAAAACCAGCCTCTCCCCCTGGAGCTCACAGCCAAAGGCGAAACTTTTCTAAGTGCCTACGGCTCTGCGGGCTTTTGAGTCCGCCCCGCGCCGGTTCGTCGGTCGGCCTCAAAAAGCGAAAAATCAGCCTCTCTCCCTGGAGCTCGACTCGAGTTGATCATTATACATGAAGAAATAACCAATTTCATCGTTTGGTTTATGTTTTACACGCGTTTTAAATTTTATTGCCGAAATCGCTTTTTCTCGCCGAGATAAGCACGTTTTCTGAAATGCCGCTCTCCCGTCACTCTGGTTAAAGTGTTATGAAAAAAAAGGCTGTTGGGGGCTAGGGAGTATCGAGTTGATCATTATACATGAAGAAATAACCAATTTCATCGTTTGGTTTATGTTTTACACGCGTTTTAAATTTTATTGCCGAAATCGCTTTTTCTCGCCGAGATAAGCACGTTTTCTGAAATGCCGCTCTCCCGTCACTCTGGTTAAAGTGTTATGAAAAAAAAGGCTGTTGGGGGCTAGGGAGTATCGAGTTGATCATTATACATGAAGAAATAACCAATTTCATCGTTTGGTTTATGTTTTACACGCGTTTTAAATTTTATTGCCGAAATCGCTTTTTCTCGCCGAGATAAGCACGTTTTCTGAAATGCCGCTCTCCCGTCACTCTGGTTAAAGTGTTATGAAAAAAAAGGCTGTTGGGGGCTAGGGAGTATCGAGTTGATCATTATACATGAAGAAATAACCAATTTCATCGTTTGGTTTATGTTTTACACGCGTTTTAAATTTTATTGCCGAAATCGCTTTTTCTCGCCGAGATAAGCACGTTTTCTGAAATGCCGCTCTCCCGTCACTCTGGTTAAAGTGTTATGAAAAAAAAGGCTGTTGGGGGCTAGGGAGTATCGAGTTGATCATTATACATGAAGAAATAACCAATTTCATCGTTTGGTTTATGTTTTACACGCGTTTTAAATTTTATTGCCGAAATCGCTTTTTCTCGCCGAGATAAGCACGTTTTCTGAAATGCCGCTCTCCCGTCACTCTGGTTAAAGTGTTATGAAAAAAAAGGCTGTTGGGGGCTAGGGAGTATCGAGTTGATCATTATACATGAAGAAATAACCAATTTCATCGTTTGGTTTATGTTTTACACGCGTTTTTAATTTTATTGCCGAAATCGCTTTTTCTCGCCGAGATAAGCACGTTTTCTGAAATGCCGCTCTCCCGTCACTCTGGTTAAAGTGTTATGAAAAAAAAGGCTGTTGGGGGCTAGGGAGTATCGAGTTGATCATTATACATGAAGAAATAACCAATTTCATCGTTTGGTTTATGTTTTACACGCGTTTTAAATTTTATTGCCGAAATCGCTTTTTCTCGCCGAGATAAGCACGTTTTCTGAAATGCCGCTCTCCCGTCACTCTGGTTAAAGTGTTATGAAAAAAAAGGCTGTTGGGGGCTAGGGAGTATCGAGTTGATCATTATACGTGAAGAAATAACCAATTTCATCGTTTGGTTTATGTTTTACACGCGTTTTAAATTTTATTGCCGAAATCGCTTTTTCTCGCCGAGATAAGCACGTTTTCTGAAATGCCGCTCTCCCGTCACTCTGGTTAAAGTGTTATGAAAAAAAAGGCTGTTGGGGGCTAGGGAGTATCGAGTTGATCATTATAAGTGAAGAAATAACCAATTTCATCGTTTGGTTTATGTTTTACACGCGTTTTAAATTTTATTGCCGAAATCGCTTTTTCTCGCCGAGATAAGCACGTTTTCTGAAATGCCGCTCTCCCGTCACTCTGGTTAAAGTGTTATGAAAAAAAAGGCTGTTGGGGGCTAGGGAGTATCGAGTTGATCATTATACATGAAGAAATAACCAATTTCATCGTTTGGTTTATGTTTTACACGCGTTTTAAATTTTATTGCCGAAATCGCTTTTTCTCGCCGAGATAAGCACGTTTTCTGAAATGCCGCTCTCCCGTCACTCTGGTTAAAGTGTTATGAAAAAAAAGGCTGTTGGGGGCTAGGGAGTATCGAGTTGATCATTATACATGAAGAAATAACCAATTTCATCGTTTGGTTTATGTTTTACACGCGTTTTAAATTTTATTGCCGAAATCGCTTTTTCTCGCCGAGATAAGCACGTTTTCTGAAATGCCGCTCTCCCGTCACTCTGGTTAAAGTGTTATGAAAAAAAAGGCTGTTGGGGGCTAGGGAGTATCGAGTTGATCATTATACATGAAGAAATAACCAATTTCATCGTTTGGTTTATGTTTTACACGCGTTTTAAATTTTATTGCCGAAATCGCTTTTTCTCGCCGAGATAAGCACGTTTTCTGAAATGCCGCTCTCCCGTCACTCTGGTTAAAGTGTTATGAAAAAAAAGGCTGTTGGGGGCTAGGGAGTATCGAGTTGATCATTATACATGAAGAAATAACCAATTTCATCGTTTGGTTTATGTTTTACACGCGTTTTAAATTTTATTGCCGAAATCGCTTTTTCTCGCCGAGATAAGCACGTTTTCTGAAATGCCGCTCTCCCGTCACTCTGGTTAAAGTGTTATGAAAAAAAAGGCTGTTGGGGGCTAGGGAGTATCGAGTTGATCATTATACATGAAGAAATAACCAATTTCATCGTTTGGTTTATGTTTTACACGCGTTTTAAATTTTATTGCCGAAATCGCTTTTTCTCGCCGAGATAAGCACGTTTTCTGAAATGCCGCTCTCCCGTCACTCTGGTTAAAGTGTTATGAAAAAAAAGGCTGTTGGGGGCTAGGGAGTATCGAGTTGATCATTATACATGAAGAAATAACCAATTTCATCGTTTGGTTTATGTTTTACACGCGTTTTAAATTTTATTGCCGAAATCGCTTTTTCTCGCCGAGATAAGCACGTTTTCTGAAATGCCGCTCTCCCGTCACTCTGGTTAAAGTGTTATGAAAAAAAAGGCTGTTGGGGGCTAGGGAGTATCGAGTTGATCATTATACATGAAGAAATAACCAATTTCATCGTTTGGTTTATGTTTTACACGCGTTTTAAATTTTATTGCCGAAATCGCTTTTTCTCGCCGAGATAAGCACGTTTTCTGAAATGCCGCTCTCCCGTCACTCTGGTTAAAGTGTTATGAAAAAAAAGGCTGTTGGGGGCTAGGGAGTATCGAGTTGATCATTATACATGAAGAAATAACCAATTTCATCGTTTGGTTTATGTTTTACACGCGTTTTAAATTTTATTGCCGAAATCGCTTTTTCTCGCCGAGATAAGCACGTTTTCTGAAATGCCGCTCTCCCGTCACTCTGGTTAAAGTGTTATGAAAAAAAAGGCTGTTGGGGGCTAGGGAGTATCGAGTTGATCATTATACATGAAGAAATAACCAATTTCATCGTTTGGTTTATGTTTTACACGCGTTTTAAATTTTATTGCCGAAATCGCTTTTTCTCGCCGAGATAAGCACGTTTTCTGAAATGCCGCTCTCCCGTCACTCTGGTTAAAGTGTTATGAAAAAAAAGGCTGTTGGGGGCTAGGGAGTATCGAGTTGATCATTATACATGAAGAAATAACCAATTTCATCGTTTGGTTTATGTTTTACACGCGTTTTAAATTTTATTGCCGAAATCGCTTTTTCTCGCCGAGATAAGCACGTTTTCTGAAATGCCGCTCTCCCGTCACTCTGGTTAAAGTGTTATGAAAAAAAAGGCTGTTGGGGGCTAGGGAGTATCGAGTTGATCATTATACATGAAGAAATAACCAATTTCATCGTTTGGTTTATGTTTTACACGCGTTTTAAATTTTATTGCCGAAATCGCTTTTTCTCGCCGAGATAAGCACGTTTTCTGAAATGCCGCTCTCCCGTCACTCTGGTTAAAGTGTTATGAAAAAAAAGGCTGTTGGGGGCTAGGGAGTATCGAGTTGATCATTATACATGAAGAAATAACCAATTTCATCGTTTGGTTTATGTTTTACACGCGTTTTAAATTTTATTGCCGAAATCGCTTTTTCTCGCCGAGATAAGCACGTTTTCTGAAATGCCGCTCTCCCGTCACTCTGGTTAAAGTGTTATGAAAAAAAAGGCTGTTGGGGGCTAGGGAGTATCGAGTTGATCATTATACATGAAGAAATAACCAATTTCATCGTTTGGTTTATGTTTTACACGCGTTTTAAATTTTATTGCCGAAATCGCTTTTTCTCGCCGAGATAAGCACGTTTTCTGAAATGCCGCTCTCCCGTCACTCTGGTTAAAGTGTTATGAAAAAAAAGGCTGTTGGGGGCTAGGGAGTATCGAGTTGATCATTATACATGAAGAAATAACCAATTTCATCGTTTGGTTTATGTTTTACACGCGTTTTAAATTTTATTGCCGAAATCGCTTTTTCTCGCCGAGATAAGCACGTTTTCTGAAATGCCGCTCTCCCGTCACTCTGGTTAAAGTGTTATGAAAAAAAAGGCTGTTGGGGGCTAGGGAGTATCGAGTTGATCATTATACATGAAGAAATAACCAATTTCATCGTTTGGTTTATGTTTTACACGCGTTTTAAATTTTATTGCCGAAATCGCTTTTTCTCGCCGAGATAAGCACGTTTTCTGAAATGCCGCTCTCCCGTCACTCTGGTTAAAGTGTTATGAAAAAAAAGGCTGTTGGGGGCTAGGGAGTATCGAGTTGATCATTATACATGAAGAAATAACCAATTTCATCGTTTGGTTTATGTTTTACACGCGTTTTAAATTTTATTGCCGAAATCGCTTTTTCTCGCCGAGATAAGCACGTTTTCTGAAATGCCGCTCTCCCGTCACTCTGGTTAAAGTGTTATGAAAAAAAAGGCTGTTGGGGGCTAGGGAGTATCGAGTTGATCATTATACATGAAGAAATAACCAATTTCATCGTTTGGTTTATGTTTTACACGCGTTTTAAATTTTATTGCCGAAATCGCTTTTTCTCGCCGAGATAAGCACGTTTTCTGAAATGCCGCTCTCCCGTCACTCTGGTTAAAGTGTTATGAAAAAAAAGGCTGTTGGGGGCTAGGGAGTATCGAGTTGATCATTATACATGAAGAAATAACCAATTTCATCGTTTGGTTTATGTTTTACACGCGTTTTAAATTTTATTGCCGAAATCGCTTTTTCTCGCCGAGATAAGCACGTTTTCTGAAATGCCGCTCTCCCGTCACTCTGGTTAAAGTGTTATGAAAAAAAAGGCTGTTGGGGGCTAGGGAGTATCGAGTTGATCATTATACATGAAGAAATAACCAATTTCATCGTTTGGTTTATGTTTTACACGCGTTTTAAATTTTATTGCCGAAATCGCTTTTTCTCGCCGAGATAAGCACGTTTTCTGAAATGCCGCTCTCCCGTCACTCTGGTTAAAGTGTTATGAAAAAAAAGGCTGTTGGGGGCTAGGGAGTATCGAGTTGATCATTATACATGAAGAAATAACCAATTTCATCGTTTGGTTTATGTTTTACACGCGTTTTAAATTTTATTGCCGAAATCGCTTTTTCTCGCCGAGATAAGCACGTTTTCTGAAATGCCGCTCTCCCGTCACTCTGGTTAAAGTGTTATGAAAAAAAAGGCTGTTGGGGGCTAGGGAGTATCGAGTTGATCATTATACATGAAGAAATAACCAATTTCATCGTTTGGTTTATGTTTTACACGCGTTTTAAATTTTATTGCCGAAATCGCTTTTTCTCGCCGAGATAAGCACGTTTTCTGAAATGCCGCTCTCCCGTCACTCTGGTTAAAGTGTTATGAAAAAAAAGGCTGTTGGGGGCTAGGGAGTATCGAGTTGATCATTATACATGAAGAAATAACCAATTTCATCGTTTGGTTTATGTTTTACACGCGTTTTAAATTTTATTGCCGAAATCGCTTTTTCTCGCCGAGATAAGCACGTTTTCTGAAATGCCGCTCTCCCGTCACTCTGGTTAAAGTGTTATGAAAAAAAAGGCTGTTGGGGGCTAGGGAGTATCGAGTTGATCATTATACATGAAGAAATAACCAATTTCATCGTTTGGTTTATGTTTTACACGCGTTTTAAATTTTATTGCCGAAATCGCTTTTTCTCGCCGAGATAAGCACGTTTTCTGAAATGCCGCTCTCCCGTCACTCTGGTTAAAGTGTTATGAAAAAAAAGGCTGTTGGGGGCTAGGGAGTATCGAGTTGATCATTATACATGAAGAAATAACCAATTTCATCGTTTGGTTTATGTTTTACACGCGTTTTAAATTTTATTGCCGAAATCGCTTTTTCTCGCCGAGATAAGCACGTTTTCTGAAATGCCGCTCTCCCGTCACTCTGGTTAAAGTGTTATGAAAAAAAAGGCTGTTGGGGGCTAGGGAGTATCGAGTTGATCATTATACATGAAGAAATAACCAATTTCATCGTTTGGTTTATGTTTTACACGCGTTTTAAATTTTATTGCCGAAATCGCTTTTTCTCGCCGAGATAAGCACGTTTTCTGAAATGCCGCTCTCCCGTCACTCTGGTTAAAGTGTTATGAAAAAAAAGGCTGTTGGGGGCTAGGGAGTATCGAGTTGATCATTATACATGAAGAAATAACCAATTTCATCGTTTGGTTTATGTTTTACACGCGTTTTAAATTTTATTGCCGAAATCGCTTTTTCTCGCCGAGATAAGCACGTTTTCTGAAATGCCGCTCTCCCGTCACTCTGGTTAAAGTGTTATGAAAAAAAAGGCTGTTGGGGGCTAGGGAGTATCGAGTTGATCATTATACATGAAGAAATAACCAATTTCATCGTTTGGTTTATGTTTTACACGCGTTTTAAATTTTATTGCCGAAATCGCTTTTTCTCGCCGAGATAAGCACGTTTTCTGAAATGCCGCTCTCCCGTCACTCTGGTTAAAGTGTTATGAAAAAAAAGGCTGTTGGGGGCTAGGGAGTATCGAGTTGATCATTATACATGAAGAAATAACCAATTTCATCGTTTGGTTTATGTTTTACACGCGTTTTAAATTTTATTGCCGAAATCGCTTTTTCTCGCCGAGATAAGCACGTTTTCTGAAATGCCGCTCTCCCGTCACTCTGGTTAAAGTGTTATGAAAAAAAAGGCTGTTGGGGGCTAGGGAGTATCGAGTTGATCATTATACATGAAGAAATAACCAATTTCATCGTTTGGTTTATGTTTTACACGCGTTTTAAATTTTATTGCCGAAATCGCTTTTTCTCGCCGAGATAAGCACGTTTTCTGAAATGCCGCTCTCCCGTCACTCTGGTTAAAGTGTTATGAAAAAAAAGGCTGTTGGGGGCTAGGGAGTATCGAGTTGATCATTATACATGAAGAAATAACCAATTTCATCGTTTGGTTTATGTTTTACACGCGTTTTAAATTTTATTGCCGAAATCGCTTTTTCTCGCCGAGATAAGCACGTTTTCTGAAATGCCGCTCTCCCGTCACTCTGGTTAAAGTGTTATGAAAAAAAAGGCTGTTGGGGGCTAGGGAGTATCGAGTTGATCATTATACATGAAGAAATAACCAATTTCATCGTTTGGTTTATGTTTTACACGCGTTTTAAATTTTATTGCCGAAATCGCTTTTTCTCGCCGAGATAAGCACGTTTTCTGAAATGCCGCTCTCCCGTCACTCTGGTTAAAGTGTTATGAAAAAAAAGGCTGTTGGGGGCTAGGGAGTATCGAGTTGATCATTATACATGAAGAAATAACCAATTTCATCGTTTGGTTTATGTTTTACACGCGTTTTAAATTTTATTGCCGAAATCGCTTTTTCTCGCCGAGATAAGCACGTTTTCTGAAATGCCGCTCTCCCGTCACTCTGGTTAAAGTGTTATGAAAAAAAAGGCTGTTGGGGGCTAGGGAGTATCGAGTTGATCATTATACATGAAGAAATAACCAATTTCATCGTTTGGTTTATGTTTTACACGCGTTTTAAATTTTATTGCCGAAATCGCTTTTTCTCGCCGAGATAAGCACGTTTTCTGAAATGCCGCTCTCCCGTCACTCTGGTTAAAGTGTTATGAAAAAAAAGGCTGTTGGGGGCTAGGGAGTATCGAGTTGATCATTATACATGAAGAAATAACCAATTTCATCGTTTGGTTTATGTTTTACACGCGTTTTAAATTTTATTGCCGAAATCGCTTTTTCTCGCCGAGATAAGCACGTTTTCTGAAATGCCGCTCTCCCGTCACTCTGGTTAAAGTGTTATGAAAAAAAAGGCTGTTGGGGGCTAGGGAGTATCGAGTTGATCATTATACATGAAGAAATAACCAATTTCATCGTTTGGTTTATGTTTTACACGCGTTTTAAATTTTATTGCCGAAATCGCTTTTTCTCGCCGAGATAAGCACGTTTTCTGAAATGCCGCTCTCCCGTCACTCTGGTTAAAGTGTTATGAAAAAAAAGGCTGTTGGGGGCTAGGGAGTATCGAGTTGATCATTATACATGAAGAAATAACCAATTTCATCGTTTGGTTTATGTTTTACACGCGTTTTAAATTTTATTGCCGAAATCGCTTTTTCTCGCCGAGATAAGCACGTTTTCTGAAATGCCGCTCTCCCGTCACTCTGGTTAAAGTGTTATGAAAAAAAAGGCTGTTGGGGGCTAGGGAGTATCGAGTTGATCATTATACATGAAGAAATAACCAATTTCATCGTTTGGTTTATGTTTTACACGCGTTTTAAATTTTATTGCCGAAATCGCTTTTTCTCGCCGAGATAAGCACGTTTTCTGAAATGCCGCTCTCCCGTCACTCTGGTTAAAGTGTTATGAAAAAAAAGGCTGTTGGGGGCTAGGGAGTATCGAGTTGATCATTATACATGAAGAAATAACCAATTTCATCGTTTGGTTTATGTTTTACACGCGTTTTAAATTTTATTGCCGAAATCGCTTTTTCTCGCCGAGATAAGCACGTTTTCTGAAATGCCGCTCTCCCGTCACTCTGGTTAAAGTGTTATGAAAAAAAAGGCTGTTGGGGGCTAGGGAGTATCGAGTTGATCATTATACATGAAGAAATAACCAATTTCATCGTTTGGTTTATGTTTTACACGCGTTTTAAATTTTATTGCCGAAATCGCTTTTTCTCGCCGAGATAAGCACGTTTTCTGAAATGCCGCTCTCCCGTCACTCTGGTTAAAGTGTTATGAAAAAAAAGGCTGTTGGGGGCTAGGGAGTATCGAGTTGATCATTATACATGAAGAAATAACCAATTTCATCGTTTGGTTTATGTTTTACACGCGTTTTAAATTTTATTGCCGAAATCGCTTTTTCTCGCCGAGATAAGCACGTTTTCTGAAATGCCGCTCTCCCGTCACTCTGGTTAAAGTGTTATGAAAAAAAAGGCTGTTGGGGGCTAGGGAGTATCGAGTTGATCATTATACATGAAGAAATAACCAATTTCATCGTTTGGTTTATGTTTTACACGCGTTTTAAATTTTATTGCCGAAATCGCTTTTTCTCGCCGAGATAAGCACGTTTTCTGAAATGCCGCTCTCCCGTCACTCTGGTTAAAGTGTTATGAAAAAAAAGGCTGTTGGGGGCTAGGGAGTATCGAGTTGATCATTATACATGAAGAAATAACCAATTTCATCGTTTGGTTTATGTTTTACACGCGTTTTAAATTTTATTGCCGAAATCGCTTTTTCTCGCCGAGATAAGCACGTTTTCTGAAATGCCGCTCTCCCGTCACTCTGGTTAAAGTGTTATGAAAAAAAAGGCTGTTGGGGGCTAGGGAGTATCGAGTTGATCATTATACATGAAGAAATAACCAATTTCATCGTTTGGTTTATGTTTTACACGCGTTTTAAATTTTATTGCCGAAATCGCTTTTTCTCGCCGAGATAAGCACGTTTTCTGAAATGCCGCTCTCCCGTCACTCTGGTTAAAGTGTTATGAAAAAAAAGGCTGTTGGGGGCTAGGGAGTATCGAGTTGATCATTATACATGAAGAAATAACCAATTTCATCGTTTGGTTTATGTTTTACACGCGTTTTAAATTTTATTGCCGAAATCGCTTTTTCTCGCCGAGATAAGCACGTTTTCTGAAATGCCGCTCTCCCGTCACTCTGGTTAAAGTGTTATGAAAAAAAAGGCTGTTGGGGGCTAGGGAGTATCGAGTTGATCATTATACATGAAGAAATAACCAATTTCATCGTTTGGTTTATGTTTTACACGCGTTTTAAATTTTATTGCCGAAATCGCTTTTTCTCGCCGAGATAAGCACGTTTTCTGAAATGCCGCTCTCCCGTCACTCTGGTTAAAGTGTTATGAAAAAAAAGGCTGTTGGGGGCTAGGGAGTATCGAGTTGATCATTATACATGAAGAAATAACCAATTTCATCGTTTGGTTTATGTTTTACACGCGTTTTAAATTTTATTGCCGAAATCGCTTTTTCTCGCCGAGATAAGCACGTTTTCTGAAATGCCGCTCTCCCGTCACTCTGGTTAAAGTGTTATGAAAAAAAAGGCTGTTGGGGGCTAGGGAGTATCGAGTTGATCATTATACATGAAGAAATAACCAATTTCATCGTTTGGTTTATGTTTTACACGCGTTTTAAATTTTATTGCCGAAATCGCTTTTTCTCGCCGAGATAAGCACGTTTTCTGAAATGCCGCTCTCCCGTCACTCTGGTTAAAGTGTTATGAAAAAAAAGGCTGTTGGGGGCTAGGGAGTATCGAGTTGATCATTATACATGAAGAAATAACCAATTTCATCGTTTGGTTTATGTTTTACACGCGTTTTAAATTTTATTGCCGAAATCGCTTTTTCTCGCCGAGATAAGCACGTTTTCTGAAATGCCGCTCTCCCGTCACTCTGGTTAAAGTGTTATGAAAAAAAAGGCTGTTGGGGGCTAGGGAGTATCGAGTTGATCATTATACATGAAGAAATAACCAATTTCATCGTTTGGTTTATGTTTTACACGCGTTTTAAATTTTATTGCCGAAATCGCTTTTTCTCGCCGAGATAAGCACGTTTTCTGAAATGCCGCTCTCCCGTCACTCTGGTTAAAGTGTTATGAAAAAAAAGGCTGTTGGGGGCTAGGGAGTATCGAGTTGATCATTATACATGAAGAAATAACCAATTTCATCGTTTGGTTTATGTTTTACACGCGTTTTAAATTTTATTGCCGAAATCGCTTTTTCTCGCCGAGATAAGCACGTTTTCTGAAATGCCGCTCTCCCGTCACTCTGGTTAAAGTGTTATGAAAAAAAAGGCTGTTGGGGGCTAGGGAGTATCGAGTTGATCATTATACATGAAGAAATAACCAATTTCATCGTTTGGTTTATGTTTTACACGCGTTTTAAATTTTATTGCCGAAATCGCTTTTTCTCGCCGAGATAAGCACGTTTTCTGAAATGCCGCTCTCCCGTCACTCTGGTTAAAGTGTTATGAAAAAAAAGGCTGTTGGGGGCTAGGGAGTATCGAGTTGATCATTATACATGAAGAAATAACCAATTTCATCGTTTGGTTTATGTTTTACACGCGTTTTAAATTTTATTGCCGAAATCGCTTTTTCTCGCCGAGATAAGCACGTTTTCTGAAATGCCGCTCTCCCGTCACTCTGGTTAAAGTGTTATGAAAAAAAAGGCTGTTGGGGGCTAGGGAGTATCGAGTTGATCATTATACATGAAGAAATAACCAATTTCATCGTTTGGTTTATGTTTTACACGCGTTTTAAATTTTATTGCCGAAATCGCTTTTTCTCGCCGAGATAAGCACGTTTTCTGAAATGCCGCTCTCCCGTCACTCTGGTTAAAGTGTTATGAAAAAAAAGGCTGTTGGGGGCTAGGGAGTATCGAGTTGATCATTATACATGAAGAAATAACCAATTTCATCGTTTGGTTTATGTTTTACACGCGTTTTAAATTTTATTGCCGAAATCGCTTTTTCTCGCCGAGATAAGCACGTTTTCTGAAATGCCGCTCTCCCGTCACTCTGGTTAAAGTGTTATGAAAAAAAAGGCTGTTGGGGGCTAGGGAGTATCGAGTTGATCATTATACATGAAGAAATAACCAATTTCATCGTTTGGTTTATGTTTTACACGCGTTTTAAATTTTATTGCCGAAATCGCTTTTTCTCGCCGAGATAAGCACGTTTTCTGAAATGCCGCTCTCCCGTCACTCTGGTTAAAGTGTTATGAAAAAAAAGGCTGTTGGGGGCTAGGGAGTATCGAGTTGATCATTATACATGAAGAAATAACCAATTTCATCGTTTGGTTTATGTTTTACACGCGTTTTAAATTTTATTGCCGAAATCGCTTTTTCTCGCCGAGATAAGCACGTTTTCTGAAATGCCGCTCTCCCGTCACTCTGGTTAAAGTGTTATGAAAAAAAAGGCTGTTGGGGGCTAGGGAGTATCGAGTTGATCATTATACATGAAGAAATAACCAATTTCATCGTTTGGTTTATGTTTTACACGCGTTTTAAATTTTATTGCCGAAATCGCTTTTTCTCGCCGAGATAAGCACGTTTTCTGAAATGCCGCTCTCCCGTCACTCTGGTTAAAGTGTTATGAAAAAAAAGGCTGTTGGGGGCTAGGGAGTATCGAGTTGATCATTATACATGAAGAAATAACCAATTTCATCGTTTGGTTTATGTTTTACACGCGTTTTAAATTTTATTGCCGAAATCGCTTTTTCTCGCCGAGATAAGCACGTTTTCTGAAATGCCGCTCTCCCGTCACTCTGGTTAAAGTGTTATGAAAAAAAAGGCTGTTGGGGGCTAGGGAGTATCGAGTTGATCATTATACATGAAGAAATAACCAATTTCATCGTTTGGTTTATGTTTTACACGCGTTTTAAATTTTATTGCCGAAATCGCTTTTTCTCGCCGAGATAAGCACGTTTTCTGAAATGCCGCTCTCCCGTCACTCTGGTTAAAGTGTTATGAAAAAAAAGGCTGTTGGGGGCTAGGGAGTATCGAGTTGATCATTATACATGAAGAAATAACCAATTTCATCGTTTGGTTTATGTTTTACACGCGTTTTAAATTTTATTGCCGAAATCGCTTTTTCTCGCCGAGATAAGCACGTTTTCTGAAATGCCGCTCTCCCGTCACTCTGGTTAAAGTGTTATGAAAAAAAAGGCTGTTGGGGGCTAGGGAGTATCGAGTTGATCATTATACATGAAGAAATAACCAATTTCATCGTTTGGTTTATGTTTTACACGCGTTTTAAATTTTATTGCCGAAATCGCTTTTTCTCGCCGAGATAAGCACGTTTTCTGAAATGCCGCTCTCCCGTCACTCTGGTTAAAGTGTTATGAAAAAAAAGGCTGTTGGGGGCTAGGGAGTATCGAGTTGATCATTATACATGAAGAAATAACCAATTTCATCGTTTGGTTTATGTTTTACACGCGTTTTAAATTTTATTGCCGAAATCGCTTTTTCTCGCCGAGATAAGCACGTTTTCTGAAATGCCGCTCTCCCGTCACTCTGGTTAAAGTGTTATGAAAAAAAAGGCTGTTGGGGGCTAGGGAGTATCGAGTTGATCATTATACATGAAGAAATAACCAATTTCATCGTTTGGTTTATGTTTTACACGCGTTTTAAATTTTATTGCCGAAATCGCTTTTTCTCGCCGAGATAAGCACGTTTTCTGAAATGCCGCTCTCCCGTCACTCTGGTTAAAGTGTTATGAAAAAAAAGGCTGTTGGGGGCTAGGGAGTATCGAGTTGATCATTATACATGAAGAAATAACCAATTTCATCGTTTGGTTTATGTTTTACACGCGTTTTAAATTTTATTGCCGAAATCGCTTTTTCTCGCCGAGATAAGCACGTTTTCTGAAATGCCGCTCTCCCGTCACTCTGGTTAAAGTGTTATGAAAAAAAAGGCTGTTGGGGGCTAGGGAGTATCGAGTTGATCATTATACATGAAGAAATAACCAATTTCATCGTTTGGTTTATGTTTTACACGCGTTTTAAATTTTATTGCCGAAATCGCTTTTTCTCGCCGAGATAAGCACGTTTTCTGAAATGCCGCTCTCCCGTCACTCTGGTTAAAGTGTTATGAAAAAAAAGGCTGTTGGGGGCTAGGGAGTATCGAGTTGATCATTATACATGAAGAAATAACCAATTTCATCGTTTGGTTTATGTTTTACACGCGTTTTAAATTTTATTGCCGAAATCGCTTTTTCTCGCCGAGATAAGCACGTTTTCTGAAATGCCGCTCTCCCGTCACTCTGGTTAAAGTGTTATGAAAAAAAGGCTGTTGGGGGCTAGGGAGTATCGAGTTGATCATTATACATGAAGAAATAACCAATTTCATCGTTTGGTTTATGTTTTACACGCGTTTTAAATTTTATTGCCGAAATCGCTTTTTCTCGCCGAGATAAGCACGTTTTCTGAAATGCCGCTCTCCCGTCACTCTGGTTAAAGTGTTATGAAAAAAAAGGCTGTTGGGGGCTAGGGAGTATCGAGTTGATCATTATACATGAAGAAATAACCAATTTCATCGTTTGGTTTATGTTTTACACGCGTTTTAAATTTTATTGCCGAAATCGCTTTTTCTCGCCGAGATAAGCACGTTTTCTGAAATGCCGCTCTCCCGTCACTCTGGTTAAAGTGTTATGAAAAAAAAGGCTGTTGGGGGCTAGGGAGTATCGAGTTGATCATTATACATGAAGAAATAACCAATTTCATCGTTTGGTTTATGTTTTACACGCGTTTTAAATTTTATTGCCGAAATCGCTTTTTCTCGCCGAGATAAGCACGTTTTCTGAAATGCCGCTCTCCCGTCACTCTGGTTAAAGTGTTATGAAAAAAAAGGCTGTTGGGGGCTAGGGAGTATCGAGTTGATCATTATACATGAAGAAATAACCAATTTCATCGTTTGGTTTATGTTTTACACGCGTTTTAAATTTTATTGCCGAAATCGCTTTTTCTCGCCGAGATAAGCACGTTTTCTGAAATGCCGCTCTCCCGTCACTCTGGTTAAAGTGTTATGAAAAAAAAGGCTGTTGGGGGCTAGGGAGTATCGAGTTGATCATTATACATGAAGAAATAACCAATTTCATCGTTTGGTTTATGTTTTACACGCGTTTTAAATTTTATTGCCGAAATCGCTTTTTCTCGCCGAGATAAGCACGTTTTCTGAAATGCCGCTCTCCCGTCACTCTGGTTAAAGTGTTATGAAAAAAAAGGCTGTTGGGGGCTAGGGAGTATCGAGTTGATCATTATACATGAAGAAATAACCAATTTCATCGTTTGGTTTATGTTTTACACGCGTTTTAAATTTTATTGCCGAAATCGCTTTTTCTCGCCGAGATAAGCACGTTTTCTGAAATGCCGCTCTCCCGTCACTCTGGTTAAAGTGTTATGAAAAAAAAGGCTGTTGGGGGCTAGGGAGTATCGAGTTGATCATTATACATGAAGAAATAACCAATTTCATCGTTTGGTTTATGTTTTACACGCGTTTTAAATTTTATTGCCGAAATCGCTTTTTCTCGCCGAGATAAGCACGTTTTCTGAAATGCCGCTCTCCCGTCACTCTGGTTAAAGTGTTATGAAAAAAAAGGCTGTTGGGGGCTAGGGAGTATCGAGTTGATCATTATACATGAAGAAATAACCAATTTCATCGTTTGGTTTATGTTTTACACGCGTTTTAAATTTTATTGCCGAAATCGCTTTTTCTCGCCGAGATAAGCACGTTTTCTGAAATGCCGCTCTCCCGTCACTCTGGTTAAAGTGTTATGAAAAAAAAGGCTGTTGGGGGCTAGGGAGTATCGAGTTGATCATTATACATGAAGAAATAACCAATTTCATCGTTTGGTTTATGTTTTACACGCGTTTTAAATTTTATTGCCGAAATCGCTTTTTCTCGCCGAGATAAGCACGTTTTCTGAAATGCCGCTCTCCCGTCACTCTGGTTAAAGTGTTATGAAAAAAAAGGCTGTTGGGGGCTAGGGAGTATCGAGTTGATCATTATACATGAAGAAATAACCAATTTCATCGTTTGGTTTATGTTTTACACGCGTTTTAAATTTTATTGCCGAAATCGCTTTTTCTCGCCGAGATAAGCACGTTTTCTGAAATGCCGCTCTCCCGTCACTCTGGTTAAAGTGTTATGAAAAAAAAGGCTGTTGGGGGCTAGGGAGTATCGAGTTGATCATTATACATGAAGAAATAACCAATTTCATCGTTTGGTTTATGTTTTACACGCGTTTTAAATTTTATTGCCGAAATCGCTTTTTCTCGCCGAGATAAGCACGTTTTCTGAAATGCCGCTCTCCCGTCACTCTGGTTAAAGTGTTATGAAAAAAAAGGCTGTTGGGGGCTAGGGAGTATCGAGTTGATCATTATACATGAAGAAATAACCAATTTCATCGTTTGGTTTATGTTTTACACGCGTTTTAAATTTTATTGCCGAAATCGCTTTTTCTCGCCGAGATAAGCACGTTTTCTGAAATGCCGCTCTCCCGTCACTCTGGTTAAAGTGTTATGAAAAAAAAGGCTGTTGGGGGCTAGGGAGTATCGAGTTGATCATTATACATGAAGAAATAACCAATTTCATCGTTTGGTTTATGTTTTACACGCGTTTTAAATTTTATTGCCGAAATCGCTTTTTCTCGCCGAGATAAGCACGTTTTCTGAAATGCCGCTCTCCCGTCACTCTGGTTAAAGTGTTATGAAAAAAAAGGCTGTTGGGGGCTAGGGAGTATCGAGTTGATCATTATACATGAAGAAATAACCAATTTCATCGTTTGGTTTATGTTTTACACGCGTTTTAAATTTTATTGCCGAAATCGCTTTTTCTCGCCGAGATAAGCACGTTTTCTGAAATGCCGCTCTCCCGTCACTCTGGTTAAAGTGTTATGAAAAAAAAGGCTGTTGGGGGCTAGGGAGTATCGAGTTGATCATTATACATGAAGAAATAACCAATTTCATCGTTTGGTTTATGTTTTACACGCGTTTTAAATTTTATTGCC
Source organism: Syngnathus leptorhynchus (assembly GCF_054491065.1). Classification (NCBI taxonomy): domain Eukaryota; kingdom Metazoa; phylum Chordata; class Actinopteri; order Syngnathiformes; family Syngnathidae; genus Syngnathus; species Syngnathus leptorhynchus. The sequence goes on along the minus strand of NC_141212.1, from coordinate 8,091,581 downwards.
GAAATCGCTTTTTCTCGCCGAGATAAGCACGTTTTCTGAAATGCCGCTCTCCCGTCACTCTGGTTAAAGTGTTATGAAAAAAAAGGCTGATTGGGGGCATAGGGAGTAGCTAGTTGATCATTATACATGAAGAAATTACCAATTCATAGTTTGTTTATGTTTTACACTGCGTTTAAATTTTATTGCCACTGTAATCGCCTTTTTCCTTCGCCGAGATATAGCACGTTTCTGAAATAGCCACCCGCTACGTCTACACCCAGTCACTCTGGTTAAAAGTGTTATGAAAAAAAATGGCTGATGGGGGCTAGGGAGTATCCGAGGCTGATCAATTATACATGAAGAAATAACCCAATTTCATCGTTTGGTTATGTTTTACACGCGTTTTAAATTTTATTGCCGAGAAATCGCTTTTTCTCGCCGAGATAAGCAACGTTTTCTGAATGCCGCTCATCCCCCGTCACTCTGGTTAAAGTGTTAGTGAAAAAAGAGCTGTTGGGGGCCTCCTAGGGAGTAATCGAGTTGATCATTATACATGAAGAAATAACCAATTTCCATCTGTTTGGTTTATGTTTACACGCGTTTTTACTCAAATCCCATTTCATTTCGCGAAATCGCTTTTACCCTCTGCTCGAGATAAGCACTACTGTTTTCTGAAATGCGCTCTCTTACCACTTGATCATTATACATGAAGAAATAACCAATTTCATCGTTTGGTTTATGTTTTACACGCGTTTTAAATTTTATTGCCGAAATCGCTTTTTCTCGCCGAGATAAGCACGTTTTCTGAAATGCCGCTCTCCCGTCACTCTGGTTAAAGTGTTATGAAAAAAAAGGCTGTTGGGGGCTAGGGAGTATCGAGTTGATCATTATACATGAAGAAATAACCAATTTCATCGTTTGGTTTATGTTTTACACGCGTTTTAAATTTTATTGCCGAAATCGCTTTTTCTCGCCGAGATAAGCACGTTTTCTGAAATGCCGCTCTCCCGTCACTCTGGTTAAAGTGTTATGAAAAAAAAGGCTGTTGGGGGCTAGGGAGTATCGAGTTGATCATTATACATGAAGAAATAACCAATTTCATCGTTTGGTTTATGTTTTACACGCGTTTTAAATTTTATTGCCGAAATCGCTTTTTCTCGCCGAGATAAGCACGTTTTCTGAAATGCCGCTCTCCCGTCACTCTGGTTAAAGTGTTATGAAAAAAAAGGCTGTTGGGGGCTAGGGAGTATCGAGTTGATCATTATACATGAAGAAATAACCAATTTCATCGTTTGGTTTATGTTTTACACGCGTTTTAAATTTTATTGCCGAAATCGCTTTTTCTCGCCGAGATAAGCACGTTTTCTGAAATGCCGCTCTCCCGTCACTCTGGTTAAAGTGTTATGAAAAAAAAGGCTGTTGGGGGCTAGGGAGTATCGAGTTGATCATTATACATGAAGAAATAACCAATTTCATCGTTTGGTTTATGTTTTACACGCGTTTTAAATTTTATTGCCGAAATCGCTTTTTCTCGCCGAGATAAGCACGTTTTCTGAAATGCCGCTCTCCCGTCACTCTGGTTAAAGTGTTATGAAAAAAAAGGCTGTTGGGGGCTAGGGAGTATCGAGTTGATCATTATACATGAAGAAATAACCAATTTCATCGTTTGGTTTATGTTTTACACGCGTTTTAAATTTTATTGCCGAAATCGCTTTTTCTCGCCGAGATAAGCACGTTTTCTGAAATGCCGCTCTCCCGTCACTCTGGTTAAAGTGTTATGAAAAAAAAGGCTGTTGGGGGCTAGGGAGTATCGAGTTGATCATTATACATGAAGAAATAACCAATTTCATCGTTTGGTTTATGTTTTACACGCGTTTTAAATTTTATTGCCGAAATCGCTTTTTCTCGCCGAGATAAGCACGTTTTCTGAAATGCCGCTCTCCCGTCACTCTGGTTAAAGTGTTATGAAAAAAAAGGCTGTTGGGGGCTAGGGAGTATCGAGTTGATCATTATACATGAAGAAATAACCAATTTCATCGTTTGGTTTATGTTTTACACGCGTTTTAAATTTTATTGCCGAAATCGCTTTTTCTCGCCGAGATAAGCACGTTTTCTGAAATGCCGCTCTCCCGTCACTCTGGTTAAAGTGTTATGAAAAAAAAGGCTGTTGGGGGCTAGGGAGTATCGAGTTGATCATTATACATGAAGAAATAACCAATTTCATCGTTTGGTTTATGTTTTACACGCGTTTTAAATTTTATTGCCGAAATCGCTTTTTCTCGCCGAGATAAGCACGTTTTCTGAAATGCCGCTCTCCCGTCACTCTGGTTAAAGTGTTATGAAAAAAAAGGCTGTTGGGGGCTAGGGAGTATCGAGTTGATCATTATACATGAAGAAATAACCAATTTCATCGTTTGGTTTATGTTTTACACGCGTTTTAAATTTTATTGCCGAAATCGCTTTTTCTCGCCGAGATAAGCACGTTTTCTGAAATGCCGCTCTCCCGTCACTCTGGTTAAAGTGTTATGAAAAAAAAGGCTGTTGGGGGCTAGGGAGTATCGAGTTGATCATTATACATGAAGAAATAACCAATTTCATCGTTTGGTTTATGTTTTACACGCGTTTTAAATTTTATTGCCGAAATCGCTTTTTCTCGCCGAGATAAGCACGTTTTCTGAAATGCCGCTCTCCCGTCACTCTGGTTAAAGTGTTATGAAAAAAAAGGCTGTTGGGGGCTAGGGAGTATCGAGTTGATCATTATACATGAAGAAATAACCAATTTCATCGTTTGGTTTATGTTTTACACGCGTTTTAAATTTTATTGCCGAAATCGCTTTTTCTCGCCGAGATAAGCACGTTTTCTGAAATGCCGCTCTCCCGTCACTCTGGTTAAAGTGTTATGAAAAAAAAGGCTGTTGGGGGCTAGGGAGTATCGAGTTGATCATTATACATGAAGAAATAACCAATTTCATCGTTTGGTTTATGTTTTACACGCGTTTTAAATTTTATTGCCGAAATCGCTTTTTCTCGCCGAGATAAGCACGTTTTCTGAAATGCCGCTCTCCCGTCACTCTGGTTAAAGTGTTATGAAAAAAAAGGCTGTTGGGGGCTAGGGAGTATCGAGTTGATCATTATACATGAAGAAATAACCAATTTCATCGTTTGGTTTATGTTTTACACGCGTTTTAAATTTTATTGCCGAAATCGCTTTTTCTCGCCGAGATAAGCACGTTTTCTGAAATGCCGCTCTCCCGTCACTCTGGTTAAAGTGTTATGAAAAAAAAGGCTGTTGGGGGCTAGGGAGTATCGAGTTGATCATTATACATGAAGAAATAACCAATTTCATCGTTTGGTTTATGTTTTACACGCGTTTTAAATTTTATTGCCGAAATCGCTTTTTCTCGCCGAGATAAGCACGTTTTCTGAAATGCCGCTCTCCCGTCACTCTGGTTAAAGTGTTATGAAAAAAAAGGCTGTTGGGGGCTAGGGAGTATCGAGTTGATCATTATACATGAAGAAATAACCAATTTCATCGTTTGGTTTATGTTTTACACGCGTTTTAAATTTTATTGCCGAAATCGCTTTTTCTCGCCGAGATAAGCACGTTTTCTGAAATGCCGCTCTCCCGTCACTCTGGTTAAAGTGTTATGAAAAAAAAGGCTGTTGGGGGCTAGGGAGTATCGAGTTGATCATTATACATGAAGAAATAACCAATTTCATCGTTTGGTTTATGTTTTACACGCGTTTTAAATTTTATTGCCGAAATCGCTTTTTCTCGCCGAGATAAGCACGTTTTCTGAAATGCCGCTCTCCCGTCACTCTGGTTAAAGTGTTATGAAAAAAAAGGCTGTTGGGGGCTAGGGAGTATCGAGTTGATCATTATACATGAAGAAATAACCAATTTCATCGTTTGGTTTATGTTTTACACGCGTTTTAAATTTTATTGCCGAAATCGCTTTTTCTCGCCGAGATAAGCACGTTTTCTGAAAAATGCCGCTCTCCCCGTCACTCTGGTTAAAGTGTTATGAAAAAAAAGGCTGTTGGGGGCTAGGGAGTATCGAGTTGATCATTATACATGAAGAAATAACCAATTTCATCGTTTGGTTTATGTTTTACACGCGTTTTAAATTTTATTGCCGAAATCGCTTTTTCTCGCCGAGATAAGCACGTTTTCTGAAATGCCGCTCTCCCGTCACTCTGGTTAAAGTGTTATGAAAAAAAAAGGCTGTTGGGGGCTAGGGAGTATCGAGTTGATCATTATACATGAAGAAATAACCAATTTCATCGTTTGGTTTATGTTTTACACGCGTTTTAAATTTTATTGCCGAAATCGCTTTTTCTCGCCGAGATAAGCACGTTTTCTGAAATGCCGCTCTCCCGTCACTCTGGTTAAAGTGTTATGAAAAAAAAGGCTGTTGGGTGCTTAGGGAGTATCGAGTTGATCATTATACATGAAGAAATAACCAATTTCATCGTTTGGTTTATGTTTTACACGCGTTTTAAATTTTATTGCCGAAATCGCTTTTTCTCGCCGAGATAAGCACGTTTTCTGAAATGCCGCTCTCCCGTCACTCCTGGTTAAAGTGTTATGAAAAAAAAGGCTGTTGGGGGCTAGAGAGTATCGAGTTGATCATTATACATGAAGAAATAACCAATTTCATCGTTTGGTTTATGTTTTACACGCGTTTTAAATTTTATTGCCGAAATCGCTTTTTCTCGCCGAGATAAGCACGTTTTCTGAAATGCCGCTCTCCCGTCACTCTGGTTAAAGTGTTATGAAAAAAAAGGCTGTTGGGGGCTAGGGAGTATCGAGTTGATCATTATACATGAAGAAATAACCAATTTCATCGTTTGGTTTATGTTTTACACGCGTTTTAAATTTTATTGCCGAAATCGCTTTTTCTCGCCGAGATAAGCACGTTTTCTGAAATGCCGCTCTCCCGTCACTCTGGTTAAAGTGTTATGAAAAAAAAGGCTGTTGGGGGCTAGGGAGTATCGAGTTGATCATTATACATGAAGAAATAACCAATTTCATCGTTTGGTTTATGTTTTACACGGCGTTTTTAAATTTCTATTGCCGAAATCGCTTTTTCTCGCCGAGATAAGCACGTTTTCTGAAATGCCGCTCGCCCGTCACTCTGGTTAAAGTGTTATGAAAAAAAAGGCTGTTGGGGGCTAGGGAGTATCGAGTTGATCATTATACGTGAAGAAATAACCAATTTCATCGTTTGGTTTATGTTTTACACGCGTTTTAAATTTTATTGCCGAAATCGCTTTTTCTCGCCGAGATAAGCACGTTTTCTGAAATGCCGCTCTCCCGTCACTCTGGTTAAAGTGTTATGAAAAAAAAGGCTGTTGGGGGCTAGGGAGTATCGAGTTGATCATTATACGTGAAGAAATAACCAATTTCATCGTTTGGTTTATGTTTTACACGGACCCGGTAAAATTGCTTAGCCGGGGCTCTGGAAGCCTAACACGGCGTGATCTGTGCCAAAAAGCCGCTGCTGAGCTCCAGCTGGAAGTGTAAAAAGAACCGGGCTGGTTAAAAAAAAAGAACCGGGCGGCCCGGTAAAATTGCTTAGCCGGGGCTCTGGAAGCCTAACCCGGCGTGGTTTTACACGCGTTTTAAATTTTATTGCCGAAATCGCTTTTTCTCGCCGAGATAAGCACGTTTTCTGAAATGCCGCTCTCCCGTCACTCTGGTTAAAGTGTTATGAAAAAAAAGGCTGTTGGGGGCTAGGGAGTATCGAGTTGATCATTATACATGAAGAAATAACCAATTTCATCGTTTGGTTTATGTTTTACACGCGTTTTAAATTTTATTGCCGAAATCGCTTTTTCTCGCCGAGATAAGCACGTTTTCTGAAATGCCGCTCTCCCGTCACTCTGGTTAAAGTGTTATGAAAAAAAAGGCTGTTGGGGGCTAGGGAGTATCGAGTTGATCATTATACATGAAGAAATAACCAATTTCATCGTTTGGTTTATGTTTTACACGCGTTTTAAATTTTATTGCCGAAATCGCTTTTTCTCGCCGAGATAAGCACGTTTTCTGAAATGCCGCTCTCCCGTCACTCTGGTTAAAGTGTTATGAAAAAAAAGGCTGTTGGGGGCTAGGGAGTATCGAGTTGATCATTATACATGAAGAAATAACCAATTTCATCGTTTGGTTTATGTTTTACACGCGTTTTAAATTTTATTGCCGAAATCGCTTTTTCTCGCCGAGATAAGCACGTTTTCTGAAATGCCGCTCTCCCGTCACTCTGGTTAAAGTGTTATGAAAAAAAAGGCTGTTGGGGGCTAGGGAGTATCGAGTTGATCATTATACATGAAGAAATAACCAATTTCATCGTTTGGTTTATGTTTTACACGCGTTTTAAATTTTATTGCCGAAATCGCTTTTTCTCGCCGAGATAAGCACGTTTTCTGAAATGCCGCTCTCCCGTCACTCTGGTTAAAGTGTTATGAAAAAAAAGGCTGTTGGGGGCTAGGGAGTATCGAGTTGATCATTATACATGAAGAAATAACCAATTTCATCGTTTGGTTTATGTTTTACACGCGTTTTAAATTTTATTGCCGAAATCGCTTTTTCTCGCCGAGATAAGCACGTTTTCTGAAATGCCGCTCTCCCGTCACTCTGGTTAAAGTGTTATGAAAAAAAAGGCTGTTGGGGGCTAGGGAGTATCGAGTTGATCATTATACATGAAGAAATAACCAATTTCATCGTTTGGTTTATGTTTTACACGCGTTTTAAATTTTATTGCCGAAATCGCTTTTTCTCGCCGAGATAAGCACGTTTTCTGAAATGCCGCTCTCCCGTCACTCTGGTTAAAGTGTTATGAAAAAAAAGGCTGTTGGGGGCTAGGGAGTATCGAGTTGATCATTATACATGAAGAAATAACCAATTTCATCGTTTGGTTTATGTTTTACACGCGTTTTAAATTTTATTGCCGAAATCGCTTTTTCTCGCCGAGATAAGCACGTTTTCTGAAATGCCGCTCTCCCGTCACTCTGGTTAAAGTGTTATGAAAAAAAAGGCTGTTGGGGGCTAGGGAGTATCGAGTTGATCATTATACATGAAGAAATAACCAATTTCATCGTTTGGTTTATGTTTTACACGCGTTTTAAATTTTATTGCCGAAATCGCTTTTTCTCGCCGAGATAAGCACGTTTTCTGAAATGCCGCTCTCCCGTCACTCTGGTTAAAGTGTTATGAAAAAAAAGGCTGTTGGGGGCTAGGGAGTATCGAGTTGATCATTATACATGAAGAAATAACCAATTTCATCGTTTGGTTTATGTTTTACACGCGTTTTAAATTTTATTGCCGAAATCGCTTTTTCTCGCCGAGATAAGCACGTTTTCTGAAATGCCGCTCTCCCGTCACTCTGGTTAAAGTGTTATGAAAAAAAAGGCTGTTGGGGGCTAGGGAGTATCGAGTTGATCATTATACATGAAGAAATAACCAATTTCATCGTTTGGTTTATGTTTTACACGCGTTTTAAATTTTATTGCCGAAATCGCTTTTTCTCGCCGAGATAAGCACGTTTTCTGAAATGCCGCTCTCCCGTCACTCTGGTTAAAGTGTTATGAAAAAAAAGGCTGTTGGGGGCTAGGGAGTATCGAGTTGATCATTATACATGAAGAAATAACCAATTTCATCGTTTGGTTTATGTTTTACACGCGTTTTAAATTTTATTGCCGAAATCGCTTTTTCTCGCCGAGATAAGCACGTTTTCTGAAATGCCGCTCTCCCGTCACTCTGGTTAAAGTGTTATGAAAAAAAAGGCTGTTGGGGGCTAGGGAGTATCGAGTTGATCATTATACATGAAGAAATAACCAATTTCATCGTTTGGTTTATGTTTTACACGCGTTTTAAATTTTATTGCCGAAATCGCTTTTTCTCGCCGAGATAAGCACGTTTTCTGAAATGCCGCTCTCCCGTCACTCTGGTTAAAGTGTTATGAAAAAAAAGGCTGTTGGGGGCTAGGGAGTATCGAGTTGATCATTATACATGAAGAAATAACCAATTTCATCGTTTGGTTTATGTTTTACACGCGTTTTAAATTTTATTGCCGAAATCGCTTTTTCTCGCCGAGATAAGCACGTTTTCTGAAATGCCGCTCTCCCGTCACTCTGGTTAAAGTGTTATGAAAAAAAAGGCTGTTGGGGGCTAGGGAGGAGTATCGAGTTGATCATTATACATGAAGAAATAACCAATTTCATCGTTTGGTTTATGTTTTACACGCGTTTTAAATTTTATTGCCGAAATCGCTTTTTCTCGCCGAGATAAGCACGTTTTCTGAAATGCCGCTCTCCCGTCACTCTGGTTAAAGTGTTATGAAAAAAAAGGCTGTTGGGGGCTAGGGAGTATCGAGTTGATCGTTATACATGAAGAAATAACCAATTTCATCGTTTGGTTTATGTTTTACACGCGTTTTAAATTTTATTGCCGAAATCGCTTTTTCTCGCCGAGATAAGCACGTTTTCTGAAATGCCGCTCTCCCGTCACTCTGGTTAAAGTGTTATGAAAAAAAAGGCTGTTGGGGGCTAGGGAGTATCGAGTTGATCGTTATACATGAAGAAATAACCAATTTCATCGTTTGGTTTATGTTTTACACGCGTTTTAAATTTTATTGCCGAAATCGCTTTTTCTCGCCGAGATAAGCACGTTTTCTGAAATGCCGCTCTCCCGTCACTCTGGTTAAAGTGTTATGAAAAAAAAGGCTGTTGGGGGCTAGGGAGTATCGAGTTGATCATTATACATGAAGAAATAACCAATTTCATCGTTTGGTTTATGTTTTACACGCGTTTTAAATTTTATTGCCGAAATCGCTTTTTCTCGCCGAGATAAGCACGTTTTCTGAAATGCCGCTCTCCCGTCACTCTGGTTAAAGTGTTATGAAAAAAAAGGCTGTTGGGGGCTAGGGAGTATCGAGTTGATCATTATACATGAAGAAATAACCAATTTCATCGTTTGGTTTATGTTTTACACGCGTTTTAAATTTTATTGCCGAAATCGCTTTTTCTCGCCGAGATAAGCAGGTTTTCTGAAATGCCGCTCTCCCGTCACTCTGGTTAAAGTGTTATGAAAAAAAAGGCTGTTGGGGGCTAGGGAGTATCGAGTTGATCATTATACATGAAGAAATAACCAATTTCATCGTTTGGTTTATGTTTTACACGCGTTTTAAATTTTATTGCCGAAATCGCTTTTTCTCGCCGAGATAAGCACGTTTTCTGAAATGCCGCTCTCCCGTCACTCTGGTTAAAGTGTTATGAAAAAAAAGGCTGTTGGGGGCTAGGGAGTATCGAGTTGATCATTATACATGAAGAAATAACCAATTTCATCGTTTGGTTTATGTTTTACACGCGTTTTAAATTTTATTGCCGAAATCGCTTTTTCTCGCCGAGATAAGCACGTTTTCTGAAATGCCGCTCTCCCGTCACTCTGGTTAAAGTGTTATGAAAAAAAAGGCTGTTGGGGGCTAGGGAGTATCGAGTTGATCATTATACATGAAGAAATAACCAATTTCATCGTTTGGTTTATGTTTTACACGCGTTTTAAATTTTATTGCCGAAATCGCTTTTTCTCGCCGAGATAAGCACGTTTTCTGAAATGCCGCTCTCCCGTCACTCTGGTTAAAGTGTTATGAAAAAAAAGGCTGTTGGGGGCTAGGGAGTATCGAGTTGATCATTATACATGAAGAAATAACCAATTTCATCGTTTGGTTTATGTTTTACACGCGTTTTAAATTTTATTGCCGAAATCGCTTTTTCTCGCCGAGATAAGCACGTTTTCTGAAATGCCGCTCTCCCGTCACTCTGGTTAAAGTGTTATGAAAAAAAAGGCTGTTGGGGGCTAGGGAGTATCGAGTTGATCATTATACATGAAGAAATAACCAATTTCATCGTTTGGTTTATGTTTTACACGCGTTTTAAATTTTATTGCCGAAATCGCTTTTTCTCGCCGAGATAAGCACGTTTTCTGAAATGCCGCTCTCCCGTCACTCTGGTCTAAGTGTTATGAAAAAAAAGGCTGTTGGGGGCTAGGGAGTATCGAGTTGATCATTATACATGAAGAAATAACCAATTTCATCGTTTGGTTTACGTTTTACACGCGTTTTAAATTTTATTGCCGAAATCGCTTTTTCTCGCCGAGATAAGCACGTTTTCTGAAATGCCGCTCTCCCGTCACTCTGGTTAAAGTGTTATGAAAAAAAAGGCTGTTGGGGGCTAGGGAGTATCGAGTTGATCATTATACATGAAGAAATAACCAATTTCATCGTTTGGTTTATGTTTTACACGATGCTGAGCTCCAGCTGGAAGTGTAAAAAGAACCGGGCTGGTTAAAAAAAGAACCGGGCGACCCGGTAAAATTGCTTAGCCGGGGCTCTGGAAGCCTAACACGGCGTGATCTTGTCCAAAAAGCCGCTGCTGAGCTCCAGCTGGAAGTGTAAAAAGAACCGGGCTGGTTAAAAAAAAGAACCGGGCGACCCGGTAAAATTGCTTAGCCGGGGCTCTGGAAGCCTAACACGGCGTGATCTTGTCCAAAAAGCCGCTGCTGAGCTCCAGCTGGAAGTGTAAAAAGAACCGGGCTGGTTAAAAAAAAGAACCGGGCGGCCCGGTAAAATTGCTTAGCCGGGGCTCTGGAAGCCTAACCCGGCGTAATACTGTGCAAAAAGCCGCTGCTGAGCTCCAGCTGGAAGTGTAAAAAAAACCGGGCTGGTTAAAAAAAAGAACCGGGCGACCCTGTAAAATTGCTTAGCCGGGGCTCTGGAAGCCTAACACGGCGTGATCTTGTCCAAAAACCCGCTGCTGAGCTCCAGCTGGAAGTGTAAAAAGAACCGGGCTGGTTAAAAAAAAGAACCGGGCGGGCCGGTAAAATTGCTTAGCCGGGGCTCTGGAAGCCTAACACGGCGTGATCTTGTCCAAAAAGCCGCTCGTGAGCTCCAGCTGGAAGTGTAAAAAGAACCGGGCTGGTTCAAAAAAAGAACCGGGCGGCCCGGTAGAATTGCTTAGCCGAGGTCCTGGAAGCCTAACCCGGCGTGATCTTGCGCAAAAAGCCGCTGCTGAGCTCCAGCTGGAAGTGTAAAAAGAACCGGGCTGGTTCAAAAAAAGAACCGGGCGGCCCGGTAGAATTGCTTAGCCGAGGTCCTGGAAGCCTAACCCGGCGTGATCTTGCGCAAAAAGCCGCTGCTGAGCTCCAGCTGGAAGTGTAAAAAGAACCGGGCTGGTTCAAAAAAAGAACCGGGCGGCCCGGTAAAATTGCTTAGCCGGGGTCCTGGAAGCCTAACGCGGCGTGATCTTGCCCGAAAGTCGGCCTCTATTCTTCCATATTAGGTACCAGGCGCTCAGAGCCAACTTGGCAAAAATTTTCTAAGTGCCCACGGCTCTGCGGGGATTGTGCGTCCGACCCGCGCCGGTTCTCCAGCCCACCTAAAATAACGCAAAACCAGCCTCTCCCCCTGGAGCTCACAGCCAAAGGCGAAACTTTTCTAAGTGCCTACGGCTCTGCGGGCTTTTGAGTCTGCCCCGCGCCAGTTCGTCGGTCGGCCTCAAAAAGCAAAAAATCAGCCTCTCTCCCTGGAGCTCGACTTGAGTTGATCATTATACATGAAGAAATAACCAATTTCATCGTTTGGTTTATGTTTTACACGCGTTTTAAATTTTATTGCCGAAATCGCTTTTTCTCGCCGAGATAAGCACGTTTTCTGAAATGCCGCTCTCCCGTCACTCTGGTTAAAGTGTTATGAAAAAAAAAGGCTGTTGGGGGCTAGGGAGTATCGAGTTGATCATTATACATGAAGAAATAACCAATTTCATCGTTTGGTTTATGTTTTACACGCGTTTTAAATTTTATTGCCGAAATCGCTTTTTCTCGCCGAGATAAGCACGTTTTCTGAAATGCCGCTCTCCCGTCACTCTGGTTAAAGTGTTATGAAAAAAAAAGGCTGTTGGGGGCTAGGGAGTATCGAGTTGATCATTATACATGAAGAAATAACCAATTTCATCGTTTGGTTTATGTTTTACACGCGTTTTAAATTTTATTGCCGAAATCGCTTTTTCTCGCCGAGATAAGCACGTTTTCTGAAATGCCGCTCTCCCGTCACTCTGGTTAAAGTGTTATGAAAAAAAAGGCTGTTGGGGGCTAGGGAGTATCGAGTTGATCATTATACATGAAGAAATAACCAATTTCATCGTTTGGTTTATGTTTTACACGCGTTTTAAATTTTATTGCCGAAATCGCTTTTTCTCGCCGAGATAAGCACGTTTTCTGAAATGCCGCTCTCCCGTCACTCTGGTTAAAGTGTTATGAAAAAAAAGGCTGTTGGGGGCTAGGGAGTATCGAGTTGATCATTATACATGAAGAAATAACCAATTTCATCGTTTGGTTTATGTTTTACACGCGTTTTAAATTTTATTGCCGAAATCGCTTTTTCTCGCCGAGATAAGCACGTTTTCTGAAATGCCGCTCTCCCGTCACTCTGGTTAAAGTGTTATGAAAAAAAAGGCTGTTGGGGGCTAGGGAGTATCGAGTTGATCATTATACATGAAGAAATAACCAATTTCATCGTTTGGTTTATGTTTTACACGCGTTTTAAATTTTATTGCCGAAATCGCTTTTTCTCGCCGAGATAAGCACGTTTTCTGAAATGCCGCTCTCCCGTCACTCTGGTTAAAGTGTTATGAAAAAAAAGGCTGTTGGGGGCTAGGGAGTATCGAGTTGATCATTATACATGAAGAAATAACCAATTTCATCGTTTGGTTTATGTTTTACACGCGTTTTAAATTTTATTGCCGAAATCGCTTTTTCTCGCCGAGATAAGCACGTTTTCTGAAATGCCGCTCTCCCGTCACTCTGGTTAAAGTGTTATGAAAAAAAAGGCTGTTGGGGGCTAGGGAGTATCGAGTTGATCATTATACATGAAGAAATAACCAATTTCATCGTTTGGTTTATGTTTTACACGCGTTTTAAATTTTATTGCCGAAATCGCTTTTTCTCGCCGAGATAAGCACGTTTTCTGAAATGCCGCTCTCCCGTCACTCTGGTCTAAGTGTTATGAAAAAAAAGGCTGTTGGGGGCTAGGGAGTATCGAGTTGATCATTATACATGAAGAAATAACCAATTTCATCGTTTGGTTTACGTTTTACACGCGTTTTAAATTTTATTGCCGAAATCGCTTTTTCTCGCCGAGATAAGCACGTTTTCTGAAATGCCGCTCTCCCGTCACTCTGGTTAAAGTGTTATGAAAAAAAAGGCTGTTGGGGGCTAGGGAGTATCGAGTTGATCATTATACATGAAGAAATAACCAATTTCATCGTTTGGTTTATGTTTTACACGCGTTTTAAATTTTATTGCCGAAATCGCTTTTTCTCGCCGAGATAAGCACGTTTTCTGAAATGCCGCTCTCCCGTCACTCTGGTTAAAGTGTTATGAAAAAAAAGGCTGTTGGGGGCTAGGGAGTATCGAGTTGATCATTATACATGAAGAAATAACCAATTTCATCGTTTGGTTTATGTTTTACACGCGTTTTAAATTTTATTGCCGAAATCGCTTTTTCTCGCCGAGATAAGCACGTTTTCTGAAATGCCGCTCTCCCGTCACTCTGGTTAAAGTGTTATGAAAAAAAAGGCTGTTGGGGGCTAGGGAGTATCGAGTTGATCATTATACATGAAGAAATAACCAATTTCATCGTTTGGTTTATGTTTTACACGCGTTTTAAATTTTATTGCCGAAATCGCTTTTTCTCGCCGAGATAAGCACGTTTTCTGAAATGCCGCTCTCCCGTCACTCTGGTTAAAGTGTTATGAAAAAAAAGGCTGTTGGGGGCTAGGGAGTATCGAGTTGATCATTATACATGAAGAAATAACCAATTTCATCGTTTGGTTTATTTTTTACACGCGTTTTAAATTTTATTGCCGAAATCGCTTTTTCTCGCCGAGATAAGCACGTTTTCTGAAATGCCGCTCTCCCGTCACTCTGGTTAAAGTGTTATGAAAAAAAAGGCTGTTGGGGGCTAGGGAGTACCGAGTTGATCATTATACATGAAGAAATAACCAATTTCATCGTTTGGTTTATGTTTTACACGATGCTGAGCTCCAGCTGGAAGTGTAAAAAGAACCGGGCTGGTTAAAAAAAGAACCGGGCGACCCGGTAAAATTGCTTAGCCGGGGCTCTGGAAGCCTAACACGGCGTGATCTTGTCCAAAAAGCCGCTGCTGAGCTCCAGCTGGAAGTGTAAAAAGAACCGGGCTGGTTAAAAAAAAGAACCGGGCGACCCGGTAAAATTGCTTAGCCGGGGCTCTGGAAGCCTAACACGGCGTGATCTTGTCCAAAAAGCCGCTGCTGAGCTCCAGCTGGAAGTGTAAAAAGAACCGGGCTGGTTAAAAAAAAGAACCGGGCGGCCCGGTAAAATTGCTTAGCCGGGGCTCTGGAAGCCTAACCCGGCGTAATACTGTGCAAAAAGCCGCTGCTGAGCTCCAGCTGGAAGTGTAAAAAAAACCGGGCTGGTTAAAAAAAAGAACCGGGCGACCCTGTAAAATTGCTTAGCCGGGGCTCTGGAAGCCTAACACGGCGTGATCTTGTCCAAAAACCCGCTGCTGAGCTCCAGCTGGAAGTGTAAAAAGAACCGGGCTGGTTAAAAAAAAGAACCGGGCGGGCCGGTAAAATTGCTTAGCCGGGGCTCTGGAAGCCTAACACGGCGTGATCTTGTCCAAAAAGCCGCTCGTGAGCTCCAGCTGGAAGTGTAAAAAGAACCGGGCTGGTTCAAAAAAAGAACCGGGCGGCCCGGTAGAATTGCTTAGCCGAGGTCCTGGAAGCCTAACCCGGCGTGATCTTGCGCAAAAAGCCGCTGCTGAGCTCCAGCTGGAAGTGTAAAAAGAACCGGGCTGGTTCAAAAAAAGAACCGGGCGGCCCGGTAAAATTGCTTAGCCGGGGTCCTGGAAGCCTAACGCGGCGTGATCTTGCCCGAAAGTCGGCCTCTATTCTTCCATATTAGGTACCAGGCGCTCAGAGCCAACTTGGCAAAAATTTTCTAAGTGCCCACGGCTCTGCGGGGATTGTGCGTCCGACCCGCGCCGGTTCTCCAGCCCACCTAAAA
Organism: Syngnathus leptorhynchus; assembly: GCF_054491065.1. NCBI lineage: Eukaryota > Metazoa > Chordata > Actinopteri > Syngnathiformes > Syngnathidae > Syngnathus > Syngnathus leptorhynchus. Next base: position 8,076,508 of record NC_141212.1, on the reverse strand, counting down.
TAACGCAAAACCAGCCTCTCCCCCTGGAGCTCACAGCCAAAGGCGAAACTTTTCTAAGTGCCTACGGCTCTGCGGGCTTTTGAGTCTGCCCCGCGCCAGTTCGTCGGTCGGCCTCAAAAAGCAAAAAATCAGCCTCTCTCCCTGGAGCTCGACTTGAGTTGATCATTATACATGAAGAAATAACCAATTTCATCGTTTGGTTTATGTTTTACACGCGTTTTAAATTTTATTGCCGAAATCGCTTTTTCTCGCCGAGATAAGCACGTTTTCTGAAATGCCGCTCTCCCGTCACTCTGGTTAAAGTGTTATGAAAAAAAAGGCTGTTGGGGGCTAGGGAGTATCGAGTTGATCATTATACATGAAGAAATAACCAATTTCATCGTTTGGTTTATGTTTTACACGATGCTGAGCTCCAGCTGGAAGTGTAAAAAGAACCGGGCTGGTTAAAAAAAGAACCGGGCGACCCGGTAAAATTGCTTAGCCGGGGCTCTGGAAGCCTAACACGGCGTGATCTTGTCCAAAAAGCCGCTGCTGAGCTCCAGCTGGAAGTGTAAAAAGAACCGGGCTGGTTAAAAAAAAGAACCGGGCGACCCGGTAAAATTGCTTAGCCGGGGCTCTGGAAGCCTAACACGGCGTGATCTTGTCCAAAAAGCCGCTGCTGAGCTCCAGCTGGAAGTGTAAAAAGAACCGGGCTGGTTAAAAAAAAGAACCGGGCGGCCCGGTAAAATTGCTTAGCCGGAGCTCTGGAAGCCTAACCCGGCGTGATACTGTGCAAAAAGCCGCTGCTGAGCTCCAGCTGGAAGTGTAAAAAAAACCGGGCTGGTTAAAAAAAAGAACCGGCTGACCCTGTAAAATTGCTTAGCCAGGGCTCTGGAAGCCTAACACGGCGTGATCTTGTCCAAAAACCCGCTGCTGAGCTCCAGCTGGAAGTGTAAAAAGAACCGGGCTGGTTAAAAAAAAGAACCGGGCGGGCCGGTAAAATTGCTTAGCCGGGGCTCTGGAAGCCTAACACGGCGTGATCTTGTCCAAAAAGCCGCTCGTGAGCTCCAGCTGGAAGTGTAAAAAGAACCGGGCTGGTTCAAAAAAAGAACCGGGCGGCCCGGTAGAATTGCTTAGCCGAGGTCCTGGAAGCCTAACCCGGCGTGATCTTGCGCAAAAAGCCGCTGCTGAGCTCCAGCTGGAAGTGTAAAAAGAACCGGGCTGGTTCAAAAAAAGAACCGGGCGGCCCGGTAAAATTGCTTAGCCGGGGTCCTGGAAGCCTAACGCGGCGTGATCTTGCCCGAAAGTCGGCCTCTATTCTTCCATATTAGGTACCAGGCGCTCAGAGCCAACTTGGCAAAAAAATTTTAAGTGCCCACGGCTCTGCGGGGATTGTGCGTCCGACCCGCGCCGGTTCTCCAGCCCACCTAAAATAACGCAAAACCAGCCTCTCCCCCTGGAGCTCACAGCCAAAGGCGAAACTTTTCTAAGTGCCTACGGCTCTGCGGGCTTTTGAGTCCGCCCCGCGCCGGTTCGTCGGTCGGCCTCAAAAAGCAAAAAATCAGCCTCTCTCCCTGGAGCTCGACTTGAGTTGATCATTATACATGAAGAAATAACCAATTTCATCGTTTGGTTTATGTTTTACACGCGTTTTAAATTTTATTGCCGAAATCGCTTTTTCTCGCCGAGATAAGCACGTTTTCTGAAATGCCGCTCTCCCGTCACTCTGGTTAAAGTGTTATGAAAAAAAAAGGCTGTTGGGGGCTAGGGAGTATCGAGTTGATCATTATACATGAAGAAATAACCAATTTCATCGTTTGGTTTATGTTTTACACGCGTTTTAAATTTTATTGCCGAAATCGCTTTTTCTCGCCGAGATAAGCACGTTTTCTGAAATGCCGCTCTCCCGTCACTCTGGTTAAAGTGTTATGAAAAAAAAGGCTGTTGGGGGCTAGGGAGTATCGAGTTGATCATTATACATGAAGAAATAACCAATTTCATCGTTTGGTTTATGTTTTACACGCGTTTTAAATTTTATTGCCGAAATCGCTTTTTCTCGCCGAGATAAGCACGTTTTCTGAAATGCCGCTCTCCCGTCACTCTGGTTAAAGTGTTATAAAAAAAAAGGCTGTTGGGGGCTAGGGAGTATCGAGTTGATCATTATACATGAAGAAATAACCAATTTCATCGTTTGGTTTATGTTTTACACGCGTTTTAAATTTTATTGCCGAAATCGCTTTTTCTCGCCGAGATAAGCACGTTTTCTGAAATGCCGCTCTCCCGTCACTCTGGTTAAAGTGTTATGAAAAAAAAGGCTGTTGGGGGCTAGGGAGTATCGAGTTGATCATTATACATGAAGAAATAACCAATTTCATCGTTTGGTTTATGTTTTACACGCGTTTTAAATTTTATTGCCGAAATCGCTTTTTCTCGCCGAGATAAGCACGTTTTCTGAAATGCCGCTCTCCCGTCACTCTGGTTAAAGTGTTATGAAAAAAAAGGCTGTTGGGGGCTAGGGAGTATCGAGTTGATCATTATACATGAAGAAATAACCAATTTCATCGTTTGGTTTATGTTTTACACGCGTTTTAAATTTTATTGCCGAAATCGCTTTTTCTCGCCGAGATAAGCACGTTTTCTGAAATGCCGCTCTCCCGTCACTCTGGTTAAAGTGTTATGAAAAAAAAGGCTGTTGGGGGCTAGGGAGTATCGAGTTGATCATTATACATGAAGAAATAACCAATTTCATCGTTTGGTTTATGTTTTACACGCGTTTTAAATTTTATTGCCGAAATCGCTTTTTCTCGCCGAGATAAGCACGTTTTCTGAAATGCCGCTCTCCCGTCACTCTGGTTAAAGTGTTATGAAAAAAAAGGCTGTTGGGGGCTAGGGAGTATCGAGTTGATCATTATACATGAAGAAATAACCAATTTCATCGTTTGGTTTATGTTTTACACGCGTTTTAAATTTTATTGCCGAAATCGCTTTTTCTCGCCGAGATAAGCACGTTTTCTGAAATGCCGCTCTCCCGTCACTCTGGTTAAAGTGTTATGAAAAAAAAGGCTGTTGGGGGCTAGGGAGTATCGAGTTGATCATTATACATGAAGAAATAACCAATTTCATCGTTTGGTTTATGTTTTACACGCGTTTTAAATTTTATTGCCGAAATCGCTTTTTCTCGCCGAGATAAGCACGTTTTCTGAAATGCCGCTCTCCCGTCACTCTGGTTAAAGTGTTATGAAAAAAAAGGCTGTTGGGGGCTAGGGAGTATCGAGTTGATCATTATACATGAAGAAATAACCAATTTCATCGTTTGGTTTATGTTTTACACGCGTTTTAAATTTTATTGCCGAAATCGCTTTTTCTCGCCGAGATAAGCACGTTTTCTGAAATGCCGCTCTCCCGTCACTCTGGTTAAAGTGTTATGAAAAAAAAGGCTGTTGGGGGCTAGGGAGTATCGAGTTGATCATTATACATGAAGAAATAACCAATTTCATCGTTTGGTTTATGTTTTACACGCGTTTTAAATTTTATTGCCGAAATCGCTTTTTCTCGCCGAGATAAGCACGTTTTCTGAAATGCCGCTCTCCCGTCACTCTGGTTAAAGTGTTATGAAAAAAAAGGCTGTTGGGGGCTAGGGAGTATCGAGTTGATCATTATACATGAAGAAATAACCAATTTCATCGTTTGGTTTATGTTTTACACGCGTTTTAAATTTTATTGCCGAAATCGCTTTTTCTCGCCGAGATAAGCACGTTTTCTGAAATGCCGCTCTCCCGTCACTCTGGTTAAAGTGTTATGAAAAAAAAGGCTGTTGGGGGCTAGGGAGTATCGAGTTGATCATTATACATGAAGAAATAACCAATTTCATCGTTTGGTTTATGTTTTACACGCGTTTTAAATTTTATTGCCGAAATCGCTTTTTCTCGCCGAGATAAGCACGTTTTCTGAAATGCCGCTCTCCCGTCACTCTGGTTAAAGTGTTATGAAAAAAAAGGCTGTTGGGGGCTAGGGAGTATCGAGTTGATCATTATACATGAAGAAATAACCAATTTCATCGTTTGGTTTATGTTTTACACGCGTTTTAAATTTTATTGCCGAAATCGCTTTTTCTCGCCGAGATAAGCACGTTTTCTGAAATGCCGCTCTCCCGTCACTCTGGTTAAAGTGTTATGAAAAAAAAGGCTGTTGGGGGCTAGGGAGTATCGAGTTGATCATTATACATGAAGAAATAACCAATTTCATCGTTTGGTTTATGTTTTACACGCGTTTTAAATTTTATTGCCGAAATCGCTTTTTCTCGCCGAGATAAGCACGTTTTCTGAAATGCCGCTCTCCCGTCACTCTGGTTAAAGTGTTATGAAAAAAAAGGCTGTTGGGGGCTAGGGAGTATCGAGTTGATCATTATACATGAAGAAATAACCAATTTCATCGTTTGGTTTATGTTTTACACGCGTTTTAAATTTTATTGCCGAAATCGCTTTTTCTCGCCGAGATAAGCACGTTTTCTGAAATGCCGCTCTCCCGTCACTCTGGTTAAAGTGTTATGAAAAAAAAGGCTGTTGGGGGCTAGGGAGTATCGAGTTGATCATTATACATGAAGAAATAACCAATTTCATCGTTTGGTTTATGTTTTACACGCGTTTTAAATTTTATTGCCGAAATCGCTTTTTCTCGCCGAGATAAGCACGTTTTCTGAAATGCCGCTCTCCCGTCACTCTGGTTAAAGTGTTATGAAAAAAAAGGCTGTTGGGGGCTAGGGAGTATCGAGTTGATCATTATACATGAAGAAATAACCAATTTCATCGTTTGGTTTATGTTTTACACGCGTTTTAAATTTTATTGCCGAAATCGCTTTTTCTCGCCGAGATAAGCACGTTTTCTGAAATGCCGCTCTCCCGTCACTCTGGTTAAAGTGTTATGAAAAAAAAGGCTGTTGGGGGCTAGGGAGTATCGAGTTGATCATTATACATGAAGAAATAACCAATTTCATCGTTTGGTTTATGTTTTACACGCGTTTTAAATTTTATTGCCGAAATCGCTTTTTCTCGCCGAGATAAGCACGTTTTCTGAAATGCCGCTCTCCCGTCACTCTGGTTAAAGTGTTATGAAAAAAAAGGCTGTTGGGGGCTAGGGAGTATCGAGTTGATCATTATACATGAAGAAATAACCAATTTCATCGTTTGGTTTATGTTTTACACGCGTTTTAAATTTTATTGCCGAAATCGCTTTTTCTCGCCGAGATAAGCACGTTTTCTGAAATGCCGCTCTCCCGTCACTCTGGTTAAAGTGTTATGAAAAAAAAGGCTGTTGGGGGCTAGGGAGTATCGAGTTGATCATTATACATGAAGAAATAACCAATTTCATCGTTTGGTTTATGTTTTACACGCGTTTTAAATTTTATTGCCGAAATCGCTTTTTCTCGCCGAGATAAGCACGTTTTCTGAAATGCCGCTCTCCCGTCACTCTGGTTAAAGTGTTATGAAAAAAAAGGCTGTTGGGGGCTAGGGAGTATCGAGTTGATCATTATACATGAAGAAATAACCAATTTCATCGTTTGGTTTATGTTTTACACGCGTTTTAAATTTTATTGCCGAAATCGCTTTTTCTCGCCGAGATAAGCACGTTTTCTGAAATGCCGCTCTCCCGTCACTCTGGTTAAAGTGTTATGAAAAAAAAGGCTGTTGGGGGCTAGGGAGTATCGAGTTGATCATTATACATGAAGAAATAACCAATTTCATCGTTTGGTTTATGTTTTACACGCGTTTTAAATTTTATTGCCGAAATCGCTTTTTCTCGCCGAGATAAGCACGTTTTCTGAAATGCCGCTCTCCCGTCACTCTGGTTAAAGTGTTATGAAAAAAAAGGCTGTTGGGGGCTAGGGAGTATCGAGTTGATCATTATACATGAAGAAATAACCAATTTCATCGTTTGGTTTATGTTTTACACGCGTTTTAAATTTTATTGCCGAAATCGCTTTTTCTCGCCGAGATAAGCACGTTTTCTGAAATGCCGCTCTCCCGTCACTCTGGTTAAAGTGTTATGAAAAAAAAGGCTGTTGGGGGCTAGGGAGTATCGAGTTGATCATTATACATGAAGAAATAACCAATTTCATCGTTTGGTTTATGTTTTCCACGCGTTTTAAATTTTATTGCCGAAATCGCTTTTTCTCGCCGAGATAAGCACGTTTTCTGAAATGCCGCTCTCCCGTCACTCTGGTTAAAGTGTTATGAAAAAAAAGGCTGTTGGGGGCTAGGGAGTATCGAGTTGATCATTATACATGAAGAAATAACCAATTTCATCGTTTGGTTTATGTTTTACACGCGTTTTAAATTTTATTGCCGAAATCGCTTTTTCTCGCCGAGATAAGCACGTTTTCTGAAATGCCGCTCTCACCGTCACTCTGGTTAAAGTGTTATGAAAAAAAAGGCTGTTGGGGGCTAGGGAGTATCGAGTTGATCATTATACATGAAGAAATAACCAATTTCATCGTTTGGTTTATGTTTTACACGCGTTTTAAATTTTATTGCCGAAATCGCTTTTTCTCGCCGAGATAAGCACGTTTTCTGAAATGCCGCTCTCCCGTCACTCTGGTTAAAGTGTTATGAAAAAAAAGGCTGTTGGGGGCTAGGGAGTATCGAGTTGATCATTATACATGAAGAAATAACCAATTTCATCGTTTGGTTTATGTTTTACACGCGTTTTAAATTTTATTGCCGAAATCGCTTTTTCTCGCCGAGATAAGCACGTTTTCTGAAATGCCGCTCTCCCGTCACTCTGGTTAAAGTGTTATGAAAAAAAAGGCTGTTGGGGGCTAGGGAGTATCGAGTTGATCATTATACATGAAGAAATAACCAATTTCATCGTTTGGTTTATGTTTTACACGCGTTTTAAATTTTATTGCCGAAATCGCTTTTTCTCGCCGAGATAAGCACGTTTTCTGAAATGCCGCTCTCCCGTCACTCTGGTTAAAGTGTTATGAAAAAAAAGGCTGTTGGGGGCTAGGGAGTATCGAGTTGATCATTATACATGAAGAAATAACCAATTTCATCGTTTGGTTTATGTTTTACACGCGTTTTAAATTTTATTGCCGAAATCGCTTTTTCTCGCCGAGATAAGCACGTTTTCTGAAATGCCGCTCTCCCGTCACTCTGGTTAAAGTGTTATGAAAAAAAAGGCTGTTGGGGGCTAGGGAGTATCGAGTTGATCATTATACATGAAGAAATAACCAATTTCATCGTTTGGTTTATGTTTTACACGCGTTTTAAATTTTATTGCCGAAATCGCTTTTTCTCGCCGAGATAAGCACGTTTTCTGAAATGCCGCTCTCCCGTCACTCTGGTTAAAGTGTTATGAAAAAAAAGGCTGTTGGGGGCTAGGGAGTATCGAGTTGATCATTATACATGAAGAAATAACCAATTTCATCGTTTGGTTTATGTTTTACACGCGTTTTAAATTTTATTGCCGAAATCGCTTTTTCTCGCCGAGATAAGCACGTTTTCTGAAATGCCGCTCTCCCGTCACTCTGGTTAAAGTGTTATGAAAAAAAAGGCTGTTGGGGGCTAGGGAGTATCGAGTTGATCATTATACATGAAGAAATAACCAATTTCATCGTTTGGTTTATGTTTTACACGCGTTTTAAATTTTATTGCCGAAATCGCTTTTTCTCGCCGAGATAAGCACGTTTTCTGAAATGCCGCTCTCCCGTCACTCTGGTTAAAGTGTTATGAAAAAAAAGGCTGTTGGGGGCTAGGGAGTATCGAGTTGATCATTATACATGAAGAAATAACCAATTTCATCGTTTGGTTTATGTTTTACACGCGTTTTAAATTTTATTGCCGAAATCGCTTTTTCTCGCCGAGATAAGCACGTTTTCTGAAATGCCGCTCTCCCGTCACTCTGGTTAAAGTGTTATGAAAAAAAAGGCTGTTGGGGGCTAGGGAGTATCGAGTTGATCATTATACATGAAGAAATAACCAATTTCATCGTTTGGTTTATGTTTTACACGCGTTTTAAATTTTATTGCCGAAATCGCTTTTTCTCGCCGAGATAAGCACGTTTTCTGAAATGCCGCTCTCCCGTCACTCTGGTTAAAGTGTTATGAAAAAAAAGGCTGTTGGGGGCTAGGGAGTATCGAGTTGATCATTATACATGAAGAAATAACCAATTTCATCGTTTGGTTTATGTTTTACACGCGTTTTAAATTTTATTGCCGAAATCGCTTTTTCTCGCCGAGATAAGCACGTTTTCTGAAATGCCGCTCTCCCGTCACTCTGGTTAAAGTGTTATGAAAAAAAAGGCTGTTGGGGGCTAGGGAGTATCGAGTTGATCATTATACATGAAGAAATAACCAATTTCATCGTTTGGTTTATGTTTTACACGCGTTTTAAATTTTATTGCCGAAATCGCTTTTTCTCGCCGAGATAAGCACGTTTTCTGAAATGCCGCTCTCCCGTCACTCTGGTTAAAGTGTTATGAAAAAAAAGGCTGTTGGGGGCTAGGGAGTATCGAGTTGATCATTATACATGAAGAAATAACCAATTTCATCGTTTGGTTTATGTTTTACACGCGTTTTAAATTTTATTGCCGAAATCGCTTTTTCTCGCCGAGATAAGCACGTTTTCTGAAATGCCGCTCTCCCGTCACTCTGGTTAAAGTGTTATGAAAAAAAAGGCTGTTGGGGGCTAGGGAGTATCGAGTTGATCATTATACATGAAGAAATAACCAATTTCATCGTTTGGTTTATGTTTTACACGCGTTTTAAATTTTATTGCCGAAATCGCTTTTTCTCGCCGAGATAAGCACGTTTTCTGAAATGCCGCTCTCCCGTCACTCTGGTTAAAGTGTTATGAAAAAAAAGGCTGTTGGGGGCTAGGGAGTATCGAGTTGATCATTATACATGAAGAAATAACCAATTTCATCGTTTGGTTTATGTTTTACACGCGTTTTAAATTTTATTGCCGAAATCGCTTTTTCTCGCCGAGATAAGCACGTTTTCTGAAATGCCGCTCTCCCGTCACTCTGGTTAAAGTGTTATGAAAAAAAAAGGCTGTTGGGGGCTAGGGAGTATCGAGTTGATCATTATACATGAAGAAATAACCAATTTCATCGTTTGGTTTATGTTTTACACGCGTTTTAAATTTTATTGCCGAAATCGCTTTTTCTCGCCGAGATAAGCACGTTTTCTGAAATGCCGCTCTCCCGTCACTCTGGTTAAAGTGTTATGAAAAAAAAGGCTGTTGGGGGCTAGGGAGTATCGAGTTGATCATTATACATGAAGAAATAACCAATTTCATCGTTTGTAAATTTTATTGCCGAAATCGCTTTTTCTCGCCGAGATAAGCACGTTTTCTGAAATGCCGCTCTCCCGTCACTCTGGTTAAAGTGTTATGAAAAAAAAGGCTGTTGGGGGCTAGGGAGTATCGAGTTGATCATTATACATGAAGAAATAACCAATTTCATCGTTTGGTTTATGTTTTACACGCGTTTTAAATTTTATTGCCGAAATCGCTTTTTCTCGCCGAGATAAGCACGTTTTCTGAAATGCCGCTCTCCCGTCACTCTGGTTAAAGTGTTATGAAAAAAAAGGCTGTTGGGGGCTAGGGAGTATCGAGTTGATCATTATACATGAAGAAATAACCAATTTCATCGTTTGGTTTATGTTTACACGCGTTTTAAATTTTATTGCCGAAATCGCTTTTTCTCGCCGAGATAAGCACGTTTTCTGAAATGCCGCTCTCCCGTCACTCTGGTTAAAGTGTTATGAAAAAAAGGCTGTTGGGGGCTAGGGAGTATCGAGTTGATCATTATACATGAAGAAATAACCAATTTCATCGTTTGGTTTATGTTTTACACGCGTTTTAAATTTTATTGCCGAAATCGCTTTTTCTCGCCGAGATAAGCACGTTTTCTGAAATGCCGCTCTCCCGTCACTCTGGTTAAAGTGTTATGAAAAAAAAGGCTGTTGGGGGCTAGGGAGTATCGAGTTGATCATTATACATGAAGAAATAACCAATTTCATCGTTTGGTTTATGTTTTACACGCGTTTTAAATTTTAATTGCCGAAATCGCTTTTTCTCGCCGAGATAAGCACGTTTTCTGAAATGCCGCTCTCCAGTCACTCTGGTTAAAGTGTTATGAAAAAAAAGGCTGTTGGGGGCTAGGGAGTATCGAGTTGATCATTATACATGAAGAAATAACCAATTTCATCGTTTGGTTTATGTTTTACACGCGTTTTAAATTTTATTGCCGAAATCGCTTTTCTCGCCGAGATAAGCACGTTTTCTGAAATGCCCGCTCTCCCGTCACTCTGGTTAAAGTGTTATGAAAAAAAAGGCTGTTGGGGGCTAGGGAGTATCGAGTTGATCATTATACATGAAGAAATAACCAATTTCATCGTTTGGTTTATGTTTTACACGCGTTTTAAATTTTATTGCCGAAATCGCTTTTTCTCGCCGAGATAAGCACGTTTTCTGAAATGCCGCTCTCCCGTCACTCTGGTTAAAGTGTTATGAAAAAAAAGGCTGTTGGGGGCTAGGGAGTATCGAGTTGATCATTATACATGAAGAAATAACCAATTTCATCGTTTGGTTTATGTTTTACACGCGTTTTAAATTTTATTGCCGAAATCGCTTTTTCTCGCCGAGATAAGCACGTTTTCTGAAATGCCGCTCTCCCGTCACTCTGGTTAAAGTGTTATGAAAAAAAAGGCTGTTGGGGGCTAGGGAGTATCGAGTTGATCATTATACATGAAGAAATAACCAATTTCATCGTTTGGTTTATGTTTTACACGCGTTTTAAATTTTATTGCCGAAATCGCTTTTTCTCGCCGAGATAAGCACGTTTTCTGAAATGCCGCTCTCCCGTCACTCTGGTTAAAGTGTTATGAAAAAAAAGGCTGTTGGGGGCTAGGGAGTATCGAGTTGATCATTATACATGAAGAAATAACCAATTTCATCGTTTGGTTTATGTTTTACACGCGTTTTAAATTTTTATTGCCGAAATCGCTTTTTCTCGCCGAGATAAGCACGTTTTCTGAAATGCCGCTCTCCCTTCACTCTGTCTCTGGTTAAAGTGTTATGAAAAAAAAGGCTGTTGGGGGCTAGGGAGTATCGAGTTGATCATTATACATGAAGAAATAACCAATTTCATCGTTTGTTTATGTTTTACACGCGTTTTAAATTTTATTGCCCGAAATCGCTTTTCTCGCCGAGATAAGCACGTTTTCTGAAATGCCGCTCTCCCGTCACTCTGGTTAAAGTGTTATGAAAAAAAAGGCTGTTGGGGGCTAGGGAGTATCGAGTTGATCATTATACATGAAGAAATAACCAATTTCATCGTTTGGTTTATGTTTTACACGCGTTTTAAATTTTATTGCCGAAATCGCTTTTTCTCGCCGAGATAAGCACGTTTTCTGAAATGCCGCTCTCCCGTCACTCTGGTTAAAGTGTTATGAAAAAAAAGGCTGTTGGGGGCTAGGGAGTATCGAGTTGATCATTATACATGAAGAAATAACCAATTTCATCGTTTGGTTTATGTTTTACACGCGTTTAAATTTTATTGCCGAAATCGCTTTTTCTCGCCGAGATAAGCACGTTTTCTGAAATGCCGCTCTCCCGTCACTCTGGTTAAAGTGTTATGAAAAAAAAGGCTGTTGGGGGCTAGGGAGTATCGAGTTGATCATTATACATGAAGAAATAACCAATTTCATCGTTTGGTTTATGTTTTACACGCGTTTTAAATTTTATTGCCGAAATCGCTTTTTTCTCGCCGAGATAAGCACGTTTTCTGAAATGCCGCTCTCCCGTCACTCTGGTTAAAGTGTTATGAAAAAAAAGGCTGTTGGGGGCTAGGGAGTATCGAGTTGATCATTATACATGAAGAAATAACCAATTTCATCGTTTGGTTTATGTTTTACACGCGTTTTAAATTTTATTGCCGAAATCGCTTTTTCTCGCCGAGATAAGCACGTTTTCTGAATGCCGCTCTCCCCGTCACTCTGGTTAAAGTGTTATGAAAAAAAGGCTGTTGGGGCTAGGGAGTATCGAGTTGATCATTATACATGAAGAAATAACCAATTTCATCGTTTGGTTTATGTTTTACACGCGTTTAAAATTTTATTGCCGAAATCGCTTTTTCTCGCCGAGATAAGCACGTTTTCTGAAATGCCGCTCTCTCCGTCACTCTGGTTAAAGTGTTATGGAAAAAAAGGCTGTTGGGGGCTAGGGAGTATCGAGTTGATCATTATACATGAAGAAATAACCAATTTCATCGTTTGGTTTATGTTTTACACGCGTTTTAAATTTTATTGCCGAAATCGCTTTTTCTCGCCGAGATAAGCACGTTTTCTGAAATGCCGCTCTCCCGTCACTCTGGTTAAAGTGTTATGAAAAAAAAGGCTGTTGGGGGCTAGGGAGTATCGAGTTGATCATTATACATGAAGAAATAACCAATTTCATCGTTTGGTTTATGTTTACACGCGTTTTAAAATTTTATTGCCGAAATCGCTTTTTCTCGCCGAGATAAGCACGTTTTCTGAAATGCCGCCTCTCCGTCACTCTGGTTAAAGTGTTATGAAAAAAAAGGCTGTTGGGGGCTAGGGAGTATCGAGTTGATCATTATACATGAAGAAATAACCAAATTTCATCGTTTGGTTTATGTTTTACACGCGTTTTAAATTTTAATTGCCGAAATCGCTTTTTCTCGCCGAGATAAGCACCGAGATAAGCACGTTTTCTGAAATGCCGCTCTCCCGTCACTCTGGTTAAAGTGTTATGAAAAAAAAGGCTGTTGGGGGCTAGGGAGTATCGAGTTGATCATTATACATGAAGAAATAACCAATTTCATCGTTTGGTTTATGTTTTACACGCGTTTTAAATTTTATTGCCGAAATCGCTTTTTCTCGCCGAGATAAGCACGTTTTCTGAAATGCCGCTCTCCCGTCACTCTGGTTAAAGTGTTATGAAAAAAAAGGCTGTTGGGGGCTAGGGAGTATCGAGTTGATCATTATACATGAAGAAATAACCAATTTCATCGTTTGGTTTATGTTTTACACGCGTTTTAAATTTTATTGCCGAAATCGCTTTTTCTCGCCGAGATAAGCACGTTTTCTGAAATGCCGCTCTCCCGTCACTCTGGTTAAAGTTTTATGAAAAAAAAGGCTGTTGGGGGCTAGGGAGTATCGAGTTGATCATTATACATGAAGAAATAACCAATTTCATCGTTTGGTTTATGTTTTACACGCGTTTTAAATTTTATTGCCGAAATCGCTTTTTCTCGCCGAGATAAGCACGTTTTCTGAAATGCCGCTCTCCCGTCACTCTGGTTAAAGTGTTATGAAAAAAAAGGCTGTTGGGGGCTAGGGAGTATCGAGTTGATCATTATACATGAAGAAATAACCAATTTCATCGTTTGGTTTATGTTTTACACGCGTTTTAAATTTTATTGCCGAAATCGCTTTTTCTCGCCGAGATAAGCACGTTTTCTGAAATGCCGCTCTCCCGTCACTCTGGTTAAAGTGTTATGAAAAAAAAGGCTGTTGGGGGCTAGGGAGTATCGAGTTGATCATTATACATGAAGAAATAACCAATTTCATCGTTTGGTTTATGTTTTACACGCGTTTTAAATTTTATTGCCGAAATCGCTTTTTCTCGCCGAGATAAGCACGTTTTCTGAAATGCCGCTCTCCCGTCACTCTGGTTAAAGTGTTATGAAAAAAAAGGCTGTTGGGGGCTAGGGAGTATCGAGTTGATCATTATACATGAAGAAATAACCAATTTCATCGTTTGGTTTATGTTTTACACGCGTTTTAAATTTTATTGCCGAAATCGCTTTTTCTCGCCGAGATAAGCACGTTTTCTGAAATGCCGCTCTCCCGTCACTCTGGTTAAAGTGTTATGAAAAAAAAGGCTGTTGGGGGCTAGGGAGTATCGAGTTGATCATTATACATGAAGAAATAACCAATTTCATCGTTTGGTTTATGTTTTACACGCGTTTTAAATTTTATTGCCGAAATCGCTTTTTCTCGCCGAGATAAGCACGTTTTCTGAAATGCCGCTCTCCCGTCACTCTGGTTAAAGTGTTATGAAAAAAAAGGCTGTTGGGGGCTAGGGAGTATCGAGTTGATCATTATACATGAAGAAATAACCAATTTCATCGTTTGGTTTATGTTTTACACGCGTTTTAAATTTTATTGCCGAAATCGCTTTTTCTCGCCGAGATAAGCACGTTTTCTGAAATGCCGCTCTCCCGTCACTCTGGTTAAAGTGTTATGAAAAAAAAGGCTGTTGGGGGCTAGGGAGTATCGAGTTGATCATTATACATGAAGAAATAACCAATTTCATCGTTTGGTTTATGTTTTACACGCGTTTTAAATTTTATTGCCGAAATCGCTTTTTCTCGCCGAGATAAGCACGTTTTCTGAAATGCCGCTCTCCCGTCACTCTGGTTAAAGTGTTATGAAAAAAAAGGCTGTTGGGGGCTAGGGAGTATCGAGTTGATCATTATACATGAAGAAATAACCAATTTCATCGTTTGGTTTATGTTTTACACGCGTTTTAAATTTTATTGCCGAAATCGCTTTTTCTCGCCGAGATAAGCACGTTTTCTGAAATGCCGCTCTCCCGTCACTCTGGTTAAAGTGTTATGAAAAAAAAGGCTGTTGGGGGCTAGGGAGTATCGAGTTGATCATTATACATGAAGAAATAACCAATTTCATCGTTTGGTTTATGTTTTACACGCGTTTTAAATTTTATTGCCGAAATCGCTTTTTCTCGCCGAGATAAGCACGTTTTCTGAAATGCCGCTCTCCCGTCACTCTGGTTAAAGTGTTATGAAAAAAAAGGCTGTTGGGGGCTAGGGAGTATCGAGTTGATCATTATACATGAAGAAATAACCAATTTCATCGTTTGGTTTATGTTTTACACGCGTTTTAAATTTTATTGCCGAAATCGCTTTTTCTCGCCGAGATAAGCACGTTTTCTGAAATGCCGCTCTCCCGTCACTCTGGTTAAAGTGTTATGAAAAAAAAGGCTGTTGGGGGCTAGGGAGTATCGAGTTGATCATTATACATGAAGAAATAACCAATTTCCTCGTTTGGTTTATGTTTTACACGCGTTTTAAATTTTATTGCCGAAATCGCTTTTTCTCGCCGAGATAAGCACGTTTTCTGAAATGCCGCTCTCCCGTCACTCTGGTTAAAGTGTTATGAAAAAAAAGGCTGTTGGGGGCTAGGGAGTATCGAGTTGATCATTATACATGAAGAAATAACCAATTTCCTCGTTTGGTTTATGTTTTACACGCGTTTTAAATTTTATTGCCGAAATCGCTTTTTCTCGCCGAGATAAGCACGTTTTCTGAAATGCCGCTCTCCCGTCACTCTGGTTAAAGTGTTATGAAAAAAAAGTCTGTTGGGGGCTAGGGAGTATCGAGTTGATCATTATACATGAAGAAATAACCAATTTCATCGTTTGGTTTATGTTTTACACGATGCTGAGCTCCAGCTGGAAGTGTAAAAAGAACCGGGCTGGTTAAAAAAAGAACCGGGCGACCCGGTAAAATTGCTTAGCCGGGGCTCTGGAAGCCTAACACGGCGTGATCTTGTCCAAAAAGCCGCTGCTGAGCTCCAGCTGGAAGTGTAAAAAGAACCGGGCTGGTTAAAAAAAAGAACCGGGCGACCCGGTAAAATTGCTTAGCCGGGGCTCTGGAAGCCTAACACGGCGTGATCTTGTCCAAAAAGCCGCTGCTGAGCTCCAGCTGGACGTGTAAAAAGAACCGGGCTGGTTAAAAAAAAGAACCGGGCGGCCCGGTAAAATTGCTTAGCCGGGGCTCTGGAAGCCTAACCCGGCGTGATACTGTGCAAAAAGCCGCTGCTGAGCTCCAGCTGGAAGTGTAAAAAAAACCGGGCTGGTTAAAAAAAAGAACCGGGCGACCCTGTAAAATTGCTTAGCCGGGGCTCTGGAAGCCTAACACGGCGTGATCTTGTCCAAAAACCCGCTGCTGAGCTCCAGCTGGAAGTGTAAAAAGAACCGGGCTGGTTAAAAAAAAGAACCGGGCGGGCCGGTAAAATTGCTTAGCCGGGGCTCTGGAAGCCTAACACGGCGTGATCTTGTCCAAAAAGCCGCTCGTGAGCTCCAGCTGGAAGTGTAAAAAGAACCGGGCTGGTTCAAAAAAAGAACCGGGCGGCCCGGTAGAATTGCTTAGCCGAGGTCCTGGAAGCCTAACCCGGCGTGATCTTGCGCAAAAAGCCGCTGCTGAGCTCCAGCTGGAAGTGTAAAAAGAACCGGGCTGGTTCAAAAAAAGAACCGGGCGGCCCGGTAAAATTGCTTAGCCGGGGTCCTGGAAGCCTAACGCGGCGTGATCTTGCCCGAAAGTCGGCCTCTATACTTCCATATTAGGTACCAGGCGCTCAGAGCCAACTTGGCAAAAATTTTCTAAGTGCCCACGGCTCTGCGGGGATTGTGCGTCCGACCCGCGCCGGTTCTCCAGCCGGCCTAAAATAACGCAAAACCAGCCTCTCCCCCTGGAGCTCACAGCCAAAGGCGAAACTTTTCTAAGTGCCTACGGCTCTGCGGGCTTTTGAGTCCGCCCCGCGCCGGTTCGTCGGTCGGCCTCAAAAAGCGAAAAATCAGCCTCTCTCCCTGGAGCTCGACTCGAGTTGATCATTATACATGAAGAAATAACCAATTTCATCGTTTGGTTTATGTTTTACACGCGTTTTAAATTTTATTGCCGAAATCGCTTTTTCTCGCCGAGATAAGCACGTTTTCTGAAATGCCGCTCTCCCGTCACTCTGGTTAAAGTGTTATGAAAAAAAAGGCTGTTGGGGGCTAGGGAGTATCGAGTTGATCATTATACATGAAGAAATAACCAATTTCATCGTTTGGTTTATGTTTTACACGCGTTTTTAATTTTATTGCCGAAATCGCTTTTTCTCGCCGAGATAAGCACGTTTTCTGAAATGCCGCTCTCCCGTCACTCTGGTTAAAGTGTTATGAAAAAAAAGGCTGTTGGGGGCTAGGGCGTATCGAGTTGATCATTATACATGAAGAAATAACCAATTTCATCGTTTGGTTTATGTTTTACACGCGTTTTAAATTTTATTGCCGAAATCGCTTTTTCTCGCCGAGATAAGCACGTTTTCTGAAATGCCGCTCTCCCGTCACTCTGGTTAAAGTGTTATGAAAAAAAAGGCTGTTGGGGGCTAGGGAGTATCGAGTTGATCATTATACATGAAGAAATAACCAATTTCATCGTTTGGTTTATGTTTTACACGCGTTTTAAATTTTATTGCCGAAATCGCTTTTTCTCGCCGAGATAAGCACGTTTTCTGAAATGCCGCTCTCCCGTCACTCTGGTTAAAGTGTTATGAAAAAAAAGGCTGTTGGGGGCTAGGGAGTATCGAGTTGATCATTATACATGAAGAAATAACCAATTTCATCGTTTGGTTTATGTTTTACACGCGTTTTAAATTTTATTGCCGAAATCGCTTTTTCTCGCCGAGATAAGCACGTTTTCTGAAATGCCGCTCTCCCGTCACTCTGGTTAAAGTGTTATGAAAAAAAAGGCTGTTGGGGGCTAGGGAGTATCGAGTTGATCATTATACATGAAGAAATAACCAATTTCATCGTTTGGTTTATGTTTTACACGCGTTTTAAATTTTATTGCCGAAATCGCTTTTTCTCGCCGAGATAAGCACGTTTTCTGAAATGCCGCTCTCCCGTCACTCTGGTTAAAGTGTTATGAAAAAAAAGGCTGTTGGGGGCTAGGGAGTATCGAGTTGATCATTATACATGAAGAAATAACCAATTTCATCGTTTGGTTTATGTTTTACACGCGTTTTAAATTTCATTGCCGAAATCGCTTTTTCTCGCCGAGATAAGCACGTTTTCTGAAATGCCGCTCTCCCGTCACTCTGGTTAAAGTGTTATGAAAAAAAAGGCTGTTGGGGGCTAGGGAGTATCGAGTTGATCATTATACATGAAGAAATAACCAATTTCATCGTTTGGTTTATGTTTTACACGCGTTTTAAATTTTATTGCCGAAATCGCTTTTTCTCGCCGAGATAAGCACGTTTTCTGAAATGCCGCTCTCCCGTCACTCTGGTTAAAGTGTTATGAAAAAAAAGGCTGTTGGGGGCTAGGGAGTATCGAGTTGATCATTATACATGAAGAAATAACCAATTTCATCGTTTGGTTTATGTTTTACACGCGTTTTAAATTTTATTGCCGAAATCGCTTTTTCTCGCCGAGATAAGCACGTTTTCTGAAATGCCGCTCTCCCGTCACTCTGGTTAAAGTGTTATGAAAAAAAAGGCTGTTGGGGGCTAGGGAGTATCGAGTTGATCATTATACATGAAAAAATAACCAATTTCATCGTTTGGTTTATGTTTTACACGCGTTTTAAATTTTATTGCCGAAATCGCTTTTTCTCGCCGAGATAAGCACGTATTCTGAAATGCCGCTCTCCCGTCACTCTGGTTAAAGTGTTATGAAAAAAAAGGCTGTTGGGGGCTAGGGAGTATCGAGTTGATCATTATACATGAAGAAATAACCAATTTCATCGTTTGGTTTATGTTTTACACGCGTTTTAAATTTTATTGCCGAAATCGCTTTTTCTCGCCGAGATAAGCACGTTTTCTGAAATGCCGCTCTCCCGTCACTCTGGTTAAAGTGTTATGAAAAAAAAGGCTGTTGGGGGCTAGGGAGTATCGAGTTGATCATTATACATGAAGAAATAACCAATTTCATCGTTTGGTTTATGTTTTACACGCGTTTTAAATTTTATTGCCGAAATCGCTTTTTCTCGCCGAGATAAGCACGTTTTCTGAAATGCCGCTCTCCCGTCACTCTGGTTAAAGTGTTATGAAAAAAAAGGCTGTTGGGGACTAGGGAGTATCGAGTTGATCATTATACATGAAGAAATAACCAATTTCATCGTTTGGTTTATGTTTTACACGCGTTTTAAATTTTATTGCCGAAATCGCTTTTTCTCGCCGAGATAAGCACGTTTTCTGAAATGCCGCTCTCCCGTCACTCTGGTTAAAGTGTTATGAAAAAAAAGGCTGTTGGGGGCTAGGGAGTATCGAGTTGATCATTATACATGAAGAAATAACCAATTTCATCGTTTGGTTTATGTTTTACACGCGTTTTAAATTTTATTGCCGAAATCGCTTTTTCTCGCCGAGATAAGCACGTTTTCTGAAATGCCGCTCTCCCGTCACTCTGGTTAAAGTGTTATGAAAAAAAAGGCTGTTGGGGGCTAGGGAGTGTCGAGTTGATCATTATACATGAAGAAATAACCAATTTCATCGTTTGGTTTATGTTTTACACGCGTTTTAAATTTTATTGCCGAAATCGCTTTTTCTCGCCGAGATAAGCACGTTTTCTGAAATGCCGCTCTCCCGTCACTCTGGTTAAAGTGTTATGAAAAAAAAGGCTGTTGGGGGCTAGGGGGTATCGAGTTGATCATTATACATGAAGAAATAACCAATTTCATCGTTTGGTTTATGTTTTACACGCGTTTTAAATTTTATTGCCGAAATCGCTTTTTCTCGCCGAGATAAGCACGTTTTCTGAAATGCCGCTCTCCCGTCACTCTGGTTAAAGTGTTATGAAAAAAAAGGCTGTTGGGGGCTAGGGAGTATCGAGTTGATCATTATACATGAAGAAATAACCAATTTCATCGTTTGGTTTATGTTTTACACGCGTTTTTAATTTTATTGCCGAAATCGCTTTTTCTCGCCGAGATAAGCACGTTTTCTGAAATGCCGCTCTCCCGTCACTCTGATTAAAGTGTTATGAAAAAAAAGGCTGTTGGGGGCTAGGGCGTATCGAGTTGATCATTATACATGAAGAAATAACCAATTTCATCGTTTGGTTTATGTTTTACACGCGTTTTAAATTTTATTGCCGAAATCGCTTTTTCTCGCCGAGATAAGCACGTTTTCTGAAATGCCGCTCTCCCGTGACTCTGGTTAAAGTGTTATGAAAAAAAAGGCTGTTGGGGGCTAGGGAGTATCGAGTTGATCATTATACATGAAGAAATAACCAATTTCATCGTTTGGTTTATGTTTTACACGCGTTTTAAATTTTATTGCCGAAATCGCTTTTTCTCGCCGAGATAAGCACGTTTTCTGAAATGCCGCTCTCCCGTCACTCTGGTTAAAGTGTTATGAAAAAAAAGGCTGTTGGGGGCTAGGGAGTATCGAGTTGATCATTATACATGAAGAAATAACCAATTTCATCGTTTGGTTTATGTTTTACACGCGTTTTAAATTTTATTGCCGAAATCGCTTTTTCTCGCCGAGATAAGCACGTTTTCTGAAATGCCGCTCTCCCGTCACTCTGGTTAAAGTGTTATGAAAAAAAAGGCTGTTGGGGGCTAGGGAGTATCGAGTTGATCATTATACATGAAGAAATAACCAATTTCATCGTTTGGTTTATGTTTTACACGCGTTTTAAATTTTATTGCCGAAATCGCTTTTTCTCGCCGAGATAAGCACGTTTTCTGAAATGCCGCTCTCCCGTCACTCTGGTTAAAGTGTTATGAAAAAAAAGGCTGTTGGGGGCTAGGGAGTATCGAGTTGATCATTATACATGAAGAAATAACCAATTTCATCGTTTGGTTTATGTTTTACACGCGTTTTAAATTTTATTGCCGAAATCGCTTTTTCTCGCCGAGATAAGCACGTTTTCTGAAATGCCGCTCTCCCGTCACTCTGGTTAAAGTGTTATGAAAAAAAAGGCTGTTGGGGGCTAGGGAGTATCGAGTTGATCATTATACATGAAGAAATAACCAATTTCATCGTTTGGTTTATGTTTTACACGCGTTTTAAATTTTATTGCCGAAATCGCTTTTTCTCGCCGAGATAAGCACGTTTTCTGAAATGCCGCTCTCCCGTCACTCTGGTTAAAGTGTTATGAAAAAAAAGGCTGTTGGGGGCTAGGGAGTATCGAGTTGATCATTATACATGAAGAAATAACCAATTTCATCGTTTGGTTTATGTTTTACACGCGTTTTAAATTTTATTGCCGAAATCGCTTTTTCTCGCCGAGATAAGCACGTTTTCTGAAATGCCGCTCTCCCGTCACTCTGGTTAAAGTGTTATGAAAAAAAAGGCTGTTGGGGGCTAGGGAGTATCGAGTTGATCATTATACATGAAGAAATAACCAATTTCATCGTTTGGTTTATGTTTTACACGCGTTTTAAATTTTATTGCCGAAATCGCTTTTTCTCGCCGAGATAAGCACGTTTTCTGAAATGCCGCTCTCCCGTCACTCTGGTTAAAGTGTTATGAAAAAAAAGGCTGTTGGGGGCTAGGGAGTATCGAGTTGATCATTATACATGAAGAAATAACCAATTTCATCGTTTGGTTTATGTTTTACACGCGTTTTAAATTTTATTGCCGAAATCGCTTTTTCTCGCCGAGATAAGCACGTTTTCTGAAATGCCGCTCTCCCGTCACTCTGGTTAAAGTGTTATGAAAAAAAAGGCTGTTGGGGGCTAGGGAGTATCGAGTTGATCATTATACATGAAGAAATAACCAATTTCATCGTTTGGTTTATGTTTTACACGCGTTTTAAATTTTATTGCCGAAATCGCTTTTTCTCGCCGAGATAAGCACGTTTTCTGAAATGCCGCTCTCCCGTCACTCTGGTTAAAGTGTTATGAAAAAAAAGGCTGTTGGGGGCTAGGGAGTATCGAGTTGATCATTATACATGAAGAAATAACCAATTTCATCGTTTGGTTTATGTTTTACACGCGTTTTAAATTTTATTGCCGAAATCGCTTTTTCTCGCCGAGATAAGCACGTTTTCTGAAATGCCGCTCTCCCGTCACTCTGGTTAAAGTGTTATGAAAAAAAAGGCTGTTGGGGGCTAGGGAGTATCGAGTTGATCATTATACATGAAGAAATAACCAATTTCATCGTTTGGTTTATGTTTTACACGCGTTTTAAATTTTATTGCCGAAATCGCTTTTTCTCGCCGAGATAAGCACGTTTTCTGAAATGCCGCTCTCCCGTCACTCTGGTTAAAGTGTTATGAAAAAAAAGGCTGTTGGGGGCTAGGGAGTATCGAGTTGATCATTATACATGAAGAAATAACCAATTTCATCGTTTGGTTTATGTTTTACACGCGTTTTAAATTTTATTGCCGAAATCGCTTTTTCTCGCCGAGATAAGCACGTTTTCTGAAATGCCGCTCTCCCGTCACTCTGGTTAAAGTGTTATGAAAAAAAAGGCTGTTGGGGGCTAGGGAGTATCGAGTTGATCATTATACATGAAGAAATAACCAATTTCATCGTTTGGTTTATGTTTTACACGCGTTTTAAATTTTATTGCCGAAATCGCTTTTTCTCGCCGAGATAAGCACGTTTTCTGAAATGCCGCTCTCCCGTCACTCTGGTTAAAGTGTTATGAAAAAAAAGGCTGTTGGGGGCTAGGGAGTATCGAGTTGATCATTATACATGAAGAAATAACCAATTTCATCGTTTGGTTTATGTTTTACACGCGTTTTAAATTTTATTGCCGAAATCGCTTTTTCTCGCCGAGATAAGCACGTTTTCTGAAATGCCGCTCTCCCGTCACTCTGGTTAAAGTTTTATGAAAAAAAAGGCTGTTGGGGGCTAGGGAGTATCGAGTTGATCATTATACATGAAGAAATAACCAATTTCATCGTTTGGTTTATGTTTTACACGCGTTTTAAATTTTATTGCCGAAATCGCTTTTTCTCGCCGAGATAAGCACGTTTTCTGAAATGCCGCTTTCCCGTCACTCTGGTTAAAGTGTTATGAAAAAAAAGGCTGTTGGGGGCTAGGGAGTATCGAGTTGATCATTATACATGAAGAAATAACCAATTTCATCGTTTGGTTTATGTTTTACACGCGTTTTAAATTTTATTGCCGAAATCGCTTTTTCTCGCCGAGATAAGCACGTTTTCTGAAATGCCGCTCTCCCGTCACTCTGGTTAAAGTGTTATGAAAAAAAAGGCTGTTGGGGGCTAGGGAGTATCGAGTTGATCATTATACATGAAGAAATAACCAATTTCATCGTTTGGTTTATGTTTTACACGCGTTTTAAATTTTATTGCCGAAATCGCTTTTTCTCGCCGAGATAAGCACGTTTTCTGAAATGCCGCTCTCCCGTCACTCTGGTTAAAGTGTTATGAAAAAAAAGGCTGTTGGGGGCTAGGGAGTATCGAGTTGATCATTATACATGAAGAAATAAGCAATTTCATCGTTTGGTTTATGTTTTACACGCGTTTTAAATTTTATTGCCGAAATCGCTTTTTCTCGCCGAGATAAGCACGTTTTCTGAAATGCCGCTCTCCCGTCACTCTGGTTAAAGTGTTATGAAAAAAAAGGCTGTTGGGGGCTAGGGAGTATCGAGTTGATCATTATACATGAAGAAATAACCAATTTCATCGTTTGGTTTATGTTTTACACGCGTTTTAAATTTTATTGCCGAAATCGCTTTTTCTCGCCGAGATAAGCACGTTTTCTGAAATGCCGCTCTCCCGTCACTCTGGTTAAAGTGTTATGAAAAAAAAGGCTGTTGGGGGCTAGGGAGTATCGAGTTGATCATTATACATGAAGAAATAACCAATTTCATCGTTTGGTTTATGTTTTACACGCGTTTTAAATTTTATTGCCGAAATCGCTTTTTCTCGCCGAGATAAGCACGTTTTCTGAAATGCCGCTCTCCCGTCACTCTGGTTAAAGTGTTATGAAAAAAAAGGCTGTTGGGGGCTAGGGAGTATCGAGTTGATCATTATACATGAAGAAATAACCAATTTCATCGTTTGGTTTATGTTTTACACGCGTTTTAAATTTTATTGCCGAAATCGCTTTTTCTCGCCGAGATAAGCACGTTTTCTGAAATGCCGCTCTCCCGTCACTCTGGTTAAAGTGTTATGAAAAAAAAGGCTGTTGGGGGCTAGGGAGTATCGAGTTGATCATTATACATGAAGAAATAACCAATTTCATCGTTTGGTTTATGTTTTACACGCGTTTTAAATTTTATTGCCGAAATCGCTTTTTCTCGCCGAGATAAGCACGTTTTCTGAAATGCCGCTCTCCCGTCACTCTGGTTAAAGTGTTATGAAAAAAAAGGCTGTTGGGGGCTAGGGAGTATCGAGTTGATCATTATACATGAAGAAATAACCAATTTCATCGTTTGGTTTATGTTTTACACGCGTTTTAAATTTTATTGCCGAAATCGCTTTTTCTCGCCGAGATAAGCACGTTTTCTGAAATGCCGCTCTCCCGTCACTCTGGTTAAAGTGTTATGAAAAAAAAGGCTGTTGGGGGCTAGGGAGTATCGAGTTGATCATTATACATGAAGAAATAACCAATTTCATCGTTTGGTTTATGTTTTACACGCGTTTTAAATTTTATTGCCGAAATCGCTTTTTCTCGCCGAGATAAGCACGTTTTCTGAAATGCCGCTCTCCCGTCACTCTGGTTAAAGTGTTATGAAAAAAAAGGCTGTTGGGGGCTAGGGAGTATCGAGTTGATCATTATACATGAAGAAATAACCAATTTCCTCGTTTGGTTTATGTTTTACACGCGTTTTAAATTTTATTGCCGAAATCGCTTTTTCTCGCCGAGATAAGCACGTTTTCTGAAATGCCGCTCTCCCGTCACTCTGGTTAAAGTGTTATGAAAAAAAAGGCTGTTGGGGGCTAGGGAGTATCGAGTTGATCATTATACATGAAGAAATAACCAATTTCCTCGTTTGGTTTATGTTTTACACGCGTTTTAAATTTTATTGCCGAAATCGCTTTTTCTCGCCGAGATAAGCACGTTTTCTGAAATGCCGCTCTCCCGTCACTCTGGTTAAAGTGTTATGAAAAAAAAGTCTGTTGGGGGCTAGGGAGTATCGAGTTGATCATTATACATGAAGAAATAACCAATTTCATCGTTTGGTTTATGTTTTACACGATGCTGAGCTCCAGCTGGAAGTGTAAAAAGAACCGGGCTGGTTAAAAAAAGAACCGGGCGACCCGGTAAAATTGCTTAGCCGGGGCTCTGGAAGCCTAACACGGCGTGATCTTGTCCAAAAAGCCGCTGCTGAGCTCCAGCTGGAAGTGTAAAAAGAACCGGGCTGGTTAAAAAAAAGAACCGGGCGACCCGGTAAAATTGCTTAGCCGGGGCTCTGGAAGCCTAACACGGCGTGATCTTGTCCAAAAAGCCGCTGCTGAGCTCCAGCTGGACGTGTAAAAAGAACCGGGCTGGTTAAAAAAAAGAACCGGGCGGCCCGGTAAAATTGCTTAGCCGGGGCTCTGGAAGCCTAACCCGGCGTGATACTGTGCAAAAAGCCGCTGCTGAGCTCCAGCTGGAAGTGTAAAAAAAACCGGGCTGGTTAAAAAAAAGAACCGGGCGACCCTGTAAAATTGCTTAGCCGGGGCTCTGGAAGCCTAACACGGCGTGATCTTGTCCAAAAACCCGCTGCTGAGCTCCAGCTGGAAGTGTAAAAAGAACCGGGCTGGTTAAAAAAAAGAACCGGGCGGGCCGGTAAAATTGCTTAGCCGGGGCTCTGGAAGCCTAACACGGCGTGATCTTGTCCAAAAAGCCGCTCGTGAGCTCCAGCTGGAAGTGTAAAAAGAACCGGGCTGGTTCAAAAAAAGAACCGGGCGGCCCGGTAGAATTGCTTAGCCGAGGTCCTGGAAGCCTAACCCGGCGTGATCTTGCGCAAAAAGCCGCTGCTGAGCTCCAGCTGGAAGTGTAAAAAGAACCGGGCTGGTTCAAAAAAAGAACCGGGCGGCCCGGTAAAATTGCTTAGCCGGGGTCCTGGAAGCCTAACGCGGCGTGATCTTGCCCGAAAGTCGGCCTCTATACTTCCATATTAGGTACCAGGCGCTCAGAGCCAACTTGGCAAAAATTTTCTAAGTGCCCACGGCTCTGCGGGGATTGTGCGTCCGACCCGCGCCGGTTCTCCAGCCGGCCTAAAATAACGCAAAACCAGCCTCTCCCCCTGGAGCTCACAGCCAAAGGCGAAACTTTTCTAAGTGCCTACGGCTCTGCGGGCTTTTGAGTCCGCCCCGCGCCGGTTCGTCGGTCGGCCTCAAAAAGCGAAAAATCAGCCTCTCTCCCTGGAGCTCGACTCGAGTTGATCATTATACATGAAGAAATAACCAATTTCATCGTTTGGTTTATGTTTTACACGCGTTTTAAATTTTATTGCCGAAATCGCTTTTTCTCGCCGAGATAAGCACGTTTTCTGAAATGCCGCTCTCCCGTCACTCTGGTTAAAGTGTTATGAAAAAAAAGGCTGTTGGGGGCTAGGGAGTATCGAGTTGATCATTATACATGAAGAAATAACCAATTTCATCGTTTGGTTTATGTTTTACACGCGTTTTAAATTTTATTGCCGAAATCGCTTTTTCTCGCCGAGATAAGCACGTTTTCTGAAATGCCGCTCTCCCGTCACTCTGGTTAAAGTGTTATGAAAAAAAAGGCTGTTGGGGGCTAGGGAGTATCGAGTTGATCATTATACATGAAGAAATAACCAATTTCATCGTTTGGTTTATGTTTTACACGCGTTTTAAATTTTATTGCCGAAATCGCTTTTTCTCGCCGAGATAAGCACGTTTTCTGAAATGCCGCTCTCCCGTCACTCTGGTTAAAGTGTTATGAAAAAAAAGGCTGTTGGGGGCTAGGGAGTATCGAGTTGATCATTATACATGAAGAAATAACCAATTTCATCGTTTGGTTTATGTTTTACACGGGTTTTAAATTTTATTGCCGAAATCGCTTTTTCTCGCCGAGATAAGCACGTTTTCTGAAATGCCGCTCTCCCGTCACTCTGGTTAAAGTGTTATGAAAAAAAAGGCTGTTGGGGGCTAGGGAGTATCGAGTTGATCATTATACATGAAGAAATAACCAATTTTCATCGTTTGGTTTATGTTTTACACGCGTTTTAAATTTTATTGCCGAAATCGCTTTTTCTCGCCGAGATAAGCACGTTTTCTGAAATGCCGCTCTCCGTCACTCTGGTTAAAGTGTTATGAAAAAAAAGGCTGTTGGGGGCTAGGGAGTATCGAGTTGATCATTATACATGAAGAAATAA
This sequence comes from Syngnathus leptorhynchus, assembly GCF_054491065.1. NCBI lineage: Eukaryota > Metazoa > Chordata > Actinopteri > Syngnathiformes > Syngnathidae > Syngnathus > Syngnathus leptorhynchus. The sequence continues at coordinate 8,049,462 of NC_141212.1, read as the reverse complement.
CCAATTTCATCGTTTGGTTTATGTTTTACACGCGTTTTAATTTTTATTGCCGAAATCGCTTTTTCTCGCCGAGATAAGCACGTTTTCTGAAATGCCGCTCTCCCGTCACTCTGGTTAAAGTGTTATGAAAAAAAAGGCTGTTGGGGTCTAGGGAGTATCGAGTTGATCATTATACATGAAGAAATAACCAATTTCATCGTTGGTTTATGTTTTACACGCGTTTTATATTTTATTGCCGAAATCGCTTTTTCTCGCCGAGATAAGCACGTTTTCTGAAATGCCGCTCTCCCGTCACTCTGGTTAAAGTGTTATGAAAAAAAAGGCTGTTGGGGGCTAGGGAGTATCGAGTTGATCATTATACATGAAGAAATAACCAATTTCATCGTTTGGTTTATGTTTTAACACGCGTTTTAAATTTTATTGCCGAAATCGCTTTTTCTCGCCGAGATAAGCACGTTTTCTGAAATGCCGCTCTCCCGTCACTCTGGTTAAAGTGTTATGAAAAAAAAGGCTGTTGGGGGCTAGGGAGTATCGAGTTGATCATTATACATGAAGAAATAACCAATTTCATCGTTTGGTTTATGTTTTACACGCGTTTTAAATTTTATATCCGAAATCGCTTTTTCTCGCCGAGATAAGCACGTTTTCTGAAATGCCGCTCTCCCGTCACTCTGGTTAAAGTGTTATGAAAAAAAAGGCTGTTGGGGGCTAGGGAGTATCGAGTTGATCATTATACATGAAGAAATAACCAATTTCATCGTTTGGTTTATGTTTACACGCGTTTTAAATTTTATTGCCGAAATCGCTTTTTCTCGCCGAGATAAGCACGTTTTCTGAAATGCCGCTCTCCCGTCACTCTGGTTAAGTGTTATGAAAAAAAAGGCTGTTGGGGGCTAGGGAGTATCGAGTTGATCATTATACATGAAGAAATAACCAATTTCATCGTTTGGTTTATGTTTTACACGCGTTTTAAATTTTATTGCCCGAAATCGCTTTTTCTCGCCGAGATAAGCACGTTTCTGAAATGCCGCTCTCCCGTCACTCTGGTTAAAGTGTTATGAAAAAAAAGGCTGTTGGGAGCTAGGGAGTATCGAGTTGATCATTATACATGAAGAAATAACCAATTTCATCGTTTGGTTTATGTTTTACACGCGTTTTAAATTTTATTTGCCGAAATCGCTTTTTCTCGCCGAGATAAGCAAGTTTTCTGAAATGCCGCTCTCCCGTCACTCTGGTTAAAGTGTTATGAAAAAAAAGGCTGTTGGGGGCTAGGGAGTATCGAGTTGATCATTATACATGAAGAAATAACCAATTTCATCGTTTGGTTTATGTTTTACACGCGTTTTAAATTTTATTGCCGAAATCGCTTTTTCTCGCCGAGATAAGCACGTTTTCTGAAATGCCGCTCTCCCGTCACTCTGGTTAAAGTGTTATGAAAAAAAAGGCTGTTGGGGGCTAGGGAGTATCGAGTTGATCATTATACATGAAGAAATAACCAATTTCATCGTTTGGTTATGTTTTACACGCGTTTTAAATTTTATTGCCGAATTGCTTTTTCTCGCCGAGATAAGCACGTTTCTGAAATGCCGCTCTCCCGTCACTCAGGTTAAAGTGTTATGAAAAAAAAAGGCTGTTGGGGGCTAGGGAGTATCGAGTTGATCATTATACATGAAGAAATAACCAATTTCATCGTTTGGTTTATGTTTTACACGCGTTTTAAATTTTATTGCCGAAATCGCTTTTTCTCGCCGAGATAAGCACGTTTTCTGAAATGCCGCTCTCCCGTCACTCTGGTTAAAGTGTTAATGAAAAAAAAGGCTGTTGGGGTCTAGGGAGTATCGAGTTGATCATTATACATGAAGAAATAACCAATTTCATCGTTTGGTTTATGTTTTACACGCGTTTTAAATTTTTTTGCCAAAATCGCTTTTTCTCGCCGAGATAAGCACGTTTTCTGAAATGCCGCTCCTCCCGTCACTCTGGTTAAAGTGTTATGAAAAAAAGGCTGTTGGGGGCTAGGGAGTATCGAGTTGATCATTATACATGAAGAAATAACCAATTTCATCGTTTTGGTTTATGTTTTACACGCGTTTTAAATTTTATTGCCGAAATCGCTTTTTCTCGCCGAGATAAGCACGTTTTCTGAAATGCCGCTCTCCCGTCACTCTGGTTAAAGTGTTATGAAAAAAAAGGCTGTTGGGGGCTAGGGAGTATCGAGTTGATCATTATACATGAAGAAATAACCAATTTCATCGTTTGGTTTATGTTTTACACGCGTTTTAAATTTTATATCCGAAATCGCTTTTCTCGCCGAGATAAGCACGTTTTCTGAAATGCCGCTCTCCCGTCACTCTGGTTAAAGTGTTATGAAAAAAAAGGCTGTTGGGGGCTAGGGAGTATCGAGTTGATCATTATACATGAAGAAATAACCAATTTCATCGTTTGGTTTATGTTTTACACGCGTTTTTAAATTTTATTGCCGAAATCGCTTTTTCTCGCCGAGATAAGCACGTTTTCTGAAATGCCGCTCTCCCGTCACTCTGGTTAAAGTGTTATGAAAAAAAAGGCTGTTGGGGGCTAGGGAGTATCGAGTTGATCATTGATACATGAAGAAATAAAACCAATTTCATCGTTTGGTTTATGTTTTACACGCGTTTTAAATTTTATTGCCGAAATCGCTTTTTTCTCGCCAGAGATAAGCACGTTTCTGAAATGCCGCTCTCCCGTCACTCTGGTTAAAGTGTTATGAAAAAAAAGAGCTGTTGGGGGCTAGGGAGTATCGAGTTGATCATTATACATGAAGAAATAACCAATTTCATCGTTTGGTTATGTTTTACACGCGTTTTAAATTTTATTGCCGAAATCGCTTTTTCTCGCCGAGATAAGCACGTTTTCTGAAATGCCGCTCTCCCGTCACTCTGGTTAAAGTGTTATGAAAAAAAAGGCTGTTGGGGGCTAGGGAGTATCGAGTTGATCATTATACATGAAGAAATAACCAATTTCATCGTTTTGGTTTATGTTTTACACGCGTTTTAAATTTTATTGCCGAAATCGCTTTTTCTCGCCGAGATAAGCACGTTTTCTGAATGCCGCTCTCCCGTCACTCTGGTTAAAGTGTTATGAAAAAAAAGGCTGTTGGGGGCTAGGGAGTATCGAGTTGATCATTATACATGAAGAAATAACCAATTTCATCGTTTGGTTTATGTTTTACACGCGTTTTAAATTTTATTGCCGAAATCGCTTTTTCTCGCCGAGATAAGCACGTTTTCTGAAATGCCGCTCTCCCGTCACTCTGGTTAAAGTGTTATGAAAAAAAAAGGCTGTTGGGGGCTAGGGAGTATCGAGTTTGATCATTATACATGAAGAAATAACCAATTTCATCGTTTGGTTTATGTTTTACACGCGTTTTAAATTTTATTGCCGAAATCGCTTTTTCTCGCCGAGATAAGCACGTTTTCTGAAATGCCGCTCTCCCGTCACTCTGGTTAAAGTGTTATGAAAAAAAAGGCTGTTGGGGCTAGGGAGTATCGAGTTGATCATTATACATGAAGAAATAACCAATTTTCATCGTTTGGTTTATGTTTTACACGCGTTTTAAATTTTATTGCCGAAATCGCTTTTTCTCGCCGAGATAAGCACGTTTTCTGAATGCCGCTCTCCCGTCACTCTGGTTAAAGTGTTATGAAAAAAAAGGCTGTTGGGGGCTAGGGAGTATCGAGTTGATCATTATACATGAAGAAATAACCAATTTCATCGTTTGGTTTATGTTTTACACGCGTTTTAAATTTTATTGCCGAAATCGCTTTTTCTCGCCGAGATAAGCACGTTTTCTGAAATGCCGCTCTCCCGTCACTCTGGTTAAAGTGTTATGAAAAAAAAGGCTGTTGGGGGCTAGGGAGTATCGAGTTGATCATTATACATGAAGAAATAACCAATTTCATCGTTGGTTTATGTTTTACACGCGTTTTAAATTTTATTGCCGAAATCGCTTTTTCTCGGCCGAGATAAGCACGTTTTCTGAAATGCCGCTCTCCCGTCACTCTGGTTAAAGTGTTATGAAAAAAAAGGCTGTTGGGGGCTAGGGAGTATCGAGTTGATCATTATACATGAAGAAATAACCAATTTCATCGTTTGGTTTATGTTTTACACGCGTTTTAAATTTTATTGCCGAAATCGCTTTTTCTCGCCGAGATAAGCACGTTTTCTGAAATGCCGCTCTCCCGTCACTCTGGTTAAAGTGTTATGAAAAAAAAGGCTGTTGGGGGCTAGGGAGTATCGAGTTGATCATTATACATGAAGAAATAACCAATTTCATCGTTTGGTTTATGTTTTACACGCGTTTTAAATTTTATTGCCGAAATCGCTTTTTCTCGCCGAGATAAGCACGTTTTCTGAAATGCCGCTCTCCCGTCACTCTGGTTAAAGTGTTATGAAAAAAAGGCTGTTGGGGGCTAGGGAGTATCGAGTTGATCATTATACATGAAGAAATAACCAATTTCATCGTTTGGTTTATGTTTTACACGCGTTTTAAATTTTATTGCCGAAATCGCTTCTTTCTCGCCGAGATAAGCACGTTTCTGAAATGCGCTCTCCCGTCACTCTGGTTAAAGTGTTATGAAAAAAAAGGCTGTTGGGGGCTAGGGAGTATCGAGTTGATCATTATACATGAAGAAATAACCAATTTCATCGTTTGGTTTATGTTTTACACGCGTTTTAAATTTTATTGCCGAAATCGCTTTTTCTCGCCGAGATAAGCACGTTTTCTGAAATGCCGCTCTCCCGTCACTCTGGTTAAAGTGTTATGAAAAAAAAGGCTTGTTGGGGGGCTAGGGAGTATCGAGTTGATCATTATACATGAAGAAATAACCAATTCATCGTTTGGTTTATGTTTTACACGCGTTTTAAATTTTATTGCCGAAATCGCTTTTTCTCGCCGAGATAAGCACGTTTTCTGAAATGCCGCTCTCCCGTCACTCTGGTTAAAGTGTTATGAAAAAAAAGGCTGTTGGGGGCTAGGGAGTATCGAGTTGATCATTATACATGAAGAAATAACCAATTTCATCGTTTGGTTTATGTTTTACACGCGTTTTAAATTTTATTGCCGAAATCGCTTTTTCTCGCCGAGATAAGCACGTTTTCTGAAATGCCGCTCTCCCGTCACTCTGGTTAAAGTGTTATGAAAAAAAAGGCTGTTGGGGGCTAGGGAGTATCGAGTTGATCATTATACATGAAGAAATAACCAATTTCATCGTTTGGTTTAATGTTTTACACGCGTTTTAAATTTTATTGCCGAAATCGCTTTTTCTCGCCGAGATAAGCACGTTTTCTGAAATGCCGCTCTCCCGTCACTCTGGTTAAAGTGTTATGAAAAAAAAGGCTGTTGGGGGCTAGGGAGTATCGAGTTGATCATTATACATGAAGAAATAACAATTTCATCGTTTGGTTTATGTTTTACACGCGTTTTAAATTTTATTGCCGAAATCGCTTTTTCTCGCCGAGATAAGCACGTTTTCTGAAATGCCGCTTCTCCCGTCACTCTGGTTAAAGTGTTATGAAAAAAAGGCTGTTGGGGGCTAGGGAGTATCGAGTTGATCATTATACATGAAGAAATAACCAATTTCATCGTTTGGTTTATGTTTTACACGCGTTTTAAATTTTATTGCCGAAATCGCTTTTTCTCGCCGAGATAAGCACGTTTCTGAAATGCCGCTCTCCCGTCACTCTGGTTTAAAGTGTTATGAAAAAAAAGGCTGTTGGGGGCTAGGGAGTATCGAGTGATCATTATACATGAAGAAATAACCAATTTCATCGTTTGGTTTATGTTTTACACGCGTTTTTAAATTTATTGCCGAAATCGCTTTTTCTCGCCGAGATAAGCACGTTTTCTGAAATGCCGCTCTCCCGTCACTCTGGTTAAAGTGTTATGAAAAAAAAGGCTGTTGGGGGCTAGGGAGTATCGAGTTGATCATTATACATGAAGAAATAACCATTTTCATCGTTTGGTTTATGTTTTACACGCGTTTTAAATTTTTATTGCCGAAATCGCTTTTTCTCGCCGAGATAAGCACGTTTTCTGAAATGCCGCTCTCCGTCACTCTGGTTAAAGTGTTATGAAAAAAAGGCTGTTGGGGGCTAGGGAGTATCGAGTTGATCATTATACATGAAGAAATAACCAATTTCATCGTTTGGTTTATGTTTTACACGCGTTTTAAATTTTATGCCGAAATCGCTTTTTCTCGCCGAGATAAGCACGTTTTCTGAAATGCCGCTCTCCCGTCACTCTGGTTAAAGTGTTATGAAAAAAAAGGCTGTTGGGGGCTAGGGAGTATCGAGTTGATCATTATACATGAAGAAATAACCAATTTCATCGTTTGGTTTATGTTTTACACGCGTTTTAAATTTTATTGCCGAAATCGCTTTTTCTCGCCGAGATAAGCACGTTTTCTGAAATGCCGCTCTCCCGTCACTCTGGTTAAAGTGTTATGAAAAAAAAGGCTGTTGGGGGCTAGGGAGTATCGAGTTGATCATTATACATGAAGAAATAACCAATTCATCGTTTGGTTTATGTTTTACACGCGTTTTAATTTTATTGCCGAAATCGCTTTTTCTCGCCGAGATAAGCACGTTTTCTGAAATGCCGCTCTCCCGTCACTCTGGTTAAAGTGTTATGAAAAAAAAGGCTGTTGGGGGCTAGGGAGTATCGAGTTGATCATTATACATGAAGAAATAACCAATTTCATCGTTTGGTTTATGTTTTACACGCGTTTTAAATTTTATTGCCGAAATCGCTTTTTCTCGCCGAGATAAGCACGTTTTCTGAAATGCCGCTCTCCGTCACTCTGGTTAAAGTGTTATGAAAAAAAAGGCTGTTGGGGGCTAGGGAGTATCGAGTTGATCATTATACATGAAGAAATAACCAATTTCATCGTTTGGTTTATGTTTTACACGCGTTTTAAATTTTATTGCCGAAATCGCTTTTTCTCGCCGAGATAAGCCGTTTTCTGAAATGCCGCTCTCCCGTCACTCTGGTTAAAGTGTTATGAAAAAAAAGGCTGTTGGGGGCTAGGTGAGTATCGAGTTGATCATATATACATGAAGAAATAACCCATTTCATCGTTTGGTTATGTTTAACGCGTTTTATATTTTATTGCCGAAATCGCTTTTTCTCGCCGAGATAAGCACGTTTTCTGGAAATGCGCTCTCCCGTCACTCTGGTTAAAGTGTTATGAAAAAAAAGGCTGTTGGGGGCTAGGGAGTAACGAGTTGATCATTATACTGAAGAAATAACCAATTCATCGTTTGGTTTATGTTTTACACGCGTTTTAAATTTTAAATGCCGAAATCGCTTTTTCTCGGCCGAGATAAGCACGTTTTCTGAAATGCCGCTCTCCTCGACTCTCTGGTTAAAGTGTTATGAAAAAAAGGCTGTTGGGGGCTAGGGAGTATCGAGTTGATCATTATACATGAAGAAATAACCAATTTCATCGTTTGGTTTATGTTTTACACGCGTTTTAAATTTTATTGCCGAAATCGCTTTTTCTCGCCGAGATAAGCACGTTTTCTGAAATGCCGCTCTCCCGTCACTCTGGTTAAAGTGTTATGAAAAAAAAGGCTGTTGGGGGCTAGGGAGTATCGAGTTGATCATTATACATGAAGAAATAACCAATTTCATCGTTTGGTTTATGTTTTACACGCGTTTTAAATTTTATTGCCGAAATCGCGTTTTCTCGCCGAGATAAGCACGTTTTCTGAAATGCCGCTCTCCCGTCACTCTGGTTAAAGTGTTATGAAAAAAAAGGCTGTTGGGGGCTAGGGAGTATCGAGTTGATCATTATACATGAAGAAATAACCAATTTCATCGTTTGGTTTATGTTTTACACGCGTTTTAAATTTTATTGCCGAAATCGCTTTTTCTCGCCGAGATAAGCACGTTTTCTGAAATGCCGCTCTCCCGTCACTCTGGTTAAAGTGTTATGAAAAAAAAGGCTGTTGGGGGCTAGGGAGTATCGAGTTGATCATTATACATGAAGAAATAACCAATTTCATCGTTTGGTTTATGTTTTACACGCGTTTTAAATTTTATTGCCGAAATCGCTTTTTCTCGCCGAGATAAGCACGTTTTCTGAAATGCCGCTCTCCCGTCACTCTGGTTAAAGTGTTATGAAAAAAAAGGCTGTTGGGGGCTAGGGAGTATCGAGTTGATCATTATACATGAAGAAATAACCAATTTCATCGTTTGGTTTATGTTTTACACGCGTTTTAAATTTTATTGCCGAAATCGCTTTTTCTCGCCGAGATAAGCACGTTTTCTGAAATGCCGCTCTCCCGTCACTCTGGTTAAAGTGTTATGAAAAAAAAGGCTGTTGGGGGCTAGGGAGTATCGAGTTGATCATTATACATGAAGAAATAACCAATTTCATCGTTTGGTTTATGTTTTACACGCGTTTTAAATTTTATTGCCGAAATCGCTTTTTCTCGCCGAGATAAGCACGTTTTCTGAAATGCCGCTCTCCCGTCACTCTGGTTAAAGTGTTATGAAAAAAAAGGCTGTTGGGGGCTAGGGAGTATCGAGTTGATCATTATACATGAAGAAATAACCAATTTCATCGTTTGGTTTATGTTTTACACGCGTTTTAAATTTTATTGCCGAAATCGCTTTTTCTCGCCGAGATAAGCACGTTTTCTGAAATGCCGCTCTCCCGTCACTCTGGTTAAAGTGTTATGAAAAAAAAGGCTGTTGGGGGCTAGGGAGTATCGAGTTGGATCATTATACATGAAGAAATAACCAATTTCATCGTTTGGTTTATGTTTTACACGCGTTTTAAATTTTATTGCCGAAATCGCTTTTTCTCGCCGAGATAAGCACGTTTTCTGAAATGCCGCTCTCCCGTCACTCTGGTTAAAGTGTTATGAAAAAAAAGGCTGTTGGGGGCTAGGGAGTATCGAGTTGATCATTATACATGAAGAAATAACCCATTTCATCGTTTGGTTTATGTTTTACACGCGTTTTAAATTTTATTGCCGAAATCGCTTTTTCTCGCCGAGATAAGCACGTTTTCTGAAATGCCGCTCTCCCGTCACTCTGCTTAAAGTGTTATGAAAAAAAAGGCTGTTGGGGGCTAGGGAGTATCGAGTTGATCATTATACATGAAGAAATAACCAATTTCATCGTTTGGTTTATGTTTTACACGTGTTTTAAATTGTATTGCCGAAATCGCTTTTTCTCGCCGAGATAAGCACGTTTTCTGAAATGCCGCTCTCCCGTCACTCTGGTTAAAGTGTTATGAAAAAAAAGGCTGTTGTGGGCTAGGGAGTATCGAGTTGATCATTATACATGAAGAAATAACCAATTTCATCGTTTGGTTTATGTTTTACACGCGTTTTAAATTTTATTGCCGAAATCGCTTTTTCTCGCCGAGATAAGCACGTTTTCTGAAATGCCGCTCTCCCGTCACTCTGGTTAAAGTGTTATGAAAAAAAAGGCTGTTGGGGGCTAGGGAGTATCGAGTTGATCATTATACATGAAGAAATAACCAATTTCATCGTTTGGTTTATGTTTTACACGCGTTTTAAATTTTATTGCCGAAATCGCTTTTTCTCGCCGAGATAAGCACGTTTTCTGAAATGCCGCTCTCCCGTCACTCTGGTTAAAGTGTTATGAAAAAAAAGGCTGTTGGGGGCTAGGGAGTATCGAGTTGATCATTATACATGAAGAAATAACCAATTTCATCGTTTGGTTTATGTTTTACACGCGTTTTAAATTTTATTGCCGAAATCGCTTTTTCTCGCCGAGATAAGCACGTTTTCTGAAATGCCGCTCTCCCGTCACTCTGGTTAAAGTGTTATGAAAAAAAAGGCTGTTGGGGGCTAGGGAGTATCGAGTTGATCATTATACATGAAGAAATAACCAATTTCATCGTTTGGTTTATGTTTTACACGGGTTTTAAATTTTATTGCCGAAATCGCTTTTTCTCGCCGAGATAAGCACGTTTTCTGAAATGCCGCTCTCCCGTCACTCTGGTTAAAGTGTTATGAAAAAAAAGGCTGTTGGGGGCTAGGGAGTATCGAGTTGATCATTATACATGAAGAAATAACCAATTTCATCGTTTGGTTTATGTTTTACACGCGTTTTAAATTTTATTGCCGAAATCGCTTTTTCTCGCCGAGATAAGCACGTTTTCTGAAATGCCGCTCTCCCGTCACTCTGGTTAAAGTGTTATGAAAAAAAAGGCTGTTGGGGGCTAGGGAGTATCGAGTTGATCATTATACATGAAGAAATAACCAATTTCATCGTTTGGTTTATGTTTTACACGTGTTTTAAATTTTATTGCCGAAATCGCTTTTTCTCGCCGAGATAAGCACGTTTTCTGAAATGCCGCTCTCCCGTCACTCTGGTTAAAGTGTTATGAAAAAAAAGGCTGTTGGGGGCTAGGGAGTATCGAGTTGATCATTATACATGAAGAAATAACCAATTTCATCGTTTGGTTTATGTTTTACACGCGTTTTAAATTTTATTGCCGAAATCGCTTTTTCTCGCCGAGATAAGCACGTTTTCTGAAATGCCGCTCTCCCGTCACTCTGGTTAAAGTGTTATGAAAAAAAAGGCTGTTGGGGGCTAGGGAGTATCGAGTTGATCATTATACATGAAGAAATAAGCAATTTCATCGTTTGGTTTATGTTTTACACGCGTTTTAAATTTTATTGCCGAAATCGCTTTTTCTCGCCGAGATAAGCACGTTTTCTGAAATGCCGCTCTCCCGTCACTCTGGTTAAAGTGTTATGAAAAAAAAGGCTGTTGGGGGCTAGGGAGTATCGAGTTGATCATTATACATGAAGAAATAACCAATTTCATCGTTTGGTTTATGTTTTACACGCGTTTTAAATTTTATTGCCGAAATCGCTTTTTCTCGCCGAGATAAGCACGTTTTCTGAAATGCCGCTCTCCCGTCACTCTGGTTAAAGTGTTATGAAAAAAAGGCTGTTGGGGGCTAGGGAGTATCAAGTTGATCATTATACATGAAGAAATAACCAATTTCATCGTTTGGTTTATGTTTTACACGCGTTTTAAATTTTATTGCCGAAATCGCTTTTTCTCGCCGAGATAAGCACGTTTTCTGAAATGCCGCTCTCCCGTCACTCTGGTTAAAGTGTTATGAAAAAAAAGGCTGTTGGGGGCTAGGGAGTATCGAGTTGATCATTATACATGAAGAAATAACAAATTTCATCGTTTGGTTTATGTTTTACACGCGTTTTAAATTTTATTGCCGAAATCGCTTTTTCTCGCCGAGATAAGCACGTTTTCTGAAATGCCGCTCTCCCGTCACTCTGGTTAAAGTGTTATGAAAAAAAAGGCTGTTGGGGGCTAGGGAGTATCGAGTTGATCATTATACATGAAGAAATAACCAATTTCATCGTTTGGTTTATGTTTTACACGCGTTTTAAATTTTATTGCCGAAATCGCTTTTTCTCGCCGAGATAAGCACGTTTTCTGAAATGCCGCTCTCCCGTCACTCTGGTTAAAGTGTTATGAAAAAAAAGGCTGTTGGGGGCTAGGGACTATCGAGTTGATCATTATACATGAAGAAATAACCAATTTCATCGTTTGGTTTATGTTTTACACGCGTTTTAAATTTTATTGCCGAAATCGCTTTTTCTCGCCGAGATAAGCACGTTTTCTGAAATGCCGCTCTCCCGTCACTCTGGTTAAAGTGTTATGAAAAAAAAGGCTGTTGGGGGCTAGGGAGTATCGAGTTGATCATTATACATGAAGAAATAACCAATTTCATCGTTTGGTTTATGTTTTACACGCGTTTTAAATTTTATTGCCGAAATCGCTTTTTCTCGCCGAGATAAGCACGTTTTCTGAAATGCCGCTCTCCCGTCACTCTGGTTAAAGTGTTATGAAAAAAAAGGCTGTTGGGGGCTAGGGAGTATCGAGTTGATCATTATACATGAAGAAATAACCAATTTCATCGTTTGGTTTATGTTTTACACGCGTTTTAAATTTTATTGCGAAATCGCTTTTTCTCGCCGAGATAAGCACGTTTTCTGAAATGCCGCTCTCCCGTCACTCTGGTTAAAGTGTTATGAAAAAAAAGGCTGTTGGGGGCTAGGGAGTATCGAGTTGATCATTATACATGAAGAAATAAGCAATTTCATCGTTTGGTTTATGTTTTACACGCGTTTTAAATTTTATTGCCGAAATCGCTTTTTCTCGCCGAGATAAGCACGTTTTCTGAAATGCCGCTCTCCCGTCACTCTGGTTAAAGTGTTATGAAAAAAAAGGCTGTTGGGGGCTAGGGAGTATCGAGTTGATCATTATACATGAAGAAATAACCAATTTCATCGTTTGGTTTATGTTTTACACGCGTTTTAAATTTTATTGCCGAAATCGCTTTTTCTCGCCGAGATAAGCACGTTTTCTGAAATGCCGCTCTCCCGTCACTCTGGTTAAAGTGTTATGAAAAAAAAAGGCTGTTGGGGGCTAGGGAGTATCGAGTTGATCATTATACATGAAGAAATAACCCATTTCATCGTTTGGTTTATGTTTTACACGCGTTTTAAATTTTATTGCCGAAATCGCTTTTTCTCGCCGAGATAAGCACGTTTTCTGAAATGCCGCTCTCCCGTCACTCTGGTTAAAGTGTTATGAAAAAAAAGGCTGTTGGGGGCTAGGGAGTATCGAGTTGATCATTATACATGAAGAAATAACCAATTTCATCGTTTGGTTTATGTTTTACACGTGTTTTAAATTTTATTGCCGAAATCGCTTTTTCTCGCCGAGATAAGCACGTTTTCTGAAATGCCGCTCTCCCGTCACTCTGGTTAAAGTGTTATGAAAAAAAAGGCTGTTGGGGGCTAGGGAGTATCGAGTTGATCATTATACATGAAGAAATAACCAATTTCATCGTTTGGTTTATGTTTTACACGCGTTTTAAATTTTATTGCCGAAATCGCTTTTTCTCGCCGAGATAAGCACGTTTTCTGAAATGCCGCTCTCCCGTCACTCTGGTTAAAGTGTTATGAAAAAAAAGGCTGTTGGGGGCTAGGGAGTATCGAGTTGATCATTATACATGAAGAAATAACCAATTTCATCGTTTGGTTTATGTTTTACACGCGTTTTAAATTTTATTGCCGAAATCGCTTTTTCTCGCCGAGATAAGCACGTTTTCTGAAATGCCGCTCTCCCGTCACTCTGGTTAAAGTGTTATGAAAAAAAAGGCTGTTGGGGGCTAGGGAGTATCGAGTTGATCATTATACATGAAGAAATAACCAATTTCATCGTTTGGTTTATGTTTTACACGCGTTTTAAATTTTATTGCCGAAATCGCTTTTTCTCGCCGAGATAAGCACGTTTTCTGAAATGCCGCTCTCCCGTCACTCTGGTTAAAGTGTTATGAAAAAAAAGGCTGTTGGGGGCTAGGGAGTATCGAGTTGATCATTATACATGAAGAAATAACCAATTTCATCGTTTGGTTTATGTTTTACACGCGTTTTAAATTTTATTGCCGAAATCGCTTTTTCTCGCCGAGATAAGCACGTTTTCTGAAATGCCGCTCTCCCGTCACTCTGGTTAAAGTGTTATGAAAAAAAAGGCTGTTGGGGGCTAGGGAGTATCGAGTTGATCATTATACATGAAGAAATAACCAATTTCATCGTTTGGTTTATGTTTTACACGGGTTTTAAATTTTATTGCCGAAATCGCTTTTTCTCGCCGAGATAAGCACATTTTCTGAAATGCCGCTCTCCCGTCACTCTGGTTAAAGTGTTATGAAAAAAAAGGCTGTTGGGGGCTAGGGAGTATCGAGTTTATCATTATACATGAAGAAATAACCAATTTCATCGTTTGGTTTATGTTTTACACGCGTTTTAAATTTTATTGCCGAAATCGCTTTTTCTCGCCGAGATAAGCACGTTTTCTGAAATGCCGCTCTCCCGTCACTCTGGTTAAAGTGTTATGAAAAAAAAGGCTGTTGGGGGCTAGGGAGTATCGAGTTGATCATTATACATGAAGAAATAACCAATTTCATCGTTTGGTTTATGTTTTACACGCGTTTTAAATTTTATTGCCGAAATCGCTTTTTCTCGCCGAGATAAGCACGTTTTCTGAAATGCCGCTCTCCCGTCACTCTGGTTAAAGTGTTATGAAAAAAAAGGCTGTTGGGGGCTAGGGAGTATCGAGTTGATCATTATACATGAAGAAATAACCAATTTCATCGTTTGGTTTATGTTTTACACGCGTTTTAAATTTTATTGCCGAAATCGCTTTTTCTCGCCGAGATAAGCACGTTTTCTGAAATGCCGCTCTCCCGTCACTCTGGTTAAAGTGTTATGAAAAAAAAGGCTGTTGGGGGCTAGGGAGTATCGAGTTGATCATTATACATGAAGAAATAACCAATTTCATCGTTTGGTATATGTTTTACACGCGTTTTAAATTTTATTGCCGAAATCGCTTTTTCTCGCCGAGATAAGCACGTTTTCTGAAATGCCGCTCTCCCGTCACTCTGGTTAAAGTGTTATGAAAAAAAAGGCTGTTGGGGGCTAGGGAGTATCGAGTTGATCATTATACATGAAGAAATAACCAATTTCATCGTTTGGTTTATGTTTTACACGCGTTTTAAATTTTATTGCCGAAATCGCTTTTTCTCGCCGAGATAAGCACGTTTTCTGAAATGCCGCTCTCCCGTCACTCTGGTTAAAGTGTTATGAAAAAAAAGGCTGTTGGGGGCTAGGGAGTATCGAGTTGATCATTATACATGAAGAAATAACCAATTTCATCGTTTGGTTTATGTTTTACACGCGTTTTAAATTTTATTGCCGAAATCGCTTTTTCTCGCCGAGATAAGCACGTTTTCTGAAATGCCGCTCTCCCGTCACTCTGGTTAAAGTGTTATGAAAATAAAGGCTGTTGGGGGCTAGGGAGTATCGAGTTGATCATTATACATGAAGAAATAACCAATTTCATCGTTTGGTATATGTTTTACACGCGTTTTAAATTTTATTGCCGAAATCGATTTTTCTCGCCGAGATAAGCACGTTTTCTGAAATGCCGCTCTCCCGTCACTCTGGTTAAAGTGTTATGAAAAAAAAGGCTGTTGGGGGCTAGGGAGTATCGAGTTGATCATTATACATGAAGAAATAACCAATTTCATCGTTTGGTTTATGTTTTACACGCGTTTTAAATTTTATTGCCGAAATCGCTTTTTCTCGCCGAGATAAGCACGTTTTCTGAAATGCCGCTCTCCCGTCACTCTGGTTAAAGTGTTATGAAAAAAAAGGCTGTTGGGGGCTAGGGAGTATCGAGTTGATCATTATACATGAAGAAATAACCAATTTCATCGTTTGGTTTATGTTTTACACGCGTTTTAAATTTTATTGCCGAAATCGCTTTTTCTCGCCGAGATAAGCACGTTTTCTGAAATGCCGCTCTCCCGTCACTCTGGTTAAAGTGTTATGAAAAAAAAGGCTGTTGGGGGCTAGGGAGTATCGAGTTGATCATTATACATGAAGAAATAACCAATTTCATCGTTTGGTTTATGTTTTACACGCGTTTTAAATTTTATTGCCGAAATCGCTTTTTCTCGCCGAGATAAGCACGTTTTCTGAAATGCCGCTCTCCCGTCACTCTGGTTAAAGTGTTTTGAAAAAAAAGGCTGTTGGGGGCTAGGGAGTATCGAGTTGATCATTATACATGAAGAAATAACCAATTTCATCGTTTGGTTTATGTTTTACACGCGTTTTAAATTTTATTGCCGAAATCGCTTTTTCTCGCCGAGATAAGCACGTTTTCTGAAATGCCACTCTCCCGTCACTCTGGTTAAAGTGTTATGAAAAAAAAGGCTGTTGGGGGCTAGGGAGTATCGAGTTGATCATTATACATGAAGAAATAACCAATTTCATCGTTTGGTTTATGTTTTACACGCGTTTTAAATTTTATTGCCGAAATCGCTTTTTCTCGCCGAGATAAGCACGTTTTCTGAAATGCCGCTCTCCCGTCACTCTGGTTAAAGTGTTATGAAAAAAAAGGCTGTTGGGGGCTAGGGAGTATCGAGTTGATCATTATACATGAAGAAATAAGCAATTTCATCGTTTGGTTTATGTTTTACACGCGTTTTAAATTTTATTGCCGAAATCGCTTTTTCTCGCCGAGATAAGCACGTTTTCTGAAATGCCGCTCTCCCGTCACTCTGGTTAAAGTGTTATGAAAAAAAAGGCTGTTGGGGGCTAGGGAGTATCGAGTTGATCATTATACATGAAGAAATAACCAATTTCATCGTTTGGTTTATGTTTTACACGCGTTTTAAATTTTATTGCCGAAATCGCTTTTTCTCGCCGAGATAAGCACGTTTTCTGAAATGCCGCTCTCCCGTCACTCTGGTTAAAGTGTTATGAAAAAAAAGGCTGTTGGGGGCTAGGGAGTATCGAGTTGATCATTATACATGAAGAAATAACCAATTTCATCGTTTGGTTTATGTTTTACACGCGTTTTAAATTTTATTGCCGAAATTGCTTTTTCTCGCCGAGATAAGCACGTTTTCTGAAATGCCGCTCTCCCGTCACTCTGGTTAAAGTGTTATGAAAAAAAAGGCTGTTGGGGGCTAGGGAGTATCGAGTTGATCATTATACATGAAGAAATAACCAATTTCATCGTTTGGTTTATGTTTTACACGCGTTTTAAATTTTATTGCCGAAATCGCTTTTTCTCGCCGAGATAAGCACGTTTTCTGAAATGCCGCTCTCCCGTCACTCTGGTTAAAGTGTTATGAAAAAAAAGGCTGTTGGGGGCTAGGGAGTATCGAGTTGATCATTATACATGAAGAAATAACCAATTTCATCGTTTGGTATATGTTTTACACGCGTTTTAAATTTTATTGCCGAAATCGCTTTTTCTCGCCGAGATAAGCACGTTTTCTGAAATGCCGCTCTCCCGTCACTCTGGTTAAAGTGTTATGAAAATAAAGGCTGTTGGGGGCTAGGGAGTATCGAGTTGATCATTATACATGAAGAAATAACCAATTTCATCGTTTGGTTTATGTTTTACACGCGTTTTAAATTTTATTGCCGAAATCGCTTTTTCTCGCCGAGATAAGCACGTTTTCTGAAATGCCGCTCTCCCGTCACTCTGGTTAAAGTGTTATGAAAAAAAAGGCTGTTGGGGGCTAGGGAGTATCGAGTTGATCGTTATACATGAAGAAATAACCAATTTCATCGTTTGGTATATGTTTTACACGCGTTTTAAATTTTATTGCCGAAATCGCTTTTTCTCGCCGAGATAAGCACGTTTTCTGAAATGCCGCTCTCCCGTCACTCTGGTTAAAGTGTTATGAAAAAAAAGGCTGTTGGGGGCTAGGGAGTATCGAGTTGATCATTATACATGAAGAAATAACC
Source organism: Syngnathus leptorhynchus (assembly GCF_054491065.1). Lineage (NCBI taxonomy): Eukaryota > Metazoa > Chordata > Actinopteri > Syngnathiformes > Syngnathidae > Syngnathus > Syngnathus leptorhynchus. Next base: position 8,032,074 of record NC_141212.1, on the reverse strand, counting down.
AATTTCATCGTTTGGTTTATGTTTTACACGCGTTTTAAATTTTATTGCCGAAATCGCTTTTTCTCGCCGAGATAAGCACGTTTTCTGAAATGCCGCTCTCCCGTCACTCTGGTTAAAGTGTTATGAAAAAAAAGGCTGTTGGGGGCTAGGGAGTATCGAGTTGATCATTATACATGAAGAAATAACCAATTTCATCGTTTGGTTTATGTTTTACACGCGTTTTAAATTTTATTGCCGAAATCGCTTTTTCTCGCCGAGATAAGCACGTTTTCTGAAATGCCGCTCTCCCGTCACTCTGGTTAAAGTGTTATGAAAAAAAAGGCTGTTGGGGGCTAGGGAGTATCGAGTTGATCATTATACATGAAGAAATAACCAATTTCATCGTTTGGTTTATGTTTTACACGCGTTTTAAATTTGATTGCCGAAATCGCTTTTTCTCGCCGAGATAAGCACGTTTTCTGAAATGCCGCTCTCCCGTCACTCTGGTTAAAGTGTTATGAAAAAAAAGGCTGTTGGGGGCTAGGGAGTATCGAGTTGATCATTATACATGAAGAAATAACCAATTTCATCGTTTGGTTTATGTTTTACACGCGTTTTAAATTTTATTGCCGAAATCGCTTTTTCTCGCCGAGATAAGCACGTTTTCTGAAATGCCGCTCTCCCGTCACTCTGGTTAAAGTGTTATGAAAAAAAAGGCTGTTGGGGGCTAGGGAGTATCGAGTTGATCATTATACATGAAGAAATAACCAATTTCATCGTTTGGTTTATGTTTTACACGCGTTTTAAATTTTATTGCCGAAATCGCTTTTTCTCGCCGAGATAAGCACGTTTTCTGAAATGCCGCTCTCCCGTCACTCTGGTTAAAGTGTTATGAAAAAAAAGGCTGTTGGGGGCTAGGGAGTATCGAGTTGATCATTATACATGAAGAAATAACCAATTTCATCGTTTGGTATATGTTTTACACGCGTTTTAAATTTTATTGCCGAAATCGCTTTTTCTCGCCGAGATAAGCACGTTTTCTGAAATGCCGCTCTCCCGTCACTCTGGTTAAAGTGTTATGAAAATAAAGGCTGTTGGGGGCTAGGGAGTATCGAGTTGATCATTATACATGAAGAAATAACCAATTTCATCGTTTGGTTTATGTTTTACACGCGTTTTAAATTTTATTGCCGAAATCGCTTTTTCTCGCCGAGATAAGCACGTTTTCTGAAATGCCGCTCTCCCGTCACTCTGGTTAAAGTGTTATGAAAAAAAAGGCTGTTGGGGGCTAGGGAGTATCGAGTTGATCGTTATACATGAAGAAATAACCAATTTCATCGTTTGGTATATGTTTTACACGCGTTTTAAATTTTATTGCCGAAATCGCTTTTTCTCGCCGAGATAAGCACGTTTTCTGAAATGCCGCTCTCCCGTCACTCTGGTTAAAGTGTTATGAAAAAAAAGGCTGTTGGGGGCTAGGGAGTATCGAGTTGATCATTATACATGAAGAAATAACCAATTTCATCGTTTGGTTTATGTTTTACACGCGTTTTAAATTTTATTGCCGAAATCGCTTTTTCTCGCCGAGATAAGCACGTTTTCTGAAATGCCGCTCTCCCGTCACTCTGGTTAAAGTGTTATGAAAAAAAAGGCTGTTGGGGGCTAGGGAGTATCGAGTTGATCATTATACATGAAGAAATAACCAATTTCATCGTTTGGTTTATGTTTTACACGCGTTTTAAATTTTATTGCCGAAATCGCTTTTTCTCGCCGAGATAAGCACGTTTTCTGAAATGCCGCTCTCCCGTCACTCTGGTTAAAGTGTTATGAAAAAAAAGGCTGTTGGGGGCTAGGGAGTATCGAGTTGATCATTATACATGAAGAAATAACCAATTTCATCGTTTGGTTTATGTTTTACACGCGTTTTAAATTTTATTGCCGAAATCGCTTTTTCTCGCCGAGATAAGCACGTTTTCTGAAATGCCGCTCTCCCGTCACTCTGGTTAAAGTGTTATGAAAAAAAAGGCTGTTGGGGGCTAGGGAGTATCGAGTTGATCATTATACATGAAGAAATAACCAATTTCATCGTTTGGTTTATGTTTTACACGCGTTTTAAATTTTATTGCCGAAATCGCTTTTTCTCGCCGAGATAAGCACGTTTTCTGAAATGCCGCTCTCCCGTCACTCTGGTTAAAGTGTTATGAAAAAAAAGGCTGTTGGGGGCTAGGGAGTATCGAGTTGATCATTATACATGAAGAAATAACCAATTTCATCGTTTGGTTTATGTTTTACACGCGTTTTAAATTTTATTGCCGAAATCGCTTTTTCTCGCCGAGATAAGCACGTTTTCTGAAATGCCGCTCTCCCGTCACTCTGGTTAAAGTGTTATGAAAAAAAAGGCTGTTGGGGGCTAGGGAGTATCGAGTTGATCATTATACATGAAGAAATAACCAATTTCATCGTTTGGTTTATGTTTTACACGCGTTTTAAATTTTATTGCCGAAATCGCTTTTTCTCGCCGAGATAAGCACGTTTTCTGAAATGCCGCTCTCCCGTCACTCTGGTTAAAGTGTTATGAAAAAAAAGGCTGTTGGGGGCTAGGGAGTATCGAGTTGATCATTATACATGAAGAAATAACCAATTTCATCGTTTGGTTTATGTTTTACACGCGTTTTAAATTTTATTGCCGAAATCGCTTTTTCTCGCCGAGATAAGCACGTTTTCTGAAATGCCGCTCTCCCGTCACTCTGGTTAAAGTGTTATGAAAAAAAAGGCTGTTGGGGGCTAGGGAGTATCGAGTTGATCATTATACATGAAGAAATAAGCAATTTCATCGTTTGGTTTATGTTTTACACGCGTTTTAAATTTTATTGCCGAAATCGCTTTTTCTCGCCGAGATAAGCACGTTTTCTGAAATGCCGCTCTCCCGTCACTCTGGTTAAAGTGTTATGAAAAAAAAGGCTGTTGGGGGCTAGGGAGTATCGAGTTGATCATTATACATGAAGAAATAACCAATTTCATCGTTTGGTTTATGTTTTACACGCGTTTTAAATTTTATTGCCGAAATCGCTTTTTCTCGCCGAGATAAGCACGTTTTCTGAAATGCCGCTCTCCCGTCACTCTGGTTAAAGTGTTATGAAAAAAAAGGCTGTTGGGGGCTAGGGAGTATCGAGTTGATCATTATACATGAAGAAATAACCAATTTCATCGTTTGGTTTATGTTTTACACGCGTTTTAAATTTTATTGCCGAAATCGCTTTTTCTCGCCGAGATAAGCACGTTTTCTGAAATGCCGCTCTCCCGTCACTCTGGTTAAAGTGTTATGAAAAAAAAGGCTGTTGGGGGCTAGGGAGTATCGAGTTGATCATTATACATGAAGAAATAACCAATTTCATCGTTTGGTTTATGTTTTACACGCGTTTTAAATTTTATTGCCGAAATCGCTTTTTCTCGCCGAGATAAGCACGTTTTCTGAAATGCCGCTCTCCCGTCACTCTGGTTAAAGTGTTATGAAAAAAAAGGCTGTTGGGGGCTAGGGAGTATCGAGTTGATCATTATACATGAAGAAATAACCAATTTCATCGTTTGGTTTATGTTTTACACGCGTTTTAAATTTTATTGCCGAAATCGCTTTTTCTCGCCGAGATAAGCACGTTTTCTGAAATGCCGCTCTCCCGTCACTCTGGTTAAAGTGTTATGAAAAAAATGGCTGTTGGGGGCTAGGGAGTATCGAGTTGATCATTATACATGAAGAAAAAACCAATTTCATCGTTTGGTTTATGTTTTACACGCGTTTTAAATTTTATTGCCGAAATCGCTTTTTCTCGCCGAGATAAGCACGTTTTCTGAAATGCCGCTCTCCCGTCACTCTGGTTAAAGTGTTATGAAAAAAAAGGCTGTTGGGGGCTAGGGAGTATCGAGTTGATCATTATACATGAAGAAATAACCAATTTCATCGTTTGGTTTATGTTTTACACGCGTTTTAAATTTTATTGCCGAAATCGCTTTTTCTCGCCGAGATAAGCACGTTTTCTGAAATGCCGCTCTCCCGTCACTCTGGTTAAAGTGTTATGAAAAAAAAAGGCTGTTGGGGGCTAGGGAGTATCGAGTTGATCATTATACATGAAGAAATAACCAATTTCATCGTTTGGTTTATGTTTTACACGCGTTTTAAATTTTATTGCCGAAATCGCTTTTTCTCGCCGAGATAAGCACGTTTTCTGAAATGCCGCTCTCCCGTCACTCTGGTTAAAGTGTTATGAAAAAAAAGGCTGTTGGGGGCTAGGGAGTATCGAGTTGATCATTATACATGAAGAAATAACCAATTTCATCGTTTGGTTTATGTTTTACACGCGTTTTAAATTTTATTGCCGAAATTGCTTTTTCTCGCCGAGATAAGCACGTTTTCTGAAATGCCGCTCTCCCGTCACTCTGGTTAAAGTGTTATGAAAAAAAAGGCTGTTGGGGGCTAGGGAGTATCGAGTTGATCATTATACATGAAGAAATAACCAATTTCATCGTTTGGTTTATGTTTTACACGCGTTTTAAATTTTATTGCCGAAATCGCTTTTTCTCGCCGAGATAAGCACGTTTTCTGAAATGCCGCTCTCCCGTCACTCTGGTTAAAGTGTTATGAAAAAAAAGGCTGTTGGGGGCTAGGGAGTATCGAGTTGATCATTATACATGAAGAAATAACCAATTTCATCGTTTGGTTTATGTTTTACACGCGTTTTAAATTTTATTGCCGAAATCGCTTTTTCTCGCCGAGATAAGCACGTTTTCTGAAATGCCGCTCTCCCGTCACTCTGGTTAAAGTGTTATGAAAAAAAAGGCTGTTGGGGGCTAGGGAGTATCGAGTTGATCATTATACATGAAGAAATAACCAATTTCATCGTTTGGTTTATGTTTTACACGCGTTTTAAATTTTATTGCCGAAATCGCTTTTTCTCGCCGAGATAAGCACGTTTTCTGAAATACCGCTCTCCCGTCACTCTGGTTAAAGTGCTATGAAAAAAAAGGCTGTTGGGGGCTAGGGAGTATCGAGTTGATCATTATACATGAAGAAATAACAAATTTCATCGTTTGGTTTATGTTTTACACGCGTTTTAAATTTTATTGCCGAAATCGCTTATTCTCGCCGAGATAAGCACGTTTTCTGAAATGCCGCTCTCCCGTCACTCTGGTTAAAGTGTTATGAAAAAAAAGGCTGTTGGGGGCTAGGGAGTATCGAGTTGATCATTATACATGAAGAAATAACCAATTTCATCGTTTGGTTTATGTTTTACACGCGTTTTAAATTTTATTGCCATAATCGCTTTTTCTCGCCGAGATAAGCACGTTTTCTGAAATGCCGCTCTCCCGTCACTCTGGTTAAAGTGTTATGAAAAAAAAGGCTGTTGGGGGCTAGGGAGTATCGAGTTGATCATTATACATGAAGAAATAAGAAATTTCATCGTTTGGTTTATGTTTTACACGCGTTTTAAATTTTATTGCCGAAATCGCTTTTTCTCGCCGAGATAAGCACGTTTTCTGAAATGCCGCTCTCCCGTCACTCTGGTTAAAGTGTTGTGAAAAAAAAGGCTGTTGGGGGCTAGGGAGTATCGAGTTGATCATTATACATGAAGAAATAACCAATTTCATCGTTTGGTTTATGTTTTACACGCGTTTTAAATTTTATTGCCGAAATCGCTTTTTCTCGCCGAGATAAGCACGTTTTCTGAAATGCCGCTCTCCCGTCACTCTGGTTAAAGTGTTATGAAAAAAAAGGCTGTTGGGGGCTAGGCAGTATCGAGTTGATCATTATACATGAAGAAATAACCAATTTCATCGTTTGGTTTATGTTTTACACGCGTTTTAAATTTTATTGCCGAAATCGCTTTTTCTCGCCGAGATAAGCACGTTTTCTGAAATGCCGCTCTCCCGTCACTCTGGTTAAAGTGCTATGAAAAAAAAGGCTGTTGGGGGCTAGGGAGTATCGAGTTGATCATTATACATGAAGAAATAACCAATTTCATCGTTTGGTTTATGTTTTACACGCGTTTTAAATTTTATTGCCGAAATCGCTTTTTCTCGCCGAGATAAGCACGTTTTCTGAAATGCCGCTCTCCCGTCACTCTGGTTAAAGTGTTATGAAAAAAAAGGCTGTTGGGGGCTAGGGAGTATCGAGTTGATCATTATACATGAAGAAATAACCAATTTCATCGTTTGGTTTATGTTTTACACGCGTTTTAAATTTTATTGCCGAAATCGCTTTTTCTCGCCGAGATAAGCACGTTTTCTGAAATGCCGCTCTCCCGTCACTCTGGTTAAAGTGTTATGAAAAAAAAGGCTGTTGGGGGCTAGGGAGTATCGAAATGATCATTATACATGAAGAAATAACCAATTTCATCGTTTGGTTTATGTTTTACACGCGTTTTAAATTTTATTGCCGAAATCGCTTTTTCTCGCCGAGATAAGCACGTTTTCTGAAATGCCGCTCTCCCGTCACTCTGGTTAAAGTGTTATGAAAAAAAAGGCTGTTGGGGGCTAGGGAGTATCAAATTGATCATTATACATGAAGAAATAACCAATTTCATCGTTTGGTTTATGTTTTACACGCGTTTTAAATTTTATTGCCAAAATCGCTTTTTCTCGCCGAGATAAGCACGTTTTCTGAAATGCCGCTCTCCCGTCACTCTGGTTAAAGTGTTATGAAAAAAAAGGCTGTTGGGGGCTAGGGAGTATCGAGTTGATCATTATACATGAAGAAATAACCAATTTCATCGTTTGGTTTATGTTTTACACGCGTTTTAAATTTTATTGCCGAAATCGCTTTTTCTCGCCGAGATAAGCACGTTTTCTGAAATGCCGCTCTCCCGTCACTCTGGTTAAAGTGTTATGAAAAAAAAGGCTGTTGGGGGCTAGGGAGTATCGAGTTGATCATTATACATGAAGAAATAACCAATTTCATCGTTTGGTTTATGTTTTACACGCGTTTTAAATTGTATTGCCGAAATCGCTTTTTCTCGCCGAGATAAGCACGTTTTCTGAAATGCCGCTCTCCCGTCACTCTGGTTAAAGTGTTATGAAAAAAAAGGCTGTTGGGGGCTAGGGAGTATCGAGTTGATCATTATACATGAAGAAATAACCAATTTCATCGTTTGGTTTATATTTTACACGCGTTTTAAATTTTATTGCCGAAATCGCTTTTTCTCGCCGAGATAAGCACGTTTTCTGAAATGCCGCTCTCCCGTCACTCTGGTTAAAGTGTTGTGAAAAAAAAGGCTGTTGGGGGCTAGGGAGTATCGAGTTGATCATTATACATGAAGAAATAACCAATTTCATCGTTTGATTTATGTTTTACACGCGTTTTAAATTTTATTGCCGAAATCGCTTTTTCTCGCCGAGATAAGCACGTTTTCTGAAATGCCACTCTCCCGTCACTCTGGTTAAAGTGTTATGAAAAAAAAGGCTGTTGGGGGCTAGGGAGTATCGAGTTGATCATTATACATGAAGAAATAACCAATTTCATCGTTTGGTTTATGTTTTACACGATGCTGAGCTCCAGCTGGAAGTGTAAAAAGAACCGGGCTGGTTAAAAAAAGAACCGGGCGACCCGGTAAAATTGCTTAGCCGGGGCTCTGGAAGCCTAACACGGCGTGATCTTGTCCAAAAAGCCGCTGCTGAGCTCCAGCTGGAAGTGTAAAAAGAACCGGGCTGGTTAAAAAAAAGAACCGGGCGACCCGGTAAAATTGCTTAGCCGGGGCTCTGGAAGCCTAACACGGCGTGATCTTGTCCAAAAAGCCGCTGCTGAGCTCCAGCTGGAAGTGTAAAAAGAACCGGGCTGGTTTAAAAAAAGAACCGGGCGGCCCGGTAAAATTGCTTAGCCGGGGCTCTGGAAGCCTAACCCGGCGTGATACTGTGCAAAAAGCCGCTGCTGAGCTCCAGCTGGAAGTGTAAAAAAAAAACCGGGCTGGTTAAAAAAAAGAACCGGGCGACCCTGTAAAATTGCTTAGCCGGGGTTCTGGAAGCCTAACACGGCGTGATCTTGTCCAAAAACCCGCTGCTGAGCTCCAGCTGGAAGTGTAAAAAGAACCGGGCTGGTTAAAAAAAAGAACCGGGCGGGCCGGTAAAATTGCTTAGCCGGGGCTCTGGAAGCCTAACACGGCGTGATCTTGTCCAAAAAGCCGCTCGTGAGCTCCAGCTGGAAGTGTAAAAAGAACCGGGCTGGTTCAAAAAAAGAACCGGGCGGCCCGGTAGAATTGCTTAGCCGAGGTCCTGGAAGCCTAACCCGGCGTGATCTTGCGCAAAAAGCCGCTGCTGAGCTCCAGCTGGAAGTGTAAAAAGAACCGGGCTGGTTCAAAAAAAGAACCGGGCGGCCCGGTAAAATTGCTTAGCCGGGGTCCTGGAAGCCTAACGCGGCGTGATCTTGCCCGAAAGTCGGCCTCTATACTTCCATATTAGGTACCAGGCGCTCAGAGTCAACTTGGCAAAAATTTTCTAAGTGCCCACGGCTCTGCGGGGATTGTGCGTCCGACCCGCGCCGGTTCTCCAGCCGGCCTAAAATAACGCAAAACCAGCCTCTCCCCCTGGAGCTCACAGCCAAAGGCGAAACTTTTCTAAGTGCCTACGGCTCTGCGGGCTTTTGAGTCCGCCCCGCGCCGGTTCGTCGGTCGGCCTCAAAAAGCGAAACATCAGCCTCTCTCCCTGGAGCTCGACTCGAGTTGATCATTATACATGAAGAAATAACCAATTTCATCGTTTGGTTTATGTTTTACACGCGTTTTAAATTTTATTGCCGAAATCGCTTTTTCTCGCCGAGATAAGCACGTTTTCTGAAATGCCGCTCTCCCGTCACTCTGGTTAAAGTGTTATGGAAAAAAAGGCTGTTGGGGGCTAGGGAGTATCGAGTTGATCATTATACATGAAGAAATAACCAATTTCATCGTTTGGTTTATGTTTTACACGCGTTTTAAATTTTATTGCCGAAATCGCTTTTTCTCGCCGAGATAAGCACGTTTTCTGAAATGCCGCTCTCCCGTCACTCTGGTTAAAGTGTTATGAAAAAAAAAGGCTGTTGGGGGCTAGGGAGTATCGAGTTGATCATTATACATGAAGAAATAAACAATTTCATCGTTTGGTTTATGTTTTACACGCGTTTTAAATTTTATTGCCGAAATCGCTTTTTCTCGCCGAGATAAGCACGTTTTCTGAAATGCCGCTCTCCCGTCACTCTGGTTAAAGTGTTATGAAAAAAATGGCTGTTGGGGGCTAGGGAGTATCGAGTTGATCATTATACATGAAGAAACAACCAATTTCATCGTTTGGTTTATGTTTTACACGCGTTTTAAATTTTATTGCCGAAATCGCTTTTTCTCGCCGAGATAAGCACGTTTTCTGAAATGCCGCTCTCCCGTCACTCTGGTTAAAGTGTTATGAAAAAAAAGGCTGTTGGGGGCTAGGGAGTATCGAGTTGATCATTATACATGAAGAAATAACCAATTTCATCGTTTGGTTTATGTTTTACACGCGTTTTAAATTTTATTGCCGAAATCGCTTTTTCTCGCCGAGATAAGCACGTTTTCTGAAATGCCGCTCTCCCGTCACTCTGGTTAAAGTGTTATGAAAAAAAAGGCTGTTGGGGGCTAGGGAGTATCGAGTTGATCATTATACATGAAGAAATAACCAATTTCATCGTTTGGTTTATGTTTTACACGCGTTTTAAATTTTATTGCCGAAATCGCTTTTTCTCGCCGAGATAAGCACGTTTTCTGAAATGCCGCTCTCCCGTCACTCTGGTTAAAGTGTTATGAAAAAAAAGGCTGTTGGGGGCTAGGGAGTATCGAGTTGATCATTATACATGAAGAAATAACCAATTTCATCGTTTGGTTTATATTTTACACGCGTTTTAAATTTTATTGCCGAAATCGCTTTTTCTCGCCGAGATAAGCACGTTTTCTGAAATGCCGCTCTCCCGTCACTCTGGTTAAAGTGTTGTGAAAAAAAAGGCTGTTGGGGGCTAGGGAGTATCGAGTTGATCATTATACATGAAGAAATAACCAATTTCATCGTTTGATTTATGTTTTACACGCGTTTTAAATTTTATTGCCGAAATCGCTTTTTTTTGCCGAGATAAGCACGTTTTCTGAAATGCCACTCTCCCGTCACTCTGGTTAAAGTGTTATGAAAAAAAAGGCTGTTGGGGGCTAGGGAGTATCGAGTTGATCATTATACATGAAGAAATAACCAATTTCATCGTTTGGTTTATGTTTTACACGATGCTGAGCTCCAGCTGGAAGTGTAAAAAGAACCGGGCTGGTTAAAAAAAGAACCGGGCGACCCGGTAAAATTGCTTAGCCGGGGCTCTGGAAGCCTAACACGGCGTGATCTTGTCCAAAAAGCCGCTGCTGAGCTCCAGCTGGAAGTGTAAAAAGAACCGGGCTGGTTAAAAAAAAGAACCGGGCGACCCGGTAAAATTGCTTAGCCGGGGCTCTGGAAGCCTAACACGGCGTGATCTTGTCCAAAAAGCCGCTGCTGAGCTCCAGCTGGAAGTGTAAAAAGAACCGGGCTGGTTTAAAAAAAGAACCGGGCGGCCCGGTAAAATTGCTTAGCCGGGGCTCTGGAAGCCTAACCCGGCGTGATACTGTGCAAAAAGCCGCTGCTGAGCTCCAGCTGGAAGTGTAAAAAAAAAACCGGGCTGGTTAAAAAAAAGAACCGGGCGACCCTGTAAAATTGCTTAGCCGGGGTTCTGGAAGCCTAACACGGCGTGATCTTGTCCAAAAACCCGCTGCTGAGCTCCAGCTGGAAGTGTAAAAAGAACCGGGCTGGTTAAAAAAAAGAACCGGGCGGGCCGGTAAAATTGCTTAGCCGGGGCTCTGGAAGCCTAACACGGCGTGATCTTGTCCAAAAAGCCGCTCGTGAGCTCCAGCTGGAAGTGTAAAAAGAACCGGGCTGGTTCAAAAAAAGAACCGGGCGGCCCGGTAGAATTGCTTAGCCGAGGTCCTGGAAGCCTAACCCGGCGTGATCTTGCGCAAAAAGCCGCTGCTGAGCTCCAGCTGGAAGTGTAAAAAGAACCGGGCTGGTTCAAAAAAAGAACCGGGCGGCCCGGTAAAATTGCTTAGCCGGGGTCCTGGAAGCCTAACGCGGCGTGATCTTGCCCGAAAGTCGGCCTCTATACTTCCATATTAGGTACCAGGCGCTCAGAGTCAACTTGGCAAAAATTTTCTAAGTGCCCACGGCTCTGCGGGGATTGTGCGTCCGACCCGCGCCGGTTCTCCAGCCGGCCTAAAATAACGCAAAACCAGCCTCTCCCCCTGGAGCTCACAGCCAAAGGCGAAACTTTTCTAAGTGCCTACGGCTCTGCGGGCTTTTGAGTCCGCCCCGCGCCGGTTCGTCGGTCGGCCTCAAAAAGCGAAACATCAGCCTCTCTCCCTGGAGCTCGACTCGAGTTGATCATTATACATGAAGAAATAACCAATTTCATCGTTTGGTTTATGTTTTACACGCGTTTTAAATTTTATTGCCGAAATCGCTTTTTCTCGCCGAGATAAGCACGTTTTCTGAAATGCCGCTCTCCCGTCACTCTGGTTAAAGTGTTATGAAAAAAAAAGGCTGTTGGGGGCTAGGGAGTATCGAGTTGATCATTATACATGAAGAAATAAACAATTTCATCGTTTGGTTTATGTTTTACACGCGTTTTAAATTTTATTGCCGAAATCGCTTTTTCTCGCCGAGATAAGCACGTTTTCTGAAATGCCGCTCTCCCGTCACTCTGGTTAAAGTGTTATGAAAAAAATGGCTGTTGGGGGCTAGGGAGTATCGAGTTGATCATTATACATGAAGAAACAACCAATTTCATCGTTTGGTTTATGTTTTACACGCGTTTTAAATTTTATTGCCGAAATCGCTTTTTCTCGCCGAGATAAGCACGTTTTCTGAAATGCCGCTCTCCCGTCACTCTGGTTAAAGTGTTATGAAAAAAAAGGCTGTTGGGGGCTAGGGAGTATCGAGTTGATCATTATACATGAAGAAATAACCAATTTCATCGTTTGGTTTATGTTTTACACGCGTTTTAAATTTTATTGCCGAAATCGCTTTTTCTCGCCGAGATAAGCACGTTTTCTGAAATGCCGCTCTCCCGTCACTCTGGTTAAAGTGTTATGAAAAAAAAGGCTGTTGGGGGCTAGGGAGTATCGAGTTGATCATTATACATGAAGAAATAACCAATTTCATCGTTTGGTTTATGTTTTACACGCGTTTTAAATTTTATTGCCGAAATCGCTTTTTCTCGCCGAGATAAGCACGTTTTCTGAAATGCCGCTCTCCCGTCACTCTGGTTAAAGTGTTATGAAAAAAAAGGCTGTTGGGGGCTAGGGAGTATCGAGTTGATCATTATACATGAAGAAATAAGCAATTTCATCGTTTGGTTTATGTTTTACACGCGTTTTAAATTTTATTGCCGAAATCGCTTTTTCTCGCCGAGATAAGCACGTTTTCTGAAATGCCGCTCTCCCGTCACTCTGGTTAAAGTGTTATGAAAAAAAAGGCTGTTGGGGGCTAGGGAGTATCGAGTTGATCATTATACATGAAGAAATAACCAATTTCATCGTTTGGTTTATGTTTTACACGCGTTTTAAATTTTATTGCCGAAATCGCTTTTTCTCGCCGAGATAAGCACGTTTTCTGAAATGCCGCTCTCCCGTCACTCTGGTTAAAGTGTTATGAAAAAAAAGGCTGTTGGGGGCTAGGGAGTATCGAGTTGATCATTATACATGAAGAAATAAGCAATTTCATCGTTTGGTTTATGTTTTACACGCGTTTTAAATTTTTTTGCCGAAATCGCTTTTTCTCGCCGAGATAAGCACGTTTTCTGAAATGCCGCTCTCCCGTCACTCTGGTTAAAGTGTTATGAAAAAAAAGGCTGTTGGGGGCTAGGGAGTATCGAGTTGATCATTATACATGAAGAAATAACCAATTTCATCGTTTGGTTTATGTTTTACACGCGTTTTAAATTTTATTGCCGAAATCGCTTTTTCTCGCCGAGATAAGCACGTTTTCTGAAATGCCGCTCTCCCGTCACTCTGGTTAAAGTGTTATGAAAAAAAAGGCTGTTGGGGGCTAGGGAGTATCGAGTTGATCATTATACATGAAGAAATAACCAATTTCATCGTTTGGTTTATGTTTTACACGCGTTTTAAATTTTATTGCCGAAATCGCTTTTTCTCGCCGAGATAAGCACGTTTTCTGAAATGCCGCTCTCCCGTCACTCTGGTTAAAGTGTTATGAAAAAAATGGCTGTTGGGGGCTAGGGAGTATCGAGTTGATCATTATACATGAAGAAATAACCAATTTCATCGTTTGGTTTATGTTTTACACGCGTTTTAAATTTTATTGCCGAAATCGCTTTTTCTCGCCGAGATAAGCACGTTTTCTGAAATGCCGCTCTCCCGTCACTCTGGTTAAAGTGTTATGAAAAAAAAGGCTGTTGGGGGCTAGGGAGTATCGAGTTGATCATTATACATGAAGAAATAACCAATTTCATCGTTTGGTTTATGTTTTACACGCGTTTTAAATTTTATTGCCGAAATCGCTTTTTCTCGCCGAGATAAGCACGTTTTCTGAAATGCCGCTCTCCCGTCACTCTGGTTAAAGTGTTATGAAAAAAAAGGCTGTTGGGGGCTAGGGAGTATCGAGTTGATCATTATACATGAAGAAATAACCAATTTCATCGTTTGGTTTATGTTTTACACGCGTTTTAAATTTTATTGCCGAAATCGCTTTTTCTCGCCGAGATAAGCACGTTTTCTGAAATGCCGCTCTCCCGTCACTCTGGTTAAAGTGTTATGAAAAAAAAGGCTGTTGGGGGCTAGGGAGTATCGAGTTGATCATTATACATGAAGAAATAACCAATTTCATCGTTTGGTTTATGTTTTACACGCGTTTTAAATTTTATTGCCGAAATCGCTTTTTCTCGCCGAGATAAGCACGTTTTCTGAAATGCCGCTCTCCCGTCACTCTGGTTAAAGTGTTATGAAAAAAAAGGCTGTTGGGGGCTAGGGAGTATCGAGTTGATCATTATACATGAAGAAATAACCAATTTCATCGTTTGGTTTATGTTTTACACGCGTTTTAAATTTTATTGCCGAAATCGCTTTTTCTCGCCGAGATAAGCACGTTTTCTGAAATGCCGCTCTCCCGTCACTCTGGTTAAAGTGTTATGAAAAAAAAGGCTGTTGGGGGCTAGGGAGTATCGAGTTGATCATTATACATGAAGAAATAACCAATTTCATCGTTTGGTTTATGTTTTACACGCGTTTTAAATTTTATTGCCGAAATCGCTTTTTCTCGCCGAGATAAGCACGTTTTCTGAAATGCCGCTCTCCCGTCACTCTGGTTAAAGTGTTATGAAAAAAAAGGCTGTTGGGGGCTAGGGAGTATCGAGTTGATCATTATACATGAAGAAATAACCAATTTCATCGTTTGGTTTATGTTTTACACGCGTTTTAAATTTTATTGCCGAAATCGCTTTTTCTCGCCGAGATAAGCACGTTTTCTGAAATGCCGCTCTCCCGTCACTCTGGTTAAAGTGTTATGAAAAAAAAGGCTGTTGGGGGCTAGGGAGTATCGAGTTGATCATTATACATGAAGAAATAACCAATTTCATCGTTTGGTTTATGTTTTACACGCGTTTTAAATTTTATTGCCGAAATCGCTTTTTCTCGCCGAGATAAGCACGTTTTCTGAAATGCCGCTCTCCCGTCACTCTGGTTAAAGTGTTATGAAAAAAAAGGCTGTTGGGGGCTAGGGAGTATCGAGTTGATCATTATACATGAAGAAATAACCAATTTCATCGTTTGGTTTATGTTTTACACGCGTTTTAAATTTTATTGCCGAAATCGCTTTTTCTCGCCGAGATAAGCACGTTTTCTGAAATGCCGCTCTCCCGTCACTCTGGTTAAAGTGTTATGAAAAAAAAGGCTGTTGGGGGCTAGGGAGTATCGAGTTGATCATTATACATGAAGAAATAACCAATTTCATCGTTTGGTTTATGTTTTACACGCGTTTTAAATTTTATTGCCGAAATCGCTTTTTCTCGCCGAGATAAGCACGTTTTCTGAAATGCCGCTCTCCCGTCACTCTGGTTAAAGTGTTATGAAAAAAAAGGCTGTTGGGGGCTAGGGAGTATCGAGTTGATCATTATACATGAAGAAATAACCAATTTCATCGTTTGGTTTATGTTTTACACGCGTTTTAAATTTTATTGCCGAAATCGCTTTTTCTCGCCGAGATAAGCACGTTTTCTGAAATGCCGCTCTCCCGTCACTCTGGTTAAAGTGTTATGAAAAAAAAGGCTGTTGGGGGCTAGGGAGTATCGAGTTGATCATTATACATGAAGAAATAACCAATTTCATCGTTTGGTTTATGTTTTACACGCGTTTTAAATTTTATTGCCGAAATCGCTTTTTCTCGCCGAGATAAGCACGTTTTCTGAAATGCCGCTCTCCCGTCACTCTGGTTAAAGTGTTATGAAAAAAAAGGCTGTTGGGGGCTAGGGAGTATCGAGTTGATCATTATACATGAAGAAATAACCAATTTCATCGTTTGGTTTATGTTTTACACGCGTTTTAAATTTTATTGCCGAAATCGCTTTTTCTCGCCGAGATAAGCACGTTTTCTGAAATGCCGCTCTCCCGTCACTCTGGTTAAAGTGTTATGAAAAAAAAGGCTGTTGGGGGCTAGGGAGTATCGAGTTGATCATTATACATGAAGAAATAACCAATTTCATCGTTTGGTTTATGTTTTACACGCGTTTTAAATTTTATTGCCGAAATCGCTTTTTCTCGCCGAGATAAGCACGTTTTCTGAAATGCCGCTCTCCCGTCACTCTGGTTAAAGTGTTATGAAAAAAAAGGCTGTTGGGGGCTAGGGAGTATCGAGTTGATCATTATACATGAAGAAATAACCAATTTCATCGTTTGGTTTATGTTTTACACGCGTTTTAAATTTTATTGCCGAAATCGCTTTTTCTCGCCGAGATAAGCACGTTTTCTGAAATGCCGCTCTCCCGTCACTCTGGTTAAAGTGTTATGAAAAAAAAGGCTGTTGGGGGCTAGGGAGTATCGAGTTGATCATTATACATGAAGAAATAACCAATTTCATCGTTTGGTTTATGTTTTACACGCGTTTTAAATTTTATTGCCGAAATCGCTTTTTCTCGCCGAGATAAGCACGTTTTCTGAAATGCCGCTCTCCCGTCACTCTGGTTAAAGTGTTATGAAAAAAAAGGCTGTTGGGGGCTAGGGAGTATCGAGTTGATCATTATACATGAAGAAATAACCAATTTCATCGTTTGGTTTATGTTTTACACGCGTTTTAAATTTTATTGCCGAAATCGCTTTTTCTCGCCGAGATAAGCACGTTTTCTGAAATGCCGCTCTCCCGTCACTCTGGTTAAAGTGTTATGAAAAAAAAGGCTGTTGGGGGCTAGGGAGTATCGAGTTGATCATTATACATGAAGAAATAACCAATTTCATCGTTTGGTTTATGTTTTACACGCGTTTTAAATTTTATTGCCGAAATCGCTTTTTCTCGCCGAGATAAGCACGTTTTCTGAAATGCCGCTCTCCCGTCACTCTGGTTAAAGTGTTATGAAAAAAAAGGCTGTTGGGGGCTAGGGAGTATCGAGTTGATCATTATACATGAAGAAATAACCAATTTCATCGTTTGGTTTATGTTTTACACGCGTTTTAAATTTTATTGCCGAAATCGCTTTTTCTCGCCGAGATAAGCACGTTTTCTGAAATGCCGCTCTCCCGTCACTCTGGTTAAAGTGTTATG
Source organism: Syngnathus leptorhynchus (assembly GCF_054491065.1). Lineage (NCBI taxonomy): Eukaryota > Metazoa > Chordata > Actinopteri > Syngnathiformes > Syngnathidae > Syngnathus > Syngnathus leptorhynchus. Next base: position 8,015,280 of record NC_141212.1, on the reverse strand, counting down.
AAAAAAAAGGCTGTTGGGGGCTAGGGAGTATCGAGTTGATCATTATACATGAAGAAACAACCAATTTCATCGTTTGGTTTATGTTTTACACGCGTTTTAAATTTTATTGCCGAAATCGCTTTTTCTCGCCGAGATAAGCACGTTTTCTGAAATGCCGCTCTCCCGTCACTCTGGTTAAAGTGTTATGAAAAAAAAGGCTGTTGGGGGCTAGGGAGTATCGAGTTGATCATTATACATGAAGAAATAACCAATTTCATCGTTTGGTTTATGTTTTACACGCGTTTTAAATTTTATTGCCGAAATCGCTTTTTCTCGCCGAGATAAGCACGTTTTCTGAAATGCCGCTCTCCCGTCACTCTGGTTAAAGTGTTATGAAAAAAAAGGCTGTTGGGGGCTAGGGAGTATCGAGTTGATCATTATACATGAAGAAATAACCAATTTCATCGTTTGGTTTATGTTTTACACGCGTTTTAAATTTTATTGCCGAAATCGCTTTTTCTCGCCGAGATAAGCACGTTTTCTGAAATGCCGCTCTCCCGTCACTCTGGTTAAAGTGTTATGAAAAAAAAGGCTGTTGGGGGCTAGGGAGTATCGAGTTGATCATTATACATGAAGAAATAACCAATTTCATCGTTTGGTTTATGTTTTACACGCGTTTTAAATTTTATTGCCGAAATCGCTTTTTCTCGCCGAGATAAGCACGTTTTCTGAAATGCCGCTCTCCCGTCACTCTGGTTAAAGTGTTATGAAAAAAAAGGCTGTTGGGGGCTAGGGAGTATCGAGTTGATCATTATACATGAAGAAATAACCAATTTCATCGTTTGGTTTATGTTTTACACGCGTTTTAAATTTTATTGCCGAAATCGCTTTTTCTCGCCGAGATAAGCACGTTTTCTGAAATGCCGCTCTCCCGTCACTCTGGTTAAAGTGTTATGAAAAAAAAGGCTGTTGGGGGCTAGGGAGTATCGAGTTGATCATTATACATGAAGAAATAACCAATTTCATCGTTTGGTTTATGTTTTACACGCGTTTTAAATTTTATTGCCGAAATCGCTTTTTCTCGCCGAGATAAGCACGTTTTCTGAAATGCCGCTCTCCCGTCACTCTGGTTAAAGTGTTATGAAAAAAAAGGCTGTTGGGGGCTAGGGAGTATCGAGTTGATCATTATACATGAAGAAATAACCAATTTCATCGTTTGGTTTATGTTTTACACGCGTTTTAAATTTTATTGCCGAAATCGCTTTTTCTCGCCGAGATAAGCACGTTTTCTGAAATGCCGCTCTCCCGTCACTCTGGTTAAAGTGTTATGAAAAAAAAGGCTGTTGGGGGCTAGGGAGTATCGAGTTGATCATTATACATGAAGAAATAACCAATTTCATCGTTTGGTTTATGTTTTACACGCGTTTTAAATTTTATTGCCGAAATCGCTTTTTCTCGCCGAGATAAGCACGTTTTCTGAAATGCCGCTCTCCCGTCACTCTGGTTAAAGTGTTATGAAAAAAAAGGCTGTTGGGGGCTAGGGAGTATCGAGTTGATCATTATACATGAAGAAATAACCAATTTCATCGTTTGGTTTATGTTTTACACGCGTTTTAAATTTTATTGCCGAAATCGCTTTTTCTCGCCGAGATAAGCACGTTTTCTGAAATGCCGCTCTCCCGTCACTCTGGTTAAAGTGTTATGAAAAAAAAGGCTGTTGGGGGCTAGGGAGTATCGAGTTGATCATTATACATGAAGAAATAACCAATTTCATCGTTTGGTTTATGTTTTACACGCGTTTTAAATTTTATTGCCGAAATCGCTTTTTCTCGCCGAGATAAGCACGTTTTCTGAAATGCCGCTCTCCCGTCACTCTGGTTAAAGTGTTATGAAAAAAAAGGCTGTTGGGGGCTAGGGAGTATCGAGTTGATCATTATACATGAAGAAATAACCAATTTCATCGTTTGGTTTATGTTTTACACGCGTTTTAAATTTTATTGCCGAAATCGCTTTTTCTCGCCGAGATAAGCACGTTTTCTGAAATGCCGCTCTCCCGTCACTCTGGTTAAAGTGTTATGAAAAAAAAGGCTGTTGGGGGCTAGGGAGTATCGAGTTGATCATTATACATGAAGAAATAACCAATTTCATCGTTTGGTTTATGTTTTACACGCGTTTTAAATTTTATTGCCGAAATCGCTTTTTCTCGCCGAGATAAGCACGTTTTCTGAAATGCCGCTCTCCCGTCACTCTGGTTAAAGTGTTATGAAAAAAAAGGCTGTTGGGGGCTAGGGAGTATCGAGTTGATCATTATACATGAAGAAATAACCAATTTCATCGTTTGGTTTATGTTTTACACGCGTTTTAAATTTTATTGCCGAAATCGCTTTTTCTCGCCGAGATAAGCACGTTTTCTGAAATGCCGCTCTCCCGTCACTCTGGTTAAAGTGTTATGAAAAAAAAGGCTGTTGGGGGCTAGGGAGTATCGAGTTGATCATTATACATGAAGAAATAACCAATTTCATCGTTTGGTTTATGTTTTACACGCGTTTTAAATTTTATTGCCGAAATCGCTTTTTCTCGCCGAGATAAGCACGTTTTCTGAAATGCCGCTCTCCCGTCACTCTGGTTAAAGTGTTATGAAAAAAAAGGCTGTTGGGGGCTAGGGAGTATCGAGTTGATCATTATACATGAAGAAATAACCAATTTCATCGTTTGGTTTATGTTTTACACGCGTTTTAAATTTTATTGCCGAAATCGCTTTTTCTCGCCGAGATAAGCACGTTTTCTGAAATGCCGCTCTCCCGTCACTCTGGTTAAAGTGTTATGAAAAAAAAGGCTGTTGGGGGCTAGGGAGTATCGAGTTGATCATTATACATGAAGAAATAACCAATTTCATCGTTTGGTTTATGTTTTACACGCGTTTTAAATTTTATTGCCGAAATCGCTTTTTCTCGCCGAGATAAGCACGTTTTCTGAAATGCCGCTCTCCCGTCACTCTGGTTAAAGTGTTATGAAAAAAAAGGCTGTTGGGGGCTAGGGAGTATCGAGTTGATCATTATACATGAAGAAATAACCAATTTCATCGTTTGGTTTATGTTTTACACGCGTTTTAAATTTTATTGCCGAAATCGCTTTTTCTCGCCGAGATAAGCACGTTTTCTGAAATGCCGCTCTCCCGTCACTCTGGTTAAAGTGTTATGAAAAAAAAGGCTGTTGGGGGCTAGGGAGTATCGAGTTGATCATTATACATGAAGAAATAACCAATTTCATCGTTTGGTTTATGTTTTACACGCGTTTTAAATTTTATTGCCGAAATCGCTTTTTCTCGCCGAGATAAGCACGTTTTCTGAAATGCCGCTCTCCCGTCACTCTGGTTAAAGTGTTATGAAAAAAAAGGCTGTTGGGGGCTAGGGAGTATCGAGTTGATCATTATACATGAAGAAATAACCAATTTCATCGTTTGGTTTATGTTTTACACGCGTTTTAAATTTTATTGCCGAAATCGCTTTTTCTCGCCGAGATAAGCACGTTTTCTGAAATGCCGCTCTCCCGTCACTCTGGTTAAAGTGTTATGAAAAAAAAGGCTGTTGGGGGCTAGGGAGTATCGAGTTGATCATTATACATGAAGAAATAACCAATTTCATCGTTTGGTTTATGTTTTACACGCGTTTTAAATTTTATTGCCGAAATCGCTTTTTCTCGCCGAGATAAGCACGTTTTCTGAAATGCCGCTCTCCCGTCACTCTGGTTAAAGTGTTATGAAAAAAAAGGCTGTTGGGGGCTAGGGAGTATCGAGTTGATCATTATACATGAAGAAATAACCAATTTCATCGTTTGGTTTATGTTTTACACGCGTTTTAAATTTTATTGCCGAAATCGCTTTTTCTCGCCGAGATAAGCACGTTTTCTGAAATGCCGCTCTCCCGTCACTCTGGTTAAAGTGTTATGAAAAAAAAGGCTGTTGGGGGCTAGGGAGTATCGAGTTGATCATTATACATGAAGAAATAACCAATTTCATCGTTTGGTTTATGTTTTACACGCGTTTTAAATTTTATTGCCGAAATCGCTTTTTCTCGCCGAGATAAGCACGTTTTCTGAAATGCCGCTCTCCCGTCACTCTGGTTAAAGTGTTATGAAAAAAAAGGCTGTTGGGGGCTAGGGAGTATCGAGTTGATCATTATACATGAAGAAATAACCAATTTCATCGTTTGGTTTATGTTTTACACGCGTTTTAAATTTTATTGCCGAAATCGCTTTTTCTCGCCGAGATAAGCACGTTTTCTGAAATGCCGCTCTCCCGTCACTCTGGTTAAAGTGTTATGAAAAAAAAGGCTGTTGGGGGCTAGGGAGTATCGAGTTGATCATTATACATGAAGAAATAACCAATTTCATCGTTTGGTTTATGTTTTACACGCGTTTTAAATTTTATTGCCGAAATCGCTTTTTCTCGCCGAGATAAGCACGTTTTCTGAAATGCCGCTCTCCCGTCACTCTGGTTAAAGTGTTATGAAAAAAAAGGCTGTTGGGGGCTAGGGAGTATCGAGTTGATCATTATACATGAAGAAATAACCAATTTCATCGTTTGGTTTATGTTTTACACGCGTTTTAAATTTTATTGCCGAAATCGCTTTTTCTCGCCGAGATAAGCACGTTTTCTGAAATGCCGCTCTCCCGTCACTCTGGTTAAAGTGTTATGAAAAAAAAGGCTGTTGGGGGCTAGGGAGTATCGAGTTGATCATTATACATGAAGAAATAACCAATTTCATCGTTTGGTTTATGTTTTACACGCGTTTTAAATTTTATTGCCGAAATCGCTTTTTCTCGCCGAGATAAGCACGTTTTCTGAAATGCCGCTCTCCCGTCACTCTGGTTAAAGTGTTATGAAAAAAAAGGCTGTTGGGGGCTAGGGAGTATCGAGTTGATCATTATACATGAAGAAATAACCAATTTCATCGTTTGGTTTATGTTTTACACGCGTTTTAAATTTTATTGCCGAAATCGCTTTTTCTCGCCGAGATAAGCACGTTTTCTGAAATGCCGCTCTCCCGTCACTCTGGTTAAAGTGTTATGAAAAAAAAGGCTGTTGGGGGCTAGGGAGTATCGAGTTGATCATTATACATGAAGAAATAACCAATTTCATCGTTTGGTTTATGTTTTACACGCGTTTTAAATTTTATTGCCGAAATCGCTTTTTCTCGCCGAGATAAGCACGTTTTCTGAAATGCCGCTCTCCCGTCACTCTGGTTAAAGTGTTATGAAAAAAAAGGCTGTTGGGGGCTAGGGAGTATCGAGTTGATCATTATACATGAAGAAATAACCAATTTCATCGTTTGGTTTATGTTTTACACGCGTTTTAAATTTTATTGCCGAAATCGCTTTTTCTCGCCGAGATAAGCACGTTTTCTGAAATGCCGCTCTCCCGTCACTCTGGTTAAAGTGTTATGAAAAAAAAGGCTGTTGGGGGCTAGGGAGTATCGAGTTGATCATTATACATGAAGAAATAACCAATTTCATCGTTTGGTTTATGTTTTACACGCGTTTTAAATTTTATTGCCGAAATCGCTTTTTCTCGCCGAGATAAGCACGTTTTCTGAAATGCCGCTCTCCCGTCACTCTGGTTAAAGTGTTATGAAAAAAAAGGCTGTTGGGGGCTAGGGAGTATCGAGTTGATCATTATACATGAAGAAATAACCAATTTCATCGTTTGGTTTATGTTTTACACGCGTTTTAAATTTTATTGCCGAAATCGCTTTTTCTCGCCGAGATAAGCACGTTTTCTGAAATGCCGCTCTCCCGTCACTCTGGTTAAAGTGTTATGAAAAAAAAGGCTGTTGGGGGCTAGGGAGTATCGAGTTGATCATTATACATGAAGAAATAACCAATTTCATCGTTTGGTTTATGTTTTACACGCGTTTTAAATTTTATTGCCGAAATCGCTTTTTCTCGCCGAGATAAGCACGTTTTCTGAAATGCCGCTCTCCCGTCACTCTGGTTAAAGTGTTATGAAAAAAAAGGCTGTTGGGGGCTAGGGAGTATCGAGTTGATCATTATACATGAAGAAATAACCAATTTCATCGTTTGGTTTATGTTTTACACGCGTTTTAAATTTTATTGCCGAAATCGCTTTTTCTCGCCGAGATAAGCACGTTTTCTGAAATGCCGCTCTCCCGTCACTCTGGTTAAAGTGTTATGAAAAAAAAGGCTGTTGGGGGCTAGGGAGTATCGAGTTGATCATTATACATGAAGAAATAACCAATTTCATCGTTTGGTTTATGTTTTACACGCGTTTTAAATTTTATTGCCGAAATCGCTTTTTCTCGCCGAGATAAGCACGTTTTCTGAAATGCCGCTCTCCCGTCACTCTGGTTAAAGTGTTATGAAAAAAAAGGCTGTTGGGGGCTAGGGAGTATCGAGTTGATCATTATACATGAAGAAATAACCAATTTCATCGTTTGGTTTATGTTTTACACGCGTTTTAAATTTTATTGCCGAAATCGCTTTTTCTCGCCGAGATAAGCACGTTTTCTGAAATGCCGCTCTCCCGTCACTCTGGTTAAAGTGTTATGAAAAAAAAGGCTGTTGGGGGCTAGGGAGTATCGAGTTGATCATTATACATGAAGAAATAACCAATTTCATCGTTTGGTTTATGTTTTACACGCGTTTTAAATTTTATTGCCGAAATCGCTTTTTCTCGCCGAGATAAGCACGTTTTCTGAAATGCCGCTCTCCCGTCACTCTGGTTAAAGTGTTATGAAAAAAAAGGCTGTTGGGGGCTAGGGAGTATCGAGTTGATCATTATACATGAAGAAATAACCAATTTCATCGTTTGGTTTATGTTTTACACGCGTTTTAAATTTTATTGCCGAAATCGCTTTTTCTCGCCGAGATAAGCACGTTTTCTGAAATGCCGCTCTCCCGTCACTCTGGTTAAAGTGTTATGAAAAAAAAGGCTGTTGGGGGCTAGGGAGTATCGAGTTGATCATTATACATGAAGAAATAACCAATTTCATCGTTTGGTTTATGTTTTACACGCGTTTTAAATTTTATTGCCGAAATCGCTTTTTCTCGCCGAGATAAGCACGTTTTCTGAAATGCCGCTCTCCCGTCACTCTGGTTAAAGTGTTATGAAAAAAAAGGCTGTTGGGGGCTAGGGAGTATCGAGTTGATCATTATACATGAAGAAATAACCAATTTCATCGTTTGGTTTATGTTTTACACGCGTTTTAAATTTTATTGCCGAAATCGCTTTTTCTCGCCGAGATAAGCACGTTTTCTGAAATGCCGCTCTCCCGTCACTCTGGTTAAAGTGTTATGAAAAAAAAGGCTGTTGGGGGCTAGGGAGTATCGAGTTGATCATTATACATGAAGAAATAACCAATTTCATCGTTTGGTTTATGTTTTACACGCGTTTTAAATTTTATTGCCGAAATCGCTTTTTCTCGCCGAGATAAGCACGTTTTCTGAAATGCCGCTCTCCCGTCACTCTGGTTAAAGTGTTATGAAAAAAAAGGCTGTTGGGGGCTAGGGAGTATCGAGTTGATCATTATACATGAAGAAATAACCAATTTCATCGTTTGGTTTATGTTTTACACGCGTTTTAAATTTTATTGCCGAAATCGCTTTTTCTCGCCGAGATAAGCACGTTTTCTGAAATGCCGCTCTCCCGTCACTCTGGTTAAAGTGTTATGAAAAAAAAGGCTGTTGGGGGCTAGGGAGTATCGAGTTGATCATTATACATGAAGAAATAACCAATTTCATCGTTTGGTTTATGTTTTACACGCGTTTTAAATTTTATTGCCGAAATCGCTTTTTCTCGCCGAGATAAGCACGTTTTCTGAAATGCCGCTCTCCCGTCACTCTGGTTAAAGTGTTATGAAAAAAAAGGCTGTTGGGGGCTAGGGAGTATCGAGTTGATCATTATACATGAAGAAATAACCAATTTCATCGTTTGGTTTATGTTTTACACGCGTTTTAAATTTTATTGCCGAAATCGCTTTTTCTCGCCGAGATAAGCACGTTTTCTGAAATGCCGCTCTCCCGTCACTCTGGTTAAAGTGTTATGAAAAAAAAGGCTGTTGGGGGCTAGGGAGTATCGAGTTGATCATTATACATGAAGAAATAACCAATTTCATCGTTTGGTTTATGTTTTACACGCGTTTTAAATTTTATTGCCGAAATCGCTTTTTCTCGCCGAGATAAGCACGTTTTCTGAAATGCCGCTCTCCCGTCACTCTGGTTAAAGTGTTATGAAAAAAAAGGCTGTTGGGGGCTAGGGAGTATCGAGTTGATCATTATACATGAAGAAATAACCAATTTCATCGTTTGGTTTATGTTTTACACGCGTTTTAAATTTTATTGCCGAAATCGCTTTTTCTCGCCGAGATAAGCACGTTTTCTGAAATGCCGCTCTCCCGTCACTCTGGTTAAAGTGTTATGAAAAAAAAGGCTGTTGGGGGCTAGGGAGTATCGAGTTGATCATTATACATGAAGAAATAACCAATTTCATCGTTTGGTTTATGTTTTACACGCGTTTTAAATTTTATTGCCGAAATCGCTTTTTCTCGCCGAGATAAGCACGTTTTCTGAAATGCCGCTCTCCCGTCACTCTGGTTAAAGTGTTATGAAAAAAAAGGCTGTTGGGGGCTAGGGAGTATCGAGTTGATCATTATACATGAAGAAATAACCAATTTCATCGTTTGGTTTATGTTTTACACGCGTTTTAAATTTTATTGCCGAAATCGCTTTTTCTCGCCGAGATAAGCACGTTTTCTGAAATGCCGTCTCTCCCGTCACTCTGGTTAAAGTGTTATGAAAAAAAAGGCTGTTGGGGGCTAGGGAGTATCGAGTTGATCATTATACATGAAGAAATAACCAATTTCATCGTTTGGTTTATGTTTTACACGCGTTTTAAATTTTATTGCCGAAATCGCTTTTTCTCGCCGAGATAAGCACGTTTTCTGAATGCCGCTTCTCCGTCAATTTGGTTAAAGTGTTATGAAAAAAAAAGGCTGTAGGGGGTAGGGGATATCGAGTTGATCATTATACATGAAGAAACTTAACCATTTATAGTTTGTTTATGTTTTTACACGCGTTTTAAATTTTATTGTCGAAATCGCTTTTTCTCGCGAGATAAGCACGTTTTGCTTTTTACTCGCAGAGTATAGCACGTTTTCAAAGTGTTATGAAAAAAAAAGGCTGTTGGGGGCTAGGGAGTATCGAGTTGATCATTATACATGAAGAAATAACCAATTTCATCGTTTGGTTTATGTTTTACACGCGTTTTAAATTTTTATTGCCGAAATCGCTTTTTCTCGCCGAGATAAGCACGTTTTCTGAAATGCCGCTCTCCCGTCACTCTGGTTAAAGTGTTATGAAAAAAAAGGCTGTTGGGGGCTAGGGAGTATCGAGTTGATCATTATACATGAAGAAATAAGCAATTTCATCGTTTGGTTTATGTTTTACACGCGTTTTAAATTTTATTGCCGAAATCGCTTTTTCTCGCCGAGATAAGCACGTTTTCTGAAATGCCGCTCTCCCGTCACTCTGGTTAAAGTGTTATGAAAAAAAAGGCTGTTGGGGGCTAGGGAGTATCGAGTTGATCATTATACATGAAGAAATAACCAATTTCATCGTTTGGTTTATGTTTTACACGCGTTTTAAATTTTATTGCCGAAATCGCTTTTTCTCGCCGAGATAAGCACGTTTTCTGAAATGCCGCTCTCCCGTCACTCTGGTTAAAGTGTTATGAAAAAAAGGCTGTTGGGGGCTAGGGAGTATCGAGTTGATCATTATACATGAAGAAATAAGCAATTTCATCGTTTGGTTTATGTTTTACACGCGTTTTAAATTTTATTGCCGAAATCGCTTTTTCTCGCCGAGATAAGCACGTTTTCTGAAATGCCGCTCTCCCGTCACTCTGGTTAAAGTGTTATGAAAAAAAAGGCTGTTGGGGGCTAGGGAGTATCGAGTTGATCATTATACATGAAGAAATAACCAATTTCATCGTTTGGTTTATGTTTTACACGCGTTTTAAATTTATTGCCGAAATCGCTTTTTCTCGCCGAGATAAGCACGTTTTCTGAAATGCCGCTCTCCCGTCACTCTGGTTAAAGTGTTATGAAAAAAAGGCTGTTGGGGGCTAGGGAGTATCGAGTTGATCATTATACATGAAGAAATAACCAATTTCATCGTTTGGTTTATGTTTTACACGCGTTTTAAATTTTATTGCCGAAATCGCTTTTTCTCGCCGAGATAAGCACGTTTTCTGAAATGCCGCTCTCCCGTCACTCTGGTTAAAGTGTTATGAAAAAAAAGGCTGTTGGGGCTAGGGAGTATCGAGTTGATCATTATACATGAAGAAATAACCAATTTCATCGTTTGGTTTATGTTTTACACGCGTTTTAAATTTTATTGCCGAAATCGCTTTTTCTCGCCGAGATAAGCACGTTTTCTGAAATGCCGCTCTCCCGTCACTCTGGATAAAGTGTTATGAAAAAAAAGGCTGTTGGGGGCTAGGGAGTATCGAGTTGATCATTATACATGAAGAAATAACCAATTTCATCGTTTGGTTTATGTTTTACACGCGTTTTAAATTTTATTGCCGAAATCGCTTTTTCTCGCCGAGATAAGCACGTTTTCTGAAATGCCGCTCTCCCGTCACTCTGGTTAAAGTGTTATGAAAAAAAAGGCTGTTGGGAGCTAGGGAGTATCGAGTTGATCATTATACATGAAGAAATAACCAATTTCATCGTTTGGTTTATGTTTTACACGCGTTTTAAATATCATTGCCGAAATCGCTTTTTCTCGCCGAGATAAGCACGTTTTCTGAAATGCCGCTCTCCCGTCACTCTGGTTAAAGTGTTATGAAAAAAAAGGCTGTTGGAGGCTAGGGAGTATCGAGTTGATCATTATACATGAAGAAATAACCAATTTCATCGTTTGGTTTATGTTTTACACGCGTTTTAAATTTTATTGCCGAAATCGCTTTTTCTCGCCGAGATAAGCACGTTTTCTGAAATGCCGCTCTCCCGTCACTCTGGTTAAAGTGTTATGAAAAAAAAGGCTGTTGGGGGCTAGGGAGTATCGAGTTGATCATTATACATGAAGAAATAACCAATTTCATCGTTTGGTTTATGTTTTACACGTGTTTTAAATTTTATTGCCGAAATCGCTTTTTCTCGCCGAGATAAGCACGTTTTCTGAAATGCCGCTCTCCCGTCACTCTGGTTAAAGTGTTATGAAAAAAAAGGCTGTTGGGGGCTAGGGAGTATCGAGTTGATCATTATACATGAAGAAATAACCAATTTCATCGTTTGGTTTATGTTTTACACGCGTTTTAAATTTCATTGCCGAAATCGCTTTTTCTCGCCGAGATAAGCACGTTTTCTGAAATGCCGCTCTCCCGTCACTCTGGTTAAAGTGTTATGAAAAAAAAAGGCTGTTGGGGGCTAGGGAGTATCGAGTTGATCATTATACATGAAGAAATAACCAATTTCATCGTTTGGTTTATGTTTTACAACGCGTTTTAAATTTTATTGCCGAAATCGCTTTTTCTCGCCGAGATAAGCACGTTTTCTGAAATGCCGCTCTCCCGTCACTCTGGTTAAAGTGTTATGAAAAAAAAGGCTGTTGGGGGCTAGGGAGTATCGAGTTGATCATTATACATGAAGAAATAACCAATTTCATCGTTTGGTTTATGTTTTACACGTGTTTTAAATTTATTGCCGAAATCGCTTTTTTCTCGCCGAGATAAGCACGTTTTCTGAAATGCCGCTCTCCCGTCACTCTGGTTAAAGTGTTATGAAAAAAAGGCTGTTGGGGGCTAGGGAGTATCGAGTTGATCATTATACATGAAGAAATAACCAATTTCATCGTTTGGTTTATGTTTTACACGCGTTTTAAATTTTATTGCCGAAATCGCTTTTTCTCGCCGAGATAAGCACGTTTTCTGAAATGCCGCTCTCCCGACACTCTGGTTAAAGTGTTATGAAAAAAAAGGCTGTTGGGGGCTAGGGAGTATCGAGTTGATCATTATACATGAAGAAATAACCAATTTCATCGTTTGGTTTATGTTTTACACGCGTTTTAAATTTTATTGCCGAAATCGCTTTTTCTCGCCGAGATAAGCACGTTTTCTGAAATGCCGCTCTCACCGTCACTCTGGTTAAAGTGTTGTGAAAAAAAAGGCTGTTGGGGGCTAGGGAGTATCGAGTTGATCATTATACATGAAGAAATAACCAATTTCATCGTTTGGTTTATGTTTCTACACGCGTTTTAAATTTTATTGCCGAAATCGCCTTTTCTCGCCGAGATAAGCACGTTTTCTGAAATGCCGCTCTCCCGTCACTCTGGTTAAAGTGTTATGAAAAAAAAGGCTGTTGGGGGCTAGGGAGTATCGAGTTGATCATTATACAAGAAGAAATAACCAATTTCATCGTTTGGTTTAATGTTTTACACGCGTTTTAAATTTTATTGCCAAAATCGCTTTTTCTCGCCGAGATAAGCACGTTTTCTGAAATGCCGCTCTCCCGTCACTCTGGTTAAAGTGTTATGAAAAAAAAGGCTGTTGGGGGCTAGGGAGTATCGAGTTGATCATTATACATGAAGAAATAAACCAATTTCATTTGGTTTATGTTTTACACGCGTTTTAAATTTTATTGCCGAAATCGCTTTTTCTCGCCGAGATAAGCACGTTTTCTGAAATGCCGCTCTCCCGTCACTCTGGTTAAAGTGTTATGAAAAAAAAGGCTGTTGGGGGCTAGGGAGTATCGAGTTGATCATTATACATGAAGAAATAACCAATTTCATCGTTTGGTTTATGTTTTACACGCGTTTTAAATTTTATTGCCGAAATCGCTTTTTCTCGCCGAGATAAGCACGTTTTCTGAAATGCCGCTCTCCCGTCACTCTGGTTAAAGTGTTATGAAAAAAAAGGCTGTTGGGGGCTAGGGAGTATCGAGTTGATCATTATACATGAAGAAATAACCAATTTCATCGTTTGGTTTATGTTTTACACGCGTTTTAAATTTTATTGCCGAAATCGCTTTTTCTCGCCGAGATAAGCACGTTTTCTGAAATGCCGCTCTCCCGTCACTCTGGTTAAAGTGTTATGAAAAAAAAGGCTGTTGGGGGCTAGGGAGTATCGAGTTGATCATTATACATGAAGAAATAACCAATTTCATCGTTTGGTTTATGTTTTACACGCGTTTTAAATTTTATTGCCGAAATCGCTTTTTCTCGCCGAGATAAGCACGTTTTCTGAAATGCCGCTCTCCCGTCACTCTGGTTAAAGTGTTATGAAAAAAAAGGCTGTTGGGGGCTAGGGAGTATCGAGTTGATCATTATACATGAAGAAATAACCAATTTCATCGTTTGGTTTATGTTTTACACGCGTTTTAAATTTTATTGCCGAAATCAGCTTTTTCTCGCCGAGATAAGCACGTTTTCTGAAATGCCGCTCTCCCGTCACTCTGGTTAAAGTGTTATGAAAAAAAAGGCTGTTGGGGGCTAGGGAGTATCGAGTTGATCATTATACATGAAGAAATAACCAATTTCATCGTTTGGTTTATGTTTTACACGCGTTTTAAATTTTATTGCCGAAATCGCTTTTTCTCGCCGAGATAAGCACGTTTTCTGAAATGCCGCTCTCCCGTCACTCTGGTTAAAGTGTTATGAAAAAAAAGGCTGTTGGGGGCTAGGGAGTATCGAGTTGATCATTATACATGAAGAAATAACCAATTTCATCGTTTGGTTTATGTTTTACACGCGTTTTAAATTTTATTGCCGAAATCGCTTTTTCTCGCCGAGATAAGCACGTTTTCTGAAATGCCGCTCTCCCGTCACTCTGGTTAAAGTGTTATGAAAAAAAAGGCTGTTGGGGGCTAGGGAGTATCGAGTTGATCATTATACATGAAGAAATAACCAATTTCATCGTTTGGTTTATGTTTTACACGCGTTTTAAATTTTATTGCCGAAATCGCTTTTTCTCGCCGAGATAAGCACGTTTTCTGAAATGCCGCTCTCCCGTCACTCTGGTTAAAGTGTTATGAAAAAAAAGGCTGTTGGGGGCTAGGGAGTATCGAGTTGATCATTATACATGAAGAAATAACCAATTTCATCGTTTGGTTTATGTTTTACACGCGTTTTAAATTTTATTGCCGAAATCGCTTTTTCTCGCCGAGATAAGCACGTTTTCTGAAATGCCGCTCTCCCGTCACTCTGGTTAAAGTGTTATGAAAAAAAAGGCTGTTGGGGGCTAGGGAGTATCGAGTTGATCATTATACATGAAGAAATAACCAATTTCATCGTTTGGTTTATGTTTTACACGCGTTTTAAATTTTATTGCCGAAATCGCTTTTTCTCGCCGAGATAAGCACGTTTTCTGAAATGCCGCTCTCCCGTCACTCTGGTTAAAGTGTTATGAAAAAAAAGGCTGTTGGGGGCTAGGGAGTATCGAGTTGATCATTATACATGAAGAAATAACCAATTTCATCGTTTGGTTTATGTTTTACACGCGTTTTAAATTTTATTGCCGAAATCGCTTTTTCTCGCCGAGATAAGCACGTTTTCTGAAATGCCGCTCTCCCGTCACTCTGGTTAAAGTGTTATGAAAAAAAAGGCTGTTGGGGGCTAGGGAGTATCGAGTTGATCATTATACATGAAGAAATAACCAATTTCATCGTTTGGTTTATGTTTTACACGCGTTTTAAATTTTATTGCCGAAATCGCTTTTTCTCGCCGAGATAAGCACGTTTTCTGAAATGCCGCTCTCCCGTCACTCTGGTTAAAGTGTTATGAAAAAAAAGGCTGTTGGGGGCTAGGGAGTATCGAGTTGATCATTATACATGAAGAAATAACCAATTTCATCGTTTGGTTTATGTTTTACACGCGTTTTAAATTTTATTGCCGAAATCGCTTTTTCTCGCCGAGATAAGCACGTTTTCTGAAATGCCGCTCTCCCGTCACTCTGGTTAAAGTGTTATGAAAAAAAAGGCTGTTGGGGGCTAGGGAGTATCGAGTTGATCATTATACATGAAGAAATAACCAATTTCATCGTTTGGTTTATGTTTTACACGCGTTTTAAATTTTATTGCCGAAATCGCTTTTTCTCGCCGAGATAAGCACGTTTTCTGAAATGCCGCTCTCCCGTCACTCTGGTTAAAGTGTTATGAAAAAAAAGGCTGTTGGGGGCTAGGGAGTATCGAGTTGATCATTATACATGAAGAAATAACCAATTTCATCGTTTGGTTTATGTTTTACACGCGTTTTAAATTTTATTGCCGAAATCGCTTTTTCTCGCCGAGATAAGCACGTTTTCTGAAATGCCGCTCTCCCGTCACTCTGGTTAAAGTGTTATGAAAAAAAAGGCTGTTGGGGGCTAGGGAGTATCGAGTTGATCATTATACATGAAGAAATAACCAATTTCATCGTTTGGTTTATGTTTTACACGCGTTTTAAATTTTATTGCCGAAATCGCTTTTTCTCGCCGAGATAAGCACGTTTTCTGAAATGCCGCTCTCCCGTCACTCTGGTTAAAGTGTTATGAAAAAAAAGGCTGTTGGGGGCTAGGGAGTATCGAGTTGATCATTATACATGAAGAAATAACCAATTTCATCGTTTGGTTTATGTTTTACACGCGTTTTAAATTTTATTGCCGAAATCGCTTTTTCTCGCCGAGATAAGCACGTTTTCTGAAATGCCGCTCTCCCGTCACTCTGGTTAAAGTGTTATGAAAAAAAAGGCTGTTGGGGGCTAGGGAGTATCGAGTTGATCATTATACATGAAGAAATAACCAATTTCATCGTTTGGTTTATGTTTTACACGCGTTTTAAATTTTATTGCCGAAATCGCTTTTTCTCGCCGAGATAAGCACGTTTTCTGAAATGCCGCTCTCCCGTCACTCTGGTTAAAGTGTTATGAAAAAAAAGGCTGTTGGGGGCTAGGGAGTATCGAGTTGATCATTATACATGAAGAAATAACCAATTTCATCGTTTGGTTTATGTTTTACACGCGTTTTAAATTTTATTGCCGAAATCGCTTTTTCTCGCCGAGATAAGCACGTTTTCTGAAATGCCGCTCTCCCGTCACTCTGGTTAAAGTGTTATGAAAAAAAAGGCTGTTGGGGGCTAGGGAGTATCGAGTTGATCATTATACATGAAGAAATAACCAATTTCATCGTTTGGTTTATGTTTTACACGCGTTTTAAATTTTATTGCCGAAATCGCTTTTTCTCGCCGAGATAAGCACGTTTTCTGAAATGCCGCTCTCCCGTCACTCTGGTTAAAGTGTTATGAAAAAAAAGGCTGTTGGGGGCTAGGGAGTATCGAGTTGATCATTATACATGAAGAAATAACCAATTTCATCGTTTGGTTTATGTTTTACACGCGTTTTAAATTTTATTGCCGAAATCGCTTTTTCTCGCCGAGATAAGCACGTTTTCTGAAATGCCGCTCTCCCGTCACTCTGGTTAAAGTGTTATGAAAAAAAAGGCTGTTGGGGGCTAGGGAGTATCGAGTTGATCATTATACATGAAGAAATAACCAATTTCATCGTTTGGTTTATGTTTTACACGCGTTTTAAATTTTATTGCCGAAATCGCTTTTTCTCGCCGAGATAAGCACGTTTTCTGAAATGCCGCTCTCCCGTCACTCTGGTTAAAGTGTTATGAAAAAAAAGGCTGTTGGGGGCTAGGGAGTATCGAGTTGATCATTATACATGAAGAAATAACCAATTTCATCGTTTGGTTTATGTTTTACACGCGTTTTAAATTTTATTGCCGAAATCGCTTTTTCTCGCCGAGATAAGCACGTTTTCTGAAATGCCGCTCTCCCGTCACTCTGGTTAAAGTGTTATGAAAAAAAAGGCTGTTGGGGGCTAGGGAGTATCGAGTTGATCATTATACATGAAGAAATAACCAATTTCATCGTTTGGTTTATGTTTTACACGCGTTTTAAATTTTATTGCCGAAATCGCTTTTTCTCGCCGAGATAAGCACGTTTTCTGAAATGCCGCTCTCCCGTCACTCTGGTTAAAGTGTTATGAAAAAAAAGGCTGTTGGGGGCTAGGGAGTATCGAGTTGATCATTATACATGAAGAAATAACCAATTTCATCGTTTGGTTTATGTTTTACACGCGTTTTAAATTTTATTGCCGAAATCGCTTTTTCTCGCCGAGATAAGCACGTTTTCTGAAATGCCGCTCTCCCGTCACTCTGGTTAAAGTGTTATGAAAAAAAAGGCTGTTGGGGGCTAGGGAGTATCGAGTTGATCATTATACATGAAGAAATAACCAATTTCATCGTTTGGTTTATGTTTTACACGCGTTTTAAATTTTATTGCCGAAATCGCTTTTTCTCGCCGAGATAAGCACGTTTTCTGAAATGCCGCTCTCCCGTCACTCTGGTTAAAGTGTTATGAAAAAAAAGGCTGTTGGGGGCTAGGGAGTATCGAGTTGATCATTATACATGAAGAAATAACCAATTTCATCGTTTGGTTTATGTTTTACACGCGTTTTAAATTTTATTGCCGAAATCGCTTTTTCTCGCCGAGATAAGCACGTTTTCTGAAATGCCGCTCTCCCGTCACTCTGGTTAAAGTGTTATGAAAAAAAAGGCTGTTGGGGGCTAGGGAGTATCGAGTTGATCATTATACATGAAGAAATAACCAATTTCATCGTTTGGTTTATGTTTTACACGCGTTTTAAATTTTATTGCCGAAATCGCTTTTTCTCGCCGAGATAAGCACGTTTTCTGAAATGCCGCTCTCCCGTCACTCTGGTTAAAGTGTTATGAAAAAAAAGGCTGTTGGGGGCTAGGGAGTATCGAGTTGATCATTATACATGAAGAAATAACCAATTTCATCGTTTGGTTTATGTTTTACACGCGTTTTAAATTTTATTGCCGAAATCGCTTTTTCTCGCCGAGATAAGCACGTTTTCTGAAATGCCGCTCTCCCGTCACTCTGGTTAAAGTGTTATGAAAAAAAAGGCTGTTGGGGGCTAGGGAGTATCGAGTTGATCATTATACATGAAGAAATAACCAATTTCATCGTTTGGTTTATGTTTTACACGCGTTTTAAATTTTATTGCCGAAATCGCTTTTTCTCGCCGAGATAAGCACGTTTTCTGAAATGCCGCTCTCCCGTCACTCTGGTTAAAGTGTTATGAAAAAAAAGGCTGTTGGGGGCTAGGGAGTATCGAGTTGATCATTATACATGAAGAAATAACCAATTTCATCGTTTGGTTTATGTTTTACACGCGTTTTAAATTTTATTGCCGAAATCGCTTTTTCTCGCCGAGATAAGCACGTTTTCTGAAATGCCGCTCTCCCGTCACTCTGGTTAAAGTGTTATGAAAAAAAAGGCTGTTGGGGGCTAGGGAGTATCGAGTTGATCATTATACATGAAGAAATAACCAATTTCATCGTTTGGTTTATGTTTTACACGCGTTTTAAATTTTATTGCCGAAATCGCTTTTTCTCGCCGAGATAAGCACGTTTTCTGAAATGCCGCTCTCCCGTCACTCTGGTTAAAGTGTTATGAAAAAAAAGGCTGTTGGGGGCTAGGGAGTATCGAGTTGATCATTATACATGAAGAAATAACCAATTTCATCGTTTGGTTTATGTTTTACACGCGTTTTAAATTTTATTGCCGAAATCGCTTTTTCTCGCCGAGATAAGCACGTTTTCTGAAATGCCGCTCTCCCGTCACTCTGGTTAAAGTGTTATGAAAAAAAAGGCTGTTGGGGGCTAGGGAGTATCGAGTTGATCATTATACATGAAGAAATAACCAATTTCATCGTTTGGTTTATGTTTTACACGCGTTTTAAATTTTATTGCCGAAATCGCTTTTTCTCGCCGAGATAAGCACGTTTTCTGAAATGCCGCTCTCCCGTCACTCTGGTTAAAGTGTTATGAAAAAAAAGGCTGTTGGGGGCTAGGGAGTATCGAGTTGATCATTATACATGAAGAAATAACCAATTTCATCGTTTGGTTTATGTTTTACACGCGTTTTAAATTTTATTGCCGAAATCGCTTTTTCTCGCCGAGATAAGCACGTTTTCTGAAATGCCGCTCTCCCGTCACTCTGGTTAAAGTGTTATGAAAAAAAAGGCTGTTGGGGGCTAGGGAGTATCGAGTTGATCATTATACATGAAGAAATAACCAATTTCATCGTTTGGTTTATGTTTTACACGCGTTTTAAATTTTATTGCCGAAATCGCTTTTTCTCGCCGAGATAAGCACGTTTTCTGAAATGCCGCTCTCCCGTCACTCTGGTTAAAGTGTTATGAAAAAAAAGGCTGTTGGGGGCTAGGGAGTATCGAGTTGATCATTATACATGAAGAAATAACCAATTTCATCGTTTGGTTTATGTTTTACACGCGTTTTAAATTTTATTGCCGAAATCGCTTTTTCTCGCCGAGATAAGCACGTTTTCTGAAATGCCGCTCTCCCGTCACTCTGGTTAAAGTGTTATGAAAAAAAAGGCTGTTGGGGGCTAGGGAGTATCGAGTTGATCATTATACATGAAGAAATAACCAATTTCATCGTTTGGTTTATGTTTTACACGCGTTTTAAATTTTATTGCCGAAATCGCTTTTTCTCGCCGAGATAAGCACGTTTTCTGAAATGCCGCTCTCCCGTCACTCAGGTTAAAGTGTTATGAAAAAAAAGGCTGTTTGGGGGCTAGGGAGTATCGAGTTGATCATTATACATGAAGAAATAACCAATTTCATCGTTTGGTTTATGTTTTACACGCGTTTTAAATTTTATTGCCGAAATCGCTTTTTCTCGCCGAGATAAGCACGTTTTCTGAAATGCCGCTCTCCCGTCACTCTGGTTAAAGTGTTATGAAAAAAAAGGCTGTTGGGGGCTAGGGAGTATCGAGTTGATCATTATACATGAAGAAATAACCAATTTCATCGTTTGGTTTATGTTTTACACGCGTTTTAAATTTTATTGCCGAAATCGCTTTTTCTCGCCGAGATAAGCACGTTTTCTGAAATGCCGCTCTCCCGTCACTCTGGTTAAAGTGTTATGAAAAAAAAGGCTGTTGGGGGCTAGGGAGTATCGAGTTGATCATTATACATGAAGAAATAACCAATTTCATCGTTTGGTTTATGTTTTACACGCGTTTTAAATTTTATTGCCGAAATCGCTTTTTCTCGCCGAGATAAGCACGTTTTCTGAAATGCCGCTCTCCCGTCACTCTGGTTAAAGTGTTATGAAAAAAAAGGCTGTTGGGGGCTAGGGAGTATCGAGTTGATCATTATACATGAAGAAATAACCAATTTCATCGTTTGGTTTATGTTTTACACGCGTTTTAAATTTTATTGCCGAAATCGCTTTTTCTCGCCGAGATAAGCACGTTTTCTGAAATGCCGCTCTCCCGTCACTCTGGTTAAAGTGTTATGAAAAAAAAGGCTGTTGGGGGCTAGGGAGTATCGAGTTGATCATTATACATGAAGAAATAACCAATTTCATCGTTTGGTTTATGTTTTACACGCGTTTTAAATTTTATTGCCGAAATCGCTTTTTCTCGCCGAGATAAGCACGTTTTCTGAAATGCCGCTCTCCCGTCACTCTGGTTAAAGTGTTATGAAAAAAAAGGCTGTTGGGGGCTAGGGAGTATCGAGTTGATCATTATACATGAAGAAATAACCAATTTCATCGTTTGGTTTATGTTTTACACGCGTTTTAAATTTTATTGCCGAAATCGCTTTTTCTCGCCGAGATAAGCACGTTTTCTGAAATGCCGCTCTCCCGTCACTCTGGTTAAAGTGTTATGAAAAAAAAGGCTGTTGGGGGCTAGGGAGTATCGAGTTGATCATTATACATGAAGAAATAACCAATTTCATCGTTTGGTTTATGTTTTACACGCGTTTTAAATTTTATTGCCGAAATCGCTTTTTCTCGCCGAGATAAGCACGTTTTCTGAAATGCCGCTCTCCCGTCACTCTGGTTAAAGTGTTATGAAAAAAAAGGCTGTTGGGGGCTAGGGAGTATCGAGTTGATCATTATACATGAAGAAATAACCAATTTCATCGTTTGGTTTATGTTTTACACGCGTTTTAAATTTTATTGCCGAAATCGCTTTTTCTCGCCGAGATAAGCACGTTTTCTGAAATGCCGCTCTCCCGTCACTCTGGTTAAAGTGTTATGAAAAAAAAGGCTGTTGGGGGCTAGGGAGTATCGAGTTGATCATTATACATGAAGAAATAACCAATTTCATCGTTTGGTTTATGTTTTACACGCGTTTTAAATTTTATTGCCGAAATCGCTTTTTCTCGCCGAGATAAGCACGTTTTCTGAAATGCCGCTCTCCCGTCACTCTGGTTAAAGTGTTATGAAAAAAAAGGCTGTTGGGGGCTAGGGAGTATCGAGTTGATCATTATACATGAAGAAATAACCAATTTCATCGTTTGGTTTATGTTTTACACGCGTTTTAAATTTTATTGCCGAAATCGCTTTTTCTCGCCGAGATAAGCACGTTTTCTGAAATGCCGCTCTCCCGTCACTCTGGTTAAAGTGTTATGAAAAAAAAGGCTGTTGGGGGCTAGGGAGTATCGAGTTGATCATTATACATGAAGAAATAACCAATTTCATCGTTTGGTTTATGTTTTACACGCGTTTTAAATTTTATTGCCGAAATCGCTTTTTCTCGCCGAGATAAGCACGTTTTCTGAAATGCCGCTCTCCCGTCACTCTGGTTAAAGTGTTATGAAAAAAAAGGCTGTTGGGGGCTAGGGAGTATCGAGTTGATCATTATACATGAAGAAATAACCAATTTCATCGTTTGGTTTATGTTTTACACGCGTTTTAAATTTTATTGCCGAAATCGCTTTTTCTCGCCGAGATAAGCACGTTTTCTGAAATGCCGCTCTCCCGTCACTCTGGTTAAAGTGTTATGAAAAAAAAGGCTGTTGGGGGCTAGGGAGTATCGAGTTGATCATTATACATGAAGAAATAACCAATTTCATCGTTTGGTTTATGTTTTACACGCGTTTTAAATTTTATTGCCGAAATCGCTTTTCTCGCCGAGATAAGCACGTTTTCTGAAATGCCGCTCTCCCGTCACTCTGGTTAAAGTGTTATGAAAAAAAAGGCTGTTGGGGGCTAGGGAGTATCGAGTTGATCATTATACATGAAGAAATAACCAATTTCATCGTTTGGTTTATGTTTTACACGCGTTTTAAATTTTATTGCCGAAATCGCTTTTTCTCGCCGAGATAAGCACGTTTTCTGAAATGCCGCTCTCCCGTCACTCTGGTTAAAGTGTTATGAAAAAAAAAGGCTGTTGGGGGCTAGGGAGTATCGAGTTGATCATTATACATGAAGAAATAACCAATTTCATCGTTTGGTTTATGTTTTACACGCGTTTTAAATTTTATTGCCAAAATCGCTTTTTCTCGCCGAGATAAGCACGTTTTCTGAAATGCCGCTCTCTCGTCACTCTGGTTAAAGTGTTATGAAAAAAAAGGCTGTTGGAGGCTAGGGAGTATCGAGTTGATCATTATACATGAAGAAATAACCAATTTCATCGTTTGGTTTATGTTTTACACGCGTTTTAAATTTTATTGCCGAAATCGCTTTTTCTCGCCGAGATAAGCACGTTTTCTGAAATGCCGCTCTCCTGTCACTCTGGTTAAAGTGTTATGAAAAAAAAGGCTGTTGGGGGCTAGGGAGTATCGAGTTGATCATTATACATGAAGAAATAACCAATTTCATCGTTTGGTTTATGTTTTACACGCGTTTTAAATTTTATTGCCGAAATCGCTTTTTCTCGCCGAGATAAGCACGTTTTCTGAAATGCCGCTCTCCCGTCACTCTGGTTAAAGTGTTATGAAAAAAAAGGCTGTTGGGGGCTAGGGAGTATCGAGTTGATCATTATACATGAAGAAATAACCAATTTCATCGTTTGGTTTATTTTTTACACGCGTTTTAAATTTTATTGCCGAAATCGCTTTTTCTCGCCGAGATAAGCACGTTTTCTGAAATGCCGCTCTCCCGTCACTCTGGTTAAAGTGTTATGAAAAAAAAGGCTGTTGGGGGCTAGGGAGTATCGAGTTGATCATTATACATGAAGAAATAACCAATTTCATCGTTTGGTTTATGTTTTACACGCGTTTTAAATTTTATTGCCGAAATCGCTTTTTCTCGCCGAGATAAGCACGTTTTCTGAAATGCCGCTCTCCCGTCACTCTGGTTAAAGTGTTATGAAAAAAAAGGCTGTTGGGGGCTAGGGAGTATCGAGTTGATCATTATACATGAAGAAATAACCAATTTCATCGTTTGGTTTATGTTTTACACGCGTTTTAAATTTTATTGCCGAAATCGCTTTTTCTCGCCGAGATAAGCACGTTTTCTGAAATGCCGCTCTCCCGTCACTCTGGTTAAAGTGTTATGAAAAAAAAGGCTGTTGGGGGCTAGGGAGTATCGAGTTGATCATTATACATGAAGAAAAAACCAATTTCATCGTTTGGTTTATGTTTTACACGCGTTTTAAATTTTATTGCCGAAATCGCTTTTTCTCGCCGAGATAAGCACGTTTTCTGAAATGCCGCTCTCCCGTCACTCTGGTTAAAGTGTTATGAAAAAAAAGGCTGTTGGGGGCTAGGGAGTATCGAGTTGATCATTATACATGAAGAAATAACCAATTTCATCGTTTGGTTTATGTTTTACACGCGTTTTAAATTTTATTGCCGAAATCGCTTTTTCTCGCCGAGATAAGCACGTTTTCTGAAATGCCGCTCTCCCGTCACTCTGGTTAAAGTGTTATGAAAAAAAAGGCTGTTGGGGGCTAGGGAGTATCGAGTTGATCATTATACATGAAGAAATAACCAATTTCATCGTTTGGTTTATGTTTTACACGCGTTTTAAATTTTATTGCCGAAATTGCTTTTTCTCGCCGAGATAAGCACGTTTTCTGAAATGCCGCTCTCCCGTCACTCTGGTTAAAGTGTTATGAAAAAAAAGGCTGTTGGGGGCTAGGGAGTATCGAGTTGATCATTATACATGAAGAAATAACCAATTTCATCGTTTGGTTTATGTTTTACACGCGTTTTAAATTTTATTGCCGAAATCGCTTTTTCTCGCCGAGATAAGCACGTTTTCTGAAATGCCGCTCTCCCGTCACTCTGGTTAAAGTGTTATGAAAAAAAAGGCTGTTGGGGGCTAGGGAGTATCGAGTTGATCATTATACATGAAGAAATAACCAATTTCATCGTTTGGTTTATGTTTTACACGCGTTTTAAATTTTATTGCCGAAATCGCTTTTTCTCGCCGAGATAAGCACGTTTTCTGAAATGCCGCTCTCCCGTCACTCTGGTTAAAGTGTTATGAAAAAAAAGGCTGTTGGGGGCTAGGGAGTATCGAGTTGATCATTATACATGAAGAAATAACCAATTTCATCGTTTGGTTTATGTTTTACACGCGTTTTAAATTTTATTGCCGAAATCGCTTTTTCTCGCCGAGATAAGCACGTTTTCTGAAATGCCGCTCTCCCGTCACTCTGGTTAAAGTGTTATGAAAAAAAAGGCTGTTGGGGGCTAGGGAGTATCGAGTTGATCATTATACATGAAGAAATAACCAATTTCATCGTTTGGTTTATGTTTTACACGCGTTTTAAA
This sequence comes from Syngnathus leptorhynchus, assembly GCF_054491065.1. Lineage (NCBI taxonomy): Eukaryota > Metazoa > Chordata > Actinopteri > Syngnathiformes > Syngnathidae > Syngnathus > Syngnathus leptorhynchus. The sequence continues at coordinate 7,990,680 of NC_141212.1, read as the reverse complement.
TTGTATTGCCGAAATCGCTTTTTCTCGCCGAGATAAGCACGTTTTCTGAAATGCCGCTCTCCCGTCACTCTGGTTAAAGTGTTATGAAAAAAAAGGCTGTTGGGGGCTAGGGAGTATCGAGTTGATCATTATACATGAAGAAATAACCAATTTCATCGTTTGGTTTATGTTTTACACGCGTTTTAAATTTTATTGCCGAAATCGCTTTTTCTCGCCGAGATAAGCACGTTTTCTGAAATGCCGCTCTCCCGTCACTCTGGTTAAAGTGTTATGAAAAAAAAGGCTGTTGGGGGCTAGGGAGTATCGAGTTGATCATTATACATGAAGAAATAACCAATTTCATCGTTTGGTTTATGTTTTACACGCGTTTTAAATTTTATTGCCGAAATCGCTTTTTCTCGCCGAGATAAGCACGTTTTCTGAAATGCCGCTCTCCCGTCACTCTGGTTAAAGTGTTATGAAAAAAAAGGCTGTTGGGGGCTAGGGAGTATCGAGTTGATCATTATACATGAAGAAATACCCAATTTCATCGTTTGGTTTATGTTTTACACGCGTTTTAAATTTTATTGCCGAAATCGCTTTTTCTCGCCGAGATAAGCACGTTTTCTGAAATGCCGCTCTCCCGTCACTCTGGTTAAAGTGTTATGAAAAAAAAGGCTGTTGGGGGCTAGGGAGTATCGAGTTGATCATTATACATGAAGAAATAACCAATTTCATCGTTTGGTTTATGTTTTACACGCGTTTTAAATTTTATTGCCGAAATCGCTTTTTCTCGCCGAGATAAGCACGTTTTCTGAAATGCCGCTCTCCCGTCACTCTGGTTAAAGTGTAAAGGGAAATGTGCTTTCAGCAGTTAGCAAACATATTTTTCAAGGTTGTGTTAAACATATAATCATATCAATATAATATCTAGTATTGGGGGGAGGCTCGGTTGCAGTTTCCGCCAGTTCTGAGTTCCTCCCCCACGTGCTCCTCCTTTTGATGTCTTGGATGCCCTGGCTACAGAGGCGTTGCTACACTAAAGGAAGGGAGATAGTGGCTGTAGTAACGCTGATTAGAAAAGGAATGTAGTGTAGTGTGAATTGATCTTCTCGACCCCCACATTGGGAGTGCAGAGTCTGCTTTCTTCCCCCAACCAGTTGTCCTCTCCACAGGTGGCCGACTCCTGCTAAGTTTAACTTCTTAGTAAACTAACACAACACATAATAATAATAATATCTAACCTTACTTAAACCTTTCAGCACATATTAAGTAAATGTAAGGTAACTGATATACAGTTCCTTAAACGAACATTGAGTAAATATGGGATAACTTTAATGTGACTTCTTCAAACTGTATATAACCAATTTTGATCATCTACAATCTATGAATCAAAGCTACAGTTAACTAAAAGGAATGAAGTCCCTTTAAACTGACAAAGAACATTTCGCCTATGCAAAGAAGCTCTGCTCATTGTCATTGAAGACTTCTTACAAAACAAACACAAAAGTAACATAAGGACAGGAAGGAAACATAAGGCTGACGGGGATCAAAAGACATTCCTTGAACCAAATAGAAAGCATTTAGTTTAAAGGAGAGTCGTAAACTCATAAAATAAGGCCTCCTGATCTGGCAGGCCAAGGCTTCCCCCGAGATTATTCCAACAGATAACACCTCGAGGTCGGTGATCAAAGAACAATACCACGTCCAGGTGGTTGGGCTTCGAGAGGAAAACCCCCAACTCCTGACCACAGTGATGACACCTCGACGGGGAGGAGATGACCATCGACCAATCATCACACAATGTTTTGCATGCTTTAATATTCATATTGTGTTTCTTTAAAACTGGGCAACCCGGAAGAATGTGTCGTCTTTTGGTGGTCACAGAAACGCACGAGTTTTAGTGTGAGGGACCCGGGACCCAGGCCTGTATTAGAGCACTTTGTTAGGAATAAACATTTGGTAAATTTGGTCTGATTGATCTACTGGTCTTCTCTTTGACAGAACGAACTCGCAAAATTGTTAGGTGCGCCAGTGTGTGGATTAGGACATAGAAACTTGTGTTAAAGTTGATCGTAATTTGGAGTCAGATCAATAGCTAAAATCCGTATCCTAACAATTTCTTGGTGACCCCGACGTGATGTCGAGAGAAGGGTAATTGACAACTCGTGGTCTGTATCCAGGACACCGGACAGCGTCCGGGACGCTGTCTCTCGGTCGGCGAACCGTTTGGAATAAGTAAGGTGCACAACGTTGAGCTGGTACAACGTCTCCTCAACCCTGAGCGCTCATCACTGATAAGGTAAGCAGAATACCTGTTACTATAAGTCGAAATTCTGCAAATTGAAAAAGGAAATTTAAGAGGAGACTGTTGTTCAGATCAAATAAAGTGTGCAAGAGATACATACGGCAAATAAGTTTGGAACTTACGTGTGTGACGTGTACGGTAAAGTCAGGGACTTACGCGTATTACGAATAGGTCCGGGACCTAGCCTAGTCGTGGCGGACAAGGGTACGTTGACGAGCGTATTCAAATAGCCAGGTTTTTTTTGAGATCCTGGGAGGTGTGAGGCTCTCCCGAAAACATCCGGTGGTAACAGTTCCTTCTGTGAGAGATCAGACCGCTAAAACATCCAAAATGCCCCAAATTGATAGGAGTGTGTGTGAGATAGTGTGTGTGATGAGAGGAGTGCGTGTGCTGAGAGGAATGAATGGAGTGAGATAGTGTGTGTGATGAGAGGTGTGTGTGCGTTGAGAGTGTGAATGGTAGGATAAATTGACAGTAAAAAACAGTACTAGCAAAAACCAACCGTAATACACAGGCTAGTAATTTTGTTGAAGGGTAAATTTAATCCTGCATTGAGGATCCTCAAAGTAAAAAAAAAAAAAAAAAAAAGAGTAAAAAAAAAAAGGTAAAACAAAAAATTGAAAAAATTGGAAAAATCTAAAAATACCAAGTTAAGATAGGAAATAAAAAACGGTAAATCTCTAACTCTTGAAGGTGATGAGAAGTACATGGCAAGTAGATTTCTTAATTGTATGCGATACATGCCAAAGTGGAAGAGAAAGCGGTGGAAATAGATAAGAAAGGAGTTGAATACAAGGGCATTTATCCATCTTTGCATGATGTAACACCCCCGAGTGCCCCCACACTCGGAGTGACTGCTGTTGGACCGCCGCCGTACGGCAACCCCGGAGTGATGGCTCCAGTGGTGACGTTGGGTGGCCGACTGGTGGTGGATGTCGAGGGCGAAGGTGAAAGGGCGGATCAAAGTATTGTACAACTGATTGAACAAGCAGTAAATAGAGAGAGGCGACGGATCAGGGAGGAGGAGGCGTCCCGCGTGGACACTTCCACCCCCGCTCCGAGCCCTCAAACGTCCAACATAACGAAAGGAGTAGGTGGGCATAGACTAAGTGCCGAGAACGAGGAGCTAAAAAAGAAAGTTGATCAAGTTGATGAGCAGCGTAGACAGGAAGCGCAGATGTTGAAATGGGTAACGGAGAAAATAAGACAAGACGCGAAGAGCGAGTGGAGACAGAAGGAGCATTCACAGCGGGACAGTAGCGGTGAGGAGGAAGATGATGTTGTGATGCAACAGAGGAAAATGTTGGAGTACGCGAATCTGAATGGTAGAAAAAAGGGCGGACAGGGAGAGAGCCAGACACGGAGAGAATATAATTTGCGGAGTACTCGTGGACAGATGATACAAGCAGAGGTTCAGAAAAATGAGTTGATGTGTCCCCTAGTGGCAACAGCGGATGGTCAGCGTTACGAGCCCATGGTGCTCCGTGATGTAACTGCGATGATGGAAAAGATGCCCCCACTACACAGAGGAGGCAAGGTGTGGCTGAACAAGTTTTTGGCTCTAATGAGTGGACAGAGTTGTACACTTGGTGACATGCGACAGATGTTGGCAGGAGCATGCTCCCTAGTGCAATTGCAGGCGATTGAGGAAGCAGCAGGCACAGCGAGACTGGGGAGGGAGGTGCCCTTGCCACAAGTAGCAGCGCCCCTGTTTGAAAACATTAAAATGACTTTCCCACAACCCACCGATTTGGCCCCCACTATGTTTCCTTATGATGTGAAAATGTCACCTGCCCAACATTATGTAACATGTGTGGAGAGTTGGATTGAAACCACAGGTCGCCATCCGGCTCTCACGCACGAGGCAGAGGTGCTCTTCCGGACGGCGCTGGTGGATGGACTTCCGCCAGATGTGAAGAAGCAGTTAATGTCAGACCCTGACATTCTGGTTTGTGCCGAGGAACGGTTTAAACGTCATCTTTTGCATCACTGCAGAATGTTTACTGAGTCACAAGCTAAAGTTGATAACGAGACAGACGCATTATCCAAACAGTTGTTGAAATTACAGTTGGCAAAAATGCATGGTGAAGCTAGACAGTCTAAATCACAGAAAAAGGAAATGCAAATGTCACAGGCTCCTCAGGTGGTGGGACGCGGAAGGGGCCAGTTCCGGGGCGGATACAGAGGCCGGGGAGGGTGCACCTGCTTACCCGGGGAGGGCGACATACAAAAACCATTCGCCCAACGCATGCTTCATCTGCGGCAAAACCGATCACTGGGCAAGAGAATGCCCGCAGTATCGACCGCACGGAGCCGCCCGCCCAGCCGGAGGCCCGCCACATCAACCTGAGGCGCCGATGCAACAAGCAGGAACAGCTCCGTCTGGTGAACGGCCCTGGCAACAGCCACAAACACACGGAGGTCAGTACTACCAACATGATGATCTCTGGTGTGGACAATTCGAATAGGGATGCCCGGGGAGCCAGAGAAGCAGCGGCCCGGCGGAGCCAATGCTTCATGTGACAGTGGAGGGAAAACCTGTGCAGATGCTGGTGGACACAGGCGCAACATATTCATCAATAAACACTGCCCTTCCTGTATCCTCACTGTCAAAGAAAACAACAACTTTGGTCGGCTTCTCGGGAAAACCACAAACTCTGCCTTTTACCAAACCACTTGAGACTGTGATCACCCGGACGGGGTGTAGACTCTGGCACAAATACATCCATTCCACGGACACCCCAATCAATTTGATGGGGAGGGACTTGTTGTCAGCCGTTGAAGCCAGAATTCTGTGTGGGCCAGAGGGAGTGATTATTCAATTTCCAGATGGCATCAGCATCCAGTGCTCACAACAAATACAACAACATGGTCAGTGGCTGATGGCGCCCCTACCAACAGAAGCAGAAACTGCAACCATCTACTGGGCCAGGCTGGAGCCAGAGACCCCTGCTGGTGGTGGTGTGTTCTCGACCTACCTACTGTGGAAACCCTGGATCTGCTCACTGACGCCATACCACCCACCTGTTGATCCTTTGCATTGCACTCTATATTATGACCGAAAAGTGATGATGTATATCGGGATTTGTTTGAAAATATTGCACAGGCGGGGATTTAATTTCATCATGCATTTTGATTGGTAAAGAGGGAGTTGCAGCGGTAACTGAGCTGACACATGAACAAATGCAGTGGTTCAAAATGACAGAAAAAGGGGTGCCACACATTTCCCTAGCTCTTGCCCCAGGACACGAGGCTAGACAATTGGGTTCAATGGTCAAGCGGTTGTTGCAACAGACTGATTGGCGGGAAACTTACATTCCTAATTTGTACTGGTCTAAATCTCAGAATGCATACCAAATTAAACAACCCATGTCAGATACAGGATTGCTGGAGATGACGATAGTGTCCCGCACACACGGTAGGGAATTAACTGACCATGAGGACGCTGAAGTAATGCTGGCGGCCTTGCCCGACACACTTTGGTCCCAAGGTCCATTTGATGTCGGATTTTGTCACTCAGTGGCCCCTATTGATCTCCAAATGGATGAGACGCGGCTTATCAAACGGCCTCAATATCGTTGGCCGGAAGAAGCGGACCAAGGCATGGAAGACACTCTGTGTGGCCTCTGGGACGCAGGGGTGTTGGAAGTGTCGTGTTCCGAATGGAACACACCGCTGAGGCCGGTGCGGAAGGCAGATGGGAAAACATGGCGCATGGCACATGATCTGAGAGCAGTAAATGATGTCACTATCACTCCTGTTCTTCCTGTGCCAGACCCGCACCGGATCCTAGCGTCATTGAATCCTGCCTACCAGTGGTTCACAGTGATTGATTTGGCCAATGCTTTCTTTTGTCTTCCGCTTTCCCCCTCAGTGCGGCACGTGTTCGCATTCACCTACAACGGGATAAAATTGCAATACACTCGCATGCCGCAGGGATTCAAAAATTCGCCAGGTTTGTTCAATCAGGTGCTCAAGGGACTCCTCGAACCATGCCAAATGCCGGATGGAACTTTGTTGTTGCAGTATGTTGATGATTTGTTGATTGCAGCAAAGGATGAGAAGGCGTGTCTTGCAGGAACAAAGAAAGTGTTTGTGGTTAGGAGAGAAAGGATTCAAGGTGTCGAGAAAGAAACTGCAATGCTGTCGCCAACAGGTCACTTTTCTGGGTCGGGTGCTGACCCCTAGTGGCCTCGCCATGTCGCCTGAGCATAGAAACTCCATCCTCCGCCATCCAAGGCCCGCCACTGTGCAGGAGATGCTATCATTCCTGGGGTTGTGCGGCTATAGCAGACACTACATACCCTGCTTTGCCGACAAAACCGGTGTCCTCCGAACCCTGATCCGTGAACAGGGAGCCAGGAATCTCAAGGCTTGCCTGGTCTGGACACCGGAGGCTGCTGAGGTCTTTGTATCACTGGTGCAGGAGCTGGCCTCTGCTGCAGCCTTGGCCACTCCTGATTACACTCTGCCCTTCCATTTAGATGTCTCCATTTCAGGAAAAGTTGTGAATGGAGCTCTGTACCAGAAAATGCAGCATGGACGTGCAGTGCTGATGTATTGCAGCGTCCCCTTGGACAACATTGAGCAACGACAACCCGACTGTTCCAGATATGCTGCTGGCCTGGCAAAGATCTTACTCAAGACAGCTCACACAGTAATGGGCCATCCCATTTATGTGTTGACTGATCATGCAGTATCCTCATTTGTCGCGTCAGCAGCATTCACGTTGACTCCGCTGCGTCAAACACGGTTGTTGAAAATATTGACTGCTCCAAATGTCCACTATATCCATTCCGGAGTGAACATGGCTGATCAATTGTTGGTGGGTCCACATGAGTGTGCGTTAAAGGTCCAGACAGTGGCGAAAGTCCGACCTGACCTCTATTCCACTCCGCTCGGGCACGGTCGGGTGGTGTTCACAGATGGCTGCTGTTGGAGAGACAAAGAAGGCTCCCTCCATGCGGCCGCGGCGGCGGTCGAGTGGAGGGATGGTTCCTTCCAGCCCCTTAAAGTGATGAAGCTCACCACCCGCCAATCGGCCCAGGCGGCGGAAGTTTTTGCATTGGTATTAGCCCTAGATCAGTGTAAGGGGGAGGCTGTGACCATCTACTCTGACTCCGCCTATGCGGTGTCGGCGGCCTTAATCGATCTGGTAGGGTGGCTACAGAATGGGTTCACAACGGCCAGAGGCTCAGAGATTGCACACAAGGACTTGATGATGCAGCTGTTCGAGACGTTGAAATACCCGAGCGAGGTAGCCGTTGTCAAAGTGCCTGGACACTCTAAAGCTGACACCTTAGTGGCCAGGGGAAACCAAGCAGCTGATGAATTGGCCAAACAGACGGCGGGGCAGCGGACATGATGGTGTCCCGCGGTCCAGTAATCCTGGACGGGGAACACCCCGACTCCTGTTTGCCTCTGTCGCTCTCACATGCCGATCTGTGTGCCGCCCAGGATGCCACGTCCCCGGAACAAAAATCAGTCTGGCTGGCAGCAAAGGCTGTCAAACGATCGGATGGCTTGTGGGTAGGACCCAAAGGCCAGCCCGCTCTTCCGGAAGGAAAGCTAATGGCAGAGGTCCTATCACAGGCACACACACCGTCCCATGTGGGTCCCCATGCCATGATGGTCCATCTTCGAAGTTGGTGGCATCCCAGACTTTCGGACGTGGTCTGGAGATTCGTTGCGGATTGCGAGTCCTGCCAGAAATTTAATGCACGTCCTACGTTGAAGCCTAAGCCCGGCCTGTTTCAGCCGGCCCCGTGGCCGGGGGCCGAGGTGATCATTGATTTCACCGACATGAATACAAGAGTGAATGGTAAACGCTTTTTGCTTGTGTTGGTTGACGCTTACTCAGGCTGGCCCGAGGCGTATCCGTGCTCAAAGGAAGATTCTACTGCTGTGATCAAGGCTTTGATCACCCATTACATCCCCACGCATGGTTTTCCAGCCCTGATCCGCTCTGACAATGGTACACACTTTAACAACAAAGCCTTGGCCAAGGTGGAATCAATTCTGGGTTTGAAGCATCGATTCGGCTGTGTCTACCATCCTCAGAGCCAGGGCAAAGTTGAACGAATGAACCGGACGTTGAAGGAAAAACTGGCCAAAATTATGGCTCAAACAAAAATGAATTGGCTCCAAGCTCTTCCGCTTGCCTTGTTGTCTGTGCGCCAATCCGTTAACAGGCACACTGGATTTGCACCGTTTGAATTGATGACAGGTCGTCTAATGCCGGGACCAGCGACAACGCTCGTCCCGCCGGAGGATGTTACGGTACCAAATTTGTCTCATGCAGCATATTGGTCCTATTTGTCTGCTTTGGTGTCCAGTGTTTCTGCACAGATTGGAGAGAAAACCGCTGCAGCTGTGGCGGAGGGAGACGTGTCGGTGGATAATCAGCTCACACCATACGTGTACGTCCGAGTCGTCTCCAGAAAGTGGACGGAGCCCAGGTGGAAGGGCCCCTTTCGTGTCTTGGCCAGGACGTCTCACGCGGCCCAGCTCGACTTCAAAGGACGCCGGTGGTATCACTACACACACCTACGTCCGGCCCCAGAGTTTGTTCCGTCAGGATGAAGGTATTCTTGTTTGGCCGTGTCCCGGACCCGGCCAAAAGGGGGGTGACAGAAGGAGAAGGAGCAGCAATACGGAAAAGTAAAGGAGAGGGCTCGAAAGGATTTTTGGATTTTTCAGAATTAATTTTAGTAGTGCTATTTTTAGTAAGTTGTCTTTTTGTGTGGACATTGATGACAATTGATGAGACTATCCAGCAGAAAACGTCCCAGATTCAAATTTTACCCACTTATAAACAATACCGATGCAAAGGAGAAGTAGTTTTTGTGAACACAACAGAAGAGCTCTCACGAGAAGAACAGGAAGGTTTGAGACAGAGATGTGACAGCGGGAATTGGCAAATGCATGTCACATTGTCTAATTGGACAGAGACAAACCAAACGTTACAGGACAAATTGGAAAAGTACCAGAGAAGGGTGTGGAGGAAGCAAATTGAACAGGTAAGGGAAATATTGGATTTAGCCCCACCAGACAGAGAAGGGACATGTATTCACCAATGTAAAGGGGATGGACGGTTTGTAGTTGCTTCATGTCATGGAAAAGGTAAATTAACATACGGAGAAATGTGGTTGTTTTATTCTCAATGCTTAGGGGGTGAGTTTAGTTTGTCTTTGGTTGAGAGGGCATTGGGTAGTCACGGCATACAATTATTCACTCAGATGACGCAGATGGCGAGGAACGTAAGTCAAGGTAGGTTAAACGCTAAATTGAAAAACCTAGCCCCAATCATGGAACCGTTGTGGTACTGTAATGGAACGAGGTGCCACAAAACAAACAGTAACGTGTCTGAGTACCATTTAAAATCCCGGTCCAAAAGGCAAGTGGTGGCTGGGGTAACTCAGACACACCGGGGACTCTGCGAACCGGTTCAATCATTTAAATGGGGAATCCAGGTTTGCATCCCTAAAAACGTGACAGTACAAATTACCATACCGTTTGATAGTTTGGTAAACGGGCAGATTAGAGGACAGGATTATCGGGATTATGATTGGTATTTGACCAACGAGCTAGTTAACAGAGGTTGGAAAAACTTGGTATGGGACACCAAAGATTGGTATAAATCATGGGGAACTAGTGTTCAAGCGAAACAACATCAGCAAATGATAAAAAGGGGAAAAAACGCAGATAGGCATCACTTTGTGGGTTAATACTACGCAAGATTTACATTTAGGAAGACACACAGTGGGATGCTGGGGTTTCCAGTTAAACATATATGTGCATGGATACCCGTATTGGCAGGTGTTCCTATGTCAAGGTGAGGATGACAAACTGGAAAGGGCTCATCATGTCTGTGCTTGTTGCTGTGGCTATTTTTACTACAATTATGATGTTATGCGGTTGTTGTTGTGTTCCATGTATTAGATCACTCACTGTCCGGTTGATCGAGAAAACCGTTGGCCCGTTGCCACCGATGGGCCAATATACCCTGGTGGCTCAACATGAGCCGCGGGAGGAAGAAAGGACCGATAGCGCACTGGTAGATATTTGCTAGAGTCGCGGGTGATGACCTCATAAATGAGGTCATGAGAGGGAATAAAGGGAAATGTGCTTTCAGCAGTTAGCAAACATATTTTTCAAGGTTGTGTTAAACATATAATCATATCAATATAATATCTAGTATTGGGGGGAGGCTCGGTTGCAGTTTCCGCCAGTTCTGAGTTCCTCCCCCACGTGCTCCTCCTTTTGATGTCTTGGATGCCCTGGCTACAGAGGCGTTGCTACACTAAAGGAAGGGAGATAGTGGCTGTAGTAACGCTGATTAGAAAAGGAATGTAGTGTAGTGTGAATTGATCTTCTCGACCCCCACATTGGGAGTGCAGAGTCTGCTTTCTTCCCCCAACCAGTTGTCCTCTCCACAGGTGGCCGACTCCTGCTAAGTTTAACTTCTTAGTAAACTAACACAACACATAATAATAATAATATCTAACCTTACTTAAACCTTTCAGCACATATTAAGTAAATGTAAGGTAACTGATATACAGTTCCTTAAACGAACATTGAGTAAATATGGGATAACTTTAATGTGACTTCTTCAAACTGTATATAACCAATTTTGATCATCTACAATCTATGAATCAAAGCTACAGTTAACTAAAAGGAATGAAGTCCCTTTAAACTGACAAAGAACATTTCGCCTATGCAAAGAAGCTCTGCTCATTGTCATTGAAGACTTCTTACAAAACAAACACAAAAGTAACATAAGGACAGGAAGGAAACATAAGGCTGACGGGGATCAAAAGACATTCCTTGAACCAAATAGAAAGCATTTAGTTTAAAGGAGAGTCGTAAACTCATAAAATAAGGCCTCCTGATCTGGCAGGCCAAGGCTTCCCCCGAGATTATTCCAACAGATAACACCTCGAGGTCGGTGATCAAAGAACAATACCACGTCCAGGTGGTTGGGCTTCGAGAGGAAAACCCCCAACTCCTGACCACAGTGATGACACCTCGACGGGGAGGAGATGACCATCGACCAATCATCACACAATGTTTTGCATGCTTTAATATTCATATTGTGTTTCTTTAAAACTGGGCAACCCGGAAGAATGTGTCGTCTTTTGGTGGTCACAGAAACGCACGAGTTTTAGTGTGAGGGACCCGGGACCCAGGCCTGTATTAGAGCACTTTGTTAGGAATAAACATTTGGTAAATTTGGTCTGATTGATCTACTGGTCTTCTCTTTGACAGAACGAACTCGCAAAATTGTTAGGTGCGCCAGTGTGTGGATTAGGACATAGAAACTTGTGTTAAAGTTGATCGTAATTTGGAGTCAGATCAATAGCTAAAATCCGTATCCTAACAAGTGTTATGGAAAAAAAAGGCTGTTGGGGGCTAGGGAGTATCGAGTTGATCATTATACATGAAGAAATAACCAATTTCATCGTTTGGTTTATGTTTTACACGCGTTTTAAATTTTATTGCCGAAATCGCTTTTTCTCGCCGAGATAAGCACGTTTTCTGAAATGCCGCTCTCCCGTCACTCTGGTTAAAGTGTTATGAAAAAAAAGGCTGTTGGGGGCTAGGGAGTATCGAGTTGATCATTATACATGAAGAAATAACCAATTTCATCGTTTGGTTTATGTTTTACACGCGTTTTAAATTTTATTGCCGAAATCGCTTTTTCTCGCCGAGATAAGCACGTTTTCTGAAATGCCGCTCTCCCGTCACTCTGGTTAAAGTGTTATGAAAAAAAAGGCTGTTGGGGGCTAGGGAGTATCGAGTTGATCATTATACATGAAGAAATAACCAATTTCATCGTTTGGTTTATGTTTTACACGCGTTTTAAATTTTATTGCCGAAATCGCTTTTTCTCGCCGAGATAAGCACGTTTTCTGAAATGCCGCTCTCCCGTCACTCTGGTTAAAGTGTTATGAAAAAAAAGGCTGTTGGGGGCTAGGGAGTATCGAGTTGATCATTATACATGAAGAAATAACCAATTTCATCGTTTGGTTTATGTTTTACACGCGTTTTAAATTTTATTGCCGAAATCGCTTTTTCTCGCCGAGATAAGCACGTTTTCTGAAATGCCGCTCTCCCGTCACTCTGGTTAAAGTGTTATGAAAAAAAAGGCTGTTGGGGGCTAGGGAGTATCGAGTTGATCATTATACATGAAGAAATAACCAATTTCATCGTTTGGTTTATGTTTTACACGCGTTTTAAATTTTATTGCCGAAATCGCTTTTTCTCGCCGAGATAAGCACGTTTTCTGAAATGCCGCTCTCCCGTCACTCTGCTTAAAGTGTTATGAAAAAAAAGGCTGTTGGGGGCTAGGGAGTATCGAGTTGATCATTATACATGAAGAAATAACCAATTTCATCGTTTGGTTTATGTTTTACACGCGTTTTAAATTTTATTGCCGAAATCGCTTTTTCTCGCCGAGATAAGCACGTTTTCTGAAATGCCGCTCTCCCGTCACTCTGGTTAAAGTGTTATGAAAAAAAAGGCTGTTGGGGGCTAGGGAGTATCGAGTTGATCATTATACATGAAGAAATAACCAATTTCATCGTTTGGTTTATGTTTTACACGCGTTTTAAATTTTATTGCCGAAATCGCTTTTTCTCGCCGAGATAAGCACGTTTTCTGAAATGCCGCTCTCCCGTCACTCTGGTTAAAGTGTTATGAAAAAAAAGGCTGTTGGGAGCTAGGGAGTATCGAGTTGATCATTATACATGAAGAAATAACCAATTTCATCGTTTGGTTCATGTTTTACACGCGTTTGAAATTTTATTGCCGAAATCGCTTTTTCTCGCCGAGATAAGCACGTTTTCTGAAATGCCGCTCTCCCGTCACTCTGGTTAAAGTGTTATGAAAAAAAAGGCTGTTGGGGGCTAGGGAGTATCGAGTTGATCATTATACATGAAGAAATAACCAATTTCATCGTTTGGTTTATGTTTTACACGCGTTTTAAATTTTATTGCCGAAATCGCTTTTTCTCGCCGAGATAAGCACGTTTTCTGAAATGCCACTCTCCCGTCACTCTGGTTAAAGTGTTATGAAAAAAAAGGCTGTTGGGGGCTAGGGAGTATCGAGTTGATCATTATACATGAAGAAATAACCAATTTCATCGTTTGGTTTATGTTTTACACGCGTTTTAAATTTTATTGTCGAAATCGCTTTTTCTCGCCGAGATAAGCACGTTTTCTGAAATGCCGCTCTCCCGTCACTCTGGTTAAAGTGTTATGAAAAAAAAGGCTGTTGGGGGCTAGGGAGTATCGAGTTGATCATTATACATGAAGAAATAACCAATTTCATCGTTTGGTTTATGTTTTACACGCGTTTTAAATTTTATTGCCGAAATCGCTTTTTCTCGCCGAGATAAGCACGTTTTCTGAAATGCCGCTCTCCCGTCACTCTGGTTAAAGTGTTATGAAAAAAAAGGCTGTTGGGGGCTAGGGAGTATCGAGTTGATCATTATACATGAAGAAATAACCAATTTCATCGTTTGGTTTATGTTTTACACGCGTTTTAAATTTTATTGCCGAAATCGCTTTTTCTCGCCGAGATAAGCACGTTTTCTGAAATGCCGCTCTCCCGTCACTCTGGTTAAAGTGTTATGAAAAAAAAGGCTGTTGGGGGCTAGGGAGTATCGAGTTGATCATTATACATGAAGAAATAACCAATTTCATCGTTTGGTTTATGTTTTACACGCGTTTTAAATTTTATTGCCGAAATCGCTTTTTCTCGCCGAGATAAGCACGTTTTCTGAAATGCCGCTCTCCCGTCACTCTGGTTAAAGTGTTATGAAAAAAAAGGCTGTTGGGGGCTAGGGAGTATCGAGTTGATCATTATACATGAAGAAATAACCAATTTCATCGTTTGGTTTATGTTTTACACGCGTTTTAAATTTTATTGCCGAAATCGCTTTTTCTCGCCGAGATAAGCACGTTTTCTGAAATGCCGCTCTCCCGTCACTCTGGTTAAAGTGTTATGAAAAAAAAGGCTGTTGGGGGCTAGGGAGTATCGAGTTGATCATTATACATGAAGAAATAACCAATTTCATCGTTTGGTTTATGTTTTACACGCGTTTTAAATTTTATTGCCGAAATCGCTTTTTCTCGCCGAGATAAGCACGTTTTCTGAAATGCCGCTCTCCCGTCACTCTGCTTAAAGTGTTATGAAAAAAAAGGCTGTTGGGGGCTAGGGAGTATCGAGTTGATCATTATACATGAAGAAATAACCAATTTCATCGTTTGGTTTATGTTTTACACGCGTTTTAAATTTTATTGCCGAAATCGCTTTTTCTCGCCGAGATAAGCACGTTTTCTGAAATGCCGCTCTCCCGTCACTCTGGTTAAAGTGTTATGAAAAAAAAGGCTGTTGGGGGCTAGGGAGTATCGAGTTGATCATTATACATGAAGAAATAACCAATTTCATCGTTTGGTTTATGTTTTACACGCGTTTTAAATTTTATTGCCGAAATCGCTTTTTCTCGCCGAGATAAGCACGTTTTCTGAAATGCCGCTCTCCCGTCACTCTGGTTAAAGTGTTATGAAAAAAAAAGGCTGTTGGGGGCTAGGGAGTATCGAGTTGATCATTATACATGAAGAAATAACCAATTTCATCGTTTGGTTTATGTTTTACACGCGTTTTAAATTTTATTGCCGAAATCGCTTTTTCTCGCCGAGATAAGCACGTTTTCTGAAATGCCGCTCTCCCGTCACTCTGGTTAAAGTGTTATGAAAAAAAAAGGCTGTTGGGGGCTAGGGAGTATCGAGTTGATCATTATACATGAAGAAATAACCAATTTCATCGTTTGGTTTATGTTTTACACGCGTTTTAAATTTTATTGCCGAAATCGCTTTTTCTCGCCGAGATAAGCACGTTTTCTGAAATGCCGCTCTCCCGTCACTCTGGTTAAAGTGTTATGAAAAAAAAGGCTGTTGGGGGCTAGGGAGTATCGAGTTGATCATTATACATGAAGAAATAACCAATTTCATCGTTTGGTTTATGTTTTACACGCGTTTTAAATTTGATTGCCGAAATCGCTTTTTCTCGCCGAGATAAGCACGTTTTCTGAAATGCCGCTCTCCCGTCACTCTGGTTAAAGTGTTATGAAAAAAAAGGCTGTTGGGGGCTAGGGAGTATCGAGTTGATCATTATACATGAAGAAATAACCAATTTCATCGTTTGGTTTATGTTTTACACGCGTTTTAAATTTTATTGCCGAAATCGCTTTTTCTCGCCGAGATAAGCACGTTTTCTGAAATGCCGCTCTCCCGTCACTCTGGTTAAAGTGTTATGAAAAAAAAGGCTGTTGGGGGCTAGGGAGTATCGAGTTGATCATTATACATGAAGAAATAACCAATTTCATCGTTTGGTTTATGTTTTACACGCGTTTTAAATTTTATTGCCGAAATCGCTTTTTCTCGCCGAGATAAGCACGTTTTCTGAAATGCCGCTCTCCCGTCACTCTGGTTAAAGTGTTATGAAAAAAAAGGCTGTTGGGGGCTAGGGAGTATCGAGTTGATCATTATACATGAAGAAATAACCAATTTCATCGTTTGGTTTATGTTTTACACGCGTTTTAAATTTTATTGCCGAAATCGCTTTTTCTCGCCGAGATAAGCACGTTTTCTGAAATGCCGCTCTCCCGTCACTCTGGTTAAAGTGTTATGAAAAAAAGGCTGTTGGGGGCTAGGGAGTATCGAGTTGATCATTATACATGAAGAAATAACCAATTTCATCGTTTGGTTTATGTTTTACACGCGTTTTAAATTTTATTGCCGAAATCGCTTTTTCTCGCCGAGATAAGCACGTTTTCTGAAATGCCGCTCTCCCGTCACTCTGGTTAAAGTGTTATGAAAAAAAAGGCTGTTGGGGGCTAGGGAGTATCGAGTTGATCATTATACATGAAGAAATAACCAATTTCATCGTTTGGTTTATGTTTTACACGCGTTTTAAATTTTATTGCCGAAATCGCTTTTTCTCGTCGAGATAAGCACGTTTTCTGAAATGCCGCTCTCCCGTCACTCTGGTTAAAGTGTTATGAAAAAAAGGCTGTTGGGGGCTAGGGAGTATCGAGTTGATCATTAAACATGAAGAAATAACCAATTTCATCGTTTGGTTTATGTTTTACACGCGTTTTAAATTTTATTGCCGAAATCGCTTTTTCTCGCCGAGATAAGCACGTTTTCTGAAATGCCGCTCTCCCGTCACTCTGGTTAAAGTGTTATGAAAAAAAAGGCTGTTGGGGGCTAGGGAGTATCGAGTTGATCATTATACATGAAGAAATAACCAATTTCATCGTTTGGTTTATGTTTTACACGCGTTTTAAATTTTATTGCCGAAATCGCTTTTTCTCGCCGAGATAAGCACGTTTTCTGAAATGCCGCTCTCCCGTCACTCTGGTAAAAGTGTTATGAAAAAAAAGGCTGTTGGGGGCTAGGGAGTATCGAGTTGATCATTATACATGAAGAAATAACCAATTTCATCGTTTGGTTTATGTTTTACACGCGTTTTAAATTTTATTGCCGAAATCGCTTTTTCTCGCCGAGATAAGCACGTTTTCTGAAATGCCGCTCTCCCGTCACTCTGGTTAAAGTGTTATGAAAAAAAAGCCTGTTGGGGGCTAGGGAGTATCGAGTTGATCATTATACATGAAGAAATAACCAATTTCATCGTTTGGTTTATGTTTTACACGCGTTTTAAATTTTATTGCCGAAATCGCTTTTTCTCGCCGAGATAAGCACGTTTTCTGAAATGCCGCTCTCCCGTCACTCTGGTTAAAGTGTTATGAAAAAAAAGGCTGTTGGGGGCTAAGGAGTATCGAGTTGATCATTATACATGAAGAAATAACCAATTTCATCGTTTGGTTTATGTTTTACACGCGTTTTAAATTTTATTGCCGAAATCGCTTTTTTTCGCCGAGATAAGCACGTTTTCTGAAATGCCGCTCTCCCGTCACTCTGGTTAAAGTGTTAAGGAAAAAAAGGCTGATGGGGGCTAAGGAGTATCGAGTTGATCATTATACATGAAGAAATAACCAATTTCATCGTTTGGTTTATGTTTTACACGCGTTTTAAATTTTATTGCCGAAATCGCTTTTTCTCGCCGAGATAAGCACGTTTTCTGAAATGCCGCTCTCCCGTCACTCTGGTTAAAGTGTTATGAAAAAAAAGGCTGTTGGGGGCTAGGGAGTATCGAGTTGATCATTATACATGAAGAAATAACCAATTTCATCGTTTGGTTTATGTTTTACACGCGTTTTAAATTTTATTGCCGAAATCGCTTTTTCTCGCCGAGATAAGCACGTTTTCTGAAATGCCGCTCTCCCGTCACTCTGGTTAAAGTGTTATGAAAAAAAAGGCTGTTGGGGGCTAGGGAGTATCGAGTTGATCATTATACCTGAAGAAATAACCAATTTCATCGTTTGGTTTATGTTTTACACGCGTTTTAAATTTTATTGCCGAAATCGCTTTTTCTCGCCGAGATAAGCACGTTTTCTGAAATGCCGCTCTCCCGTCACTCTGGTTAAAGTGTTATGAAAAAAAAGGCTGTTGGGGGCTAGGGAGTATCGAGTTGATCATTATACATGAAGAAATAACCAATTTCATCGTTTGGTTTATGTTTTACACGCGTTTTAAATTTTATTGCCGAAATCGCTTTTTCTCGCCGAGATAAGCACGTTTTCTGAAATGCCGCTCTCCCGTCACTCTGGTGAAAGTGTTATGAAAAAAAAGGCTGTTGGGGGCTAGGGAGTATCGAGTTGATCATTATACATGAAGAAATAACCGATTTTATCGTTTGGTTTATGTTTTACACGCGTTTTAAATTTTATTGCCGAAATCGCTTTTTCACGCCGAGATAAGCACGTTTTCTGAAATGCCGCTCTCCCGTCACTCTGGTTAAAGTGTTAAGGAAAAAAAGGCTGTTGGGGGCTAGGGAGTATCGAGTTGATCATTATACATGAAGAAATAACCAATTTCATCGTTTGGTTTATGTTTTACACGCGTTTTAAATTTTATTGCAGAAATCGCTTTTTCTCGCCGAGATAAGCACGTTTTCTGAAATGCCGCTCTCCCGTCACTCTGGTTAAAGTGTTATGAAAAAAAAAGGCTGTTGGGGGCTAGGGAGTATCGAGTTGATCATTATACATGAAGAAATAACCAATTTCATCGTTTGGTTTATGTTTTACACGCGTTTTAAATTTTATTGCCGAAATCGCTTTTTCTCGCCGAGATAAGCACATTTTCTGAAATGCCGCTCTCCCGTCACTCTGGTTAAAGTGTTATGAAAAAAAAGCCTGTTGGGGGCTAGGGAGTATCGAGTTGATCATTATACATGAAGAAATAACCAATTTCATCGTTTGGTTTATGTTTTACACGCGTTTTAAATTTTATTGCCGAAATCGCTTTTTCTCGCCGAGATAAGCACGTTTTCTGAAATGCCGCTCTCCCGTCACTCTGGTTAAAGTGTTATGAATAAAAAGGCTGTTGGGGGCTAGGGAGTATCGAGTTGATCATTATACATGAAGAAATAACCAATTTCATCGTTTGGTTTATGTTTTACACGCGTTTTAAATTTTATTGCCGAAATCGCTTTTTCTCGCCGAGATAAGCACGTTTTCTGAAATGCCGCTCTCCCGTCACTCTGGTTAAAGTGTTATGAAAAAAAAGGCTGTTGGGGGCTAGGGAGTATCGAGTTGATCATTATACATGAAGAAATAACCAATTTCATCGTTTGGTTTATGTTTTACACGCGTTTTAAATTTTATTGCCGAAATCGATTTTTCTCGCCGAGATAAGCACGTTTTCTGAAATGCCGCTCTCCCGTCACTCTGGTTAAAGTGTTATGAAAAAAAAGGCTGTTGGGGGCTAGGGAGTATCGAGTTGATCATTATACCTGAAGAAATAACCAATTTCATCGTTTGGTTTATGTTTTACACGCGTTTTAAATTTTATTGCCGAAATCGCTTTTTCTCGCCGAGATAAGCACGTTTTCTGAAATGCCGCTCTCCCGTCACTCTGGTTAAAGTGTTATGAAAAAAAAGGCTGTTGGGGGCTAGGGAGTATCGAGTTGATCATTATACATGAAGAAATAACCAATTTCATCGTTTGGTTTATGTTTTACACGCGTTTTAAATTTTATTGCCGAAATCGCTTTTTCTCGCCGAGATAAGCACGTTTTCTGAAATGCCGCTCTCCCGTCACTCTGGTGAAAGTGTTATGAAAAAAAAGGCTGTTGGGGGCTAGGGAGTATCGAGTTGATCATTATACATGAAGAAATAACCGATTTTATCGTTTGGTTTATGTTTTACACGCGTTTTAAATTTTATTGCCGAAATCGCTTTTTCACGCCGAGATAAGCACGTTTTCTGAAATGCCGCTCTCCCGTCACTCTGGTTAAAGTGTTAAGGAAAAAAAGGCTGTTGGGGGCTAGGGAGTATCGAGTTGATCATTATACATGAAGAAATAACCAATTTCATCGTTTGGTTTATGTTTTACACGCGTTTTAAATTTTATTGCAGAAATCGCTTTTTCTCGCCGAGATAAGCACGTTTTCTGAAATGCCGCTCTCCCGTCACTCTGGTTAAAGTGTTAGGGAAAAAAAGGCTGATGGGGGCTAAGGAGTATCGAGTTGATCATTATACATGAAGAAATAACCAATTTCATCGTTTGGTTTATGTTTTACACGCGTTTTAAATTTTATTGCCGAAATCGCTTTTTCTCGCCGAGATAAGCACGTTTTCTGAAATGCCGCTCTCCCGTCACTCTGGTTAAAGTGTTATGAAAAAAAAGGCTGTTGGGGGCTAGGGAGTATCGAGTTGATCATTATACATGAAGAAATAACCAATTTCATCGTTTGGTTTATGTTTTACACGCGTTTTAAATTTTATTGCCGAAATCGTTTTTTCTCGCCGAGATAAGCACGTTTTCTGAAATGCCGCTCTCCCGTCACTCTGGTTAAAGTGTTATGAAAAAAAAGGCTGTTGGGGGCTAGGGAGTATCGAGTTGATCATTATACATGAAGAAATAACCAATTTCATCGTTTGGTTTATGTTTTACACGCGTTTTAAATTTTATTGCCGAAATCGCTTTTTCTCGCCGAGATAAGCACGTTTTCTGAAATGCCGCTCTCCCGTCACTCTGGTTAAAGTGTTATGAAAAAAAAGGCTGTTGGGGGCTAAGGAGTATCGAGTTGATCATTATACATGAAGAAATAACCAATTTCATCGTTTGGTTTATGTTTTACACGCGTTTTAAATTTTATTGCCGAAATCGCTTTTTTTCGCCGAGATAAGCACGTTTTCTGAAATGCCGCTCTCCCGTCACTCTGGTTAAAGTGTTAAGGAAAAAAAGGCTGATGGGGGCTAAGGAGTATCGAGTTGATCATTATACATGAAGAAATAACCAATTTCATCGTTTGGTTTATGTTTTACACGCGTTTTAAATTTTATTGCCGAAATCGCTTTTTCTCGCCGAGATAAGCACGTTTTCTGAAATGCCGCTCTCCCGTCACTCTGGTTAAAGTGTTATGAAAAAAAAGGCTGTTGGGGGCTAGGGAGTATCGAGTTGATCATTATACATGAAGAAATAACCAATTTCATCGTTTGGTTTATGTTTTACACGCGTTTTAAATTTTATTGCCGAAATCGCTTTTTCTCGCCGAGATAAGCACGTTTTCTGAAATGCCGCTCTCCCGTCACTCTGGTTAAAGTGTTATGAAAAAAAAGGCTGTTGGGGGCTAGGGAGTATCGAGTTGATCATTATACCTGAAGAAATAACCAATTTCATCGTTTGGTTTATGTTTTACACGCGTTTTAAATTTTATTGCCGAAATCGCTTTTTCTCGCCGAGATAAGCACGTTTTCTGAAATGCCGCTCTCCCGTCACTCTGGTTAAAGTGTTATGAAAAAAAAGGCTGTTGGGGGCTAGGGAGTATCGAGTTGATCATTATACATGAAGAAATAACCAATTTCATCGTTTGGTTTATGTTTTACACGCGTTTTAAATTTTATTGCCGAAATCGCTTTTTCTCGCCGAGATAAGCACGTTTTCTGAAATGCCGCTCTCCCGTCACTCTGGTGAAAGTGTTATGAAAAAAAAGGCTGTTGGGGGCTAGGGAGTATCGAGTTGATCATTATACATGAAGAAATAACCGATTTTATCGTTTGGTTTATGTTTTACACGCGTTTTAAATTTTATTGCCGAAATCGCTTTTTCACGCCGAGATAAGCACGTTTTCTGAAATGCCGCTCTCCCGTCACTCTGGTTAAAGTGTTAAGGAAAAAAAGGCTGTTGGGGGCTAGGGAGTATCGAGTTGATCATTATACATGAAGAAATAACCAATTTCATCGTTTGGTTTATGTTTTACACGCGTTTTAAATTTTATTGCAGAAATCGCTTTTTCTCGCCGAGATAAGCACGTTTTCTGAAATGCCGCTCTCCCGTCACTCTGGTTAAAGTGTTATGAAAAAAAAAGGCTGTTGGGGGCTAGGGAGTATCGAGTTGATCATTATACATGAAGAAATAACCAATTTCATCGTTTGGTTTATGTTTTACACGCGTTTTAAATTTTATTGCCGAAATCGCTTTTTCTCGCCGAGATAAGCACATTTTCTGAAATGCCGCTCTCCCGTCACTCTGGTTAAAGTGTTATGAAAAAAAAGCCTGTTGGGGGCTAGGGAGTATCGAGTTGATCATTATACATGAAGAAATAACCAATTTCATCGTTTGGTTTATGTTTTACACGCGTTTTAAATTTTATTGCCGAAATCGCTTTTTCTCGCCGAGATAAGCACGTTTTCTGAAATGCCGCTCTCCCGTCACTCTGGTTAAAGTGTTATGAATAAAAAGGCTGTTGGGGGCTAGGGAGTATCGAGTTGATCATTATACATGAAGAAATAACCAATTTCATCGTTTGGTTTATGTTTTACACGCGTTTTAAATTTTATTGCCGAAATCGCTTTTTCTCGCCGAGATAAGCACGTTTTCTGAAATGCCGCTCTCCCGTCACTCTGGTTAAAGTGTTATGAAAAAAAAGGCTGTTGGGGGCTAGGGAGTATCGAGTTGATCATTATACATGAAGAAATAACCAATTTCATCGTTTGGTTTATGTTTTACACGCGTTTTAAATTTTATTGCCGAAATCGATTTTTCTCGCCGAGATAAGCACGTTTTCTGAAATGCCGCTCTCCCGTCACTCTGGTTAAAGTGTTATGAAAAAAAAGGCTGTTGGGGGCTAGGGAGTATCGAGTTGATCATTATACCTGAAGAAATAACCAATTTCATCGTTTGGTTTATGTTTTACACGCGTTTTAAATTTTATTGCCGAAATCGCTTTTTCTCGCCGAGATAAGCACGTTTTCTGAAATGCCGCTCTCCCGTCACTCTGGTTAAAGTGTTATGAAAAAAAAGGCTGTTGGGGGCTAGGGAGTATCGAGTTGATCATTATACATGAAGAAATAACCAATTTCATCGTTTGGTTTATGTTTTACACGCGTTTTAAATTTTATTGCCGAAATCGCTTTTTCTCGCCGAGATAAGCACGTTTTCTGAAATGCCGCTCTCCCGTCACTCTGGTGAAAGTATTATGAAAAAAAAGGCTGTTGGGGGCTAGGGAGTATCGAGTTGATCATTATACATGAAGAAATAACCGATTTTATCGTTTGGTTTATGTTTTACACGCGTTTTAAATTTTATTGCCGAAATCGCTTTTTCACGCCGAGATAAGCACGTTTTCTGAAATGCCGCTCTCCCGTCACTCTGGTTAAAGTGTTAAGGAAAAAAAGGCTGTTGGGGGCTAGGGAGTATCGAGTTGATCATTATACATGAAGAAATAACCAATTTCATCGTTTGGTTTATGTTTTACACGCGTTTTAAATTTTATTGCAGAAATCGCTTTTTCTCGCCGAGATAAGCACGTTTTCTGAAATGCCGCTCTCCCGTCACTCTGGTTAAAGTGTTAGGGAAAAAAAGGCTGATGGGGGCTAAGGAGTATCGAGTTGATCATTATACATGAAGAAATAACCAATTTCATCGTTTGGTTTATGTTTTACACGCGTTTTAAATTTTATTGCCGAAATCGCTTTTTCTCGCCGAGATAAGCACGTTTTCTGAAATGCCGCTCTCCCGTCACTCTGGTTAAAGTGTTATGAAAAAAAAGGCTGTTGGGGGCTAGGGAGTATCGAGTTGATCATTATACATGAAGAAATAATCAATTTCATCGTTTGGTTTATGTTTTACACGCGTTTTAAATTTTATTGCCGAAATCGTTTTTTCTCGCCGAGATAAGCACGTTTTCTGAAATGCCGCTCTCCCGTCACTCTGGTTAAAGTGTTATGAAAAAAAAGGCTGTTGGGGGCTAGGGAGTATCGAGTTGATCATTATACCTGAAGAAATAACCAATTTCATCGTTTGGTTTATGTTTTACACGCGTTTTAAATTTTATTGCCGAAATCGCTTTTTCTCGCCGAGATAAGCACGTTTTCTGAAATGCCGCTCTCCCGTCACTCTGGTTAAAGTGTTATGAAAAAAAAGGCTGTTGGGGGCTAGGGAGTATCGAGTTGATCATTATACATGAAGAAATAACCAATTTCATCGTTTGGTTTATGTTTTACACGCGTTTTAAATTTTATTGCCGAAATCGCTTTTTCTCGCCGAGATAAGCACGTTTTCTGAAATGCCGCTCTCCCGTCACTCTGGTGAAAGTGTTATGAAAAAAAAGGCTGTTGGGGGCTAGGGAGTATCGAGTTGATCATTATACATGAAGAAATAACCGATTTTATCGTTTGGTTTATGTTTTACACGCGTTTTAAATTTTATTGCCGAAATCGCTTTTTCACGCCGAGATAAGCACGTTTTCTGAAATGCCGCTCTCCCGTCACTCTGGTTAAAGTGTTAAGGAAAAAAAGGCTGTTGGGGGCTAGGGAGTATCGAGTTGATCATTATACATGAAGAAATAACCAATTTCATCGTTTGGTTTATGTTTTACACGCGTTTTAAATTTTATTGCAGAAATCGCTTTTTCTCGCCGAGATAAGCACGTTTTCTGAAATGCCGCTCTCCCGTCACTCTGGTTAAAGTGTTATGAAAAAAAAAGGCTGTTGGGGGCTAGGGAGTATCGAGTTGATCATTATACATGAAGAAATAACCAATTTCATTGTTTGGTTTATGTTTTACACGCGTTTTAAATTTTATTGCCGAAATCGCTTTTTCTCGCCGAGATAAGCACATTTTCTGAAATGCCGCTCTCCCGTCACTCTGGTTAAAGTGTTATGAAAAAAAAGCCTGTTGGGGGCTAGGGAGTATCGAGTTGATCATTATACATGAAGAAATAACCAATTTCATCGTTTGGTTTATGTTTTACACGCGTTTTAAATTTTATTGCCGAAATCGCTTTTTCTCGCCGAGATAAGCACGTTTTCTGAAATGCCGCTCTCCCGTCACTCTGGTTAAAGTGTTATGAATAAAAAGGCTGTTGGGGGCTAGGGAGTATCGAGTTGATCATTATACATGAAGAAATAACCAATTTCATCGTTTGGTTTATGTTTTACACGCGTTTTAAATTTTATTGCCGAAATCGCTTTTTCTCGCCGAGATAAGCACGTTTTCTGAAATGCCGCTCTCCCGTCACTCTGGTTAAAGTGTTATGAAAAAAAAGGCTGTTGGGGGCTAGGGAGTATCGAGTTGATCATTATACATGAAGAAATAACCAATTTCATCGTTTGGTTTATGTTTTACACGCGTTTTAAATTTTATTGCCGAAATCGCTTTTTCTCGCCGAGATAAGCACGTTTTCTGAAATGCCGCTCTCCCGTCACTCTGGTTAAAGTGTTATGAAAAAAAGGCTGTTGGGGGCTAGGGAGTATCGAGTTGATCATTATACATGAAGAAATAACCAATTTGATCGTTTGGTTTATGTTTTACACGCGTTTTAAATTTTATTGCCGAAATCGCTTTTTCTCGCCGAGATAAGCACGTTTTCTGAAATGCCGCTCTCCCGTCACTCTGGTTAAAGTGTTATGAAAAAAAAGGCTGTTGGGGGCTAGGGAGTATCGAGTTGATCATTATACCTGAAGAAATAACCAATTTCATCGTTTGGTTTATGTTTTACACGCGTTTTAAATTTTATTGCCGAAATCGCTTTTTCTCGCCGAGATAAGCACGTTTTCTGAAATGCCGCTCTCCCGTCACTCTGGTTAAAGTGTTATGAAAAAAAAGGCTGTTGGGGGCTAGGGAGTATCGAGTTGATCATTATACATGAAGAAATAACCAATTTCATCGTTTGGTTTATGTTTTACACGCGTTTTAAATTTTATTGCCGAAATCGCTTTTTCTCGCCGAGATAAGCACGTTTTCTGAAATGCCGCTCTCCCGTCACTCTGGTGAAAGTGTTATGAAAAAAAAGGCTGTTGGGGGCTAGGGAGTATCGAGTTGATCATTATACATGAAGAAATAACCGATTTCATCGTTTGGTTTATGTTTTACACGCGTTTTAAATTTTATTGCCGAAATCGCTTTTTCACGCCGAGATAAGCACGTTTTCTGAAATGCCGCTCTCCCGTCACTCTGGTTAAAATGTTAAGGAAAAAAAGCCTGTTGGGGGCTAGGGAGTATCGAGTTGATCATTATACATGAAGAAATAACCAATTTCATCGTTTGGTTTATGTTTTACACGCGTTTTAAATTTTATTGCAGAAATCGCTTTTTCTCGCCGAGATAAGCACGTTTTCTGAAATGCCGCTCTCCCGTCACTCTGGTTAAAGTGTTATGAAAAAAAAAGGCTGTTGGGGGCTAGGGAGTATCGAGTTGATCATTATACATGAAGAAATAACCAATTTCATCGTTTGGTTTATGTTTTACACGCGTTTTAAATTTTATTGCCGAAATCGCTTTTTCTCGCCGAGATAAGCACATTTTCTGAAATGCCGCTCTCCCGTCACTCTGGTTAAAGTGTTATGAAAAAAAAGCCTGTTGGGGGCTAGGGAGTATCGAGTTGATCATTATACATGAAGAAATAACCAATTTCATCGTTTGGTTTATGTTTTACACGCGTTTTAAATTTTATTGCCGAAATCGCTTTTTCTCGCCGAGATAAGCACGTTTTCTGAAATGCCGCTCTCCCGTCACTCTGGTTAAAGTGTTATGAATAAAAAGGCTGTTGGGGGCTAGGGAGTATCGAGTTGATCATTATACATGAAGAAATAACCAATTTCATCGTTTGGTTTATGTTTTACACGCGTTTTAAATTTTATTGCCGAAATCGCTTTTTCTCGCCGAGATAAGCACGTTTTCTGAAATGCCGCTCTCCCGTCACTCTGGTTAAAGTGTTATGAAAAAAAAGGCTGTTGGGGGCTAGGGAGTATCGAGTTGATCATTATACATGAAGAAATAACCAATTTCATCGTTTGGTTTAAGTTTTACACGCGTTTTAAATTTTATTGCCGAAATCGCTTTTTCTCGCCGAGATAAGCACGTTTTCTGAAATGCCGCTCTCCCGTCACTCTGGTTAAAGTGTTATGAAAAAAAAAAGGCTGTTGGGGGCTAGGGAGTATCGAGTTGATCATTATACATGAAGAAATAACCAATTTCATCGTTTGGTTTATGTTTTACACGCGTTTTAA
This sequence comes from Syngnathus leptorhynchus, assembly GCF_054491065.1. Taxonomy (NCBI): domain Eukaryota; kingdom Metazoa; phylum Chordata; class Actinopteri; order Syngnathiformes; family Syngnathidae; genus Syngnathus; species Syngnathus leptorhynchus. The sequence goes on along the minus strand of NC_141212.1, from coordinate 7,963,750 downwards.
ATTTTATTGCCGAAATCGCTTTTTCTCGCCGAGATAAGCACGTTTTCTGAAATGCCGCTCTCCCGTCACTCTGGTTAAAGTGTTATGAAAAAAAAGGCTGTTGGGGGCTAGGGAGTATCGAGTTGATCATTATACATGAAGAAATAACCAATTTCATCGTTTGGTTTATGTTTTACACGCGTTTTAAATTTTATTGCCGAAATCGCTTTTTCTCGCCGAGATAAGCACGTTTTCTGAAATGCCGCTCTCCCGTCACTCTGGTTGAAGTGTTATGAAAAAAAAGGCTGTTGGGGGCTAGGGAGTATCGAGTTGATCATTATACATGAAGAAATAACCGATTTCATCGTTTGGTTTATGTTTTACACGCGTTTTAAATTTTATTGCCGAAATCGCTTTTTCTCGCCGAGATAAGCACGTTTTCTGAAATGCCGCTCTCCCGTCACTCTGGTTAAAGTGTTATGAAAAAAAAGGCTGTTGGGGGCTAGGGAGTATCGAGTTGATCATTATACATGAAGAAATAACCAATTTCATCGTTTGGTTTATGTTTTACACGCGTTTTAAATTTTATTGCCAAAATCGCTTTTTCTCGCCGAGATAAGCACGTTTTCTGAAATGCCGCTCTCCCGTCACTCTGGTTAAAGTGTTATGAAAAAAAAGGCTGTTGGGGGCTAGGGAGTATCGAGTTGATCATTATACATGAAGAAATAACCAATTTCATCGTTTGATTTATGTTTTACACGCGTTTTAAATTTTATTGCCGAAATCGCTTTTTCTCGCCGAGATAAGCACGTTTTCTGAAATGCCGCTCTCCCGTCACTCTGGTTAAAGTGTTATGAAAAAAAAGGCTGTTGGGGGCTAGGGAGTATCGAGTTGATCATTATACATGAAGAAATAACCAATTTCATCGTTTGGTTTATGTTTTACACGCGTTTTAAATTTTATTGCCGAAATCGCTTTTTCTCGCCGAGATAAGCACGTTTTCTCAAATGCCGCTCTCCCATCACTCTGGTTAAAGTGTTATGAAAAAAAAGGCTGTTGGGGGCTAGGGAGTATCGAGTTGATCATTATACATGAAGAAATAACCAATTTCATCGTTTGGTTTATGTTTTACACGCGTTTTAAATTTTATTGCCGAAATCGCTTTTTCTCGCCGAGATAAGCACGTTTTCTGAAATGCCGCTCTCCCGTCACTCTGGTTAAAGTGTTATGAAAAAAAAGGCTGTTGGGGGCTAGGGAGTATCGAGTTGATCATTATACATAAAGAAATAACCAATTTCATCGTTTGGTTTATGTTGTACACGCGTTTTAAATTTTATTGCCGAAATCGCTTTTTCTCGCCGAGATAAGCACGTTTTCTGAAATGCCGCTCTCCCGTCACTCTGGTTAAAGTGTTATGAAAAAAAAGGCTGTTGGGGTATCGAGTTGATCATTATACATGAAGAAATAACCAATTTCATCGTTTGGTTTATGTTTTACACGCGTTTTAAATTTTATTGCCGAAATCGGTTTTTCTCGCCGAGATAAGCACGTTTTCTGAAATGCCGCTCTCCCGTCACTCTGGTTAAAGTGTTATGAAAAAAAAGGCTGTTGGGGGCTAGGGAGTATCGAGTTGATCATTATACATGAAGAAATAACCAATTTCATCGTTTGGTTTATGTTTTACACGCGTTTTAAATTTTATTGCCGAAATCGCTTTTTCTCGCCGAGATAAGCACGTTTTCTGAAATGCCGCTCTCCCGTCACTCTGGTTAAAGTGTTATGAAAAAAAAAGGCTGTTGGGGGCTAGGGAGTATCGAGTTGATCATTATACATGAAGAAATAACCAATTTCATCGTTTGGTTTATGTTTTACACGCGTTTTAAATTTTATTGCCGAAATCGCTTTTTCTCGCCGAGAAAGGCACGTTTTCTGAAATGCCGCTCTCCCGTCACTCTGGTTAAAGTGTTATGAAAAAAAAGGCTGTTGGGGGCTAGGGAGTATCGAGTTGATCATTATACATGAAGAAATAACCAATTTCATCGTTTGGTTTATGTTTTACACGCGTTTTAAATTTTATTGCCGAAATCGCTTTTTCTCGCCGAGATAAGCACGTTTTCTGAAATGCCACTCTCCCGTCACTCTGGTTAAAGTGTTATGAAAAAAAAGGCTGTTGGGGGCTAGGGAGTATCGAGTTGATCATTATACATGAAGAAATAACCAATTTCATCGTTTGGTTTATGTTTTACACGCGTTTTAAATTTTATTGCCAAAATCGCTTATTCTCGCCGAGATAAGCACGTTTTCTGAAATGCCGCTCTCCCGTCACTCTGGTTAAAGTGTTATGAAAAAAAAGGCTGTTGGGGTATCGAGTTGATCATTATACATGAAGAAATAACCAATTTCATCGTTTGGTTTATGTTTTACACGCGTTTTAAATTTTATTGCCGAAATCGCTTTTTCTCGCCGAGATAAGCACATTTTCTGAAATGCCGCTCTCCCGTCACTCTGGTTAAAGTGTTATGAAAAAAAAGGCTGTTGGGGGCTAGGGAGTATCGAGTTGATCATTATACATGAAGAAATAACCAATTTCATCGTTTGGTTTATGTTTTACACGCGTTTTAAATTTTATTGCCGAAATCGGTTTTTCTCGCCGAGATAAGCACGTTTTCTGAAATGCCGCTCTCCCGTCACTCTGGTTAAAGTGTTATGAAAAAAAAAGGCTGTTGGGGGCTAGGGAGTATCGAGTTGATCATTATACATGAAGAAATAACCAATTTCATCGTTTGGTTTATGTTTTACACGCGTTTTAAATTTTATTGCCGAAATCGCTTTTTCTCGCCGAGATAAGCACGTTTTCTGAAATGCCGCTCTCCCGTCACTCTGGTTAAAGTGTTATGAAAAAAAAGGCTGTTGGGGGCTAGGGAGTATCGAGTTGATCATTATACATGAAGAAATAACCAATTTCATCGTTTGGTTTAAGTTTTACACGCGTTTTAAATTTTATTGCCGAAATCGCTTTTTCTCGCCGAGATAAGCACGTTTTCTGAAATGCCGCTCTCCCGTCACTCTGGTTAAAGTGTTATGAAAAAAAAAGGCTGTTGGGGGCTAGGGAGTATCGAGTTGATCATTATACATGAAGAAATAACCAATTTCATCGTTTGGTTTATGTTTTACATGCGTTTTAAATTTTATTGCCGAAATCGCTTTTTCTCGCCGAGATAAGCACGTTTTCTGAAATGCCGCTCTCCCGTCACTCTGGTTAAAGTGTTATGAAAAAAAAGGCTGTTGGGGGCTAGGGAGTATCGAGTTGATCATTATACATGAAGAAATAACCAATTTCATCGTTTGGTTTATGTTTTACACGCGTTTTAAATTTTATTGCCGAAATCGCTTTTTCTCGCCGAGATAAGCACGTTTTCTGAAATGCCGCTCGCCCGTCACTCTGGTTAAAGTGTTATGAAAAAAAGGCTGTTGGGGGCTAGGGAGTATCGAGTTGATCATTATACATGAAGAAATAACCAATTTCATCGTTTGGTTTATGTTTTACACGCGTTTTAAATTTTATTGCCGAAATCGCTTTTTCTCGCCGAGATAAGCACGTTTTCTGAAATGCCGCTCTCCCGTCACTCTGGTTAAAGTGTTATAAAAAAAAGGCTGTTGGGGGCTAGGGAGTATCGAGTTGATCATTATACATGAAGAAATAACCAATTTCATCGTTTGGTTTATGTTGTACACGCATTTTAAATTTTATTGCCGAAATCGCTTTTTCTCGCCGAGATAAGCACGTTTTCTGAAATGCCGCTCTCCCGTCACTCTGGTTAAAGTGTTATGAAAAAAAAGGCTGTTGGGGGCTAGGGAGTATCGAGTTGATCATTATACATGAAGAAATAACCAATTTCATCGTTTGGTTTATGTTTTACACGCGTTTTAAATTTTATTGCCGAAATCGCTTTTTCTCGCCGAGATAAGCACGTTTTCTGAAATGCCGCTCTCCCGTCACTCTGGTTAAAGTGTTATGAAAAAAAAGGCTGTTGGGGGCTAGGGAGTATCGAGTTGATCATTATACATGAAGAAATAACCAATTTCATCGTTTGGTTTATGTTTTACACGCGTTTTAAATTTTATTGCCGAAATCGCTTTTTCTCGCCGAGATAAGCACGTTTTCTGAAATGCCGCTCTCCCGTCACTCTGGTTAAAGTGTTATGAAAAAAAAAGGCTGTTGGGGGCTAGGGAGTATCGAGTTGATCATTATACATGAAGAAATAACCAATTTCATCGTTTGGTTTATGTTTTACACGCGTTTTAAATTTTATTGCCGAAATCGCTTTTTCTCGCCGAGAAAGGCACGTTTTCTGAAATGCCGCTCTCCCGTCACTCTGGTTAAAGTGTTATGAAAAAAAAGGCTGTTGGGGGCTAGGGAGTATCGAGTTGATCATTATACATGAAGAAATAACCAATTTCATCGTTTGGTTTATGTTTTACACGCGTTTTAAATTTTATTGCCGAAATCGGTTTTTCTCGCCGAGATAAGCACGTTTTCTGAAATGCCGCTCTCCCGTCACTCTGGTTAAAGTGTTATGAAAAAAAAGGCTGTTGGGGGCTAGGGAGTATCGAGTTGATCATTATACATGAAGAAATAACCAATTTCATCGTTTGGTTTATGTTTTACACGCGTTTTAAATTTTATTGCCGAAATCGCTTTTTCTCGCCGAGATAAGCACGTTTTCTGAAATGCCGCTCTCCCGTCACTCTGGTTAAAGTGTTATGAAAAAAAAGGCTGTTGGGGGCTAGGGAGTATCGAGTTGATCATTATACATGAAGAAATAACCAATTTCATCGTTTGGTTTATGTTTTACACGCGTTTTAAATTTTATTGCCGAAATCGCTTTTTCTCGCCGAGATAAGCACGTTTTCTGAAATGCCGCTCTCCCATCACTCTGGTTAAAGTGTTATAAAAAAAAAGCTGTTGGGGGCTAGGGAGTATCGAGTTGATCATTATACATGAAGAAATAACCAATTTCATCGTTTGGTTTATGTTTTACACGCGTTTTAAATTTTATTGCCGAAATCGCTTTTTCTCGCCGAGATAAGCACGTTTTCTGAAATGCCGCTCTCCCGTCACTCTGGTTAAAGTGTTATGAAAAAAAAAGGCTGTTGGGGGCTAGGGAGTATCGAGTTGATCATTATACATGAAGAAATAACCAATTTCATCGTTTGGTTTATGTTGTACACGCGTTTTAAATTTTATTGCCGAAATCGCTTTTTCTCGCCGAGATAAGCACGTTTTCTGAAATGCCGCTCTCCCGTCACTCTGGTTAAAGTGTTATGAAAAAAAAGGCTGTTGGGGGCTAGGGAGTATCGAGTTGATCATTATACATGAAGAAATAACCAATTTCATCGTTTGGTTTATGTTTTACACGCGTTTTAAATTTTATTGCCGAAATCGCTTTTTCTCGCCGAGATAAGCACGTTTTCTGAAATGCCGCTCTCCCGTCACTCTGGTTAAAGTGTTATGAAAAAAAAGGCTGTTGGGGGCTAGGGAGTATCGAGTTGATCATTATACATGAAGAAATAACCAATTTCATCGTTTGGTTTATGTTTTACACGCGTTTTAAATTTTATTGCCGAAATCGCTTTTTCTCGCCGAGATAAGCACGTTTTCTGAAATGCCGCTCTCCCGTCACTCTGGTTAAAGTGTTATGAAAAAAAAAGGCTGTTGGGGGCTAGGGAGTATCGAGTTGATCATTATACATGAAGAAATAACCAATTTCATCGTTTGGTTTATGTTTTACACGCGTTTTAAATTTTATTGCCGAAATCGCTTTTTCTCGCCGAGATAAGCACGTTTTCTGAAATGCCGCTCTCCCGTCACTCTGGTTAAAGTGTTATGGAAAAAAAAGGCTGTTGGGGGCTAGGGAGTATCGAGTTGATCATTATACATGAAGAAATAACCAATTTCATCGTTTGGTTTATGTTTTACACGCGTTTTAAATTTTATTGCCGAAATCGCTTTTTCTCGCCGAGATAAGCACGTTTTCTGAAATGCCGCTCTCCCGTCACTCTGGTTAAAGTGTTTTGAAAAAAAAGGCTGTTGGGGGCTAGGGAGTATCGAGTTGATCATTATACATGAAGAAATAACCAATTTCATCGTTTGGTTTATGTTTTACACGCGTTTTAAATTTTAATGCCGAAATCGCTTTTTCTCGCCGAGATAAGCACGTTTTCTGAAATGCCGCTCTCCCGTCACTCTGGTTAAAGTGTTATGAAAAAAAAGGCTGTTGGGGGCTAGGGAGTATCGAGTTGATCATTATACATGAAGAAATAACCAATTTCATCGTTTGGTTTATGTTTTACACGCGTTTTAAATTTTATTGCCGAAATCGCTTTTTCTCGCCGAGATAAGCACGTTTTCTGAAATGCCGCTCTCCCGTCACTCTGGTTAAAGTGTTATGAAAAAAAAGGCTGTTGGGGGCTAGGGAGTATCGAGTTGATCATTATACATGAAGAAATAACCAATTTCATCGTTTGGTTTATGTTTTACACGCGTTTTAAATTTTATTGCCGAAATCGCTTTTTCTCGCCGAGATAAGCACGTTTTCTGAAATGCCGCTCTCCCGTCACTCTGGTTAAAGTGTTATGAAAAAAAAGGCTGTTGGGGGCTAGGGAGTATCGAGTTGATCATTATACATGAAGAAATAACCAATTTCATCGTTTGGTTTATGTTTTACACGCGTTTTAAATTTTATTGCCGAAATCGCTTTTTCTCGCCGAGATAAGCACGTTTTCTGAAATGCCGCTCTCCCGTCACTCTGGTTAAAGTGTTATGAAAAAAAAAGGCTGTTGGGGGCTAGGGAGTATCGAGTTGATCATTATACATGAAGAAATAACCAATTTCATCGTTTGGTTTATGTTTTACACGCGTTTTAAATTTTATTGCCGAAATCGCTTTTTCTCGCCGAGAAAGGCACGTTTTCTGAAATGCCGCTCTCCCGTCACTCTGGTTAAAGTGTTATGAAAAAAAAGGCTGTTGGGCGCTAGGGAGTATCGAGTTGATCATTATACATGAAGAAATAACCAATTTCATCGTTTGGTTTATGTTTTACACGCGTTTTAAATTTTATTGCCGAAATCGCTTTTTCTCGCCGAGATAAGCACGTTTTCTGAAATGCCGCTCTCCCGTCACTCTGGTTAAAGTGTTATGAAAAAAAAAAGGCTGTTGGGGGCTAGGGAGTATCGAGTTGATCATTATACATGAAGAAATAACCAATTTCATCGTTTGGTTTATGTTTTACACGCGTTTTAAATTTTATTGCCGAAATCGCTTTTTCTCGCCGAGATAAGCACGTTTTCTGAAATGCCGCTCTCCCGTCACTGTGGTTAAAGTGTTATGAAAAAAAAGGCTGTTGGGGGCTAGGGAGTATCGAGTTGATCATTATACATGAAGAAATAACCAATTTCATCGTTTGGTTTATGTTTTACACGCGTTTTAAATTTTATTGCCGAAATCGCTTTTTCTCGCCGAGATAAGCACGTTTTCTGAAATGCCGCTCTCCCGTCACTCTGGTTAAAGTGTTATAAAAAAAAAAAGGCTGTTGGGGGCTAGGGAGTATCGAGTTGATCATTATACATGAAGAAATAACCAGTTTCATCGTTTGGTTTATGTTTTACACGCGTTTTAAATTTTATTGCCGAAATCGCTTTTTCTCGCCGAGATAAGCACGTTTTCTGAAATGCCGCTCTCCCGTCACTCTGGTTAAAGTGTTATGAAAAAAAAGGCTGTTGGGGGCTAGGGAGTATCGAGTTGATCATTATACATGAAGAAATAACCAATTTCATCGTTTGGTTTATGTTTTACACGCGTTTTAAATTTTATTGCCGAAATCGCTTTTTCTCGCCGAGATAAGCACGTTTTCTGAAATGCCGCTCTCCCGTCACTCTGGTTAAGTGTTATGAAAAAAAAGGCTGTTGGGGGCTAGGGAGTATCGAGTTGATCATTATACATGAAGAAATAACCAATTTCATCGTTTGGTTTATGTTTTACACGCGTTTTAAATTTTATTGCCGAAATCGCTTTTTCTCGCCGAGATAAGCACGTTTTCTGAAATGCCGCTCTCCCGTCACTCTGGTTAAAGTGTTATAAAAAAAAGGCTGTTGGGGGCTAGGGAGTATCGAGTTGATCATTATACATGAAGAAATAACCAATTTCATCGTTTGGTTTATGTTTTACACGCGTTTTAAATTTTATTGCCGAAATCGCTTTTTCTCGCCGAGATAAGCACGTTTTCTGAAATGCCGCTCTCCCGTCACTCTGGTTAAAGTGTTATGAAAAAAAAAGGCTGTTGGGGGCTAGGGAGTATCGAGTTGATCATTATACATGAAGAAATAACCAATTTCATCGTTTGGTTTATGTTGTACACGCGTTTTAAATTTTATTGCCGAAATCGCTTTTTCTCGCCGAGATAAGCACGTTTTCTGAAATGCCGCTCTCCCGTCACTCTGGTTAAAGTGTTATGTAAAAAAAGGCTGTTGGGGGCTAGGGAGTATCGAGTTGATCATTATACATGAAGAAATAACCAATTTCATCGTTTGGTTTATGTTTTATACGCGTTTTAAATTTTATTGCCGAAATCGCTTTTTCTCGCCGAGAAAGGCACGTTTTTTGAAATGCCGCTCTCCCGTCACTCTGGTTAAAGTGTTATGAAAAAAAAGGCTGTTGGGGGCTAGGGAGTATCGAGTTGATCATTATACATGAAGAAATAACCAATTTCATCGTTTGGTTTATGTTTTACACGCGTTTTAAATTTTATTGCCGAAATCGCTTTTTCTCGCCGAGATAAGCACGTTTTCTGAAATGCCGCTCTCCCGTCACTCTGGTTAAAGTGTTATGAAGAAAAAGGCTGTTGGGGGCTAGGGAGTATCGAGTTGCTCATTATACATAAAGAAATAACCAATTTCATCGTTTGGTTTATGTTTTACACGCGTTTTAAATTTTATTGCCGAAATCGCTTTTTCTCGCCGAGATAAGCACGTTTTCTGAAATGCCGCTCTCCCGTCACTCTGGTTAAAGTGTTATGAAAATAAAGGCTGTTGGGGGCTAGGGAGTATCGAGTTGATCATTATACATGAAGAAATAACCAATTTCATCGTTTGGTTTATGTTTTACACGCGTTTTAAATTTTATTGCCGAAATCGCTTTTTCTCGCCGAGATAAGCACGTTTTCTGAAATGCCGCTCTCCCGTCACTCTGGTTAAAGTGTTATGAAAAAAAAGGCTGTTGGGGGCTAGGGAGTATCGAGTTGATCTTTATACATGAAGAAATAACCAATTTCATCGTTTGGTTTATGTTTTACACGCGTTTTAAATTTTATTGCCGAAATCGCTTTTTCTCGCCGAGATAAGCACGTTTTCTGAAATGCCGCTCTCCCGTCACTCTGGTTAAAGTGTTATGAAAAAAAAGGCTGTTGTGGGCTAGGGAGTATTGAGTTGATCATTATATATGAAGAAATAACCAATTTCATCGTTTGGTTTATGTTTTACACGCGTTTTAAATTTTATTGCCGAAATCGCTTTTTCTCGCCGAGATAAGCACGTTTTCTGAAATGCCGCTTTCCCGTCACTCTGGTTAAAGTGTTATGAAAAAAAAGGCTGTTGGGGGCTAGGGAGTATCGAGTTGATCATTATACATGAAGAAATAACCAATTTCATCGTTTGGTTTATGTTTTACACGCGTTTTAAATTTTATTGCCGAAATCGCTTTTTCTCGCCGAGATAAGCACGTTTTCTGAAATGCCGCTCTCCCGTCCCTCTGGTTAAAGTGTTATGAAAAAAAGGCTGTTGTTTGTATCCATACTTCTTGTAGCAATGTCTGCAAAAGAAAGCATGGTCAATGTGTTTTTTCACATGACTAGGCCATCATAGTCGTCTCCATTTGATGGCTCTAGCCGTCTCCTTAGGGGGGTGATGATCAGACAGGATGGAGCCGTTGGTGGAGGTAAGTTGGGGCATATTGGTGGAGGTAAGTTGGGGCATATTTATGTATTTTGGTTGTTTTTTTTTTTTTTTTTTGGGTTGTATCCATGCTTCTTGTAGCAATGTCTGCAAAAGAAAGCATGGTCAATATGTTTTTTCACATTACTAGACCACCGTGGCCGTCTCCATTTGATTGTCTCCGTTTCTGCGTTGGTGTTGATGGCTCTAGCCGCCTTCTTAGGGGGGTTGATGATCAGACAGGATGGAGCCGTCGTATGAGTCGTCAATGTGCAAATTGTTGAAGGTGTCTCAAGACAAACCGTCTCCGTCAACCATTAGCTTTAGCAGAGCGTTCTAGTGCAGGTTGTATCTCTGATAGTTATAATTTGTTTAGATGGGTTTATGGAAGTTGTGTAAGTTAATGGCATTTCCTGACTAAAAAACATGTGATACAGAGAGGTGTGGTTTGAAAAGGGGTGGGACCGGTAGCATCTATATTACGGCTCGCTTGAGGGGTGAGTTCACAGAAAAAATTTAAGCTAAAGCTACGCTGCTAAACTACAAACCTGAAGATCGGATCATGATTGCGGAAACACCGGTCAGCATCCACCTATGCCACAAAGGCTCAGCTGGACTTGCAGATGCTCCCAAGAGGAAGAAAATGTTTCTCCAACGTGTACAGAGGCCTCCTACAGAGAAGCTTGAGCAAAACTGGCGCTTAACACCGGAGGCCGTGTGGGGATTTAGATTTTCTTACGAGGTTGGTGAGATTTCATTCTACATGAGGGACGAAGCCCTGCCAGGAGCACCCAACGTCTGCAGGTTTGACGATGCAAGCACAGCATGTGGTGATGACAGCTCAAAAGGATCTTTGAACTCAAACGACTGGGCCATCGTAAGTGAGCTGGCACCCAGAGTGATGGAAGATTTTCTTGATGAGTATGGAACGCAGGGCGAGTTGTACATCACTTGGGTATCAAGGATTACAGCGAGCGGGAAATGTTTTTTACGTCTTAAAGTTTCTCCTCAAACTATTGATGGCCCGGAAGATGGGGAGGTGAATGAAATACTGTATTTCGCCATACAAGTGTTTAGCAGTGAATGTGGGATTTTTCAGACATTATTGAATATACCGCTTTCTGAATGGTATCAAAGAATGGAAGGCTGTGGAGACACTATTTTGGAACTCTTTCTTTCTAGCCGTGCTTGGGTCAACATTGTAGGAGTGAAGCGGAGGTTAGTTTTAGACTAAATTAACTTTAAACTGTTCAAAAAACTCTCCCCAAATCACACCTCTACACCCCCCACCTCCGCAACCCCCCTCCTTCACCTCTTGTCATAGAAAGGCGGGATCGTAGTCATTAGCATACCTGTGTAAATTGTATAAGAGAGGTCATGATCGTATGGCCCGTCCCACAAGTCTTCCCAAGCCGTCACAGCTCAACCATCTAAGAGAGACCGAAGATTGAAAGCAGCGATGCCTCAAAGAAGACCAGCAAGACGACTTCTGCCGAGTTTTCCTGCCATGGAGAATGGTCCAGGAGAAAAGACTTCCAGAGGTGTGCAGACTGTGCCTGATTGTACAGTTACACTCTGGTCTACTCCTGACAGCTCCGACACAGAGTCGGGTCTGGGGAGCATATCACCAAACTCAGAAGGACCAAGCACCAGCTTATCCGTGTCTACAACGAGGCCGCAGCCAGAGAGACCGAGCGTCGACTTTTCAACAGCTGCAACGAGGCCGAGCGTGTCACCTTCAGCTATGGGGCTGCCTCTCATCACGTCTGCAGCTGTATCCCCGTCGCTATTGCAGCAAACCGACCTGGAGGCAAAGGTGTACGCACAAGCCAGCCGATTCTACCGTCTCTTCCCAGGACCCGGCGTCATTTTGCCATCATCATCATCAGCCTTCGACGCATTTGGCAGTCCTGCAAGCCCCCCACAGCCATCACCACAGAGAGGTGACGGACCACGATATGCAACAGCGGAGGAGGAGTTTTGGTCAGCGTCTCCTTCCGTAGAGCTGTTTGACAACGCATGCATCTCATATCCGATAGCTGGTATGTACCTGGCGCCATTAACGGGGGGTGACGTGACACATGTGCTCAGTCCAGACCAGGGCACCATGGTAGCCGGTGACTGTGGTTTTGCTGGCTATGAGGATGCCGTTGCGAGCCAACCCGTAAGGCCCGATGACCAACACCCCGTCATGGACCCTACAATGGCCGGGGAGCTCACGTCAACAGAGGACATGGATATAGGATGGTACCTTGATATCCTGGAACAACCTACAACGACAGAGGCCTGCAACAACCGACCAAAGGAGTTTGTCCCGCTGGGTGAGGATGCTGACTGGGATGAATTCGCTATGAAAATACCACAATTACCCTGGTTAGTAGTTGAAGATTACATGCGTGTCAAACTTTTTATTGTTCATCTTCTGTACAATACATTGATGGAGCATGCTAAGGAGACGTGTGACGGTTTTATTCTTGATGATCTGAGTCAAATGCATCATACCTGCCTATATGTTGAAGAGAGCTACTTTTATTTTTACAATAATTACGCTAAGGTAATGGCTGAACTATGCAACACGAATTTTCTCCACACATTATCGACCATGCTTTACTATTTCAATACAGCAGCCCCTCTTAAAACCATCCGCAGTACAGCTACATTCATTTTACAAGAGTTGGCCCCAGAGTGCAGTATCTTCACGCGATTAAGGGCTATAAAAAAAGAATATAAAGCTATTGTGGAATTGACCGAATCAGACATTGATCTTCTATTCAGAACTTTTGGAAAGCGAGAATGGGTAACATTATCAGAAAAATGATTGTGAAATATTACTACCGTATCCAAAATTGGACAGATATTCTAGAGAAAGTCATCTCACAAAACAATGTCAATGATGTTTCTCTCCAGAAAATGCTTGCATTCATGTCAAAAGTCCGATCGCTGTCAGAATCATTGTTTCAAACACCATGGGACAATTTAGTCATCCACTCTGTCATGTCAAGTTTAGCAGGTTTGTCTGAAAAAATGAACTGTATTCTTAATGTGTGGACTCAAATCGGTGTAGGGCAATTGATGACTGTTTTGACTTTGTTTACAGATTGTGTTAAATTTCACATACAAAACAATATGCCAATTGATATTACAGGAGAGTTAAAGAGATTTAAAAATCTAATTGAGTCAAAGGTTTCCCCCTCTGTATTATATACTCTGATCAGTGTTTTTACTCAATAGTGTTTTAATAATGTGACCTGATTGCTTTTTACTCCTTAGTAGTGGGTTTTTTTTGGGTTGTTGTTTTTTTAAATAAAAGTGTATTATGTTTTTTATACACTAATGTGATCTGATTGTTGTTTCTTTTAAACACTAATGTGATCTGATTGGTTTTCTATGTTCAATCTATTAAAAAAAAAAGAAAAAAAGCGTTTCTGTGTGTTTCATTAATCCCACCACACGCCGATTTGCATCATAACAAACCTAACAATGCCTCGGAAGAGATGTCTCGAGAGAGTCTATTATAATGCTAAGAATCCAGGTAGTTTCGGTGGTCCAGAGCGTTTACATAGAGCAGCGGTTGTTAGCTGTAAAAACATTAATATTAAAAAAGTGAAAGCATTTTTATCACAACAAGACACCTATAGTCTGCATAAACCGGTCAGAATAAACTTTCCTAGAAACCGAGTTTTTGTCAGAGCCCCAAAAAGACAATTTCAAGCAGATCTGTGTGATATGCAATCGTTTGCCCGGTACAACGACGGCTATAAGTATATTTTAACCGTGATTGATATTTTCACAAAGTATGCATATGCTCGAGTTTTGAAAGCTAAAACAGGAGCGCATGTTACAAAGGCATTTGAATCTGTCTTATCAGATAGCGGTGCTCCTTTACGACTCCAGACAGATAAGGGAAAAGAATTCTTCAACAAGCCCTTCCAAAAATTAATGACCCACAGTAATATCCAGCACTTTTCAACGTCTTCAGATACGAAAGCGCAAACTGTGGAGAGATTCAACAAAACACTAAAAACACGCATGTGGAGATATTTTACAGCTAAAAATACACATAGGTACGTGGACGTGATTGCGAGCCTTCTAACCAGCTATAACAACAGCTATCACACCAGTATAAAAATGGCCCCAAGTGCCGTCACCGTTGGTAACATAGATACTGTGTTCCGGCATCTGTATGGAAATGCTCCTATCCGTCATGAAAAAAAGCCCCGTTTTGCCCCGGGGGAAATTGTGAGGATTTCCAAATTAAGAGGGGTTTTTGATAAGGCATACCTGCAGAGTTTTAGTGATGAGGTATTCAGAATAACAAAATGTCTCCGCCGTGTTCCACCCGTCTACAAGATAGCTGATTTAGATGATGTGGAAATAGAAGGTACTTTTTATGAAACACAATTGCAAAACGTGAAAATTAGTAATAATAAAATTTTCCGCATACAACGAATTTTGAAATCACGCGTCGTGGCAGGCAGACGTGAGATGCTGGTGCAATGGGTCGGTTGGCCGTCCAAATTTAACAGTTGGGTACCAGCGAGCAGTGTCAAAAACATATGATGCAAGATAAAACAGCCATTGTGTGAAACATACAAGATGAGTGAAGTTCAGAGAGAATTTTACATCACGCTGGCTTCGAATGCTAGCATGCATGTTTTCAAAGATAATAGCTTATCCGAATTTAAAATTGAGTTAGCGAGACACATAGAGTTAGAGGGGTCATGGGAAGTCGGTTTATGCGAAATATCCTACGTTAATTCAATCCTCGACATCCCTGAGAAAAAGCGCAGCTTTTACCTCAAACAACCCAAGATGGATACACCCCGCGGAGATGGGTTTCAGAGCGACCTGGAATCACGTCATATGCTGAAAGTACGAGGTGGGATCTTCAAAAGCTACGACTCCTTGGCTTCTGAAATTCAAACTTTATTAAGTAAAGCTAGTAATAAAAAGACCGCTGTGAAATTTGATCATCATAAGCAAAGGTTCATGTTTACGGGGGAAGAAGGTTTAAGAATAATGTTTAAAAGCCCCCTAGCGGTCGTTCTAGGAATGAACCATGAACATTGGATATCACTGAAACCGGAAGGTGTCAATGCCCCCCACCCCGCTGACAAGAGAGCCGGACGTTACCACGTTTGTTTACACTGATTTAATTCACCACCAGACGATCGGAGACGCATTCGCGCCCATGCTTAGAACAATCGCTATCGAGGGTGAATACGGTGATGTTGTTTGCAAGACATTTAATCCTGTTTACTATTTAAAAGTAAGCCGACGGCACATTGAGACCATTACGATCAGTCTACGGTCAGATCAAAACACTCCGTTAGATTTCGAATACGGCAAAGTAATTCTCATTCTGCATTTTAGATTGAAATAAAAAATAAAAAAAATGATGCCCTTAACTACACATCCCGACTTGAACCGTTTTATAAACTATTACGAGAACCAAGCAGGTGGCTCATTTACAGGCTTTCAAGGTAGCCCGGTCCAATACGGACGAGGCCTAGGTTCTATTTTCTCTAAACTTTTCCGTTTTGTTGCGCCGATGTTCAGAAGTGGATTTAACCTGGCGAAGCCACACCTCCAAAACGCTGCTAAAAACATAGCTTCGGATGTAGCGGGTCGTGTTATACAGAGAATACAACGGAAACCGGAAACAACGCAAGAAGGCTCGGGACTTGTAGTTTTATCACGCAGAGGCCTGCATCCTGGTGGGCGGAGGAAGAGAGTTGTTAAGAATAAAAAGAAAAGGCGCTCTACCAGCCGCAAGTCAGTTGTCAGACGAAAGCGTTCGAAGCGGAGTACAGATATATTCTCTTGAAAGAAATGGCTCTCCTCCACTATCGCTCACAAGAATGTGTTCTGAGTGAGTTTGATTTGTTTACAGCGCCATTGACACAATTATCTATCGAGGATAATCAATATGTAGAGATTCAGCCTTTATCCGCTATATTGGACCAAGGTCCAATTGAATTTTTTATCCCTGGAGACGGTTCAAAATATCTGGATTTATGTGATACGCTACTTCACCTACGTTTAAAACTTACACGGAGAGATGGGAGTAATTTACCACCGAATGAACCTGTAAGCTTAATCAACTTCCCGCTAAATACAATTTTTGGTCAAGTCGATATATCTCTCGGAGATCGGCTCATATCACAATCCAGCGCTACACATGATTATAGGTCTATTATAGAATTGTTACTAAACTTTTCAAAAAGCTCGTTAGAGTCACAATTCACAGCCTGTATGTTTGCAAAAGATACAAGCGGGCGTATGGATTCCATCGCTTTCGAAGGGGCGGGGGTGAATGAGGGCTTACTCAAACGCGCACAGCGGGTAGCCGGGTCACGCGAGTTCCATCTCCTAGGCCCGCTTCACGCCGACATATTTTTTTCTGAGCGCCATCTGTTGAATAACGTGGATCTTCGTGTGAAGTTGACTAGAGCCCCTGATGATTTCTGTATCATGAGCCCTCCTGACAGTGATTCTTGTCTTAAGATACTTGGAGCTTCACTGTTTGTAAAAAAAGTTACAGTGTCCCCAGCAGTGGCTTTGGGTCACGCGTCCGCTTTACTTAAAAATAATGCCCTTTATCCACTTACAAGGGTAAATATTAAATCTTTTTCCATACCTCAAAACTCACGGATTTGCCACCAAGACAATCTCTTCCTAGGACATATACCCAAACAAATTGTAATAGGTTTGGTCAATCACAACAGTTTTACAGGGCGTCGTGATTTGAACCCCTTTAATTTCTTTCATCACGATGTCGAGTATCTCGCTTTGAGCCATGAGGGCCGTCAGATTCCGGCTAAAGCTTTTCAACCTAATTTCGAGGCTGGGATATGTACACGGGAATTCCATAATTTATACACCGCATCTGGACGTTTTTTAAAAGATTTACCTCTATGTATCGATCAACAAGATTTTAATCACGGCTACTCCCTTTTTGTTTTCAATCTAAATCAAGCAGATGACTCAGGAGCTTTATCGACGATTAACAATGGTGTATTAAGACTTGATATGCGCTTCCGTGTGCCCCTCCCACACACAGCTACTCTTATTGTGTATGCAGCTTATGATTCAATTATAGAAATCAATGCAAAGAGAGAGGTCTTGATGGATTATTACTAACAAGATGAACGGACGCGAATTAGATTTGATCATGACTCGAAAACAAAGATCCCTTTTCGGAGGGGTGTTTGCATCGGATGAGATCGGTGACATCAAAGACACACACCCTAAGCATTATATTGTGAATACCGACCCCCGCCATCTTCCAGGGGAGCATTGGCTCGCCATAACACTGGAAAGCGACGGAACCGCCTCATTCTTTGATCCTTTTGGTTTACCACAGAATAACCCATACTACCCCGCTAGCATATACGAATTCCTGAAAAAACGCTCGAGTCGTATAACATACCACAACAGACAACTCCAACACGAACTGACAGACACCTGCGGGCAGCATTGCGTGTATTATTTGTGTCAACGCGGATGCGGCCTTACCTACCTGGAGGTGTTATCTCATTACACTACTGACCCTTTAAAAAACGATGTTATGGTCCGCAATTTTGTCAAAAAACTACAAAGGCCAGATCGGATGTGTGGAGGACAGATAGCTTGCTCGCTGCATAAATTTAAAAAATGCTATTGTTTGAAACAACGTTAATGTTTTATAAACCTCTTTATTCAATAAACAATGTTAAAGAGATTTACAGAGTCATGTGTTTTTTTCCGGTAACAGTTCGTAATACAACAAAAAAAACATTTTCATATCTAATAACTAACCCACTTTACAGTCGGCATTGTTTTCTTCCTTTTTCGTTTACTTATAACGCTTACATCTTTCTCGTAAGAAGCAGCCACATTGTCATCCTTAGCATATTTCACACGTTGAAGATCAGCACGAGCCAGGGGGTTGGAGATCGAAGATTCAGGTAGGTTAAGATTAGCTAGTGTATTTAAAAATTCGCTCCAGCCAACAGGCTGACCAGGTAGTTTTTTTCCACTCACAACTAGATGTTTTAACAGATCACTCATATGGGAGCCTTTGACCGTTTTTCCTTTAAAAATAAATTCATTTAGCGGTGTCCATTTTATGTCAGCGGCCGACAATCTTTTCAGCACATAGCTGGCGTTGCGACGATAATGGGGTCCGATGGCATCCAGAATATCTCCCCAATCTCCATCGGTTGTCTTCTCAAAAGTCTTTCTTTCAACCGTCTCCCTCTCATCGCTTTGAATCGTGATAGGTATTCGTTCGATGTCCTTTTGTTTCACCACACCCATGTAACGTTGTAGCAGAGTTTGATACATTTTGATTTTCTCATATTGATAAAAATTTTATTTTCCAAAACCTGTTTCATTTCACGATCGAGATCATTTTCAAGCGTATCACGTATGGTTGGTGCAGGTCGGCTTAGCCTCTCTAGCTGATAGGGTGAGATCATGTACATTTTTTGGGCTGTTTTCAAACTCATTTCTCATTTGTTTATGAAAGCGCCGGCGAGGCTCCCCAGAACAGGTGCAAAAGCGGCCAGCAGTGGTAGTATAAAACCGCCCTTCTGAACCAACACAGCTCTTTTCTTCTTCAACGTATTTCTCTTATCAGCCAGAAAGCGGATGTTTTTCTTTTGTTTTTGAAGTTTTTGATAATGTTTTGATTTTAGAGGGATATGCCCTTTCAAAAGATTCAAAGCAATCTCACACAATGCTTTCACTAGACTAGCAGGACCTCTAAGGAGTAAATGCTTACGTTTGGCGGGTTTGGATGTAAACAGAGAGCGGAGTAGCGATGCGTTTGTTTTTAATAGTTTTGTCATGGTTTTATTGTTTAGGGATATAAACAGTAGGCCACTGGTTATGTAGTACACCTGTCCGCAGTCTATATTGTTCTGGACAAGATGGTGTCAAATCTATCAGTAAATAGCCATGCGGGTCCTTTGTAGCATCCTCAAAACACTCTAGGAAAAACTTCCGATTGCTAGGGCAAATCTGATTTGCCAGAACATTCACTTGTAATTTATCGCGCGGGCTTTTGAACAAAATCAAATAATTACTGTTTAAACTGATTGTACGGCTGAATTTCCCCTGGTGGAATACATTCTGCGTCAGCATTATAACGCTTAAATTTTTATGATGTTGATATTGAGTTAATATTCGAACCACTTCTGGATTATCTGAAGCCTGGAAGACGATGTCATCCAAAATCAGCAGATGATGTTGCTGCGGCGGGAACAGCTTCGCGTCATCAAAAGATTCAGGCAGTCCTTTGATAAATGTGATTTCTTTATTCAACCTTTTGAGCTCATCGTACATCGGTTGATATGATGTGTAGACCCACACAATATTATCAGGTTTTTTTCTCAAAACATGTTCAGGATTTTCCAATACATTTTTTACAAAAAAGGTTTTGCCACAACCAGAAGGCCCTGCTACTAAAGATGAAAAAGGAAGTTCTAATCTAGGGTCAAAATCAACCTGATTAAAAGCCATTTCCACACGCATACACACACACACACGCACACACACACACACACACACACGTATGGATAGAGAGTTGTCAATAACCAAAGGGTTCAGTGGTGCCTCGCTCGAGTAACCTCCTTTTATCATAGACCACACGAAGCCGTTTGGAGAATGACGTGTTTCTGAGATGAAACCCCCTCTTATCACGAACAATGCTGTGTTGGGGGGCGTATAGCACATCTGAGTGGGCACCTGCTGTGTCAATGTAACCCTGAACCAAACCGAGCATGCTATCGAGATTGATGTTTTGACCGCTCTCGTGAGTCTGCGTGATCCCCTTAACCTTCATTACAACGCGACCTGTCTCCCTCGTTCGGTAAGCGTAAGTTTTTGGCCCTGCAGAGACAAATTCTTGAATGGTGTCATTCGAGAGCTCATCTGTCAAATCACCCAGATAATCCCCTAGAGGAAGAACACTTTCACCCGGTTTCACAGTGTACACGATGCTGTCGGTGTCTGTGTAAAGCACTCTCCTCTGTAAAACCTCCAAATAGCTATACATTTTCAAACGTGCATAGGCTGTCGTGAAACAGGCTGCAGCCACATTTGATGTTTTTGACGCAGGTATCTCTGTGTTTGTGTGGAGACAATACTGTACAATCGAAAGCTTTTCACAAATGAAGTGGAAAAACCTCACGTCGTACAGGCCTGAAAACAGAAGTTCAAAAAACTCCTCAGATTTTGTCACAATTTTGGTGTTTGCCATGTTCTCACGCTGCGCGAGAGAGCGTGGTTACCCCACAAGAACTTGTGGGGTAACCACAAGTTGTTAAGACAGAGTTTTGACACTTGTCTTTTTCCTGGGTTTACAGCAATTTTAGAAGGGTCGAGCTGGATACCCTGGTGAGTTGCGTAATTTTCGATGTATTTTTGTCTATCAGCTTGGTTGACCACGTGAGCCGGATAACCTGAAGACTCTTGTTTACCTTTAAGAAATGTGCGCATATAACCCTGAAAAATTGTGTCGCTTGTTCTTGTGTAGTGCCATACTTCTGTAATACTTGCAACCGTGTAGCCAAGGTCAAGTGCCTTAACAAATTCAGGGGTTGTCCAAACACCTGTTAACGATCTTTGATCATCATCATGTCTACATGCTGTTTGTTGATTATTGAGCTCAGCGCATGTATGACACAGTGTGAAGACAAGTTTACCTTTAGCTGTTTTGAAGGGTAAGATCGGCAAATACAAACCACGTGGTGGGTTGACTGTGGCGCTGATGAAGCCGAAATACAATCTGGGGTCTTTAAAACCATCATGGATAATCGTCGGATGCCCGATGGGGTAGATGCCTGTGCTATTTATGTAGGGGTATAATGACGTTACATCAACATACAACACACGCTCGTCAGGTTCTGCTGTGTATCTTAAAACGAACGCGTTTGTTCGACCTCCAAAGAGGGCTTGCCTCGGCTTGAGAGGTGTGGGGAATTTGGCCTTTTTCAGGAATTCCTTCACCTGTATGTTCACCTTTTTCATCTGCAACCACTCGTGCTCCCACATGATTACAAGGTGCACATCCTGTTTAAGCTGTAGTTCCTGAATTTTCCTTTGGGTGCTATCAAACCTCTCCTGAAAGGGGCGTTTTGTTGTCGGGCATATTTTGGTAAGATCGTAGCATTCTGAACAGCCATGGTGATAACAACCAAAATACTCAAACACTATTTTTACACCGTCAATTTCGGTATAACCGTCCACAGTGTACTTATCTATCATGACCTCACCTCCGTTCAACGCATGTCTGATGTGAATATTCTGGCTATGCATGATCCATAGCAGGTATTGTATAGCATCATGTGAGAAGGCTTTATACTGACGCATATAGTTGTCTGAAGGTGTGATGGCTAGTGTTTGAGGGGTGAGTAAGTTAGCGCGAAAAACATTCATGCACGCCGACGCAATTGTCACAGCTTTGAATAGATCTGTTCCTGTGGCTTCAAAAAACTCACCCCTGAATTTCTCACTCCCCAACATTAACAGGTCAACATCATTCTTACAATAGGCTATCGCCTGCTCAGCAAAATCGAACACACCATTAGCTTCATTGTCGTACCATTCATCAAACTTAGCTCGTTGAGAGGGTGACATCCGATCGACACCGTAGTGTGCACGGTCAGGGTAACACCCTACATAGTTTAGATGTTCTAAAGAGCTGAATTTGTGCGGAAAATACCCCTTTGATTTATCTTCAAACCCGAGGGCCTTAGGCATCGCACTTAGGGGCATGGTCAGAAATGAGAGAGAGTCTATATATCGAGATTTCATGTCTAAATCGACAAATGACAAAACTTTACTCCCTTGCATCAGAATGTCAAGTTTGATACCGAGTTCGAGCATTCTCTTTATCAAGATGTATGAATCAAAACCTCTCGCATTATGCGCGACAAATGTCGTTTGTTTAAACCGGGGGTTTCGAAAAAAACTAAGAAAATCATCAACGCATTCGTCACCAAACCAATGTTTCTCCAATCTATTTGATTTACAGCAGATGAGAAAAGGTTTGTGGAAACCATCTGTATCTACATAGGTTTCAAAATCGTAGTAGACTACATCTTTGCAAGGTGGGTGAGGCCTGATTGGCTGAATGTAACACACATGAGGGTTTAACAGAGCATCGTTTTGACTCAAAACCTCGTCACAGACAGTACACCTGTTAACAGGGCAGCGATGTTTAGCACCTGTGCCATCAGCTTTCACATAATATTGCAGACCACATTGGATGCATTTTTTGTATGAGCTGCAGTTGCTCACACGATTCGCCACCCGGGCCTCTTTATGTTTGGCAAAGCATTCCTCATTACGACAAGTTTTGTTACAATCAGGGCAGATGATTCGCTTAAACCGCTTTTGTTTACAAAACGGGTCGAGACAAACATCACAATGCCCTGCACAACGGTGTTGATGCCAATTCTCGTGCCCCTTATAGCAATGTCTGCAAAAGTAAGCGTGACCAACAAACGCCTCTATAGCTTTCACACCATAGAAATGACCCTCGAGTAGTAAGACAAATAAAGTGTCTTCATCTGATGCGGGGTAACGCGTGTCAAAAAAAGTCATCGGACGACAATCCTCTTTTAGATACATTACAATTATTTTCCGTTTGAGGATTTTTTCAAATTTGTGGACATCCCCTAGACTCACAGGTGTCTGGCAATTCAACCCTACACTCTCGTGTAAAAGTCGTGCATGCCTTGTGGCCTGTTTTGCTGTTAGTGTGTTATTTAGCAGATAGGTTAGTGACAAAGCAAAACATAGCTTGTTGTCTTTGTTACGGGGTATGTGTAAATGCCGTTTTTTCAACCTCAAAATTTCTCTGTTGGTACTGTTTACCAGCCTGCGCCGCATTCCACCACCACCTTGTAACGGTGTGACTATTTGCACAACAAGCTCTAAGCTGTCGTCGGCAAGAAGCTCTGTGTTTGATTGAGCTAGACGTTCGAGCATGTTTGTTACATTATCTCTGATAGAGTTTATGTCACTCTTTTGCCTGTAGATATGCGCTCTCTCATTACCACCCACTAACTCAACCTGAATCACATCACCTTGTTGTGCCAGCCTATCCACCTCGCGCATGACATCATCGATCTTATCCTCAATCTGGAGGTATAAGGTTGCAAAATCATTGATGTTCGTTTGTGATGGTATATTTAGCTGGTTCCTTACCTCCACATTATTGAAATGCGGTCTGCTAACTACAACAGAACCACCTTGTTGGGAATTGACATTATTCACAAACATATCTGTGTGTGTGTTTTCATCATTAGCATCAATAGCATCAATCTGATGCTCGTTTATTACAGAACAGTTGCTAGGTTGGTGAGGCATGTGTTGAAATGTTGATGTGTCGGCATCGATAGCATCTATTTGATGATCAATTATTACAGAACAGTTGCTAGGTTGGTGAGGCATGTGTTGAAATGTTGGTGTGTCGACTTCGATAGCAGATGGAAGAGGGTCAACAGGATTAACGGGCAACTGGTCAACCACAGGCTGTGTATTTTGATTTCTGATCATAGTTAGCAGGTGTATAGGAATATCAGGACTGATACGGCCGTTGTTATCATTAGCATGGTTGTTTAATTCCTCTATAATTTCTACCAATTGTGGCGGGATCGGTGTAGGACTCTGTCTACCTTCATTCAAACTTTGATTGTTCAAATTATCTACGGCAGTTTGTAAATGTGTAAGCATATCGGGGGTTAGGGGGCTCTCACCCCCCGACACAGCAGCATTCATATTGTTGAGAACCAAGAGCAGATCTGACACATGATCGTCAGACGCATCAGCCGATAGCAAATCAATATCATTGTTAACGCTAAGCAAATCTAACTCAGATGCGTTACTTCTTTGGTTTGTACCCGTTTCAGAACATGGTTGCAAATCTATTTCATTCATGCTTGTTAGGAAATCTGACTCTGTTGACGACAGGTTACAACGCTCCATTATATTTCTTTAAAAAAAAAAACACAACAGAAATAGTACAAACAGTGATCTAAGTTGATTCAGCCAATTTCGTCAGGATTCGTATAACCCTAAAAGACTCTTGGAGTCGACTTTTGTAAATGCAGTTACCACCACACTCTCGTCTTCTATTGTTATGGTGATGACCCTCGCGTGCCGACTCTCGCGCGCTGTTGGTCTGACGGCTCGCGTTGTAGATGGCGGCCCAACGGCTCCTCCTCCTCCTTTCCTTTTGAACCCCACGACTCGTGAAACGGCGTTTGGCTGGAGGGTAGATATTTAAAATCAGTAAAACAGCTATAATAGCAAAAAATAGTTAGTCGAATGATAACATATAAAAAAGTATACCTTTAACTTTGTTTGTCGATTCGTGAGGGTGGTTCACACCTTCGTATGCACTTAAAGCATCCGCCAATTCTGTGTCAGTCAACGCTTCCGGCTCCACCTTTTGCCGGTCTGCACAAGGCCCAATGCTAGCACGTGACTCTGGTGCGCTTGACTCCTGCGGCTCAGGTATTTTGAAACACCGTTGAGAGATGTCTGCTAATGCCTGCGCTGTTTCTGAATCAGCTTCTGTCGGCAGCCCGTTTTTTCTGATATCCTCTTCAGCGGCGGCTATGAGGTCTGGTACATACATAAAATAAATCTTAAACCAGTAGCATTTATATTAACAACCCTAGATGAATACCACATTCACTCACCGTAGTCTGATTGTGTAAGAAAACCCCCGCTAAGATCATCGTTGAATGGGGCTGTAGGTGAATGAAAAAAAGTATTATAAAGTAGAAAAAATAAGAGTAATATATTCATGTAAATAAACTCATAAATCATTTACTTACGAGGATCATGAACATCAGCATAAACGATGATATCTATGACACAATACATAAACATTACATCATGTTTTTACAAATAACCTTAGTGCCTGATAATAAGCTTAATGTATTAATATATTGATAAAAAACTAGCAACACTCACCTTTAACCATCTCGGTACAGTATTCAGCACTCTCCGACTCAGCTGCTCAGAGCTTCTGCGCCGGTCTGCTCTCTCAAATGATTGATGGTTGTCTGCCCCAAACTAACTTCAAACTTGGGGGGCGGAAAAGAGCACACCCCCCGGGGTCATGTGATGCGAAAACACTCTGCTAAAGCTAATGATTGGTGGAGGGGTTGTCTTCATCAACCCTTCAAACTTGGCTGGGGGGAAATGTCACACCTCCGAGGTTATGTGATGCAAAAACACTCTGGTAAAACGGAGACGGCTCGTCTTCATCCACCTTCATCCATTTACACATCATATGTGATGCGAAAACACTCTGGTAAAGTGAAGACAGTTTGTCTTCATCCGCTTTCATCAATTTACACATTGACTGGTGATACCCCCCAATACATGCACCACCAGGCCATCAAACACATTAGCATGTTTAGAATGTACACCAGCGTAATATTAACCATGACCAATATGGCAATAGCTAAAATAGCTAAAAGAGCTTGGTAAAGTAAAAAATACATGCCCAGACATGCCGCCGGTCGCGATAACCAATAGGGCCATCTCCCCCCGCGACAACCAGGAAGACGCCATCTTGGCCAGCCAAGATGGCGCCTTTCTGTCTGACGCACGAGATGACGCCTCTCTGTCTGACACCAGGATAGAACACCTGACCGGATGGGACGAGCATCACCATGTAACACCTGACCCAGGATGGGACGAGTATCATCATGTAACACCTGACCCCACGAGATGGCGCCTTTCTGTCTGACATCAGAGGATGTCACAACACGATGTGACACCTGGATAGAACACCTGACCGGATGTCACAAAAGGATGCCAAATCAGGATGTGACACCTGACACAGGATGCGACACCTGACCGGATGTCACATAAGGATGCCAAATCAGGATGTGACACCTGACCGGATGTCACACAAGGATGCCATACTCATTAGCATAAACACCTGCTACATTTGCATAACAATAGACATCAAAGGAAGCCACCTTGTCTCTCTCTCTCTCCCACATTTCATTGTTTAAACCTCACAGTATAACATGGGCAGATGTGGGTTGCCGAATTAAACTTGCCGAATCTATCACTGATTATGAGGACAAAGGTGATGGGTGGAGCTACAGTACCAGTTGTGACATGTGGAAGCAAACAGTGTGTGAAGTGGCTCATGGAAGGGCATGCGCTTATGCGCTTCCCTGACTAGTTAATGTTTGTTTGACTGAGATGGAGGAGAGGGAATTGGCTGAGCTTCCTGAAGAGCTATGGACAAAGGGCCCATCTGATGTAGGACTTTTAAAGTCCATTCCCCCGGTACAGATCAAACCAAGATCAGAGTGGCGTCCAAGAGTTAAGCAATATCCTTTAAAACAGGAGGCTATAAATGGGATTGCCCCTGTTATAAATGATCTTTTGTCAGGAGGAATTATTAGGAAGTGCTCAGATTCTTCTTGCAACACTCGTATTTTTCCAGTCCAAAAGGCCAACAAGATTGATTGGCGAATGATACAAGATTTACGAGCAGTAAATGAGGCAATACAAACAAGAGCACCTAATGTGCCTGACCCGCACACACTTCTGAACACTTTGAAACCCAACCAGAAGTTTTTCACAGTAATTGATCTTAGCAATGCATTTTTCTCAGTGCCAATCCACCCAGACTCACAGTTTTGGTTTGCGTTTACCTTTAAAGGACAAAGTTATACGTACACCAGATTGCCACAGGGATTTGCTGATAGTCCAACTATTTTCATTCAAGCTATCATGGCATGTTTGGCTGATTTTCAAATTTCAAACAAAAGCCAACTTCTAGTTTATGTAGATGATCTCTTGATAGCCTCTGAAACTGAAGCTGCTTGCAAGGAAGACTCCTTAGCTTTGTTACACTATCTCTGTAAAACAGGGAATAAAGTAAGCAAAAAATAAACTACAATGGGTCAAACAGGAAGTGAACTATTTAGGTCACACGTTGTCAGCTGCTGGAAGACAGATACAAAAAAACAGAAAACAAATCATTGCAGATGCACCAAAACCTGAGACAAAAAAACAAATGATGTCATTTTTGGGGCTCTGCAATTTCTGCATTACTCTGCAATTACATGCATGGATCCCACATTATGCAGAAAAGACGCAACCACTGCTGAATATTGTGCATGGAGTCCCCATGGCAATGACAGAAAAAATAATATGGACACCAGTAGCGGAAGATGCTTTTGTAGTACTTAAACAGGCTCTGATGGAAACTACAACCCTTATCTTACCAGACTACAATAAAACCTTTGTGCAAACGGTAGACTGCAGGAATGGTTTTATGACCTCAGTGTTGCTGCAAAGTCATGGCAGTAAACTAAGACCAATTGCATTTTATTAAAAAAAAATGGATCCAGTGGCTCAATCATTACCAGACTGTGTCCAAGCAGTATGCGCAGCAGCGCTTGCAGTGACACTATCCGCAGATGTGGTCCTTTTCCACAAAATGGACTTGCTGGTTCCACATGCTGTAGATGTGTTGCTACTGCAAAGCAAAATGAACTTTTTGTCACCCGCCAGACACCTATCCTACACTGCTACACTTCTGTCACAACCGCATATTGTGATAAAAAGGTGCACAGTCCTAAATCCAGCAACATTGATCCCGTTGCCAGGGGATGGAACCCCACATAATTGTTTAGATGCTACAGAACATCTACAGCTACCCAGACAAGATTTAAGTGACACTCCACTTGATAAAGGGGAAAAGTGGTTTGTGGATGGATCATGTTCAAAGGATCCTAAAGGGAACAATCAAAGTGGTTTTGCAATTGTGAGGTTGCCGAACCAGATTATTGAAGCAGAGAAGCTTCCATACAATCGGTCAGCGCAGGCTGCTGAGCTGATTGCACTGACAAGAGCTTGTCAATTAGCAAAAAATAAGGAAGTCACTGTATACACAGACAGTCAGTATGCGTTTTCTACTCTGTTCTATTTTGCAAAACAATGGGAGCGCAGGGGGATGACAACATCAACCGGTAAGCCGGTTACCCATGCCTCCTTGTTAAAAGACTTGTTGCAGGCCATCCGTTTACCTGCTAAACTTGCTGTGTGTAAATGTGCTGCTCACACCACAGGCACAGATGAAGTCTCAAATGGAAACAGATTTGCAGACAAAATCGCTAAAGAAGCACCAGCGGGGAAACATGGCCATTAAGTTTTTTTAATAGATTCAGAGGACACGCAACTCATAGATAAAACTATACTGACAGACATGCAGGGCAATGCTCCAATGGTGGAAAAACGAATGTGGACGACAAAAGGTGCAGTTGTGGATACAGATAAAATCCACCGCATCAATGACAAACCTGTTTTACCAAAATCACTTTTTAAGGCAGCAGCAATTGCGACACATGGGCCTTGCCATGTGTCAACAGGAGGGATGAGGTCCATCATACATCAACAATTCACTACCTTTGGTTTAGATGCTTACTTAAATTTTTTTTGTAAAGCATGTCCTGTTTGTGTGAAACATAATCCACAAGGAAACATGAGACCTAAGAGAGGCTCCTTTCCAAAACCGTCTTACCCATTCCAAATCATGCACATGGATTTTATTGAACTCACACAAAGTGGACCTCACAAATACTGCCTAGTGATGATTGATGCATTTTCCAAATGGGTTGAAATAGTTCCATCTAAACTGTTAGGGATGTTCCGACTCTAACTTATTTTGCAAGAACCACATGGGAGACAGTATGCCCTTTGAACACTTGCAAGTGGAGAATTTGTTCGTTACTGTAGCTACAGCAATGTCCGAACAAAGTCTGCCGTTGGATTCATGCAAGGTGGGGGTGACAATTTACATGTGTGGTGGCCAAGGTGGGGGTGAAACCCCTGGCCTCTGATCACATCATAGCAGGGGTTGTTTTACGATGTTGAGTAGACAGAACAACTTTGATTGCGTCTTCTACAGTTGGTCAATCAGTGCAAAGGATCTTAGTCAAGTCAAGTCAAGTCAAGTTTTTATATAGCCCTAAATCACAAGCAATCTCAAAGGGCTCTGTCCTCTGCATTTAACCCATCCCCATGTGATTTTGATCCATCCCCTGGGGGAGAGGGGAGCAGTGAGCAGCAGCGGCGCCGCGCTCGGGAATCATTTGGTGATCTAACCCCCCAATTCCAACCCTTAATGCTGAGTGCCAAGCAGGGAGGCAATGGGTTCCATTTTTATAGTCTTTGGTATGACCCGGCCGGGGTTTGAACCCACAACCTTCCAGTCTCAGGGCGGACACTCTACTACTAGGCCACTGAGCTGGCACTGATTGCGTCTTCTACAGTTGGTCAATCAGTGCAAAGGATCTTAGCACTTTGTTCTACTACTTTGTTAAGACAGGACAAGCTTAGGTTAATTATTACTGATTACATTCCAACATAATATGATCAACCTAATCTATTCAACCCTAACATATCCCTCCTGTTTATCATATGATGTTGTCAAGAAAAACAATAAAAAAAAACAAAAAACACAGAAACAGCATATCATTGTACCCATCACTTGCGAAGCATTTTCAATGGCCAAATCATTAAGTTTCTGTAAGACATGTACGGCTAAACAGCATCATCGCAATCTACGTAGATCAATTTTAGTGTGTGAGTGAAAAACCTGCGGCAAGATGTTATAATGCAGGAAAAGTCTCACACGGTCCCTCTGCCTTAGGCGACCAGAATGTTACCAATAACAACAGTCAAGACAAAAATTGCTCGTGATTGTTCAGCCGTCGGGGGCTTGGCACGCCCACTGTTGGAGGGTGAGCACAATTCTCACCCCCTCTGCAGCACTGCTTCGTCGGGGGAGAACCTGGAAGTGTCTGTGTTGGGTCTAAATATGATCAGACATTAAATCACATGCTGGAACGAAGAGGAGAAGACAACCAGGATGAGTTTACTCGCGAGGAGAACGATAGAGAAAGGAAGCTCAGTTACAATCTCCACCAGTTCTGAGTTCCTCCTCCACGTGCTCCTCTTTTTAATGTCTTGGTTGCCCTGGTTACAGAGGCGTTGCTACACTAAAGGGAGGGGAGATAGTGGTTGTAGCAACGCTGATTAGCTAAGGAATGTAGTGTAGTGTGACCTAGCACTTGTCGGCCCTCGACCCCCGCATTGGGACTGCAGAGTCTGCTTTCTTCCCCCAACCAGTTGTCCTCTCCATGAGTGGCCGACTCCTCCTCGACTGTGATCAGATAACTTGAAGCACGTTGAATGTCGCTTACCTGTGGAACAATGCAACTAAACCCTTGCTAAGTTTATCTTCTTAGTAAACTAACACAACACATAATAATAATAATAATATCTAGCCCTACTTAAACATTTCAACACATATTAAGTAAATGTAAGGTAACTGGTATACAGTTCCTTAAACAAACATTGAGTAAATATGGGATAACTTTAATGTGACTACTTCAAACTGTATATATCCAGTTTCTATCATCTACAATCTATGAATCAAAGCTACAGTTAACTAAAAGGAATGAAGTCCCTAAACAAAGAACATCTCGCAAGCAAAGAAGACCTGCTCATTGTCATTGAAGACTTCTTACAAAACAAACACAAAAGGACAGGAAGGAACCATAAAGCTGACGGGGATCAATAGACTTTCTTTAAACCAAATACAAAGTATTTAGTTTAAAGGAGAGTCGTAAACTCGTAAAATATAAGGCCTCCTGGTCTGGCAGGCCAAGGCTTCCCCCGAGATTATTCCAACAGTCTGCCGCGCGGTTGTCGTCTTCAGTCTTCAGTGGCCAGGGTAGACTACCTGGCCACCAAGGGGGAAGAGGATTATTCTGCCTCTATTTGAATTGGGGGCGGGGACGCTGTCGATGGTGGATCTGCTTCCTTGCTGGAACCGTCGTGTTGCAGTCATCAAGTCCAGAACCAGCCTGTTTTGCGAGACCATTTGGTCCATAACCCGAATCGCTCTGTTTTGTCCATCACTGACCCCAGACAGGATCATGAGAGTCAAAGGTCACAACAGCCCTGCGTCGACGTCCAGAAGAGTTGCGTGCTGTCGTCAACTGATGATGTTGTATTCTGTAGGTGTGGTCTGTCACCCACACTGGTGCACACACTCCTGTCCAGTTGGCGGGCAGCATCGGATAAACCTTGTGACCACAAAGCCACCACCCATTCTGTATGAAGTAGGTCCCGTTTGATGGTGCAGCCATATCGGTGGGAGATCCTTCACCACTCAAAATGGCTCTCTTATCCTGACACTCAGCGGTGATGTCCAAAGCTCCCATCTAGTTTCCTCCTGGAGAGCAGTCGTCGTTGATGCATTTGTGGGTCTCGTTTCCTTGGATGTAACATGTGTAGTTCACTCCAGCTGGTCTCTCTGTGTAGGCCACTTGCAGCAATGTTCGTCCTTTAACAATGGCGTTGACATTAATCCAAAAGAATTCGATCACAGGTTCTTTTCTGTGAGTCCAGGGCGGTAGGGGTAGCATCACTGACTGTGACAGCATGGTGCTGAAATCCAAACCCCTCCCACAAAGGCCATGCATTTGCTTCAGTGACAGTCATTGTTCTGGCCTCCAGGTAAACTTTTGTAGAGGAAGGGGGGGAGTTTGGAACACACACATAGCATTCCTCCTGTGTGTGAGCTCTCACAGTGAACTTTACACACCGGTACCAAGTGTAGGTTTTGTATGGGTTTCTGGGGTCCCATGACCAGTCCTCAAAATTCTCATCATGTGACCATCTTCTTCCACGAATGACACTGTCCATTGGTCCATTCAGATGAGCCCACAAACCATAGCACACTCCAACCACAGCGCAGCATAGAATCCACCTGGCATATGGAATTCCGTTGCTACTAGGATGGCAGAGACACCGGGACATCTCCTCGCCTAGCGGAGTGGGGATCGCTGGATTCTTCACCAACAATGAGACGTTCCACCCTAACCGATGAAACCCCTTTGAAGTCGGACTTCCCCACCACTCCGAATGAGGGGTCCAGCACTCTCTGCAACTTGCAGTGGCTGAGGTGAATCCAGCTGGGCCGTTCAGCAATCTTTACTGCAGTGGGGGTAGTCAGCCAGACTTGGAATGGTCCCTCCCACCGCGGGCTGGCCCAGTTCTTTCTTTTGATGACCTTGATGTAGACCCAGTCTCCTGGCTTGATGAGGTTGTCAACCTGTGGGGAAGGAAGACCAGGCGGCAGTAAATTTGCATTTAACACATCTTTCATTTTGAGCATTCTGATCATGTAATCTGCCAAGGTCTGTTCTTCATCTGTTTTTTGCAAATCTGTAGGGAACACAGGTAGTCTATATGGTATCCCATGTATAATTTCAAAAGGCGTTAGCCCTTCTGAATTGGGGGTGATTCTCATATAGAGTTTCACCAAGTCTAGGCACTCCGGCCAGGCTCTGCCTGTTGATTCCATGCATTTTTTCAACCTGCTTTTGATAGTAGCGTTTGCTCGTTCAACCAGGCCTGCACTGGATGGGTGCCAAGCACAGTGGTTTTTTAACGTTATCCCAAGGTGTACAGCCATGTTTTGTACAACTTGGTTCACAAAGTGTGGACCATTGTCACTGTAAATGATCTGCGGGATGCCATGAACCAGTATGACGGTTTTGCAAATGGCTTTTGCCACTGTTAAGGCATCTGCTCGTTTAGATGGAACTATTTCAACCCATTTGGAAAATGCATCAATCATCACTAGACAGTATTTGTGAGGTCCACTTTGTGTGAGTTCAATAAAATCCATGTGCATGATTTGGAATGGGTAAGACGGTTTTGGAAAAGAGCCTCTCATGTTTCCTCTTGGATTATGTTTCACACAAACAAGACATGCTTTACAAAAAAATTTAAGTAAGCATCTAAACCAAAGGTAGTGAATTGTTGATGTGTGATGGACCACATCCCTCCTGTCGTCACATGGCAAGGCCCATGTGTCGCAATTGCTGCTGCCTTAAAAAGTGTTTAGAAGCGTGTGTGGGTCAGGCACATTAGGTGCTGCTTCATTTACTACTCAGAAATCTTGTATCATTCGCCAATCAATTTTATTGGCCATTTGGACTGGAAAAACAGGAGTCTTGCAAGGAGAATCCAAGCACTTCCTAAAGATTCCTCCTGACAAAAAACCATTTATGACAGGGGCTGTCCCATTTATTGCCTCCTGGTTTAAAGGAGATTCTCTGATCCCGGTTAGATTTGGATGTTAAGTCCTGTAGCAAATGGTTCCTTTGATCAGTCAAACAAATGTTGATGAGCCAGGGAAGCGCATAAGCGCGTGCCCTTCTAAACACCCACACCACTTCCTCATAACTTCGTTAGTAATTAGCAACAACTTTTCTTTGGGTTTTTTGTTTTTGTTTTCTTAGCTTTTAACTTGCACAAAATCACTCTTTCGTCAAAGTTGCTCTACTAA
The DNA here is from genome assembly GCF_054491065.1 of Syngnathus leptorhynchus. NCBI lineage: Eukaryota > Metazoa > Chordata > Actinopteri > Syngnathiformes > Syngnathidae > Syngnathus > Syngnathus leptorhynchus. The sequence goes on along the minus strand of NC_141212.1, from coordinate 7,930,380 downwards.
TCTCCCATAGTAGTCTCCAACAACCTCAACCATTCAACCTATATTTTCCTTTCATTCAGGAAATCATTCGTCCCTGCTCATTTGCATCTCACACACAGTCACCAAAGAGGAGTTTTTTCATCACATTGGTCTCAAGTTATCCAAGTCCTCCACACAACATTCATATACCATTCTCAACACAATCCCTTTCGTAATTATTCCTAATGTTTCCGATAGAACAATTCACCAATCCAAAAAAACTCAACACACAAAAAAAACAGCTTGCGAATTAATCAGATTTTTTTTTTTAATTAACCAACTCAATCTCTCAGATTTAACTAAAATATAGAAGTTTGTACACTCTTACAACACAACTAATCAATTATTTTTTTCAAATTTAGTTTTGCAGTGTGTGAAATCCACAATTTTGCTTCATCCATTTCCAGAAAACATGTTTTCTCTGTCTTTCGAATTTGTCATCAGGGTGAGACACTAATGAGCACTAGTGTAAACCAGTTTTCTGTCTACAAACAGATTTCTTTCTTTTCCTCTCTTTTTTTTTTTTTTTATTTGTTTATTTTTATTCTTCAAAATTGTTTCTGTTTGGCGGTGCAAATTGGATAGACCACAGTCTAACAAATTTCTTTGTACACAGGTTTAGCCAATTTTATCAGTTTGACAAATATGCACACACATGCACAGCTCTCGGTGCGAGGGGAGGGGACCTGGCATCAATGATTTGTCACAAGCTGGCCATTTCTTGCGGTCGATCATGAAGCTGGTCCCACCCACGCACGCGAGGACAGCACATTCTAATTTTTCAATTTATCTTTTAGAAACAAGTTGTATTTCTTTACCACTTGGACCCCTTGTCAATTGTCGTTGGGCATACAATCAGCATTGTCATACGTCTTGTATGTACAGGAGTTCTAATAACCTAAAAGAATGACATGTTTTGCTGTCGTATGGGGAAGGCTTCAGGTCTTTTAAATTTGGATACCTGATTTGCATAGGAGCGGAAGCTCCTTTTGCCCCTCTGCTTGAGCCGCGCCTTGAGATGCGGCCTTGCGCCTGCACACTGGGGCCTTATTGTGTTCTGGTCTGACAAACACTTGTGACCTCATCACTTTTCATCTTTCCATTTTTGGTCTTTTGAATTTGTTCTCTTAGCTCTTGTGAAGTTTTCAACCACACTCTAGCACATTGCAATTCTCTCTCTTTTCTTTTTTTTCTCAATCCCTTTTGTCTTCCTAGCCACACTCCTCCAAAACCTCTATCACTTCTTCCACATTTCAACTTCCCTTCTACTCCATACTTTTTCTTCCACTGTGGCATGTATCGCATACAATTAAGAAATCTACTTGCCATGTACTTCTCATCACCTTCAAGAGCTAGAGATTTACCGTTTTTATTTCCCATCTTAACTTGGTATTTTTAGACTATTGCCATTTTTTTTCAATTTTTGTTTTTCTTTTTTGAGGATCCTCAATGCAGGATTAAATTTACGCTTCAACAAAATTACTAGCCTGTGTTATTACCGTTGGTTTTTGCTAGTACTGTTTTTTTGTCAATTTATCCTACCAGTCACACTCTCAACCACACAACTTTCATGCAAACAGCTTGGAAAAACAGACCAAAAAAAGAATCTACGCCCTTCTTCAATTAAGAAAAAGAAGCTCTGCTTTTTCTTAGCCTGTTCCTTCCACTGGGACTAGAACCCCAGCTGTTTCTTAGCCTGGACAAACCAAACCGTAAACCTCATAGCTCGGACAAACCAAAGCCGTATATCTCATACCCCGGACAAACCAAAGCCGTATATCTTGTGCACCTTTAACTTTTTACGCGTTTCACAACAACACCATTTTAGGGCTTTAACTAACTTGTCCCCTGGTTCGTTGCACTGCCGGATCCCGTCAATCCACTGTTGTCAGACGAAGGCAGACCTAAGATGCTGGCCCAGCGAAGAATTTTCTTTCCAGGTCTTTTCTTTACCAGGTCCTCCTAATGGACGCTGGCTTGTCGACAATGCAGCACGTCGTCCTCCGTCGATCAGCAGTGGGTATGTTGGAATCCGGGTCACGGCACCAAAATGTTAGGGATGTTCTGAGTCCAACTTATTTTGCAAGAACCACACGGGAGACAGTATGCCCTTTGAACACTTGCAAGTGGAGAGTTTGTTCGTTACTGTAGGTACAGCAATGTTCGAACAAAGTCTGCCGTTGGATTCATGCAAGAGAGTATTTATTGAGAGAAGGGTGGGGGTGAGATTTGACATGTGTGGTGGTCACCTCAGCAAATGGTTAACCAGTGCAGAGGGTCCCAGTTGGTGGTCACCAAAGCAAATGGTCAACCAGTGCAGAGGGTCCCAGTTTATTGTTTTACGAGGTCGTGGAAATAAAACCTAGTGGAGCATCTAAACAAGGATGTTTCGACACCATTTGGAAAGTCTCAACAACTGAATGGTTAAACTTTTCAGGGTCAAGGAAAGGTAAAAGGTTCAAACAAAGTTCATCAATCTAGTCTACATCTCAACATAATCATACAATCAAGATAGTTCATAAACCCTAACACACCATGCCAAAAAAACTTCAATGTCACAGTATCATGTGATAATTTTCTCATTATAACATGCTGTATTACTCATTAAAATGTAAGCTTGGCTTCTGCGTTTGGAAGAATAAAACAAAGCATTTCTTCTAGTGAAGGTCGCTGGCATAGCAAAGTATGCATCTAAATAATACTTGGCTTTGTTTTGTTTTGTTTTAATAATATAATAGAAGTGTAATTACATAGTAGCTGCTAATGAACTCCAGTAGGAGTTGGTGTGTGACGTGGTGTGATATTGAACTTGTTTTGTTTTCTTGGTGTGGCAGGAATACTTTTATCTAAGGAAAAACGAGTCAAAGTTCTGTTCATTCATTTGTGCAAATTATGTTGAGTTGTGTGGACGAGCTATAAATTACCAAAAGGGAAAAGATCAGTCCTGACGTAACGCCCACCTCTGCCGCTTATATTCCTTTAATGATTAATACACTTCAGAGTCGACACAACAACCAATTTATTCCATGTGAACTAATACATAATTGTAAAAAGTTTTTAATTCAACCATATCAATGAGACTTGTAATTGAATTCCATCTTGATGTCTCCTGAACTGGGCTCAAAGATAAAGTTGTAAAAGAAAGCAGCTCTGTCATTGGCAGAATTCTCCGATCCCGATCTGAAGAAATATACTCCTTGTTTACTATGGCGACTCCACTCACAGTGGCCCTGCAACAGATGACACTCAACAGTTAAATTTTCCAACATCCAGTGATGGAAAAATAACAGACCCTAAAATGTTCATTTTAAATGCCTTGTAAAATAAAATAGATCAAAGAAAACAAAAACAGCTCATGACAATTGAATTTAAAGGCTGATAGAGATATTTTCCGAAGATTTTCTCGACAATGATCGAAATCACTTGCTAAGTTCTTACATTAGTAGCCTGGCAATGTATTGCTAAAACAGGTGCTTTTAGCCATTCTGTTTTTTATGTCAGTCACTTGATAACACTGTTTGTGACACCAGACATCAAAATGAACAAGAAATTAAAGAAAAAGTGGTGGTCCATTGACTCCCCCCGCACACGGCTATATATTTAGCGCATAGTCAAAAAATTAACCTGCAACATACCTCTTCACTGATTGGTTCAGTTAAGCCCACGCTTACTGAAATGTCCCGGGTTAGGTGGTACTCCAACCACATTGCTACACCATGGCAGTTGCCACTTCTGGAAGAGAATGAGCATGACTAGTAACTTTCTTTTTTTTCAAAGAATTACTTCTCATCCATAAAGGAAGGAACATTTTGGTGAACTTTTACTTGATGGGGGAAAACTATGGACATTTTCCATGGGAATTAAGGAATTCACTAGTCAATTTTCATTTCTGTTTCTTTTAATTACTAACAAGTGATCTGGAACCGATCTTAGCTGACTTTGGGGCGCATATGAAAACGCCATACTTTGATATTGATATTCTAATGCAGACCTCATACATCACCAAAGTCAAAGTCTGGTTTATTGTCCATTTCTTCATATGCCAAGACACACAAAGAGAGGGAAATTGTATTTCCCACCATCCCACGGTGACAAGACATATTACAAAACATCCAAGAAAACAACACAAAAAGTAAAAACAAGAAGGCACACACAATGAATAAACAAGAGCGATGTAAAATAATAATAAATCAATCAATCCATGAACAAGAGGAGCAAAAATGGAGCAAGTGTGCATACAGCAGACATACATAGCGCGAGAGTAGTGCAAGGAAGCCAACGTGGCCCAAAAGGTCAGGACGTTATGCAGCCGAGGGGGGAGAGAGTTCAGGATCCTAACAGCCTGGAGTATGAAGCTGTTGGTGAGTCTAGTGGTGTGGGAGGACAGGCTTCTGTACCTCTTCCCAGAGGGCAGCAGATCAAACAAAGTGTGAGCGGGGTGACTCACATCACACACAATCGTGGTCGCCTTGCGGGTGAGATGGGAGGTGTAAATGTCCTTCAGGGAGGGGAGTGAAGCACCAATAATCCTACCGTGTTCACTATGGGCTGCAGGGCCTTCATGTTGTATTCAGTGCAGCTACCACCCCACACAGCAATACAACTGGAGAGGACGCTCTCAATGGTGCCATGGTAGAATGTGGTTATGATGGCTAGTGAGCACCTGCTCGCCTGAGTTTCCACAGGAAGTACAGGCGGCGCTGAGCTTTCTTCGCCAATGATGCAATGTTGGTGGTCCAGGAGAGGTCTTCACTAATGTGCACCCCCAGGAATCTGGTGCTGCTCACTCTCCACCACAGCACCGTTGATGGTCAGTGGCAGGTGTTGGCTGTGACTCTTCCGGAAGTCAACAACAACCTCCTTGGTCTTGCTGACGTTCAGCAGGAGGTTGTTGTCCCTGCACCACGTGGCCAGAAGGTCATTCTCCGACCTGTATTGAGTCTCGTCGCCCTTGCAGATGAGTCGCTGTGGTACAATGGTGTTGAATGCAGAACTGAAGTCCACAAACAGCAATCTCATATACGAGTCTCTTTTTTCCAGGTGGGTGAGGGTTGAGCAGATTGCCTCCTCAGAGGACCGTTTGGCTCGGTACGCAAACTGGAAGGGGTCGGGGGTGGGGGGGGGACAACGGATCTGATGTGTGTCATGACAAGCCGCTCAAAGCACTTCATGATGATGGGAGTCAGCATTACTGGGCTGATATTCATATTATTATTTAGCTATTTTTTTGGAGCACACTAAGACGTAAAAAAAAGTATTGTAGTCATAGTTTAAAATGAACAGGAGGAGTGATGAATTTTTGAATGCCAATTTTGGCACTTCTACAGAGGTCATACTTGAGCGACCTTGTCCTAGAGCATAGTTGTCAAACTCAAGGCCCAGGGGCCAGATACGGCCCACCACATCATTGCATGTGGCCCGCGAAGACACATTTTGCATCAACTTTGTGTGATTACTAAAATTTTGGCACTTCTACAGAGGTCATACTTGAGCGACCTTGTCCTAGAGCATAGTTGTCAAACTCAAGGCCCAGGGGCCAGATACGGCCCACCACATCATTGCATGTGGCCCGCGAAGACACATTTTGCATCAACTTTGTGTGATTACTAAAATTACAAATTGTCTTCATTTTTAAAGAATAGACGTTGCTAGAAAGCTTTATTATTTGTGTTTTTAAAATATTTGAACCATTTTCACTAGTCTCTTGTTTAAAAACTAGTTATTCATCAGTTTGTTGTGTAGCCTATGTGTATATAGAAGACGTTGACAGCCATAATGGGCCTCCAAGGGAAACTATGACTATGATGCGGCCCAAAACAAAAACGAGTTTGACGCCCCTGTCCTAGAGGATCCGATTAACACCTGGGACAACAACTGGGTAAAAACATATGACACTTTTTTAACATGGTAATTAAATGCTTGGGTGATCAATAACTTCAACTTTGTACAGTGCAGGAATATATTTAGATTGGAATTTTCTTGAACATTTTGTCCTATTTTTTTACTTTTTACAAAGGAAACATTTTTAAGAACTCCTAGCGGTTTTATTCGATTGTGATTGTGGGTGTTTCACTTTAAGATGTTCAAATTGACAATTGTAAACAGTAAATGTTTGGCTTTTTAATTCAATAAACTCTTGCGACGTGCTGTTTACCATTGCGAGGGCATCCGCAGGAAGACTTTTAAACACTGCTCAAAAAAATTAAAGGAACACTTTGAAAACACATCAGATTTCTGAAACATTATGTCCCAGAGGTGTTCTATCGGGTTTAGATCAGGTGATCGTGAGGGCTATTCAATTGTGTCAATTTCTTCATCCTCCAGATACTGTCTGCATACTCTTGCCACATGAGGCCGGGCATTGTCGTGGATCAGGAGGAACCCAAGACCTACTGCACCAGCGTAGGGTCTGACCATGGGTGCAAGGATTTCATCCCGATAGCTCATGGCAGTCAGACTGCCGTTCTCTAGCCTGTAGAGGTCTGTTCATCCCTCCATGGAAATGCCTCCCCAGACCATCACTGACCCACCACCGAACCGATCATGCTGATTGATGTTGCAGGCAGCATAGGGCTCTCCTTGGCTTCTCCAGACCCTTTCACGTCTATCACAGGTGCTCAAGGTAAACCTGCTCTCATCTGTGAAAAGCACAGGGCGCCAGTGGCAGACTTGCCAATTCTGGTGTTCTATGGCAAATGCTAAGCGAGCTACATGGTGCTGAGCAGTGAGCACAGGGCACCCTTGTGAAGTCTTTTTCTGACTGTTTGGGGAGGGACATTCACATCAGTAGCCTACTGGAGGTCATTCTGTAGGGCTTGGGCAGTGCTCAACCTGTTCCTCCTTGCACAAAGCAGCAGATATCGGTCCTGCTGATGGGACCGTCTACGGCCCTGTCCAGCTCTCCTAGAGTAACTGCCTGTCTCCTGGAATTTCCTCCATGCTCTGGAGATTGTACTGGGAGACACATCAAATCTTCTTGCAACAGCACACATGGATGTGCCATCCTGGAGGAGTTGGACAATCTGCGCAATTTCAGGAGGGCTCAGAAATCGCCTCATGCTCCCAGTCGTGATAATGACTCTACCTAAAGCCAACACGTGGAAAAACAGTTAAAAAAGATCAAGAGAGAGGAACTTGAAATGGCCTCCACCTGCAAAACCAGTCCTGTTTTGGGGACCATCTCGTTGTTGCCCCTCTGGTGCACCTATTGTTAATTCCATCAACACCAATGCAGCTGAAGCTGATTAACAACCCCCTCTGCCATGTACCTGACCAAAACCTTATCAGAAATGTGTAATTGAATTCATGCCATACCCTGATAAAAAACAGTTCCTTTAATTTTTTTGAGCAGTAATTTCATTTTTATACACTCTATTGTACTTTTAAATACGTTATTGTATTTTAAACACCTTTTTAAACATTTTAAAGTGTAAACGTGTCACGGCTCTGCTCTGCGCTTGCCGTGCTGACCGGCTGACGTGCCCCCGTCAAATAGCTTGCTATGACCTTCTGCTTTGATGACACGAGCTCGCTGACCGGCTCGTCAGCTTGCCTCGTAATCCTTCTCTGCTGGCATTCAAGCCCTCCTTGTTTCCTTTAAACTTTCCCCAATTAAACAGCCTGTGTTGCATTTGGTTGTTTTGCCTCGTTTGTGACAACAAAACGAAGCGCGAATCAGAGATGCTGCTGATTCTGCTGACACAAACAAAGTGGAGGAGTGGATGCGTAGCAGGAGATTCCGATAAAGCCTGGTTGGAGCTGCTCTTACAGCTCTAAGCCAATCATCGGTAAGGATACAGATCAACATGCTCCCATTGGTCTTCTAACGGCCAATAGTGTGCTTGTGCTGTAAAGTCATATGGGCAGACAAAGCCCCGCGTTCCAAGAAACGCCGCAAAAAAAACGTGATGCACCGAATATAACCACAATATTTGTTTTCATAAAAACCTGCGATGTACTGGGGCTGCGATAAATGAAAGTAGTGCGTGATGACTGTAATCTTCGGCATTTGAATCTTCATTTTGGTCTTACTATTTTTGATTTTTACTGTTCATATCATAAATTAATCATTTTACCCGTGTTTTTGTTCTATTAATTTTGCCCCTTGTACAACTTTAAAGTGCTGTGTAAATACACTTGAGAGGAATTGATAATAGTGACCATCTATTTAACTTTTCTACTTGTACTGTTTTGTGCTTCCTGCCTGCTCCTCAAACCTACTACTGCATCTTTTGTTGACATGTACTGTAATCGTGGTGGGGGAAAATATTATAGTGGCTTGACGAGGTGGCCTGTCAGGGCTGCTTGTTAGTGGGGTAGTTTTGTAACCATGGTGGAAATTTGTGTGCAATACACAGATTTACGTACGAGTTGCGGCAGCGCATGCAAGCTTAGCACCGAGCAGTGGTATTACCAATTGGCTGCAAAAGAAAAGACTTTCAGGAGTATGGGTGACAGTGTAACATAGATGAGAAGCTTTATTTTTTAACCAGTTTGGCTGTTTAGTGTGACCTGTCCACAGTAGCATGCTATTGATTGGTGACTATGGGCCTTTTAAAAATACAGCTTTGATGATCTCGAAATCGCATCATGTGAGATGAACTATTTTGGTCTCAAAACGATAAATTGTTCAGTTGTATTGAGCGAATTAAAAACAAGATTCCTTTCGTCATAATATCATGTATACCTTATGAATGGTAGAGCGCCTTGGCTGATGATAGGCTGTTGAGGGATACAGTGTGTGAAGTCAAAGGTCATGACAGCTGTGGACTGAGTCAAAGCACGACATGGATACTCCCACAGAGGGTGGGGCTCTGCCTCGTGAGACTCCTGAAAATCCAATGACTTCTGAAAATACAAAATATATATATATTTTAAACCCCATACGAAAGGAAATAATCCCTTTTTTGGGACCATAGCAGAAACAAGTGCAAGATCAAAATGACTCAAGTCGTAGTTTTGTTCAACTTAGTTTTCAGTTTACAGACCTTTCAAATCTATGATTGTAATTAGGAATATTAAGTAACCATACCAGGTATCAGTATTAAGCCATTTTGGATAAGTTATTCGTGATGGCAGTCAATAGTAGTCACCGATACCAAGGCGAACTGTAATGACTGTTATACTGTCAGGAAGTAAATGGCTGAACCATTCATCCATCCATCCGTCTTCTTCCACTTATCTGGGGTCGGGTCGCGGGGGCAGCAGCTTTAGAAGGGACTCCCAGGCTTCTCTCTCCCCAGCCACTTCATCCAGCTTATCCCAGGGGATCCCAAGGTGTTCCCGGGCCAGCCGAGAGACATAGTCTCTCCAGCGCATCCTGGGTCGTCCCCGGGATCTCCTACCGGTGGGACATGCCCGGAACACCTCCCAGAGAGGCGTCCAGGAGGCATCCTGATGAGATGCGATTAACGTATAGGAGCAGGGGCTCTACTCCGAGTCTGTCCCGGATGACCGAGCTTCTCACCCTATCTCTAAGGGAGAGCCCGGACACCCTGCAGAGGAAACTCATTTTGGCCGCTTGTATCCTGGATCTCAATCTTTCGGTCACGACCCATAACTTGTGACCATAGGTGAGGGTAAGAGCATAGATCAACCGGTAAATCGAGAGCTTTGCTGTTTGGCTCAGCTCTCTCTTCACCACGACGGACCGGTACAGAGTCCACATTGCTGCCGACGCCGCACCGATCGGTGTGTCGATCTCGCGCTCCCTGCTACCCTCACTCATGAACAACACTCCAAGATACTTGAACTCCTCCACTTGGGGTAGGATCTCATCCCCGATCCGGAGAGGGCATTCCACCTTTTTCCGACCGAATAAGGGTGTAGAGCTGGTCCACTGTTCCACGGCCACGCTGCTCCTCCTGAATCCAAAGTTCGACCTCCGATGGACCCTCCTCTCCAGCACCCCTGAATAGACCTTACCAGGGAGGCTGAGTGTGATTCCCCTTTAAATGGAACACACCCTCCGGTCTCCCTTCTTAAAGAGAGGAACCACCACCCCAGTCTGCCAATCCAGAGGCACCGTCCCCGATGTCCACGCAATGCTGTAGAGGCGTGTCAGCCCCACAATGTCCAGAGCCTTTAAGAACTCCGAGCGGATCTCATCCACCCCAGGGGCCCTGCCACCAAGGAGTTTTTTTAACTACCTCAGTGACTTCGACCCCAGAGATTGGAGAGTCCGCCTCAGAGTCTCCAAGCCCTGCTTCCACAATGGAAGACGTGTCGGTGGAATTGAGGAGGTCTTCAAAGTACTCTCCCCACCGACTCAGGATGTCCAGAGTCAAGGTCAGCAGCAGTGGAGATCAATGTTAACAGTGTTGACTGTGCACTGCTTCCCCCTCCTGAGACGCTGGATGGTGGACTAGAATTTCCTCGAAACCGTCCGGAATTCATTCTCCATGGCCTCGCCAAACTCCTCCCACACCCAGGTTTTTGCCTCAGCAACCACCGAAGCCGCGTTCCACTTGGCTATCTGGTACCTGTCAGCTGCCTCTGGAGTCCCACAGGCCAAAACGGCCTGATAGGACTCCTTCAGCTTGACGGCATCCCTTACTGCCGGTGTCCACCAGCGGGTTCGGGGATTGCCGCCACAACAGGCACCAACGACCTTACGGCCATAGCTCTGGTCGGCTGCCTCAACAATGGAGGCGCAAAACATGGTCCACTTGGACTCAATGTCCCTCGCCTCCCCCGGGACGTGAGAAAAGCTCTGCCGGAGGTGGGAGTTGAAGCTCTTCCTGACAGGGGATTCTGCCAGACGTTCCCAGCAGACCCTCACAGAGCGTTTGGGTCTGCCAAGTCGGACCAGGATCTTCCCCCACCATCGGAGTCAACCCACCACCAGGTGGTGATCAGTTGACAGCTCCGCTCCTCTCTTCACCTGAGTGTCCAAAACATGCGGCCGCAAATCCCATGACACGACTACAAAGTCAATCATCTAACCGCGGCCTAGGGTGTCCTGGTGCCAAGTGCACACATGGACACCCTTATGTTTGAACATGGTGTTCATTATAGAAAAGCCGTGTTGAGCACAGAAGTCCAACAATAGAACACCGCTCAGGTTCAGATCGGGGGGGGGTTCCTCCCAATCACGCCCTTCCAGGTCTCACTGTCATTGCCCATGTGAGCATTGAAGTCACCCAGTAGAACGATGGAGTCCCCAGAAGGAGCGCTCTCCAGCACTTCCTCCAGGGACCCCAAGAAAGGTGGGTACTCTGAGCTGCCATTTGGTGCATAGACATGAACCCGTGCCCGGGGGGCAATAAGTATGCCCACACTTGCTCGACGCCTTTCACCGTGGGCAACTCCAGAGTGGAAGAGAGTCCAGCCCCTCTCGAGAGGGCTTGTACCAGAGCCCAAACTATGTGTGGAGGCAAGTCCAACTATGTCTAGTCGGAACCTTTCTGCCTCGCACACCAGCTCGGGCTCCTTTCCAGCCAGAGAGGTGATACTCCATGTCCCTAGAGCCAGCCTCTGCAGCCGGGGATCGGACCGCCAAGGCCCCCGCCTTTGGCTGCCGTCCAGCTCACTTTGCACCTGACCCCTTTAGCCCCTCCCACAGGTGGTAAAAGCCCATGGGAAGGGGGACCCACATTTTTTGTTCGGGCTATGCCCGGCCGGGCCCCATGGGCGAAGGCCCGGCCACCAGGCGCTTGCCTTCAAGCCCCACCTCCAGGCCAAGCTCCAGAGGGGGGCCCCGATGACCCGCGTCCAGGCAAGGGAAAACTAGGTTTATATATTTTATATAATATATAATTTTATTTTTGAGGCGTGCTTTGTCTGGCCCCTCACCGAGGACCCTTTTGCCATGGGTGACCCTACCAGGGGCATGAAGCCCCAGACAACATGGCTCCTAGGATCATAGGGGCGTGCAAAACCCTCCACCACGATAAGGTGTATCCCGGAGGGGATTATCTGAACCGCTTATCCTCAACTCACAGCTGATTATGGGCTCAAGGTGGGTCACACACTGAACTGGTACACATAGACAACCGTTCACCCTTACACCTACGGACAATTTGGAGTGGTCACTCGGCCTGTCATGAATGTCGGGAATGTGGGAGGAAACCACAACACTCTGAAAAAATCAACGCAGGCACGGGAAGAACATGCAAACACACAGGAAAGCTGGAGCTGGAATCAATCCCTGCACCTCTGATCTGTGAAGCGACATGCTAACCAGTGCAATACTCTAATATGCCCAATTAGATTCAATTTGCAAGATGAAAATTGTAAGTATACCGAATGTTTATATAAGATTTATATTAATGCTTAGAATTTCAATTTATGTTGAATCAATATTATTTTCTTTCTTTTAATATTGAATCGGCAAAAATATCTATACCGTATTTTGCTTTGGGTTAAAAGGCACAGACTCAATTGCGGGGTCTATTTTTGATTTCACGCACACATCGGGCACACTGCATTAAGGGGCGCATGCATGCTATGACTTACGGTAAACAAAAAAAATGTCACAGGAGCAAGATAGTGAGTTTGGTTGTATTATTATTCTACTGTTTAACCATGTACTCTTCTGTACTCACATAGTGGTTAATCGATATTCATATGCAAATCTGTCCAAGTCCAAATTAAACAGTTGGGCAAATTCGCCATTAAACATGTCAAGTTCCTTCTCTTCGTTGTCACGTAGCTCTTCCGCTATTATCCTTGCTATCCAGAAAGCTCTAATTGTGCCTCATAAGCATGTCTCGTCTATGCCATTTTAGAGGGTCTTAATGCTGTTTTCTTTACACAAACGATAGTATTTATTTATCAATGGCGGCGGAGTATAGCATTTATTTATCAATGTTACGTCTAGTCCTCTGATTGTTTTTTTTGCCCCGATCTACATTAAACGCAATGTCCTCTGATTGATTCATCGGGTCTTCATATTACCCCTGTATAATACGTAAGCCACACAAAAACAACTGTACAGATTTTGGAATTTGGTCCACACAAAAAACGCACCTCATTAAAAGGTGCACCTTGAGAAAATTAAAGGCTTTTAAGTATGGCTTATGGTGCAAAAAATACGGTACTCATCAAATGGCTTATGGTGCAAAAAAACGGTACTCATCAATATCGGCTGATATTTAACACATTGTGATAAAATATCCAGTTTTATTGCCCAACTTTATTTTCCAACATACTCATCATGCTTGAGCGGTAACTGTTGAACTTAAGTTTGCGCTTCAATTTATTTTGAACAAACACTAAGACTCAGAGCGTTGTCAGTATTATTTTGCAAAAGAGGTCTTCCTTTAACATCATCTGTCATTGGTTTAATAGAAGTGTTATGTATTACACGCACTAGTATTATCGGTTACTTGGTATCGGTGATTACTGAGTAGTTGAGAACTCGAACATATGGGGTGGGAAAAAAATGTGGTAGCGAAGATCCTTAATTGTAATAATAAAATATTTCATTTTACCTGGATCATTTCATCCATAGGCGTGACATCAAATCCCTCACATGAAACACACAGAGCACGTATCCTCCATAAATCCTAGCAAACAAGGAAAATGACATAACACCATCAATATGTGACACTTTAAATATCGATTCTCATACAGTGTCACACCAATGTGAGTACAGCCAACGTCCACATTGCTGCTGTTTGGTTTGGTTTCATGTATGGCTGCAAATCTCCCTTTGTATTTATTGATGAAATCATAAAGGTCCTCTTCAGCATAAGGCAACATGACCTTTTCAAGTATTTTGACACATTCAAATTGATCCATGATACCTGATAAGCAATATATATAGCTCCAACATGCCCATACCCATCCATCTATTTTGTGTACAGCTTGTCCGCACGGGGGTCGCGGGGGTGCTGGAGCCGATCCCAGCAATCATCGGACAGTAGGTGGGGGAGACCCTGAACTGCTTGCCAGCCAATCACAGGTTACACAGACGAACAACCAGCCGCACTCACTTTCACACCTACAGGCAATTTGGAGTGCTCAATCAGCCTACCAAGCATGGGCACACAGACAAACAACCATCTGCACTCACTTTCACCCCTCCAGGCAATTTGGAGTGCTCAATCAGCCTACCAAGCATGTTTTTCGGATGTGGGAGGAAACCGGAGTGCCCGGAGAAAACCAACGAAGGCACGGGGAGAACATACAAACTCAACACAGGGAAGGCTGGAGGTGGAATCGAATCCGCATTCTCTGAACTGTGAGGCGAACCAGTGCCCCACCATGCCGCCCCAGGCTCACATCGTGGTGTAAAAAAAAAAAAAGAAAAAAAAAAAAAAAGAAAAAAACATTGAATCTTATTCCAGATCTGCTCACTGTTTCATAATCCAAAATAACTTCCATTTTCTTTCCGTCTCCTGTTTCTCTCATGCTTCCTTCTTCTGCCCTGTATTGCTGTTATCGGCAGTGCGAACCACTGCTGTCATTGGCAGCAATTGTCTCATTCACTCACACATGTTCTTCAAAGACACTGCAGTGAACCCATCCATCTATTTTCTGTACCGCTTGTCCCCACGGGGTCGTGGGCGTGCTGGAGCCTATCCCAGCAGTCCTCGGGCAGTAGCCGGGGGAAGGACACTCTGAACCAGTTAAAATTAATGTTCATATGCATAGTTTTTTTCTCCACATTCTCAATTTTACAAATGACTAATTAAGATAAAAGCATACAAAACTGAGAATATGATCAACTTTCATACTGTACCTGGAACTCTACTACCACCATGTGAAGAGTGGCGGAGCAGGGCAAGATGGTGGCATTGGGTCGAAGAAGGCCCGCAAGGATGGTGCGGCAGTACCAAAAGTACAAAGAGTGCCATGGTAGCAGGCTTGTGCAGAAGTATGGTTCACCTATAAGCAGTGAGATCTGCAGCGAAGAGAGGTTAACTTCAGTGTAATTTATATACTTCTACTGCACATAATGAGGCACAGAGGATGCACGTCTCACCACAATACCAAAAGGTTGACTTCCTTTCTTATGTTGTATATTATATATTTACATGCATTTTTATGTTTTTTTCCTTTTTTATGATTTTTTACTCTTTAAAAGAGTTAATATCAGCCTTTTAAAGAAGCCAGGTGCTATTAATTCAGTAATTTTCAGCACCGGTTATCCTCTTCAGGGTCCCAAGGATGCTGGAGCCTCTCCCAGGTGACTTTGGGCAGAAGCCAGACTGCACCGTGAACGTCAGTTAGTCACAGGGCACATAGAGACGAACACCATTCACACCCACATTCACACTGTCATAGGGAACCAATACACACACACACACACACACACACACACACACATATATATATATATATATATATATTTATATTATATATTATTACTTATTCATCGCTCTTGTCTATTTGTTTTTACTCTGTGCTATTTGCTGTATGTGTTGTGTAATGTGTCTAGTCACCGTGGGACGGTGGGACCCGTAATTTCGATCTCTTTGTGTGTTTTAACATGTGAAGAAATTGACAATAAAGCAGACTTTGACTTTGATATATATATATATATATATATATATATATATATATATATATATACATATATATATATATATATATATATATATATATATATATATGTAATAAATAAATAAATGAAATAAAATATATTTCAAATAACTATCATATTACAACAATATTATCAAACCATCTGTGTCACTCCAAATCATTAAATCCATCGATCAAATTCCTCGTTCTTTATGTCAACAACGCCGCGCGTGCGCTGCAGAGATCTAGTATATAACTATATTGTAGCATTAAAAAAGTACCAGGAAAGACGTGGGTTTATATAACAACAATATTATCAAACCATCTGTATCACTCCAAATCATTAAATCCATCGATCAAATTCCTTGTTCTTTATGTCAACAACGCTGCGCGTGCGCTGCAGAGATCTAGTATATAACTATATTGTAGCATTAAAAAAGTACCAGGAAAGACGTGGGTTTATATAACAATATTATCAAACCATCTGTGTCACTCCAAATCGTTAAATCCATCGATCAAATTCCTTGTACTTTGTCAACAACGCCGCGCATGCGTTGCAGAGATCTAGTATATTGTAGCGTTAACAAAGTACCAGGAAAGACGTGGGTTTGGTAAACACCTCTATTTAACAAAACAAGAGTTCAACGAGCCAACAACTACTGAACTTCCAGCCACGGAGGTGGAAAAAAGCTCCATATAATAGGACCGGGCGTGCGTAACAGCCATGTCCGAGCCCCATCCACCGTCCCCGGACAGCCACCCGGCCGAGAGCCGGCCCCCGACTTCCATCCACGGAGGTGAAAGAGAGCTCCTGTCGAGAAGGATCGGGCGTGCATAAAAGCCATAATAATTTTTCAAACCTTCTGTGTCACTCCAAATCATTAAATCCTTCAAACGCTTTGTCCTCCGTGTCACTTACAAACAAAGCCGCTAATGATGCCGGTAGTACGTGGGGCCCTTCGTCATCTTTGTCATCCCGTGATCGAATCCTTTGGCCTTTATGTAAACAACCGCTGCGCGGCACGGATGACATCACTTGCAGTTCAAATGACAGTAATCCCTTGCTACATCGCGGTTCGTTTTTCGCAGTTTCACTCGATCGCCGATTTTTGAATTTTGAAAATTTGTGAAAAAAATCACATAAGTTGCTCCTGAGTATAAGTCACCCCCCCCACCCAAACTATGACAAAAACGCGACTTATTGTCCGAAAATTACGGTATATGTATGTATATATGTATATATTGGTGGAATATATACACACGGGCGCACACGCACGCGCACGCACACGCACACGCACACGCACACACACACACACACACACACACACACACACACACACACACACACACACACACACACACACACTGGGCACACCTCGTTACTAAAAAGACAAAAAAATCAGGTTCTTGGGGGTGATTTTAGTTGCTCATCGGTATCTGAAGTATGTTCTGCCAGGCACATGTCGATGCTATCACCAATGTTGTGATGCTACTGCGGCCATGGTGCATCAAACAGAAGCTGGTGCCAAAGCCCTACTCTCAGAGGTGCTGAATGCAGTATGAACAACAATTCCATGAAATACAGTGTGTTCATATTCATGATGAATTTTAGGAATTGGAAATCAAAGATATTGTTGCAGTACCCCACTTTAGTGGTCATGAAAGATACCTGCTCTCCTCCTAAATCTTTACTGGTCAGCTGCTCAGGCCTGATATCCAGCAGCTTAACTCGTCCTCTCATTGAGTTGGCTTCCAGGACCTGGTGATAGAATGGGGAACATCAGCTCCATTTTTAAAGCTATGAATACAGCGGAACATCTACAACCAAGCACAATCCATTGCTGGGATCAGACCTGCCAGCAGACATCAGTCTTTAGGGTGGCACACAAAATGCAAGGGGGAGGGGCGTAGCAGGGGGTCTTGGTGCTCCGACCCCAGGCTGCAGAAGCTTGTTTTTGAGAGATGATTCATCACCTCTCTTGTAGGGAAAGAGCCTGAGCTGGTATGTGAGGAGAAGAGATTCCAACTCGACATAGTTGGCTGGGTCAGGTCTAAACATTTGGCAGGACTCTAGAAGGAGCTTGGGAGTTTCCTCAACCAGTCAGATGTGCTTTTTGGGCATTTTGGCATTGGACTGGATCAGGTTTACACATTTGGCAGGGCTCTGCAGGGAGCATGGGAGTTTCCCCAACCAGTCCAATGTGTTTTTCAGACTTTTTGGCATTGGACTGTATACTTAGGAAATACTCGTGTGGGTGCTCCTGGACGGCTGTCCCTGTACGACCAGTGTCAGCAGTAACTTGGAATAGTCTCCAATGTCGATTGGACTCTGCCAAGGCTGCACTTTGTTACTGATTCTGTTCACAACTTTTACAGATAGAATTCCAAGGCGCAGCCAAGGGGATGAGGCGGTCCAGGTTAGCTGACTCAGTACTATTACATCTCTACTTTTTGTAGATGATATGGTTCTGTTGACTTTATAGAATTAAGATTATCAACAGTCACTGGAGCGGTTGGGATGAAAATCAGAACCTTCAAATTTGAGCCTGTGATACTATGTGAGAAAAGGACGACATGCTTTCTTCAGGTTGGGGACGACATCAAGACCCAAGTGGAGAAGTTAAAGTATCTTAACAAGTGAAGGGAAGATGAAGCTGGAGATTGACAGGTCGATCAGTGCAATGTCACACACTGTACTGGTCTGTCATCCATACTAACCATAATCCGATAGGGTTCATTCTATTCAAGAGTATTCAACCTTTGACATTCTATTGTACTTTTACACATATGCTGACCTGCTCAATAACCTGTTTCGTCATGCTGAAGTTTTCCAAACTGAAGACCTGAGAAGAATTTGTGAGAAAAGAGGACAAGTCAATTTAAGTGAGTGTTGTGTAGGGGAAGCAAAAACGATCATAGTATACTTTTTTAGCTCCCAAAAGCTTTGCAAACACCGGAAGAAGACTTCCATCACTCACTCCGAGACAGATGCTGTCCTCCTTCAGGACCTGGAGTCAGCACAATTAAAAAGAAATACCACACAAACAGGTAATATCAGACAGTTCGGTTCACTTACACTGTGCAGTGCATTGACATAGCTCTTTGTGCGAACTTTGTCATTAAGTTCACCAAATCGTGGTCGGTTCCAAACCAGGTGGGCCTGGCATGTACAGGACGGCCGGGAGCGAATCATGTTGTCCTGTGAATGTTGTCGGCTTAAAACAGCCAAAATGCAATGCAGACAGTCAAAATGAGTAATAAATACTCATAATTTAGTGTTTATCTCAGAGCCTCTTGTAGTTTCGAGAAGTACGTTAAGGTATCTGCTGGACCAGACATGGGCAAACCATGGCCCGCCCGGCCGTAGTAAGCATCCGTCCTGCGGGGCTTTTTAATCCAACCTGTTGACCTTGTCCAACTAAAAACATCTACTATATACCTACTATATATCTACAATATTTCTTCTTGTCACTCCAGTACTCCCATTTCACTATTAAAGAGCACACATACCATTGGTGGACCTTTGAGGAAATGCAGTTTATTAGTTTGGCAAGCGACGCTCACTGTCTTTCTGCACGAAAGAAATGGGTCTTGTCAGCCCACTCTCAAGCAACAGTTGTGCACCTTGTGGCTCACAGGGACCTTGATGAGCAGAAGCGCTTGCCAAGAATATTTATCGACTACTTTTGCTAGTACTCTTGCATGATAACGTAACTTTAAAAAGAAAAAAAAAAAAAAAAAAACGGCTCCTGTTGGCACTTTCAACAGTTTTCGATCTCTGAGCTTGGTGCTTCAAAATACACCATGCAATCAAAGTTGTCTATTTGCTGTGACGTGGGTGCTGTCACTTCGGCTGAGAACAAGTTCAATCGGTGGTACTTCTATCACGTCTGTTTTCCCTTGTATAAAAAAAATTTCTTTAATTAGCTTTATTCACCCATTGCTATTTGCTCCCTATTGTGAAAGAACATACTGGAGATTGGACGGTGATTGTGTTAGCAGCTAAGTGTTACACCACTTGGCTTGGGCCCACCTACGTCTCCACTCTTTTCAGTTTTGCATCTGATTCTTTTAATGTGTATGTAAGTTGAGCTGTGTCAACATTTGTTTTCCATTGATGGAATGACTGCTTTCCAGGTTGTTCCACATTGTTTAGGTCCGTGCGTGTGCCCATCTCTGAGAATACACAACCATTCAAGAGCTGCTAATGCTATTTTGCCCTCCCTCGCAAAAGCATCACACACACACCTATGAAGAAGCAAAAAAAGAGCAACTTTTAACTTAATACAACAATTTAGAAGCTCCTCCATAATGGCGAACTTTGACAGAAAAAAACGAAAAGTAACTTTTTGTTATGCATTATTAATGTATGGGTAAACAATGTTGTACCTGTGAGATTGGAGGCTGAACCACAAACTGTAGTCATCGTGATCAACATTTAGACTCAGATCTTCTCCTTTAGCCACCTTGCTTTCAATAGGCAGGAAATAAACACTCTGCATCCAGTGGTCTCGCCACTAGCACAAACCACCACAGTTGAGCACACATGGCAGCCGACATTGATGGGACAAGACTTGTTTAACTTACTGGAGCCATCTTTGGCTGTGGGTATGTCCAGCTGGGAGCCATGGTACACACAATGGTTCCACTGGGATCCATGTCTAGGTCCCACCAGGAGAGCACCACTTGAGCCTGACCACTGCTTTGAGCCACAAACTGAGAAGAGTAGGACTGGGGGGCACTGCTCACAGGCTTACTGAAGTCCACACTGATTAGCGAAGGTTTCATGCAAAAACAATAAAAATAATTAACTAATAATTATTCATAATCAAATAATACTAGTGATGGTAATGTTTATTAAAAGAGCAGATGCTTCATACCTAAACATGGTGCAGACTGGACCCAAAGCAGTGAAGCTATGGGGTGAAATCTGGCTGAGCTGAATGTCACATACTGCATGAGAGCCACTACAGTTGGCCACAGCAGGCGGGGGCAACAATTGAGTGCCCTGGACTTCTATTGGCTGCAGCTGAGCCCAGCTCCATAACAGTTGTGACTCCACCAACTGGGCATAGACAGTGGCCCGGTGAGGGACTGCCACACAATCTTTCTAGAATGAGGAGGGGAAAAACTGATTTTCTATATTGACTTTTCAAGTGACTACTTGTTGCAATACTCATTATTTACACATATACCGTAATTTTCGGACTACAAGTCCCTCCGGAGTATATGTCGCACCAGCCATAAAATGCACAATAAAGTGGAAAAAAAACATATATAAGTCGCACCGGAGTAAAAGTCGCACTTTTGGGGCAAATTTATTTGTCAAAATCTAACACCAAAAACAGACATGAACCAGCAACAACAGGCTAAACGATACGGTATGCTGACGTGACATATACACAAACGAGGAGCTGAGAACGTTATTCAAATAAGTATTGCATAAATAACAGGTTTATCAAACCATCTGTGTCACTCCAATTCATTAAATCCATCGATCGTCCTTTGTGTAAACATTGCTGCGTATGCGCCGCATATGCGCTGCGTATGCGCCGCATATGCACCGCGCAGCTGACATCGGACTCGTTCTAAGCAGCATTTCTAATTATTCCACAGACCCATATAACGATATATAAAGTATATTTCATATAACTATCATATTACAACAATATTATCAAACCATCTGTGTCACTCCAAATCATTAAATCCATCGATAAAAGTCCTCGTCCTTTAGGTCAGGAAAGACGTGGGTTTATATAACAACAATATTATCATACCATCTTTGTCACTCCTAATCATTAAATCCATCGATCAAATTCCTCCTTTATGTCAACAACGCCACGCCCGCGCCGCACAGATCTAGTATATAACTACCGTAATTTTCGGACTATAAGTCACGTTTTTTTTCTTCGTTTGGGTGGGGGGCGACTTATACTGAGGAGCGACTTGAATGTGAATTTTTTCAAAAATTTTCAAAATTCCCCAAAAAAAAAAAAAAAAAAAAAGGGGGGGGGGGGGAAATCGGACATCGGGGACGTATCTCTGGATTGGCAGACTGGGGTGGTGGTTCCTCTCTTTAAGAAGGGGGACCAGAGGGTGTGTTCCAATTACAGGGGAATCACACTCCTCAGCATTGTTTACATAAAGCACGATTGGTTTAATGAATTGGAGTGACACAGATGGTTTGATAAACGTGTTATTTATGTAATACTTACTTGAAAAACTCTGAATGTTACGCCAGGGCCGTTCTCAGTTTAATGATTTGGAGTGACAAGGTTTGAAAATCTTATTTATATGTTATATGTATATGTTTTTATCGTTACAGTTCAGTAGTTGTTGGCTCGTTGAACACTTGTTTTGTTAAATAAAGAGCCGTTTACCAAACCCACGTCTTTCCTGATACTTTAACGCTACAATATACCGTAATTTTCGAACTATAAGTCGCCCCGGAGTATAAATTGCACCAGCCACAAAATGCACAAAGTGAAAAAAAACATAAATGAGTCGCACCGGAGTATGAGTTGCACTTTTGGGGCAAATTTATTTGTCAAAATCCAACACCAAGAACAGACATGAACGAGCAACAACAGGCGAAACGATAGGTATGCTAACGTGACAAACACAAACGAGGAGCTGAGAACGGGCCTGACGTAACATTCAGAGTTATTCTAATAACTATTACATGAATAACACGTTTATAAAACCACCTGTGTCACTCCAATTCATTAAATCAATCGATCGTCCTTTATGTAAACAATGCCGCGTACGCGCGCCGTCGGACTCGTCGTGATTTGCATTATTCCACAGACCCATATAACGATATATAAAGTGTATTTCAAATAACTATCATATTACAAAAACATTATCAAACCATCTGTGTCACTCCAAATCATTAAATCCATCGATCAAATTCCTCGTCCTTTGTCAACAACGCCGCGCGTGGGCCCTGACGTCAGCCTCGTTGTTATTCCACAGACCTAGTATATAACTAAATTGTAGCGTTAAAGTACAAGCAAAGACGTGGGTTTGGTAAACAGCTCTTTATTTAACAAAACAAGAGTTCAACGAGCCAACAACTACTGAACTTCCAGCCACAGAAGTGGAAGAGAGCTCCGTAGAATAGGACCGGGCATGCGTAAAAGCCATGTCCGAGCCCCATTCACCGTCCCCGAACAGCCGTCCGGCTGAGCGCCGGCCCCAGACTTCCATCCACGAAGGTGAAAGAAAGCTCCGTAGAGTATGACCGGGCGCGCGTCAAAGCCATGTCCGAGCCCCATCCACCGTCCCCGGACAGCCACCCGGCCGTGCGCCGGCCCCTGACTTCCATCCACGGAGGTGGAAAGAGAGCTCCCGGAAGGATCGGGCATGCGTAAAAGCCATAATAGTTTTTCAAACCTTCTGTGTTACTCCAAATCATTAAATGCTTCAAACTCTTCGTCCTCCGTGTCACTTACAAACAAAGCCGCTAATGATGCCGGTAGTACGTGGGGCCCTTCGTCATCTTCGTCATCCCGTGATCAAATCCTTTGCCCTTTATGTAAACAACCGCCGCGCGGCACGGGTGACGTCACTTGCAGTTCAAATGACAGTAATCCCTTGCTACATCGCGATTCGTTTATCGCGGTTTCACTACATCGCGGATTTTTGAATTTTGAAAATTTGTGAAAAAAAAATCACATATAAGTCGCCCCCACCCAAACTATGACAAAAAACGCGACTTATAGTCCGAAAATTATGGTACTCAAAACATTAACAGAGCAGATTGGTACTGTTTACCTACGTTTCCCTTCCATATCAATCTGTAAATATACTCGAAACATTAACATAGCAGCCTATTTTGACATGAAATAGCCTCACGGGTACAACAGCTATTCAGTGTCGCCCCCTGACCACGGTTGCCGTAATGCTGGGAAGTAATGCGACTTTGTAATTTACTAGTCGTACTAAAACGTACTGAAACATTTTGGCAGAGCACTGTGTACAACCAGTATGGATCAACAACTCCATCAATTGATCCATATATAAGGCGCACCGGACTATAAGGTGCACTGTCGGCTTTTGAGAAAATTTTAGGTTTTTAGATGCGCCTTATAGTCTGGAAAATACGGTAATTGCAGGAAGTTTTCTCTTATCCAGGCTATTATTTCCTTCAGGCAGATGGTGAGTGCAGTGGAGATTGAAAGAGGTGTTTGGTCCAGTTTTATGTAGAGCTGTGTGTCATCAGCATAACAATGGTGAGAAAAACCATGCTTGCTGATTACACGGTATCAAAAGCAGCAGGAGGATGGGGAAGGAGGAAGAGCCAGCATCGTCGTTTGTGACCCTGACCAGGGCTGTTTCCGTGCTGTATGACACGGTCACTGGGGAGAAAATTGGTGTGTTGATCGCATGTCCATCCGCCAGGCTAATAGTGCCGTATAATTCACACAAACAAGAAACAGAACGAGATCGAGATGAACAGTACTGAAAGGAAGCTTTTATACACAAACCGTCATTATGGGGGACAAAAGAAATACATATAATGCCGCTTTTAAGTTAAAGGCAGTCGATGTTGATGACATTGTGTTGCATCACCCTTTTCTTTTTTTCCCGGTCATGTCTATTCTGGAGCTATACGCGTCGCTTGCTAGTTTAATGTAACTTAGAGCTTCGTGCATGAATTTTTATTATTAGCATGAACAGACCCTCATCATGGAAAATGCTAGAAGAAATGGATAAAAGTGACGACGAAAGAGAGACTGACCAAGTGTGCGGCGAAGGATATCTGACGCTGTTCCAATCGGACACTGAGGAAAAAGACTTTAGTTTTAGTGCAAAGGAGGATGAAGACTGCTCTTTTACTGGCTCTTTTTTTTACTTTTACTGGTATGTTGTTTTAACCAGCCCTGTTAGTGCTGTGCTATCGTGTTGCTGCTGTGTTACCGCCGCGTCTCAGTGACTTTTACCCGTATGTTCTTTTTTAATTCAGCCCTATTAGTGCTGTGTTGCTGTGGTATTACTGCCGCGTCACAGGCAGTGTTTGGAAAGAAATGTTAAGGTATGGTATTAAAACTTTAAAAAGGCTTTCTATGTACCGTTTTTCTTTGTGCATCTTATATAAGAAAAAAACCTTCAAATATCCCTAAATTTTAGCATGTGCGGCTAATAGTCCAGTCCGGCTTATAGTCCAAAAATTACGGTACTTGGTATTCAAAAGCTAATTTTCCAGAGTACAAAAATAGTAATAGTAAAATATATAGTAAAAATAGTAAAAGAAACAGATCTGCAAATGTTTGTTACCTGAACAAGATTCTGATGAGCATGTTCATAGCTCCGCAGAGCCCCTTCACCAATCAGCTCTGTATCAAAAAGTTCTGTGATGAGGACATTGGCCTTCATTTCCATATCTTCACCTGATATTGATCACAAACAACATATCTAATCACTTGAAGGACACATTTCCATGAAAGATGAAGACATTGACGAGTGCAGCTTTCACTTGCTAAACATCGAAACAGTAAAACATAATGGTAGGAGTATTCAAATCTATATACAACCTGGCCCAACAGTAACGTCAGTTGAGTGTTTGTTGATAATCTTGATTTTGTCAGCGAAGCCATTTTTTTCCACAATGCATTTAGCAGCCTTAGCCATGGGCTTGAAAACCTGCAGACAAATATACACATTACAGTAATTTCTGGACTATAAGTCGCGTTTTTTTCATAGTTTGGGTGGGGGGGCGACGTATACTCAGGAGCGACTTATATGTGCATTTTTTCAAAAATTTTCCAAATTCAAAAATCTGCGATGTAGTGAAACCGCGATAAACGAACCGCGATGTAGCAAGGGATTACTGTCATTTGAACTGCAAGTGACATCAGCAGCGCGGCGGTTGTTTACATAAGGACAAAGGATTCGATTACGGGATGACGAAGATGACAAAGGGCCCCACGTTTGAAGGATTTAATGATTTGGAGTGACACAAGGTTTGAAAAACGTATTTATGTTATAGTTATTTGATATATTTTATTTCGTGTAGCAACTTGCATATGTTTTTATCGTTACAGTTCAGTAGTTGTTGGCTCGTTGAACACTTGTTTTGTTAAATAAAGACCCGTTTATCAAACCCACGTCTTTCCTGGTACTTTGTTAACGCTACAATATAGTTTTATACTAGATCCGTGCAGCGCGCGCGCGCGGGGTTGTTGACATAAAGGACGAGGAATTTGATCAATGGATTTAATGATTAGGAGTGACACAGATGGTATGATAATATTGTTATACAAACCCACGTCTTTCCTGGTACTTTGTTAACGCTACAATATAGTTATATACTAGATCTCTGCGGCGCACGTGTGGCGTTTTTACACATTTTAATGTGGAATGTTCTCCCCATTAAAAAAACACACACACAGACATTTGTATATGGGAAAATCCACTTTTTTTGCTTTTATATTCATTTAATTGAGTACTTGGAATCTCCAAGATTGTAGAAAAATGTAATATATCCCTCCAGGTGCTGCACAGATACTTTTATTATCTGTTTAGTGGCTATTTTTTACTCCGTTCAGATTTCTTCGTTTTCTATTATGTATTTTTATCTATTACAGCACATCTGTTGGGGCAGGACGACCAAAAAAGGTAATGGGTGTGGCCAAACCGTTTCGCAAATCTGCCATCTTTATTACTCAGAAAGTTTTGTAGTCCAAACAACTCAAGAATGCCAAAGTGGAGGGATCAAAACATTCCGTTGTTGGATGCATCAAGCCACACAACTCATTGCACCGTCCCCCAGCATCAGAACCTCAAAGAAGTGCCTGGTCAAATTAGAATTTTCAAGCAGTGTTCCCACATCTGTGGGCGAAATCCTGCTTATTCAAGGACGAATGTTTCAGAAATCTTTTGTCAGTATAAAGAAGGATTCGCCGAAATACTTTGTTTCGTTGATGATTCACTTCCTTCAATCTATGGAAACGACACAGTAAAGTGGTAAGCTTGAGATGACACAAAAATAATAAACTGTATTTCACTTCAATAATATTGTGCCTGCACTCGTTTTCATAGCATTAGCGTTAGTCTTTTTGATGATTTTAGAGCTCTGCGCTCTGTGTTTTCACATCTTGTGAGTTTTTAGTACTTGTATCAGATAAATTGCATCAAAGGTGCTGTATTATTCTTGGGCAACACGATACTGTGTGAAATGCATTCATTATCTTCTTGCTAGCGTTAACATTAGCTTACTGATTAACTTGACTGCAGTGCTTGTTTACAAGACATGTTCATAAATACTGTGAGGGGGTTTTATGATGTTACGTGTTATGTACATATGTATGGACAAGTCTCCTGCCATTGACATCATTTAACAAATCCAATAATCATGGAAGACAGTGGTGAGTGACACCATATTGGAAAAATAATTAGTGCTCAACTTGGGCCCAGTCGGATAAGATTCCTGTGGTATGACTAGTACAAAACATGTTTGGCTCAAGGGTGACTGCTGTCTGTTGCTAAGGTAAATCCTTGTGTATTAGATAAGATGCCACTTGTGAAGAATTAAACACTATTCTTTTCAGTAAACAAACAAACTTCTCAGTCTCACAGTCACTGTGTGATTACAGCTGAACCTTGATTTTACACGCTTCGATTGTATGCAACTTTCTGTCTAACATGGTTTGGTTATGGACCCCAATTTTTTTGTCGTCGTATTTCAAATGGACGATATTGTATAAATTGCAGCGTGAAAAAACAAGAGGCAGTTTCTACTATGGACTACGCAACGGAGTGTTGTTCTTTTTCTCCTTCCGTGATCCTCAGTAACATGGCACTGCTACTAAACTCCCGTCAACCCGTTGTCCACAGCAATAATATAAAGGTTGTACATTCGCAAAATGGAACAAACCCACCGGCAATAAGCAGAGGCAGGTAAAGACTTATAATCATGTTATATTAATATTCAACCAAAACCATGATGTTATTACCCAAATGCAAACGTGTATTTCCCTACTGCAATTTCCCGATTGCAGTTATGCATGGCTCTGAAATTTCTCCCCTTCCAAGACGTTCTAAATAACTTGCTTTTGGGGGTTAACGTGATTCCCAAATTCTGGATCCCAAAGTTCACGTAAAATCGAGATTTAGCTGTGTTAGCCACAACCACCAGTGGAACCTTTACTTATTTAAAATGTTTTTTAACTACTGAATAATACAGTTCCCATCTCATCCCGTTATTTTTTTTATTCTTTACATATATTGTATCATATTGTATTGTGTTGTACCAACGAAAACCCAAGATTAAAAGGTAAAGTAAAGTTGACTCCCATCTCATGGGAATATCTTTTAGGATTCCAGTGACCCGCGGGATTTCCGCAAAAATGTCAACATACAGTCTGCACACAGCTGAATGCCTGAAAAGGCAGGTATAGTCATTTTCCTCAACAAGTACACTTTTTGAGTTTTTAGTGTAACTGCAGCTGAATTGGGTCGCCAAGTTATTGTACCGTAATTTTCGGACTATAAGTCGCGTTTTTTTTCATGGTTTGGGTGGGGGGGGCGACTTGTATATGTTTTTATCGTTACAGTTCAGCTCGTTGAATACTTGTTTTGTTAAATAAACAGCCGTTAACCAAACCCACGTCTTTCCCGATACTTTGTTAACGCTACAATATACCGTAATTTTCGGACTATAAGTCGCTCCGGAGTATAAATCGCACCAGCCATAAAATGCACAATGAAGTGAAAAAAAAAACATATACAAGTCGCACCGGAGTATAAGTGGCACTTTTGGGAAAAAAATTATTTGTCAAAATACAACACCAAAAACAGACATAAACCAGCAACAACAGGCTAAACGATACGGTATGCTAACGTGACATATACACAAACGAGGAGCTGAGAACAGGCCTGACGTAACATTCAGAGTTATTCAAATAAGTATTGCATAAATAACACGTTTATCAAACCATCTGTCACTCCAATTCATTAAATCACCAGCGCGGCGGTTGTTTACATCAAGGACAAAGATTCGATCACGGGATGACAAAGATGACGAAGGGCCCCACGTACTACCGGCATCATTAGCGGCTTTGTTTGTAAGTGACACGGAGGACAAAGAGTTTGAAGGATTTCATGATTTGGAGTGACACAGAAGGTTTGAAAAACTATGATGGCTTTTACGCACGTCCTTCTCGACGCGAGCTCTCTTTCACCTCCGTGGATGGAAGTTGGTGGCCGGCGCTCGGCTGGGTGGCTGTCCGGGGACGGTGGATGGGGCTCGGACATGGCTTTTACGCACGCCCGGTCATACTCTCCGGAGCTTTCTTTCACCTCCTTGGATGGAAGCCTGGGGCCGGAGCTCGGCCGGGTAGCCGTCCGGGGACGGTGGATGGGGCTCGGACATGGCTTTTACGCATGCCCGGTCCTATTCTATGGAGCTCTCTTCCACCTCCGTGGCTGGAAGTTCAGTAGTTGTTGCCTCGTTGAACTCTTGTTTTGTTAAATAAAGAGCCGTTTACCAAACCCATGTCTTTGCTTGTACTTTGTTAACGCTACAATATAGTTATATGCTAGATCTGTGGAATAACGACGAGGCTGACGTCAGGGCCCACGCGCGGCATTGTTAACAAAGGACGAGGAATTTGATCAATGGATTTAATGATTTGGAGTGACACAGGTGGTTTGATAATATTGTTGGAATATGATAGTTATTTAAAATATACTTTATATATTGTTATATGGGTCTGTGGAATAATTAGAAATGCAGCTTAGAACAAGTCCGATGTCAGCCATATGCGGCACATACGCAGCATTGTTTACATAAAGGACGATCGATGGATTTAATGAATTGGAGTGACACAGGTGGTTTGATGAACTTGTTATTTATGCAATACTTATTTGAATAACTCTGAATGTTATGTCAGGCCTGTTCTCAGCTCCTCGTTTGTGTATATGTCACGTTAGCATACTGTATCGTTTAGCCTGTTGTTGCTGGTTCATGTCTGTTTTTGGTGTTGTATTTTGACAATTTTTTTTTTCCCCAAAAGTGCGACTTATACTCCGGTGCAACTTATATATGTTTTTTTTTTCACTTTATTGTGCATTTTATGGCTGGTGCGATTTATACTCCGGAGCGATTTATAGTCCGAAAATTACGGTAATTTATTTGACGAAAGGCTAGCTTGATTTATTATTCCACATAAGTTTTAATCAGAATACTGTGTTTAAACGAAGGGGGCAACATATAAATTATTGCAAAAAATGTTTGCCTTGAGTTCCCCTTTAAAACGTTAAGGAAAATGCTGTAAAATTACCTCCACAGCATAGCAGAAGTCAGCTCCAGCGGTGACAGCCATCATGGACAATAAGCCAGTTCCTGTTCCAATGTCCAGGACAATGACACTCTCACCCTTAGCCTGGACATGGGCCACAGCTGCCCGGATACCCTGGTAGTACTTTTTATTCTATAGACGGAAATATCTGCTTCAGGGTAAGAAAGCAACCCATCCAAAGTCATATTGTAAATTACTGTAAAAATAATAAAAATAGAAAATACTTTTACTACTGAATCCAAGAAACGATATGTGGTTATTGACATCTTAATATGAATCATTAGAAATGAAAAAAAATAGGTTTTCTGCCCCCCCACCCACACCCCCAAAAAAATTCAACTGAAGAGCATGTGTTCCCATACATTAACATCAAGGTTGGCTCACATAACACAGTGTTTCAGCAGATAATATCACTTTACTCCTTGCACAGGTATATTTTTTATTTTACCCCAACACTCACCCGGTCATGATCATACAGCATATCAGCATAGCTGGACCTGGAAGAAAAAAAAAAAAAACACACGTTTAAGATAAACTAAACAACAGAGGTGAGGGACTCGAGTCACATGAGTTGACTCAAGTCAGACTCAACTTGAGTCACATTTTAGGATCGTGATTTGCTTGGCTAAAGCTAATGACAGACTCAATTTCACTTTGACTTGCATTAATGAGACTATTTGACATACTAAAAACAGGACTTGGAAAGTTTTGTGTTTACAGTTAAAATTCAGCATGTAAAACATGCAGTGTGCTTTGTTCTTTTTTTAGAGTAATGTATTTTTATTCTCACAACAGCCATCTGATCATACACACAAAAGCCTCCCTCATTCCAATTACGCCACCAAGCATTGTCGGTAATGGCCTGTGTCAGAAACAAGAGCCCAGACGTTCAGGCGCATTTCATCAAAAACACATTTTGTCCAATCTCTCGTCATAGGAGGGCACTGTACTCCTATTGGTCAATGCCCATGGACCACTCATAGATTATGTCACACCATGTGGCTAAATTCTGACATGCCAGACTTTCGTTTCGTGGTCGTGAGCTGTCCCAGACACCAGCATACCAATCGTGGATTATGTCACACTGCACGGGCTATGACATGTCAAGACAAATCAAACTTGGCCATGACACACGAGGGAGCATCTTCATTAGAATTGTATGCAGAGGTGTACTAATTACAATTTTATAGACAAATGATTTATCGGATTTTTGTTCACTGAGAAGAGTTGGGAGGGCGTTATATATTTTCTTCTTCTAGAATTCGCTATTATATTTCCAAAAATGCTGTCCATTCTCCTTTTTACTGTCTTTTGCCACCGTTCTGACTCTGTATGCCCCCTTTTGTTTTTGCTGCTTTTTTTTTTTTTAAGGAACCATCCTCCAAATTTGCACACTTATACACACAAATGAACAATTTGAAACAAAAATCTTCATTTGACCTTATTGTTTGCTCATTTATATCTTTATGTATATATTCAATTGACATTGTTATGACTTACATTTCCCCCTGGGTTCCACGTTGGAAAGATATAGAGCACCGGTCCTCCAAGGACGAGGAGGCCTTCAGCTGAGTGTGGCCGTTTAAAGCACCTGCTTTTCAGATAGGTGGAGGAGGTGGTACCCCAGACGTAGACTTCAGGAGAAATGTAAGTCAAATGAGCCCTTACCAATTTCAATTGAATATATAACGATCTATGAACAATTCATATTACATAAAGCTTTTTGGAACGCGTCATGTTTACATATGTTGGGGACTGACGGAAGGAAATCGACAGGAGTAACAGCACTTAGTATTTTGCAGAGAGGCTGCTCATTTGCTGCTCTTAAATAAACCACGGAGAGGCTAATCCTTGTGATACGTTGAAGTAGTCATAAGTAGAGATGTCAATGTAACTTTTGGTGCCAATCGATAGCTGTTTTTGGATTCTAAGGGATTGTACAATGATTTCCAATGGGGAAATTTCAATCGCTTGCTCCTATGACATCATCAACCAAGTTATAGAGGGGAAGGGTTGTGTGGCCCTATTCCTCATTAAAAGTGGGTGTTTTTATAGGCATTCAGTGTTTCATTATTTTTCAAAAATGAATGGATGAAATCAAAATTGCTAACTTTCATTTTCCTGATCAAAAAATTACAAACTGGGCTACTTCGTGAAAAATTAACCCTCTTCGCTTTTGTGTCCCTTTAATATCTGAAGTAGTAATTCTAGTAAGAGTGAAGCGGTGTGTACAGAAGATGATATAGTAGGGCAGTGGTCCGCTGTGGTCAGATGATATTTTGTTGTCCGGCAACCATTCCATTACTGCAGTGGTGACAAAATTATATTTGGGTGTATACGTATGCACTGCAACAGAATGTGTGTGAGGTTTTTTTACAGAATTTTTCGATGGCCTGTTCGACTGAGTGGTCCGCAGACTGGTATAGGAACTCGGAGAGCAAACCGCTGTAGTGGGAGCAAAAACCCAGATGGAAAAAAAAAAAAAAAAAAAAGAAAAATCTCCCTATTTTTCACAACCCAAACTTGGCAAGTACGGGTAAAGCTATGCTGAGAGGTTGGCGTATATGTTTTATTCATTACAAATAATGAGCAGTGATAGTCAAGTTTTGTTGGGTGTGTTCATGCAACGGCAAACATGCAGAAATTCTATGTGCAACATCAAATTATTATGAATTGCTGTATTATTCTGGTGGGCAGTACAGCTTGGCTCACTACATTTCCCAAGAAACTCGCCCATCACTGCTGCCTTGCTCACAAAACATTAAAACGACTTCCATTGCGCATTAAAATCGACTGGAAAACACGATGCACATTAAACATAACCACTTCTAATTTAAACTGTTAACCCTATATATTCTTGCGTTTGTTTGAGTAATTGTAACCCGAAACACGCTGTGATGTGAGCTACCTGGCAATCTCTTGGTGATAGCCGTACTCTTCGCTCTCCTCCACGCAGTCAAAACCTTCAATTGTCGGTTTGACTCGTCCACAGAATGCCTTCATCTCTGCGCACTCGCTTCAATAATTGTCCACTTTGTGGAAACAAACACAACTCTTACAATTTCCTTATAAGTTTAAGTTCACGCATCCAGTATTTCAGGCAGTTCACGCCACAATTGTCGTCATAGATAATAACCTACATAAATAGTTTGCCTGCACCCCACGGCTTCGTAAGCTAGTCGGGGCGAAAGCATAAGGTCATTCCCTATGTAGACAGCAAGGAATTCGAAAGAACAAGCATTCTTATACATTGTGCTCCAAAATTGAGCGTTTTACCACACAATTACGTTTCGACAAATACATCGTATGGATGCTGGGGATTTATTTCGTAATGGTTGCACATGCTTTCACAAAAAAAAAAAATATATATATATATATATATATATATATATATATACACACACCTCACATAAATCAGTTGAGAAACGGCCAAGTTACGACGTATTGTCAATACCTCTGTAAAGAAAGGGGATGGCTGATGGTGTAGTGAGTATTACACTCGGCTGTCTTGTGTGCAGCCACCATGAGCTCACTTTGCACATAAGACGCTGTGCATGACTTAAAATAAGAAGAAGAAAAAAAACTTGGTAACAAGAACTTCGCCCCTGCCAACATGTCCGCCAAGTAGCACATTGATTAGCGGAGCTTTACCAGGAGCTGGCTTATCTAAGAGTCTTCGGAAAGTCAAAACATCCTGAACTCAATGCCACATTTTCAAGGAAAAATGTAAATATAATTTCTTGGGAACACATCGAAGGACAGCACTGTTTGAAATATATTTGACTCAATATATTTCGTGACGTCATTGCTCTTGGGAGTCGCTGAGAGGGGACACTTGCCTGTCTTGTGTGCCGACTCGGTGGCGGGCGCTAGAGGCTTTCTTTAGTGAAATGATTGATCTGGTTAAAGGGAGGATGTGATATTTTAATATTACCTACATAGATTTTATATTAACACATTTCTGATTGTTGGGAGCTCTTTTTTGGTCATCGTTTTATGAAAATCAATGTTTAATATCAAAACGTAACAGGCACTGCTGCAAAGGGGTCCTTGTGCATACCCAATCAAAACTCATAACAAGGGCACGTGACTTAGTGTCTCCCAATGGCATTCTAGTGATGGGAATTCCAGTTCTTTTAGGTGAACTGAATCTTTAGAATCCGTTCACTCAAAAGATTCGTTCAAACGTATCGTTCAACGAATCGTCCGCCCTCTCCGACACACTCACACACACACAGATCCAATTTCTTTTTCTTTTTTTTTATACATCCCGTGGCCGGGCCTTCGCCCATGGACACGTGGGTCCCCCTTCCCATGGGCTCACCACCTGTAGGAGGGGCCAAAGGGGTCGGGTGCAACTTGAGCTGGGCGGCGGCCAAAGGTGGGGACCTTGGCGGCCCGATCCCCGGCTGCAGAGGCTGCCTCTAGGGACATGGAATGTCACCTCTCTGGCTGGAAAGGAGCCCGAGCTGGTGTGTGAGGCAGAAAAGTTCCGACTAGACGGACTTGCCTCCGCACATAGTTTGGGCTCTGGTACAAGCCCTCTCGAGAGGGGCTGGACTCTCTTCCACTCTAGAGTTGCCCACGGTGAGAGGCGTCGAGCAGGTGTTGGCATACTTATTGCCCACTGGCTGGGCGCCTGCACATCGGGGTTCACCCCGGTGAGCGAGAGGGTAGCCTCCCTCCGCCTTCGGGTGGGGGGACGGGTCCTGACTGTTGTTTGTCTATGCGCCGAACAGCAGCTCGGAGTACCCACCCTTCTTGAGGTCCCTGGAGGAAGTGCTGGAGAGTGCTCCTTCTGGGGACGCCATCATTCTACTGGGTGACTTCTATGCTCACGTGGGCAATGACAGTGAGACCTGGAAGGGCGTGATTGGGAGGGACGCCCCCCCCCCCCACCACCACCCCCACCCCGATCTGAACCCGAGCGGTGTTCTATTGTTGGACTTCTGTGTTCGACACAGATTTTCTATAATGAACACCATGTTCAAGCATAAGGGTGTCCATGTGTGCACTTGGTACCAGGACACCCTAGGCCGCAGTTCGATGATCGACTTTGTAGTCGTGTCATCAGATTTGCGGCCGCATGTTTTGGACACTGGTGAAGAGAGAGGCGGAGCTTTTAACTGATCACCACCTGGTGGTGGGTTGACTCCGATGATGGGGGAAGATGCCGGTCCGACCTGGCAGGCCCAAACGCTCTGTGAGGTTCTGCTGGGAACGTCTGGCAGAATCCCCTGTCAGGAAGAGCTTCAACTTCCACCTCCGGCAGAGCTTTTCCCACGTCCCAAGGGAGGCGGGGGACATTGAGTCAGAGTGGAATATGTTCCGCGCCTTCATTGTTGAGGCAGCCGACCGGAGCTGTGGCCGTAAGGTTTTTGGTGCCTGTCGTGGCGGCAATCCCCGAACCCGCTGATGGACACCGGCGGTAAGGGATGCTGTCAAGCTGAAGAAGGAGTCCTATCGGGCCGTTTTGGCCTGCGGGACTCCAGAGGCAGCTGACAGGACAGGTGATGGCCAAGCGCAACGCGGCTTCGGCGTTTGCTGAGGCAAAAACCCGGGCGTGGGAGGAGATTGGCGAGGCCATGGAGAATGACTTCCGGATGGCTTCAAGGAAATTCCGGTCCACCATCCGGCGTCTCAGGAGGGGGAAGCAGTGCTCAGTCAACACTGTTTACAGTGGAGATGGTGTGCTGCTGACCTCAACTCAGGACGTCGTGAGTCGGTGGGGAGAATACTTCGAAGACCTCTTCAATTCCACCGGCACGCTTTCCATTGTGGAAGCAGGGCCTGGAGACTCTGAGGCGGACTCTCCAATCTCTGGGGTCGAAGTCACTGAGGTAGTTAAAAAACTCCTCGGTGGCAGGGCCCCGGGGGCGGATGAGATCCGCCCGGAGTTCTTAAAGGCTCTGGATGTTGTGGGGCTGTCATGGCTGACACGCCTCTACAGCATTGCGTGGACATCGGGGACGGTGCCTCTGGATTGGCAGACTGGTGTGGTGGTTCCCCTCTTTAAGAAAGGGGACCGGAGGGTGTGTACCAATTACAGGGGAATCACACTCCTCAGCCTGCCTGGTAAGGTCTATTCACGGGTGCTGGAGAGGAGGATCTGTCGGGAGGTCGAGCCTCGGATTCAGGAGGAGCAGTGTGGCTTTCGTCCTGGCCGTGGAACAGTGGACCAGCTCTACACCCTCGGCAGGATCCTCAAGAGTGCATGGGAGTTCGCCCAACCAGTCCACATGTGTTTTTTGGACTTGGAGAAGGTGTTCGACCGTGGTCTGTGGAGGGTGCTTCGGGAGTAAGGGGTGCCGAGCAAACTGATAAGGGCTGTTCGGTCCCTGTATCACTGATGCCAGAGTTTGGTCCGCATTTCCGGCAGTAAGTCGGATTCGTTCCCAGTGAGGGTTGGACTCCGCCTAGGCTGCCCTTTGTCACAGATTCTGTTCATAATTTTGTATGGACAGAATTTCTAGGCGCAGCCGAGGCGTTGAGGGGGCCCGGTATAGGGACCTCAGCATCGCGTCACTGCTTTTTGCAGATGACGTGGTGCTGTTGGCTTCTTCAGGCCGTGATCTCCAGCTCTCACTGGAGCCGTTCGCAGCTGAGTGTGAAGCGGTCGGGATGAGGGTCAGCACCTCCAAATACGAGTCCATGGTCCTCGGTCAGAAAAGGGTGGAATACCCTCTCCAGATGGGGGATGGGATCCTGCCCCAAGTGGAGGAGTTTAAGTATATTGGGGTCTTCTTCACGAGTGAGGGGAGGATGGAGCACGAGATCGACAGGCGGATCGGTGCAGCGTCGGCAGTAATGCAGACTCTGTACCGGTTCGTCGTGGTGAAGAGAGAGCTGAGTCAAATGGCAAAGCTCTCAATTTATTGGTTGATCTACGCTCCTACCCTCACCTATCCAGATCCAGGATACAAGCGGCCGAAATGAGTTTCCTCCGCAGGGTGTCCGGGCTCTCCCTTAGAGATAGGGTGAGAAGCTCGGTCATCCGTGAGAGACTCAGAGTAGAGCTGCTGCTCCTCCACGTTGAGAGGAGTCAGATGAGGTGGCTCGGAAATCTCATCAGGATGCCTCCTGGACGCCTCCCTGGGGAGGTGTTCCGGGCATGTCCCACCGGTAGGAGACCCCGGGGACGACCCAGGATGCGCTGGAGAGACTATGTCTCTCGGCTGGCCTGGGAACGCCTTGGGATCCCCCGGGATGAGCTGGATGAAGTGGCTGGGGAGAGGAAGGTCTGGGAGTCCCTCCTAAAGCTGCTGCCCTCGCGACCCGACCCCGGAAAAGCGGAAGAAGATGGATGGATGGATGGATGGATGGATGGATGGATGGATGGATGGATGGATGGATGGATGGATGGATGGATGGATGGATGGATGGATGGATGGATGGATGGAACAAAGTACCAGGAAAGACGTGGGCCCTTCGTCATCTTCGTCATCCCGTGATCGAATCCTTTGTCCTTATGTAAACAACCACCGCGCTGCTGATGTCACTTGCAGTTCAAATGACAGTAATCCCTTGCTACATCGCGGTTCGTTTATCGCGATTTCACTACATCGAGGATTTTTGAATTCTGAAAATTTGTGAAAAGATTCACATATAAGTCGCTCCTGAGTATAAGTTGCCCCCCCCCCCCCCAAACTCTGGAGAAAAAAAAAACGCAACTTATAGTCAGAAAATTACGGTACTCTTCATTACAGAAGCATTCACTTGGTACTATGTAGCTGCTGAAAACAACCATCCAATGGTTATGTATAACATCTTGGGTCATTTTAATAAAGCCCTTGAACTTTTATATAACTGGAACATAATACCAAATGCAAGCTGTTTCTATAAAATTCTAAAAACAGTGAAGGAACAAATAGAACGTTTTTTTCTATTTGCCCTATAAGAACAGTGAACAAAATATGTTTTGTTGATGCAACTTACAATGGATAATTCACGAAGTTATGCTTATTGACTGAATTAAACCCAGATATTGCTTTCGAGAACGGCATTGAATTCTGATCGGAAGTCTGGGAAATTTTAATAGCTGTCAGCAATGTTCAAAACCTTTCCACACGTGTGCCCCACTGGTCTTCTACTAAACTCTGACATTTGTTGAAACTCCACAATGGTGTCGGTGACAGTAAGATCAGATCCAATGCAAAACCGGAGACATTTCTGAAGCTTGAGTTCATCCAACTCTTTGATGAACCTTTTCAGATGATTTACCACTTCCTTCTGCATTGAGGATAAATCATTTGGAAATTTCAGCAGTAGGTAGACCTTGCTGGAAGTAGGTTGCAAGTCAGAACACAACTTGTTAAGTGCGTCAGGACTTATGAAGTCATGGTGAAAAGTAACCTCCCTCCAGCAGTCAATAACAAACATGGGCTTTTGGACAAGCTCTTTGTGCGCTATTTCCTGCAGTATTGTGGGAAAGGTTTCAGGTGTGATTCTTTTTCTCCACCCATAGCTGTCAAGAACTTCCACAAGATCATCTTGGTGCACTTCTGAAAAGCCCTTCATTGTGTCCATCAAAACTTCACGCTCCTGGCTGCTCACAAACTGTAGAAAGTGGGCCCTTGGATCACTGTAGTGTAGACTGTTGAAAAGCACTTGCTCGACGAAAGGAAATGCAAGTTTGTTTGGGAAATAGCAACAATCTTGGTAACCTTTTAAAAGTATTCTCCCAACTGCTTTCCACTTTTCTGCAGAAAAATCATGACAGATAAATGGCACCTTAATTGATGTACCAAGGGCGCATCGGTCATAGAATTCCTGCCAGAAACAGGTGAGAACATCTCTCAGTACTCCAGACCCAACACCTGATTCTTCTCTATCATCTGGGAGTATGCGTTTCACACTGAATGGTTTGTTCAATATTTCTTCTTGACAGAATGCTCTTCTCATATCATTCAATGTGTCAGTGGACTGGACAGTGATAGCCAACACATCTTGTGGATCAGGTGGATTGAGGGGCATAGCAGGACCATCGTAGATCATTGTGACTTCTGTATCTTCCTCTGTGTCAAATGTGGGACCAAAGGTAATTTCTGAATTAACAGAAATGTTGAATGACTGGTGGACTTCATTTGAATAAACAGAGACCTCGTCACTTTCTGCAGCATTGTATTCACTGCCATTGTCTCACGTAACTTCCTCGTGTGTGTGGACATCATATTGGTTTTCTTTTGGTCTTGTTGCAATGTAAAATCCCAACAACGTTAGCTTTGCAGCCTCGTAGATATTGCCGATGGAATGGCAGGTGTCATCAGTGAGTTATGTTTAAAATCCCAAACCTCAAACTCAAAGTCCAATAGTGATCCTTTGGGAGATGCTTCGAAAGACTCTCCCAATTTACCGATCCATACAGACATCTACAACCCACCCACTACTCGACTCCCGTCCAGACGACCAATCTGGAAGAACACCCCACCAACCGACTTTACCATCCAGTTGGCTTGGAAAATGGAATGGGAGTCAGAGAAGGTCCCACACAAACACTTGGTGCCAGACCCCAACCATCAGGTCCCTGGCACCAACCTCTCAAGAAGACAGTGGTCCACACGCAATCGTTTCAGGACTGGACATGGCCCTTGCTTGGCCAGCCTTCACAAATGGGGCGGTAGCCCCACCCAACTGTGTGCTTGTGGAGAGGAGCAAACGATGGAACACATCATAGAAGTTTGTCCTCTCCCCAGACTTAAAGGAGGGTTAGTCACCCTCCATACAGCAGACCAGGAGGCAACTGCTTGGCTTAGGGACTTTGCAGTCGCTAAATAAAATAAATAAATTGGGAGAAATTTCCTCTGGGAAAAGTAGGTTTTTCCTTCCTTGAGAATGTCTTTCAACCCAGCTTCTGTGGACATTCGAAGTTTTCTGGAATCCCCTCCCTGCTTCTCCCTCACCTGTTTGGTCATCTTTCCATCACTGTGTAACCATCCGATCGCAATATTTCTTGTTGTTTTCTGCTACTTTGTCTGTTGTGGTTGTGTCTTTGAGGTGGTGTCCTCTTTGTCACTATCTTTCCTGAATTTATTTTTTTCACGTAGTTTTTCTGTTTCGTCTTGCAAAAATTAGTGCAATGCGGTCTCCATAGCGAGGGATGTAATTGGCAAGAGTGGCATCGTCCATCAGTGCGATGACATCACTTTCAATCTGCAAGATGATAGAAAAAAAAATCAGTCACAGAATCACCTAATTTGAAAGAATGAAGCACAAATATAATACTTATTGTAAATCAAATCCACACTCGACAAACATGTTGCAACTGTTTAATGTTTAAGAATTTATTAAGCCACATTTATACCTGAAGTCTATATGTGTCTTTTATTTCATTTTATACACTATTTCAATCATCAGTAGACTTAATGTGAGTATGTACATACTTAAAATGATCTAGCGTTGGATTGTGGTATGGAGAGTCAACAAGGCATAAGGGGTTTGATGTCGCGAGTCGCGGTGTTTTATATATATATATATATATATATATATATATATATATATATATATATATATATATATATATATATATATATATATATATATATATATATATATATATATGCGTCGGTAAAACATATATATATATATAAAATCCTGCATTACGTCATCGGTTTAATGAAACTGAGTAACGGAGCTACATGCTACACAGAGCCAGTTATATACGCAACAGTCACCAAAATGAACACAATCTTTATTTACTCACCCCCTGCTCATCTAAGAGTGAAATGATGTCCTCCGTCAATCCTCTGGCACGCAAAAAGTCACTCATTGACGACATAATGTCCTCCCTGGTCAAAACCACACAACACTGACTTTCCCTCCGCCACCCTACGCCATAAAGTCATAATTCTGACTTTATTCTCACAATTCTGACTTTAAAGTCAGAATTCTGACTATATTCTCAGAAGTCCGACTTTAAAGTCAGAATTCAAGTTATCATCATGAATCATAAAGCGATTGTATTTCAAGTTCCTGTGATGATAGTTTTGAAACAGTGATTACATTTGGCCACTGTTTCTGTATTTTAGTCAATGGTTGGTTTAATTTTGATTACTCTGCTTATGTATTGTTATTGTGCTTTTGGTTAAGTACAGAGCACTGAAGTTCAAAACCTAGGTGTCTTTTCCCATGCTGGATGACAAAATTACTTA
This sequence comes from Syngnathus leptorhynchus, assembly GCF_054491065.1. Taxonomy (NCBI): domain Eukaryota; kingdom Metazoa; phylum Chordata; class Actinopteri; order Syngnathiformes; family Syngnathidae; genus Syngnathus; species Syngnathus leptorhynchus. The sequence continues at coordinate 7,889,444 of NC_141212.1, read as the reverse complement.
TACCTGATATGATACAAAAGAAGCATCCAGGAGCAAATTATTAGTTTAGCATTCTTTTATGTTATAATTGGGGTCACTGTACCATTTACATTTGTACATTGAGGTAACATTGTAGACTGTAATTTAGACATGCTTACGCCATGATCAAAGTTTTATTTTCTCCATCTCATAAACTCTAGTGCGACAGAAACCATCACTGTACATCATTACATTGTGCCATAATATTTTAAAGATGTGCTATACCACCCACAAATTCATTTGTACCACATTCTTCTCACTAATAGGCCTCTTGTATACAAGTTAAATCTACAGTTGTTTTGCATCAGATTTTTCCAATGTTTATGTAATGTCTTCTTTTAATAAATAAATTTGTGGCGGCTGTGGCTCAGGCAGTAGAGTGTGTCGTCTAGTAACCGGAGGGTTGAGGGCTCGATCCCATCTCTGTCACAGTCATATGTCGTTGTTTCCTTTGGCAAGACACTTCACACACCTTGTCTCCAGGTCGCCATTGTAAATGAGAAAATGTTGTCAATTGGCTTACCTGGTAAAACATTGAATTAAAAAAAAATTCAATCAATTAAAATGTACTTTTGCTTTGAGTTAGTTGTAAATTGAAAGAATGACTAGTTATATTGTAGATTATTGATATTTGTTCTTTTTTTCCTGCAGAGCTCCGTGACCTGTGGTTCTGCCGTGACCAACGGTTCTCCGTGGCTCGCCGCTGTCCCAAATCCTGGACGATATTGCTTTTTTCCTACGTGCGCGGTTACGCTCACTGCCGTTGTCCCGACTGTTTCTGCACGGCGGTGCATTTTTCCTTTGTGCACGGCTGTCACGTCTCCGCTCTCGCCCTGCTGGCCTATGCCATCACGCGCCCGTCCCCCCTTGACCTCTGAGGCGCGCGTCGCCAATATGGAACTGCTAATCGTCAGTCCTCACAGTTTTGTCTGTTTTGACACGCACGCCTGCCACCTGATTCTCATTTGCCTGACCCGCTGTGTTACGAGATGCATGCACGACGCGAGCTCGCTGACCGGCTTATCATTTTAAAATGTAAATGTGCAAAAGCTCCGCTCTGCTCTTGCCATGCTGACTCGCTGTCACCGCCCCCGCTGCCCAGCGAGAGGGCATCCGCAAAATACTTTTTAGAATTTTATGACCGGCAAACAGGATGATCTAATCGGGAGTGACAAGCAGACACGCAGTTCTACTCTGTTTGGCAATCGAGGAGCAGAGACGTGATAGTATGTAATGAAGTGCAAGTCTGAAGTGCTGCTGATATCTTGACGGAGACGGAGTGGATAAAGTGCAGGAGGCTGAGATCGAATGTTGTTAGAACTGCAAAGCCAATCCACTGCAAGGACACGGATCAACATGTTTCTATTGGCCATTGATGTCATATGGGCAGACAAAGCCCTGCGGTCAAGTGACGCCGCAAATAACCACGACACTGATGGTGTGGGCTGCACTTGCCTGTCTTGTTGCTTGCGTTATGTACTTCATTGCATATGACGCTGTGAGTGTGTGTGTGCGTCCGTGCCTGCCTGCGTGCGTGTGTGTTCTCTTGGATCGCCACCTTGACGTGGTGGAGAACTTTGTGTGTTGCAATAAACCTGAGAGCAATGCCGTCCGGAACTTAGGCTCCTGGTCGGGTCACCAATAAGATCGAGGGAGAGATTCTAGACAAAGTGCGATCAAAAAAATACGACGGATGTGGTGGATGATGGCGATGTCACAACAGCATTGAAGGCGGATGAAGGCTGCAACAGAGGATGGCCTCCAGTCGTCGTGGTTCTCCATGCCATTGGAACCAGGCCCCTCTCTGCCAAAGGGCCGTGTGGTGGCTGCAGGCGCATCAGTCTCCCCTCGTTAAAAGACATCAAACGTAGGCGCCCTCCCGAAAGGGAACCCATCTTACTTTACATCCCGGATAGAAAAGGTCCTGTGATGACCAGGGAGTGGTGAAGGAGCAGGACAGTGTAGTCTGGGAGCTTCTAGCCACAACCTGGCACACAGGCGGCGGGTGATCCAGTCACTAAGCTCTTGGATTGAGGCAGAAAGAGCTTTTCGACACCTGCACCCATGACTGAGCAGCCCTGTTTGGGATCCACTCTGCTCACCCCAGTAGGGGAAGGGGTTAGAAAAGATACCCTAAAAATACCCTTCCCTCAAAACTCCTGTCTGGACTACTGCATCCAGGGGGATCACCACCACATGGTCAGAAACATAAATTATGATTCTACTTTGGAACTTGGAATGTGAGGACACTCATGGACAACAAAGCTAGTGATCGACCTGAAAGGTGAACCGCCATTATCTCAAGAGAGATAAGAAGGTTCCAGATTGAGATGGCAGCGCTCTCCAAAACCCGACTGGCTGATGACGGGCAGCTGAAGGAGAAAGGCGGATACACTTTCCTTTGGAAGGGAAAGCCTGCAAATGAGCCACGTATCCATCGCGTGGGCTTTGCTATAAAGAACAGTCTCATCAACCACCACTATGAACTGCCTGTGGGTATTAATGAACAACTAATGACCATGCGCCTGATGCTTGCAAGCAGTCAAATGGTCACCGTTATTATTGCGTATGCACCAACGCTTGATGCACAGGATGAAGTAAAGGAGACCTACTATGCTGACCTTGACACCATCCTATCCAAAGTCCCCAAGGAGGACAAGATAATCCTACTTCAATGAACTTCAATTTCAATGCCAGAGTGGGACGAAACCATCATCTATGGAAAGGCACGCTGGGAAGAGAAGGGGTCCGCTGCTCTTCACCCGGCTGACGCATGACTGCACTGCGACCTACAGCAGCAACCGCGTGCTGAAATATGCCGACGACACGACTGTGGTGGGTCTGATCACCGGTGGCGACGAGACTCACTACAGATCGGAGGTCGACCTTTTGGCTGCGTGGTGCAGGGACAACAACCTTCTGCTGAACGTCAACAAGACCAAGGAGATTATCATTGACTTCCGGAAGGGTCACACCCACCACCTGCCGCTGACCATCGACGGTGCTGTGGTGGAGAGAGTGAGCAGCACCAGATTCCTGGAGGTGCACATTAGTGAGGACCTCTCCTGGACCACCAAGGCTGCGTCGCTGGCGAAGAAAGCTCAGCGCCCCCTGTACTTTCTGCGGAAACTCAGGCGAGCAAGTGCTCCCCCCGCCATCATGACCACATTCTACCGTGGCACTGTTGAGAGCGTCCTCTCCAGTTGTATCGCTGTGTGGGGTGGTGGCTGCTCTGAGTACAACATGATGGCCCTGCAGCGCATAGTGAACACTGCAAGTAAAATCATCGGGGCTCCACTCCCCTCCCTGAAGGACGTTTACGCCTCCCGTCTCACCTGCAAGGCGGCTGCGATTGTGTGTGATGTGAGTCACCCCGCTCACTCTTTGTTTGAACTTCTGCCCTCTGGGAAGAGGTACAGATGCCTGCGCTCCCGCACCACCAGACTCAAAAACAGCTTCATACTCCAAGCTGTCAGGATCCTGAATTCCCCCCCCCCCCCCTCTGCTGCATAACGTCCTGTTCTTTTGCGCTATGATCTGGCTGTCTGCTATTAGCGCGCTCGCTCCATTTTGCTGCTCTTATTTGTCAATTTATTTATTTATTTATTTATTTATTTATTTATTTATTTATTTATTTATTGTTTATTTATTTGGGTTATTTGCTTATTACTTATTTGTTGCTCTTGTCTGTTCGTTTTTAGTCTTTGTGCTATTTGATTGTAAGTGTTGTGTACTGTGTCTGGTCACCGTGGGACGGTGGGAAACGTAATTTCGATTTCTTTGTGTGTCTTAACATGTGAAGAAATTGACAATAAAGCAGACTTTGACTTAGGGTTGGAAAAATCTACTCAAATGGCACACTACTGCTGACAAAGTGCTCAGAACACCACCTGGTCGTCACCAACACACTTTTCCACCAAAAGAATACATTCAAAACATCATGGATGCATCCTCGCAGTAAACTCTGGCAACCTCATTTACTCTGTCATTGTCCGCACCAAAGACCATTGTGACGTGCTTCACACCAGAGCAATGACCAGTGCAGACAATTGTTGCACCTCATTCGCCCCATCATGTCTATTCGATTAATGCGGAAAAGAAGGATGCAGAAAAGACAGAGCCAAAGATTAACATCGAGCGGCTGGGTGATACCACCTACCAACAACAGCTCCAGGTGGCTCTCAGTGCAGATCTGCCCAAGCAGTATCCAAATGATGCTAAAGAACACTGGCACAGGCTTTCCTCTACCATCATGGACTCAAGTAAAAGCCTCCTTGGTCAGAAAAAGCGGAGACATCAGGACTGGTACGATGAAAATGACATTGAAATCCAACAGCTCTTAGACATCAAGCTGGAAACTTTAATCACCTGGCAAAATAACATCAATTGCAAGGTTAAAAGAGCAGCCTATGCCAAGGCAAAGGCGGCTGTCCAATCAACGGTTGGGAAGCTGAAGAACCTTTGGTGGACGAGGAAGGCTCTGCAGATCCAGCAGCTTATTGACTCTGGAGACACAAGAGGATTCTTCGAAGCCACAAGAGTGATATACGTCTCGTCGTCGTTCTTGTTTTTTTGTTCAGTTATTCTCGTCCCCAGTCGAGCTTTTGCAGTCTGTTCTGTTCTAGTCTTGTTTTGTCTTTCTGTTCCGTTATTCATGTCCATCATCGAGTTTCTATAGTTTGCCTTTTGAGTTCTCCAATAAACCCCTATCCAAGCTGCATTTGGTCGTCCTGCTCCATTCCGCTCCATGACAGGAGGATCAACGCACTAACACCAGCATCCTGAAAGAAGCTGATATCCCCATCAGTGTACCAGTGTAGCTATCAGTGTAGCTATTGACCATTCTTTCTAGCGATACAAAAAACATAACCAAAAAAATGGGTAAAATAATATTATTTTAATTATTCATATTTTGACATCCGGAGAGTCCAGTTTGGATAGTCAGTGTCATGGTTGATAAATACTCGACTTTAGACTTTCAACCGCACATTTTTTGTACACTTCTACAAAGAAATGATGGTTGAAAATTTTCAATACTGACATCACTGAACACACAGTAAGGTACGGGAAACATGAGAATTCAGATGCAAATCCCAAGCCCTTACAAAAGAATTTCACATAGAACGTTGGACTTAATTTTTGTTTTCCATCCATTTTCTGCACCGCTTGTCCCCACCAAGGTCACGGGCCTATCCCAGCAGTCATCGGCCAGTAGGCACACAGAGACGAACAACCATCTGCACTCACACCTCCGGGCAATTTTGGAGTGCTCAATCAGCCGACCATGCATGTTCTGGAATGTGGGAGGAAACAGGGAGAACATGCAAACTCCACACAGGGAGGGCTGGAGGTGGAATCAAACCCGCACCCTCCGAACTGTTGAGGCGGAAGTGCTAACTAGTGCTCTGCCGACCTGCCTAATTTGTGTTTTTATTTGATATTTTTTCTGCTAGCAGGTCAACCAAAAAGTTAGCATTTAGGGCCTTCATAATGCTTCAAACACAAAGTGCACAAGATATTGCGGAACACTGTTGCCCTGGCAATGAAGAGTTGCCTAAGAGATCAACACTAAGTTTGAGGCTATAGACGTGCATAAAAATTCATGAAATTTTGTACAAACATCAGGGGAGGATATAATATTAGTGTACGGTCCAACTTTGAAAAAATGGCTTTCTGGCGCCCCTTAAAATATTTTAATAAAGCTCTCTCTCCTGGTCATATGTTTCACCAAGATCAATGAAAATTTGGTGAGGTGTGTAACAGCCAACCTACAAATATGTCTTTTGGATCCATTTGGTAAAACTAACAGCAATTTCATCATTTATGTTTTTTCAAATTGGCACAATTTTTGGCCTTTTATTTAGGTAACATTAAGTAACATTAAGAAACTCCTCCGAGAAGTTTCATCAGTTTGTCTTGAAACTGTGGTTGTGCAATCTTAAGACAGTCATGATTAAAAAAAAAAATCCAAGCAAAGCCTTTGATTTTGTCCAACAGTTTAACATGCTGTTTCCTTAAATAAAACAGATTTTGATCATCTTAACAACAGTGAAAAATTATGAAACTTGGTGCACAAATCACACTAGGTAAATTAATATTTTATTTTTTAGTTTATTACACCTTTTAAATAAGATGATTAGTTGCAACCTCTTCAAATTTTGAATGGAACAGCCTCTGTTGAACGAAGAGCTACCAAAAAATTGGAGACTACCTGTATGTACCAGCCCAAGACCTACAAAACGTCTGTGGAGCTCTACTCTAAACTCAACAGGAAGTTGGTCAATCACTTTAATTTTTGTCATGATTAGTCATGGTTTATCAAAGTAATAATGAATCTGATTTACTCTTTAATCTACTCTAAACTGTTAGGATACGGATTTTAGCTATTGATCTGACTCCAAATTACGATCAACACTTCACACAAGTTTCTATGTCCTAATCCACACACTGGCGCACCTAACAATTTTGCGAGTTCGTTCTGTCAAAGAGAAGACCAGTAGATCAATCAGACCAAATTTACCAAATGTTTATTCCTAACAAAGCGCACTAATACAGGCCTGGGTCCCGGGTCCCTCACACTAAAACTCGTGCGTTTTTGTGACCACCAAAAGACGACACATTCTTCCGCGTTGCCCAGTTTTAAAGAAACATAATATGAATATTAAAGCATGCAAAATATTGTGTGATGATTGGTCGATGGTCATCTCCTCCCCGTCGAGGTGTCATCACTGTGGTCAGGGGGTTGGTTGTTTTCCTCTCGAAGCCCAACCACCTGGACGTGGTATTGTTCTTTGTTCTCGTTCCTCACCGACCTCGAGGTGTTATCGTCTGGTACTCCCTTCGTTCCGTACCGTCCCGTACTCCCTTCCTGGGCCTGTTCCATAACTCTTAGAAGAAAACAAGTTCATGCAGTGTGCCTGCACATTCCTCACCCCCCACCAATCCACACAAGCACTCAAATACTAGATATTATATTGATATGATTATATGTTTCACGCAACCTTAAAAAATATGTTTGCTAACCGCTGAAAGCACATTTCCCTTTAAAACTCAACCAGAATTTGGCCATTTTCTACTTCTTTTGAGATTTTGACCCACTTTTGGCCTTTATTTATGTCATTTATTACCAAAGTAGCTTCTGATTTACTTCAGAAAAGAAAAAAAAAATTCCAGTGTGCCAGAACCCCAATATTGCCAGGCAGGACTGCAATGGACCTTCATAGCTGTCGTTTATATGAATGTTGTCTTGTACTCGACATTTTTAGGCCACAAAACTATTAGAGCTGATTGTTGAAATACAAATACAGTATTTGTACTGTATTTGAAGGCTTAGCCCACAAAGAAAATGTATTTCAAGTTTATGGACAATCAGCTCTAATGGAAAACGCCCCTTTTGTCTGTTAAATCAAGATTGCATTACTCGCCATCGACTGGTCCCAACCACCGAGCCGCGGACCGGTACCGGGCCGTGGGTAACTTGGTACGGGGCCGCCAAGCCGCACAGTAAAATATATATATATATATATATATATATATATATATATATATATATATATATATATATATATATATATATATATATATATATATATATATATATATATATATATCAATTAATTCAGGTCAAGACGCCCGTCCCGGTCACGTGACAAGTTTCCCCCAGTCGAGCCCGCAAATCTAGCAAAAATGAGTAAGAATTTATTTTGAAACATGTAAAAAAATTGGCGATTCTCTCCCAATTACATCCATCTGTGTCTCTTGACACAAGTTAATTCAGGTCAAGACGCTCGTCCCGGTCACATGACGTCACCCCGGTCAAGCCAGCGAGCAAGCAAAAATGAGCAAGAAACAAAGATGTTTGGAAAGCTTCTTCTGAAAGGGGAAAAAGGGCCAATGAGGAGACGGAAGAAGAAGAGGTTACGACTTCTAAGGAAAGCTGCATTTAAAAGACATTTCAGGAGTCCTACTTAAAATATGGATTTATCGCCATAGGTGACTGACGCGCCACGCCCACTCTGCATAATGTGTGGCGAGAGGCTAGCTAACGAGGCATTGAAGCCTTCATAACTGCTTCCGCACATGGAGACCAAGCATCCTGCATTAAAAGACACACCTTTGGAATTTTTTGAAAGAAAAAAAAACGTGAACATCAACATCAACAGCACACTTTGGGTGTCAATGTCTCCGATTACGCTTGGATGGGACCGGCTCGTTTCTGAGAAACAAGCTCAGTGCTCCCACTAATTCAACGTAATGGTGAGTTTTATTTTTGTGGTTTATATTTGTTTTTATGCCAGTCGTATCATTTTATTTAATCGTATTTGTATATTTATCATAATTATTTATATTTATATATATATATATATATATATATATATATATATATATATATATATATATATATATATATATATATATATATATATATATATATATATATATATATATATATATATATAATTTGGAGGCCGGTCCGCGAAAATACGTCTGACATGTAACCAGTCCGTGGCGCATAAAAGGTTGGTGACCACTGCTATATACTGTATATTCCGGACTATATGTCGCAGTTTTTTTCATAGTTTGGTTTGGGTGCGACTTATACTCAAGGACTTATATGTGAAACTCTTAACACATTATTACTTGATCATTAACACATTACTTACTTGTTTTCACTTCACATGTTTTCACACTAAACCACATGATGGCGCTCTAGGAATAATTGGAACTGCAACTGAGATGAGTCTGATGTCAGCAAATCTACTTCCGGAGTCAGCGGAGTTGTTCGTAAGTGACCTTATGTTCTAGTTATTTGAATAACTCTTAATATGATACATCAGGCACATTCTCAGTTCCTCGTTTATGTGTTTATGTAACATTAGCATACCATACCGTTCAGCCTGTTGTTGCCTATTCCTGTCTGTTCTTGGTGTTGGATTCTGTCAAATACATTTCCCCCAAAATTGCGACTTATATTCTGGTGCAACTTCTGTATTTTTCTTCTTCTTTTGTATGCAGTTTATGGCTGGTGTAACTTATACTCCAGAGTGACTTAATAGTCCGGAAAATACAGTACTGTGGTGAATTACTGTGCCACTTTCAAACCAATGGCATGGTTGTTGTAATGTTTAAACGAGGTAGTAATAGAATGAAATGTTGTTTGCTACAGACGCCCAGGGTGGTGATTTAAATGACTATTCTGACAGTCAACGATATTGACGTGGATGAAGAGCGAGGAGGGTGAAAGGCTGGAACCATCTTGCTTGAGCAGTCGGACATGGCGATAACCTGTAAAAGTCAAGTATTGCATGTTAGTATACAAGAAGCAACTCATTCTTTATTTTTAAAACTAATGCTACAACGAACCCTTTGTAACGAGCCCCTTAAAACCTCTGCCTGCTATACTCGTGAATCAACATCCATCCATCCGCGTGTCCCCAGGGGGGCGCGGACATGCTGAAGCCTATCCCAGCAGTGATTGAACAGTTGCCAGCCAATCACAGGCCACACAGAGACAAACAATCATTCGCACTCACACCGAGGGGCAATTTGGAGTGCTCAATCAACCTACCAAGCTTGTTTTCGAGATGTGGGAGGAAACCGGAGTGCCCGGAGAAAATCCACGCAGGCACAGGGAGAACATGCAAACTCCACAAAGGGAGGTGGATTCGAACCCGTACCCTCCTAACTGTAAGGTGGACGTGCTAACCAGTGTACCACCGGACCTTCCTGATGCAAGATGATGATACTAAAATTATCTGTTTAGAGAACACCTTTCTGGTTTGACATTGATGGCTTACTATGTCTCCTACCATTGGCGTTCTGTCTCAAATTTTGTCAGTGTCATTCTCAGACACGTCCCTTCATGTTTAAAAGAAATGCAAATTAACTGCTGAATCAGCACCGGAAGAGGCTGTTTTAGGCTCTATGTGTTTGTATCAGGTCAATGACATACCTGATCTGCAAGGGATATTTTCTGTCTATGTTCCTGTTGTTCTTGGGTATAAATATCTGGAATGGTAAACACTCCTTCTAAGAAATGACATTACTGCCCATCCTCAGCCCAGATAACTGTTGACCTCACTGAGCAAAGTGACCAAACAAGTCAAGGTCGCTGGAAAGATGAATCTTGCATGATTATACCATGCACACCATGGATACAGAGCTCAGAGCACTGTCACGCCACTGAAGGCTTCTGAATGTTTCACTGCCCCCTCAATCTAGGCAATCATCATTCAAAACTGCTCTTTCACACATTATTTACCTGTGCGGACACTTGTCAAAGGCAGGGTGTATTGTCCAAGAAAGCCGTTGCTTGAAGTATAATCATGATCTTCAACCACAAAGCGAACAAGTGCCAGGTCAGGAGCATGGACGGTAAAATTGAAAGTGCAGTCCCACTGTGGGTTAAAACCTGAAACAAAGAAAAAATAACTAAAGATTAACTCAAATTTACACAAATTTACCTTACACATTTGCTTCTAGTGGGGAATTTGCCAAACACCTGTTAAAAGGCAAATAACTGTTAAAACCCACCCCTCCAAGAGGAGGTTGAGGTCTCTGTTAAGTGGCGTGGTATATGGGGGTTTACAGATGGTGCAAAGGGTAATTGGTGCCAGGAATAAATTGGCATGGCTGAAATTCTAAATTTTAGCAGCAGATGGTGCAAAGCTCAGTGGCGTAGTGGTAGAGTGTCCCCCTTGAGACTGGAAGGTTGTGGGTTCAAACCCCGGCGAGATCATATCAAAGACTATAAAAATGGGACCCATTGCCTCCCTGCTTGGCACTCAGCATTAAGGGTTGGAATAGGGGGGTTAGATCACCAAAATGATTCCCGAGCGCAGCTCCGCTGCTGCTCACTGCTCCCCTCTCTCCCAGGGGATGAATCTAAATCACATGGGGATGGGTTAAATACAGAGGACTAATTTCGCCACACCCAGTTGTGTGTGTGTGAAAATCATTGGGACTTTAACTTAAACTTTTGGTTAAACTTGGTTCTTAGTCACACGTGGAGGCGCACGTTTAAAATTTAGATTTTATTTCTTTGTTTGGCTACCATATATTCAGTAACAGCTTAAAAGCAATAATATCACATAATTGGATCAAGAGGGCCCACTACCAGTAAATACTATGGTGGTGTGTTAAAAAGAATTCAAAAAGGTTGATTCAAATGTTTTATGATGTATTCATCAAAATGATTATCCCAAAAAGTTTGATTCAAATATTTTATGATGTATAAATCAATAAGATTAGCCCAAAAAGTTTGATTCAAATGTTTTATGTTTTAATCAATATGATTATCCCCAAAAGTTTGATTCATATGTTTCATGATGTATTAATCAGTATAGTCAATGATTCATTTTATGTTTGATTAAAATGTATTCCCACGTCCCGGGGAAGGCGGGGGACATTGAGTCCGAGTGGACCATGTTCCGCGCCTCCATTGTTGAGGCAGCCGACCGGAGCTGTGGCCGTAAGGTTGTTGGTGCCTGTCGTGGCGGCAATCCCCGATCCCGCTGGTGGACACCGGCGGTAAGGGATGCCGTCAAGCTGAAGAAGGAGTCCTATCGGGCCGTTTTGGCCTGCGGGACTCCGGAGGCAGCTGACAGGTACCGGATGGCCAAGCGGAACGCGGCTTCGGCGGTTGCTGAGGCAAAAACCCGGGCGTGGGAGGAGTTTGGCGAGGCCATGGAGAATGACTTCCGGACGGCTTCGAGGAAATTCTGGTCCACCATCCGGCGTCTCAGGAGAGGAAAGCAGTGCACGGTCAACACTGTTTACAGTGGAGATGGTGTGCTGCTGACCTCGACTCGGGATGTCGTGAGTCGGTGGGGGTAATACTTTGAAGACCTCCTCAATTCCACCGACACGCCTTCCATTGTGGAAGCAGGGCCTGAAGACTCTGAGGCCGACTCTCCAATCTCAGAGGTTGAAGTCACAGAGGTAGTTAAAAAACTCGGTGGCAGGGCCCCGGGGGTGGATGAGATCCGCCCGGAGTTCTTAAAGGCTCTGGATGTTGTGGGGCTGTCATGGCTGACACGCCTCTACGGCATTGCGTGGACATCGGGGACGGTGCCTCTGGATTGGCAGACTGGGGTGGTGGTTCCCCTCTTTAAGAAGGGGGACCGGAGGGTGTGTTCCAATTACAGGGGAATCACACTCCTCAGCCTCCCTGGTAAGGTCTATTCAGGGGTGCTGGAGAGGAGGATCCGTCGGGAGGTCGAGCCTCGGATTCAGGATTTTCCCCCTTTTACAATGGCCCGATCCGCTCGATAGCACGCTAGCTGCTCCAGTTGCACAGCAGAGTCCGGAATGTTGACGTTCAACCAATTCTCAGTGAACAGGAGCACAAGTTCAACCTGCCGCGGGAGCTGCTGAAGACCTTCTACTCTGCCATCACCGCGTCTGTCCTCTGCACCTCCAACACTGTCAGGTTTGAATCGGCCTCCAAACAAGACAAGCACAGACTGACAATCAGGACTGCAGAAAAGATAATTGGAATCAACCTCCCATCTATCCAAGACTTGTACCTGTCCAGGACCAGGAAACGTGCAAGCAACATCTCTACAGACCCTTCTCACCCAGGTTGCAGTCTGTTTGAACTACTCCCCTCCGGACGGCGTTATAGAGCTCTGTACGCCAAAACCAGCAGCTTCTTCCCTCAGGCTGTTGCTCTGATGAGCACACACCACTCTTAGAGTCTCAGAGTCATTGCTGTGCAATAACATCCTGCTCTCCACACATTTTTTGAATTGTCTACACTGTTTGTACTATGTGTCTTCTCTACATCCATTGCAGCCTGGTCATCCTGGAAGCGGGACCCTCCCATCTGTGGTCTCTTCTCAAGGTTTCTCATTTCCCCTAGTTGGAGTTTTGAGTTTTGGATTGCCCTCCTGGGAGTTTAAGATCAGGGGATGTTTGAGAATATTTGTCATTTTTCACATGTCCTGAGTGTTGTTAGTCACCGAAATGTTGAACAGAAGCTGTGATGTACCAAAGTCAAATTCCTTGTTTGGGACGCTCAATCATAGCAAATAAAAACTCTTGAAACTTGAATATGAACGCGTTATATTTGGAATGATAATCTTTTCCTCCAATTTTTTTAAAAATATTAACCTGCATTTGGTTCTTTGCTTCTCTCAACAGTCTGCATCACCTGTGCTGCTTGCGCCTATTACATTGACTCCTGAGGAGGAGTGGGGGCTGGGGGGCATTGATTGGCCAGGTAGGAACTCTCGGACTAGAGTATTACTGTAAATTGAAGTCATTTGATTCTGCTCATGTGAGAACATAAACCTATTATCAATTGCCTCAAGGTACTTTCTGTGTACATACCATTATTTTGGATGTGATGGGTTTTCTTTTTGCTATTATCAATCGGAACACCATGTATCTCAACCCAAACCTGGGGATCCACAATGGCTGTTGGCTTGTTCCTCTCTTGTTTAGGTAGCTGCTGTGCTGAAATAACCTGGAATAGCAATTAATAAATGAATAAATATGTGAGAAAAGGGAGTGTTTGTTTCACCCTTTCTACCAATAAAACATTTTTGCAATGGTAAGTAAAAGTCAAGTAGTACAATCTAACACCAATCTTACTTGAAGTTTCCAACAATATATGAAGGGCGCTGTGAAAATGTGCTTTTTAGTCATCGGGAAAAATCTGAAAAGTGCTTCCATTAAGACCAAATCCCTCTTTCTCTTTCAAGTACAATGTAACAACAATCTTACTTGAAATTTCTAACTACTATATGTGGGTTGCTGTGAAAATGTGCTTTTTATTCAGGAGGAAAAATCTGAAAAGTGCTTCCATTCAGACCATATCTATTTGTCTGTCTGTCTGTCTGTCTGTCTGTAAGTCCGTCTGTCTGTCTATCCATCTATCCATCCATCTATCCGTCTATCCGTCCGTCTGTCCGTCCGTCCGTCTATCTATCTATATAGCTCAATAATGATGTCATTGGTTGTCAAGTTGTAACCTAACATTCAATGTAGGTTATAAGTATCAGTTTTCTTACCCTGACAGTGAGAAAAACAGGTGCATGCCCAGGACCTCCACCAACATTCTCTGGGTTAAAGGTGGTGTATGGGTGGCACATGAAAGGGGGCTTCAGAATGTAGCCACATTGTCCATTCTGCAAGAACTTGCCTCTGTTTAGATCCATCTGTTCCCCAGGAGTTTGGAAATTCAGGGCCACTGGGGAAAAAGAACAACAAAGCATAGCTGTCCATAACATATTTTTGAAGCGAGCACTGGACATGGATTTAGTTTTGGGTGCATGCAACCCACGTCTGAAACAAAATTATGTACATAAAACCTCAGAAACTACAAAAGTGTGATGCTTGATTAGTGTGAAGGCAAAGGTGAAGGATTCTTACCAAGTTGGCAGCCTCCATTCCACATTTCCTGAGGGTTATAGTTGGTAGACTGTAATCTCTGTCCTGAGGGGTAGATCCTGCTCAGATGGTGGCTATTGTGACGGACAAAATACATCCCTGGAAGGTAAGAACAAATGAACGCAGCCCGTCAATCAGATACGCAGATCTGAAGAAAAAAGACCCAAAACTGATTTCACGTTGGTATCATAAAATACTAAATATGTAAACTGCAAACAACCTTGCTTTTCTTTTTTTCATTGCATTGTCAAATGTTTTCCAGCAACTTTTAAATCCAAATAAAGAAGGCTTGTATAACTTTAGATCAATTACTAACTACTTATTATGCCAAGCATAAGTTCAATGGGAAAAAAAAACCCTACAAATAACCAGTGATGGGCATTCCGTCCCTGGGATAACGGTCAATCTGTCGGTCCCGGACGGATAATTAAAGGTTTTTAAAAAGGGACGAAAATGGGTTTTGTTGCCACCCGGGTCAAATACCAACTGACAAAAACATGCCCAGCTTGTCTTTTGTGCTTAATGTGGCAATCCAGACCAAATATTAAATATCATGATGCGCCAATTGTCTTGTGCGTTCATGGCATTTGTATGCTGGAAGTAGAGTAGGTCTGCCTTTACTTTGCAGCGAACAAGAGAAGCACCTCTCCTCCTCGTCAAAAAAGTTTACACATCCCTAGTAATTCTAGCGTTCTGGCGCACGTGTGTGTGTGTGTGCATATCTGTGTGTATCTGTGATTGTGTCACATCACAAGGACCTCTAAATAGCCTTCATCGACCTCAGAAAAGCATTCAACACCATCAACACCATGAGTTGCTCTGGAAACACCTCTCCAAACTAGGCGTACCACCCAAGTTTCTAAGTATCCTCCAGCAGCTGCATGTTGGGATGGAAGCCAGAGTGCTCATAGGTGGGCTCCAGTCAGAGCCCTTCAAGGTAAATGTTGGGGTGAAGCAGGGCTGTGTCTTGGCTCCAGTGCTCTTTAACATCCTCCTCTCCGCCATTACGTGCCTCTTCCATCGATGATGGTGTCCAGGTGGAGTCTCGCCTAGATAGAAGCCTCTTCAACATCCGACGGCTCCAGGCCTACATAAAGACCAAGACCTGCCAGATCTATGAGCTTCAGTATGCTGATGACTGCTCTGTATTAGCTCACACCCCTGACTATGCAGCACGCGGTGAACACCATTCCCTGCCTATACCAGGCTGTTAGGATCCTGAACTCTCTCCCCGCTCCGCCCTCGGCTGCATAACGTCCTGGCCTTTTGGGCCACGTTGGCTGCCTTCCACTACTCCTGTGTTTTTGCGCTGCGTTCTGACTGCTGTATGCACACTTGCTGCATTTCAATCATGTTGCTCTTATTCATTATTTATTTTTTATTTATTCATTGCTCTTATTTGTTCATTGTATGTGCCTTCCTGTTTTTACTTTTTGTATTTTTGTATGTTTTGTTTGTCTGTGGTCTATATATATGTATATATATATATATATATATATATATATATATATATATATATATATATATATATATATATATGTATATATATATATATATATATATATATATGTATATATATATATATATATATATATATATATATATATATATACACACACACACACACACACACACACACACACACACACACCGTAATTTTCGGACTATAAGTCGCTCCGGAGTATAAGTCGCACCAGCCACAAACTGCACAATAAAGTGAAAAAAAACCCATATATAAGTCGCACCGGAGTATAAGTCGCACTTTTCCAACACAAAATCCAACACCAAGAACAGACATGAACCAGCAACAACAGGCTAAACAATACGGTATGCTAACGTGACATATACACAAACGAGGAGCTGAGATCGGGCCTGACGTAACATTCAGAGCTATTCAAATAAGTATTACATAAATAACACCTTTATCAAAGGATCTGTGTTACTCTAATTCATTAAATCCATCGATCGTCTTTTATGTAAACAATGCCGCATATGCACCGCGCCGCTGATGTTAGACTCGTTGTAAGTCGCATTTCTAATTATTCCACGGACCCATATAGCAATACAGTAATCCCTCCTACTTCGCGGCTTCAACTATCGCGGCTTCGCTATATCGCGGGTTTTCAAAAATGCGGAAATGAATTATTTTATCGCAGAAATTTCATCATTTCACGAGGTTTCGCGGCCACTTGAGTTTCTTCATTTTCCTTTAATAATGATAGCTTACGTTTAAAAGTGAAATGAATAAATTAAAGAGTCAGTACAGTATACTTTATCGTCACATGTGACTTCAGGGCGTTCTCGCTGTTGTATATTTTGGACTAACTCATGTTCCGTAGTGGGAAAACCCCGGATGTGGGAGGGGGAGCTTCGGGGACGTTCAGTGTCGCGATGTACGGCCAGTGAACTGACTGTGATGAAAGGAATAAAGCAGTACCCATCACGTCGTTGTCTGAACCATGCTTGCTACATCAGAACCTGGAAAATAGTAAAGATATAACACTCTCCACCGGCGGTGGCCTTCATCTGGACATAGCAATACACTGTTAGTCTCGTCGCTAAGGCATGAATGCGGAGCGCACAGTCCATTGATATGAAAGTCCCCTAGCAGCGAGCTGGTTGATGTCAGCGATAAAAATAGAATATCTTCCAAGAATAGCTCAAAAAAATCTAGTTTCTATTTCGCGGAAATTCCCATTTCGCGGTTGGGTCTGGAACGTAACCCCCGCGAAGTAGGAGGGATCACTGTATATGAAGTATATTTCAAATAACAACAATATTATTCCACCTCCTGTGTGGAGTTTGCATGTTCTCCCCGTGTCCGCGTGGGATTTCTCCGGGCACTCCGGTTTCCTCCCACATCCCCAAAACATGCTTGATAGGCTGATTGAGCACTCCAAATTGTCCCTAGGTGTGAGTGCGAGTGCGAATTGTTGTTCGTCTCTGTGTGCCCTGCGATTGGTTGGCAACCAGTTCAGGGTGTCCCCCGCCTACTGCCCGATGACGGATGGGATAGGCTCCAGCACGCCCGCGACCCCCGTGGGGACTAAGCGGTTCAGAAAATGGATGGATGGATTATCAAACCATCTGTGTCACTCCTAATCATTAAATCCATCGATCAAATTCCTCGTCCTTTATGTCAACAACGCCGCGCGCGCGCCGCACAGATCTAGTATATAACATATTGGAGCGTTAACAAAGTACCAGGGAAGACGTGGGTTTGGTAAACGGCTCTTTATTTAACAAAAAAAGAGTTCAACGAGCCAACATCTACTGAACTGTAACAATAAAAACATATACAAGTTGCTACACGAAATAAAATATAGCAAATAACTATAACATAAATACGTTTTTCAAACCTTGTGTCACTCCAAATCATTAAATCCTTCAAACGTGGGGCCCTTCGTCATTTTCCTCATCCCGTGATCGAATCCTTTGTCCTTTATGTAAACAACCGCCGGGCAGTGCCGGTGACGTCACTTGCAGTTTAAATGACAGTAATCCATTGCTACATCGCGGTTTGTTTATCGCGGTTTCACTACATCGTGAATTTTTGAATTTTGAAAATTTGTGAAAAAAAATCACATATAAGTCGCTCCTGAGTATAAGTCGCCCCCCCACCCAAACTATGAAAAAAAATGTGACTTATAGTCCGAAAATTATGGTATATATATATGTGATGGCGGCTCGGTGGCGCACTGGGTAGCACGTCCACCGCACAGTTAGGATGGTGCGGGTTCAAATCCACCTCCGGCCCTCCCTGTGTGGAGTTTGCATGTTCTCCCCGTGTCCGCGTGGGTTTTCTCCGGGTGCTCCGGTTTTCTCCTACATCCCAAGAACATGCTTTGTAGGCCGATTGAGCACTCCAAATTGACTCTACGCCCACGAGAAGTGGCACCAGCGACATCGTCGCTGACCCCCCACAGCACCCGTCCCCTGCCCCCTCTTCCCCTTGGAGCAAGCGTCATCATCGAACACGATGGACAGCTGGTGTGCGTGTGTGTGTGTGTGCGTGCGTGTGTGTGCGTGCATGCGTGCATGCATGCGTGCCCCAATGGATCATCACCTTATCGTGGTGGGGCACTTTGCGTGTCTCCATGACCCCTAGAGCTATGTCGGCAGGAGTCTCGTACTCCTGGCGGGGTTACCCAAGCCGAACAGGTTGAAGGGTAGAGGACAGACTAAGACCGATACAGTGCTCTGGGGATACACATATGGGTAGATATCTGACAGACTGGATCTCTGGCAGTCCCCTGCAACTGCACTCACTTGAAGATTGTCTTGAGCTTCTTGTGCCACTGGAATGTGGTGTGTGTGGTCAATATTGTGGGGGAAGGAATTGCGCACCTGATCCCACACACAAATCCACTCTGTGCAAGCACCAGCTTCTTCTGTAAAGTTCTCTGGCGACAGGATAAAGCGACGGGGGTAGGTCAAGGATGTGACTGCCTAGCACAGGGGCGGCGTGGGCTTGATGGTCGTTGGAAAATTGGGATTCAGTGGTGTCTCCATCAAGTTTCGCCTGGATGGGAGCAAAGACGAAGATGACAGACTCCAACATCTAGGAGCTGCAATATGCAGAACACTGTGCACTCCTCGCCCACACCCCTGATGCCATGCAGTGTACATTAGACACTGTGTCATCAGTCTACCGCTCATTAAGTCTGGTGATCAACACCCAGAAAACAGAAGTACTTATACAGGAGAGGTCCCCATACCCTACACCCCCAGTGTTTACCATCAGCGGCACACTCCTCAAGGTCGTTGAGCAGTTTTGCTACCTCGGCAGTACTCTGACCTCAACATGCCAGATCGATGACGACATCCAGGCTCGTGTCAACTCAGCTTCCTCCGCTCTCGGGTGTTTGAAAATAACAATCTTTGAATCTCGACGAAAGTGTCAATCTACAGGGCGGTGGGTGTCTCAACTCTGTTGTGTGGGTCAGAATCCTGGACACTATACCGCAGACACAAACGCTGCCTTGATGCATTTAACATCAGATGCGGGTTCCTCACACAGACATTTTAGGGTTAGGGTTCTCTCTCATGCCTGCCGGTAACCCCGCCTGTCACACACTTCACAGCCACACTACGCCAATCAGCTCAATCACCCACACTTGCCGACAACTAGTTAACCTACCTAACTAAATCCTGCTATCCAGCCACTTCCTCGTCAATTTTTCGCATGATGCTACCCGCTCTAACTCCCGTTGCCAACCTCTCATCTAGCCTGCTGCCTGCCCTGCTCATCTGCCCGTTATTGACCACGCTCTGCTCGCCGCCCGTCCTGACTCTCTGCTTCTCCCCGACTACGATCACCGAAAGCGTCATACCCTGCAACACGCTTGCGTTGCTGCTCTCTTTCTCAGATCAGCTACTGCTCCTCGGCTTCCCAGCGCACCGTGGAGCGCTTTCCTCCACGTAGCTGCTACGCCCAATCCCCAGCCACGCTGCGGGAGAACCATTCACCCACTCCTGCTTGAGCTCCAGCATATATATATATATATATATATATATATATATATATATATATATATATATATATATATATATATATATATATACATACACACACACACACACACACACACACACACACACACACACACATATATATACATATACAGTAATCCCTCCTACTTCGCGGCTTCAACTATCGCGGCTTCGCTATATCGCGGGTTTTCAAAAATGCGGAAATGAATTATTTTATCGCAGAAATTTCATCATTTCACGAGGTTTCGCGGCCACTTGAGTTTCTTCATTTTCCTTTAATAATGATAGCTTACGTTTAAAAGTGAAATGAATAAATTAAAGAGTCAGTACAGTATACTTTATCGTCACATGTGACTTCAGGGCGTTCTCGCTGTTGTATATTTTGGACTAACTCATGTTCCGTAGTGGGAAAACCCCGGATGTGGGAGGGGGAGCTTCGGGGACGTTCAGTGTCGCGATGTACGGCCAGTGAACTGACTGTGATGAAAGGAATAAAGCAGTACCCATCACGTCGTTGTCTGAACCATGCTTGCTACATCAGAACCTGGAAAATAGTAAAGATATAACACTCTCCACCGGCGGTGGCCTTCATCTGGACATAGCAATACACTGTTAGTCTCGTCGCTAAGGCATGAATGCGGAGCGCACAGTCCATTGATATGAAAGTCCCCTAGCAGCGAGCTGGTTGATGTCAGCGATAAAAATAGAATATCTTCCAAGAATAGCTCAAAAAAATCTAGTTTCTATTTCGCGGAAATTCCCATTTCGCGGTTGGGTCTGGAACGTAACCCCCGCGAAGTAGGAGGGATCACTGTATACAGTAAATTTGCAGATTATTAATTGAATGAGTTAGAAATGGATTTGAAAAGATGATTACGTAATGTACCATAAGTGTTTCAAGTACTTCGTAAAGATATTTCGATAATTCCTTATTACATTTTTAAGTCAGTATTATGGATCAGGCAGAACGACCAAATGCATCACAACTCTGTTTTTTGATGGTGAGGGAAATTGGTACGTGAAAGACTGGATCGCTGGCAGAGCGAGTGCAGCGAGGAAGCAGCGTCAGAGCGAAGCACAGCAGTACAGGCAGACAGGCAAATAAGTGGGTGAGGTACATCGCTGAGTCAGACATTGGCGAGGCAAGCTTGTGGTCGGGAACAGGCGAGAGATCTAGTCAGAGTGGGTATGTAGCGGATGGGGCAAACAGGCAAGCAGGATGTGCGGCAAAGGCAACAGGCACCGGTCGAGCAAACATGTAAGCAGGACATGAACGGGTTAGTCAAACAGGCAGGCGAGGTCAGCAACGGGAGTCAGTTTGGTAAACAGCCAGCAAGCAAGGAAGGGTACCAACACAGACAAACTGACAAGGGAATGGTGTTTAAATTAAGGTGTTAACGAACCAAGAGCTGAAGGAACAAACACATGGCAGTAAGTAGCTTTCAATATTCAACAGTGTATACAATACCTGAGTCTTTGACATGTCTGAGGGCTTGACTTTCAGAAAATGAGGACATGTGGCTTGGCGGGGCTTTGACAGCATGTTGAAAACTTTTAAAGTGTACACTGCGGGTGTACACAACCAATTCTGACAGCTCTGGACTCATCTGAGACACAGCGGGCTAGAGTAACAACAAACAACTGGTCACTCCCAAAATATCCTCACCATAACAAAAATAATGACATGTGTAGACCTTGTCAATCTTTTTCCTTTGCTGGATACTGCTCCCAGCTTGGCTGACTTCATCGTCTGATAAGCTGAGGTCTGACGAACTTGATGTGCAGTCATCCGCTGTGGTCTCTTGCTTCCCTTTAATCAAGATTTTACCCTTAAGAACCTGCACACAGTGCACACCACAGTTTACCCACAAATAACCCACAATAACAATATGTTCGACCCTTAAATTTGAATAACAATAATCCTGGTAATAGGCAGCTCGGTGGCGCTCTGGGTAGCATGTCCGCCTCACAGTTAGGAGGGTTCAGATTCAATTCCAACCCCGGCCCTCCCTGTGTGGAGTTTGCATGTTCTCCCCGTGTCCGCGTGGGTTTCCTCCGGGCACTCCGGTTTCCTCCCACATACCAAAAACATGCTTGGTAGGCCGATTGAGCACCCCAAATTGCCCCTAGGTGTGAGTGCGAGTGCGGATGGTTTTTTGTCTCTGTGTGCCCTGCGATTGGCTGGCAACCAGTTCAGGGTGTCCCCCGCCTACTACCCGATGACGGCTGGGCTCCGGCACGCCCGCGACCCCCGTGGGGACAAAGCGGTACAGATCTATCTATCTATAGATAGATCTGTACCGCTTTGTCCAGAAATTCTATCTATCGATCGATAGATAGAATTTTAAAGCTGGACTATTTTACTCTTGACACAAGAGGAGGGTTAAAATAAGACCAATAAAATATCCACATTTTTATATATTGAAGGAGGGCATAGAGATTTATGCATTGCATGCTCCAGAATTAAAGGGACAGTAAAACAAGGCCAAAATTGCCACTGATGTGATTGGACTGTATTGAAAAAAATTCTAAACTACAATTGTCCCCTCCCAAAAGACTCTGAAATGATTTCACAGTATTTTGGAACAGAATGGCGGTGAACTGGCTGATGCCCACTTTTTGGGTGGAGTCTGCTTGATTTGACAGATGAGCCTAACCCTTTTTTCATTTTCCTGGTATAAAATACATAAACTGGGCTAGTTAGTGAATCATGAACCATCTTAGCTATTGTGTCCCTTTAAGCATTTTTTGGGCAACCATGAGCCAGGTTGTGGTTTCCCTGTCAAAAGGGAAACAAAAAAAATGCATATTTTACTTTTCGTTTTTATTTATGGTTGTACAACATACCAGCTTCATTAAAATTAAGTTTGTATTAAGTCTAGCATCAATATCCCTAGCCGAAGCTAACAACATGAGGCTTCCATTATAATGTCGAGCATGTGCCACTCATGTTTTTATCTTTTGATACACAACATCCTGTTTCTGCTGGGTTTTTGGGTGAAGATGTGCTTTGGGGCATTTTTGGCAGCTGTGACTCAGAAATTTGCAGTGCTCTAGTCAGGCCAGTTTCTGAAGGTAAGTTAGGCATTGACCATAAACGTTACCGGCAAGCTGTTCTGTCACATATGCTCTGTAAAACTTATTATGAATAATGAGGTTTCCAAACATGCTCATTGCTTCTCAAAAATATTGGGAAATATTAATTGTTAGGGTTTATGAACTATCTTGATCGTATGATTATGTTGGGATGTAGACTAGAATGATGAACTTTGTTTTAACCGGGACCCTCTGAAATGGTTAACCATTTGCTGAGGTGACCACCACATGTAAATTGTCACCCCCACCTTGGCCACCACACATGTAAATTGTCACCCCCACCTTGGCCACTCTCACCCCCACCCTTCTTCTCTCAATAAATAGCCTCTTGCATGACTCCAACGGCAGACTTTGTTCGGACATTGCTGTATCTACAGTAACGAACAAATTCTCCACTTGCAAGTGTTCAAAGGGAATACTGTCTCCCGTGTGGTTCTTGCAAAATAAGTTAGAGTCAGAACATCCCTAACATTTTGGTGCCGTGACCCGGATCCAAGATACCCACTGCTGATCGACGGAGGACGACGTGCTGCATTGTCGACAAGCCAGCGTCCATTAGGAGGACCTGGTAAAGAAAAGTCCTGGCAAGAAAATTTTTAGCTGGGCCAGCATCTTAGGTCTGCCTTCGTCGGACAACAGTGGATTGACGGGATCCGGCAGTGCAACGCACCAGGGGACAAGTAAGTTAAAGCCCTAAAATTGTGTGATTGTGTTGTTGTGAAACGCGTAAGAGTGGAAAGTGCACGGAATATAGCTTGGGTTCAAGTCCCAGTGGAAGGAACAGACTGAGAAAAACAGAGCTTTCTTTTCGTTCATCGAAGATGTGCGTAGATTCTTCTTTGTCTGTTCTTCCAAGCTGCAGGATCTGGCTTGGGTTGGAGTCCCAGTGGAAGGAACGTGCTAAGGAACACAGAGCTTCTTTTTTGTGATTCAAAGAAGGGTGTAGATTTTTCTTTGTACGTTTTTCCGAGCCATAGAACAGCTTGGGTCCAACACCCAGTGGATGGAACGGGTTAAAAAAGACAGAGCTTCTTTTTCTTAATTGGAGAAGGGCGTAGATTCTTTTTTGTCCGTTTTTTCCCAGCTGTTTGGAAGGGTTTTTATACCCATCCGGGATAGGCTTAAAAGTTAAAAAGCGCTAAGTTGTGTGGTTGAGTGTGTGACTGGTAGGATAATTTGACTAAGAGGCAATTGTTGTTGAACAGTCAATTTAATCCTGCATTGAGGATCCTCAAAAAAGAAAAAAGAAAATTGGAAAATAAAAAAAAATAAAATTGGAAAAATCTAGAAAAACCTAGTTAAGATGGGAAATAAAAACGGTAAATCTCTAGCTCTTGAAGGTGATGAGAAGTACATGGCAAGTAGATTTCTTAATTGTATGCGATACATGCCAAAGTGGAAGAAAAAGTATGGAGTAGAAGGGAAGTTGAAAGTTGAAATGTGGAAAATAGTGGTTGATGTTTTGGAGGAGAGTGTGGCTAGGAAGACAAAAGGATTGAGAAAGGAAAGAAAAGAGAGAGAATTGCAATGTGCTAGAGTGTGGTTGAAAACTTCACAAGAGCTAAGAGAACAAATTCAAAAGACCAAAAATGGAAAGATAAAAAGTGATGAGGTCACATGTGTTTGTCAGACCAGAACACAATAAGGCCCCAGTGCGCAGACGCAAGGCCGCCATATGGTTCAAAACCCCCACCAGATTCTGACAACTGTTGGAACTGTGGGAGACGAGGACACTTTGCAAGAGTGTCGTTATGCAAAACAAGACCAATCAAAGGGTGGAGGAAGGGGCAGAGGAAAAGCCAAATTTTCAGCAAAACAGGCTTCCTCCTCTTTGACCTCTCATGCTCCTACTTTTGGTTTAAAACATTTTTTTAGGTTATTAGAACTCCTGTACATACAATGAAATTATGACAATGCTGATTGTATGCCCAACGACAAATGACAAGGGGTCAAATTATATGTGCACACTGAAGTTAAAATTTGCAAATCAAGTGGTAAAGTAATACAACTTGTTTCTAAAAGATAAATAGAAAAATTAGAATGTGCTGTCTTCGCGTGCGTGGGTTGGACCAGCTTCATGATCGACCGCAAGAAATGGCCAGCTTGTGACGAATCATTGATGCCAGGTCTCCTCCCCTCGCACCGAGAGCTGTACGTGTGTGCATATTTGTTAAACTGATAAACTTGGCTGGACCTGTGTACAAAGGAATTTGTTAGACTGTGGTCTATCCAGAAACAGAGACAATTTTGAAGAATAAAAATAAAAAAATACAAAAGAGAGGAAAAGAAAGAAATCTGTAGGCAGAAACTGGTTTACACTAGTGCTCATTAGTGTCTCACCCTGATGACAAATTCGAAAGACAGAGAAAACATGTTTTCTGGAATTGGATGAAGCAAAATTGTGGTTTTCACACACTGCAAAACTAATTTGAGAAAAATAATTGATTAGTTGTGTTGTAAGAGTCTGCAAACTTCTATATTTTAGTTAAATCTGAGAGATTGAGTTGGTTAATTAAAATAATAATAATAATAATAATCTGATTAATTCGACAGCTGTTTTATTTGTGTTGAGTTTTTTTGGATTGGTGAATTGTTCTATCGGGAACATTAGGAATAACTAGGAAAGGGATTGTGTTGAGAATGGTATATGAATTTTGTGTGGAGGACTTGGATAACTTGAGACCAATGTGATGAAAAGACTCCTCTTTGGTGACTGTGTGTGAGATGCAAATGAGCAGGGACGAATGATTTCCTGAATGAAAGGAGAATATAGGTTGAATGGTTGAAGTTGTTGGAGACTACTATGGGAGATTGGTAGAGCAACTTTGACGAAAGAGTGATTTTGTGCAAGTTAAATGCTAAGAAAACAAAAACAAAAAGCCCAAAGAAAAAGTTGTTGCTAATTACTAACGAAGTTATGAGGAAGTGGTGTGGGTGTTTAGAGGGGCACGCGCTTATGCGCTTCCCTGGCTCATCAACATTTGTTTGACTGATCAAAGGAACCATTTGTTACAGGACTTAACATCCAAATCTAACCGGGATCAGAGAATCTCCTTTAAACCAGGAGGCAATAAATGGGACAGCCCCTGTCATAAATGGTCTTTTGTCAGAAGGAATCATTAGGAAGTGCTTGGATTCTCCTTGCAAGACTCCTGTTTTTCCAGTCCAAAGGACCAATAAAATTGATTGGCGAATCTGCACCTAATGTGCCTGACCCACACACGCTTCTAAACACTTTTTAAGGCAGCGGCAATTGCGACACATTCGCATCATACATCAACAATTCACTACCTTTGGTTTAGATGCTTACTTAAAAAAAATGTTGTAATGCATGTCCTGTTTGTGTGAAACATAATCCACAAGGGAACATGAGACCTAAGAGAGGCTCCTTTCCAAAACCGTCTTACCCATTCCAAATCATGCACATGGATTTTATTGAACTCACACAAAGTGGACCTCACAAATACTGTCTAGTGATGATTGATGCATTTTCCAAATGGGTTGAAATAGTTCCATCTAAACGAGCAGATTCCCTAACAGTGGCAAAAGCCATTTGCAAAACCGTCATACCGGTTCATGGCATCCCGCAGATCATTTACAGTGACAATGGTCCACACTTTGTGAACCAAGTTGTACAAAACATGGCTGTACACCTTGGGATAACGTTAAAAAACCACTGTGCTTGGCACCCATCCAGTGCAAGCCTGGTTGAACGAGCAAACGCTACTATCAAAAGCAGGTTGAAAAAATGCATGGAATCAACAGGCAGAGCCTGGCTGGAGTGCCTAGACTTGGTGAAACTCTATATGAGAATCACCCCCAATTCAGAAGGGCTAACGCCTTTTGAAATCATCCATGAGAGACCATATAGTCTACCCGTGTTCACTCCAAATTTACAAAAAGCAGATGAAGAACAGACCTTGGCAGATTACATGATCAGAAGGCTCAAAATGAAAGATGTGTTAAATGCAAATTTACTGCCGCTTGATTTTTATTCCCCACAGGCCAAGCCAGGAGACTGGGTCTACATCAAGGTCATCAAAGAACTGGGCCAGCCCACGGTGGGAGGGACCATTCCACCACCCCCACTGCGGTAAAGGTTGCTGAACGGCCCAGCAGGCTATTGAACAAATGGTCTTGCAAAACAGGATGGGTCTAGACTTGATGACTGCAACACGACGGTTCTAGCAAGAAAGCAGATCCACCATCGACAGCGTCCCCGCCCCCAATTCAAATAGAGGCAGAATAATCCTCTTCCCCCTTGGTGGCCAGGTAGTCTACCCTGGCCACTGAAGACTGAAGACGACAACCACGTGGCAGACATTTCTAGGTTCTCCCCCGACGAAGCAGTGCTGCAGAGGGGGTGAGAATTGTGCTCACCCTCCAACAGTGGGCGTGCCAAGCCCCCGACGGCTGAACAATCACGAGCAATTTTTGTCTTGACTGTTGTTGTTGATAACATTATGGTCGCCTAAGGCAGAGGGACCGTGTGAGACTTTTCCTGCATTGTAACATCTTGCCGCAGGTTTTTCACTCACACACTAAAATTGATCTACGTAGATTGCGTAGATGATGTTTAGCCGAGCATGTTTTACAGAAACGTAATGATTTGGCAATCGAAAATGCTTCGCAAGTGATGGGTACAATGGTGTGCTATTTCTGTGTTTTGATTTTATTGTTGTTTTTCTTTCTACATTATATTTTCTTACTTATGTTTGATTGATCGGGGTGGACATAATCATATGATAAACAGGAGGGATATGTTAGGGTTTATGAACTATCTTGATCGTAGACTAGAATGATGAACTTTGTTTTAACCCGGACCCTCTGAAGTGGTTAACCATTTGCTGAGGTGACCACCACACATGTAAATTGTCACCCCCACCTTGGCCACCACACATGTAAAATGTCACCCCCACCTTGGCCACTCTCACCCCCACCCTTCTTCTCTCAATAAATAGCCTCTTGCATGACTCCAACGGCAGACTTTGTTCGGACATTGCTGTATCTACAGTAACGAACAAATTCTCCACTTGCAAGTGTTCAAAGGGCATACTGTCTCCCGTGTGGTTCTTGCAAAATAAGTTAGAGTCAGAACATCCCTAACATTAATAGTAGGAAAAAGTCTATATTTAAAATATATAATTCATTCTACTGATCACACACACTGCTCTGTTCGTGAAAAAGATACATACTTATTTGCGCTATTTTTATTGTATATTCTCTTTCTTGGGTTCGACAGTTCTTATCTTTGTATTCAGCCTTTTTCTGAATAAATTCCATCCACTTGAATATGAAGCTGAAATGACCGTTCAGGACCTGATTCCGAGCATGCTTCACTGCTAGTTTCAGGATCAGTTTCATCATGACTGAATCCCAGAGCTGACCAGATATTGTGTCTGTTTGTTTTTACAAAGGTGTACAGAGCCTTTGCAGACATCTCCTTTTCCAACTGGTCACTCAGATCTGTCCACACAGTAGCGATTGGAGTGGCTATGTTACCATTTTCAAGTATGGCCTCTTTTGAGCAGAGAACTGCAACAATTAAATCATTGTCTACTGCTGGTTGTTTGGGCATCTAGTTGAAGGACAAATAAATATAATCAGGATTCATTGCTTGATGAATGATTGATTGCGTGTTATTATAATTCCTATGCATGGACGGAAAAATGATGCGAAGAGAAATTTATTTTGACATCAAAATGTATCTAGCATGCTTTCTTTAGAAATTTTGTTTTCTTGGTCTGTCCAAATTACACGCGTCTAATAAAACAATGTTAGCTAAATAGCGATTCAGACTACCTGGGGTGTTTTTAATTCTATATTGTATGAATTTTTTTTTTTTTTTTACACATTTTACTTACCGTAATTTTCGGACGATAAGTCGCGGTTTTTGTCATAGTTTGGGTGGGGGGGCGACTTATATGGGATTTTTTTCAAAATTAAAAAATCCGCGATGTAGTGAAACTGTGATAAACGAACCGTGATGTTGCGAGGGATTACTGTCATTTGAACTGCAAGTGACGTCACCTGTGCCGCGCGGCGGTTGTTTACATAAAGGCCAAAGGATTCGATCACGGGATGACGAAGATGATGAAGGGCCCCACGTACTACCGGCATCATTAGCGGCTTTGTTTGTAAGTGACACGAAGGATGAAGAGTTTGAAGGATTTAATGATTTGGAGTGACACAGAAGGTTTGAAAAACTATGATGGCTTTTACGCACGTCTTTCTCGACGCGAGCTCTCTTTCACCTCCGTGGATGGAAGTTGGTGGCCGGCGCTCGGTTGGGTGGCTGTCCGGGGACGGTGGATGGGGCTCGGACATGGCTTTTACGCACGCCCGGTCATACTCTCCGGAGCTTTCTTTCACCTCCTTGGATGGAAGCCTGGGGCCGGAGCTCGGCCGGGTAGCCGTCCGGGGACGGTGGATGGGGCTCGGACATCACCGTCATCATTAGATCACCAAAAATGATTCCCGAGCGCGGCGCTGCTGCTGCTCACTGCTCCCCTCTCCCCCAGGGGATGGATCAAAATCACATGGGGATGGGTTAAATGCAGAGGACAGAGCCCTTTGAGACTGCTTGTGATTTAGGGCTATATAAAAACTTGACTTGACTTGACATGGCTTTTACACATGCCCGGTCCTATTCTATGGATCTCTCTTCCACCTCCGTGGCTGGAGGTTCAGTAGTTGTTGGCTCGTTGAACTCTTGTTTTGTTAAATAAAGAGCCGTTTACCAAACCCACGTCTTTCCTGGACTTTGTTCACGCTACAATATAGTTATATATTAGATCTCTGCAGCGCACGCGCAGCGTTGTTGACATAAAGTACGAGGAATTTGATCGATGGATTTAATGATTTGGAGTGATACAGATGGTTTGATAATATTGTTGTAATATGATAGTTATTTGAAATATACTTTATGTATCGTTATATGGGTCTGTGGAATAATTAGAAATGCAACTTACAACGGGTCCGACGTCAACATATGCGGCACATACACGGCATTGTTTACACAAAGCAAGATCGATGGATTTAATGAACTGGAGTGACACAGATGGTTTTGTAAACGTGTTATTTATGTAATACTTACTTGAATAACTGAATGTTACGTCAGGCCCGTTCTCAGCTCCTCGTTTGTGTATATGTCACGTTAGCATACCGTATCGTTTAGCCTGTTGTTGCTGGTTCATGTCTGTTTTTGGTGTTGGATTTTGACAAATAAATTTGCCCCAAAATTGCGACTTATACTCCGGTGTGACATATATGTTTTTTTTTTCACTTTATTGTGCATTTTATGGCTGGTGCGACTTATAGTCAGAAAATTACGGTACTTAGGGTCAACAGTCCAGAGAAACGGAGAGTGTGGAAAAGAGGTGATGAAGTGCATACAAACAGGGTGGAATCGGTGGAGAAAAGTGTCAGGGGTGATGTGTGATAAAAGAGTATGAACAAAAATGAAGGGAAAGGTGTACAAGACCAGCGATGCTGCATGGTTTAGAGACAGTGACACAGGAAAAGACAGAAGGCAGAACTGGAGGTGGCAGAGATGAAGATGCTGAGGTTCTCTTTGGGAGTGACACGGTTGGATGGAATTAGGAACAAGTGCATCAGAGGGACAGCACAGTTTCAGAGATAAAGCCAGAAAGGTCAGACTGAGATGGCTCGGACATGTGCAGAGGAGGGATAGTGAATATATTGGTAAAAGGATGCTGAGATTGGAACCACCAGGCAGGAGGTCAAGAGGAAGACTAAAGAGGAGATTTATGGATGAAATGAAAGAGGACATGAAATTAATTGGGGTGAAAGAAAATGATTCACAGGATAGGGTGAGCTGGTTCGCTGTGGCGACCCCTGAGGGGAAAAGCCGAAAGGAAAAGAAGAAGAAGAAAAGGAGGATTGATTGGTAATTGGACATCCTATTATTTTTAAATGTTATTTTTATTCAGTGTTATCTGCACCTATATTATCAAAAAGGTTTTGTGGCTACCAGTGGGTTTTTTTTTTGCCCTGAAGACAGACGGTCAAAATGGCTTGCTGACACCTGATTTAGCTTTGAATTTATACAGCTTTATACAACTACATTTAATGTATAGCATTGGATTTTCAACTTGGTCTTTTTTCAGCTACATAACATACTTCCGGTGAAGGCAGGGTGTTGGAATCAAGGCCATCGATGGGCTTGGTAAGCAGTTTGTCTCCAAGAATGCTTTTCAGGTGTCGAGCCATCACTGACTGCTGCTCCACAGAGCAGTGGTTCTCCAGGGAAAGGATGAGAGGGTATGCCGATGCCTAAATCATGATATGTGGGAAATCAAAGATCAGAAGAAACATAAAAAGCAGTAAGTTGTAGAAAATGCAATTCAAAAGTGCTTCACACTGTACCCTGGCTGGCAACTGGTTCAGGGTGTCCCCCACTTACTGCTCAATGACTGCTTGTCCCAACAGGGGTCGCGGGCGTCCTGGTATGTATCCCAGCAGTCATCGGGCAGTAAGCAGGGGACAACCTGAACCGGTTGCCAGCCAATCGCATCGCACACAGAGACGTAGAACCATCTGCAGTCACACTCACTCCTAGGGACAATTTGGAGTGGCCAATCAGCCTACTAGGCATGTTTTTAGGATGTGGGAGGAAACCGGAGTGCCCAGAGAAAACCCACGCGGACACGGGTAGAATATACAAACTCAACGCAGGGAGGGCCGGAGGTGGAATCGAACCCGCACCCTCCTAACTGTGAGGCGGATGTGCTACCCAGTGCCCGAATATAAGCCCCCTTGTTTTTATTTTTATATATTTAATTTTTATACAGAAAATAATTACATCTGAAACAAATGATTATAACAATATATTCAAGAGAAAAAGCATGTTATTTTGCCTCATTCAAATCATGCAAAAACTGTCTATCACATCTTAATATCTGAACAGTTAAATATGTAAACTAAAGTGTAATCACATTTGTAAATGAATGGCTTCTGGTTTTTAAAATGTAAATAAATCAATCTACTGTGATAAAACAACAAAATTGCAATAACTGCATTAACCATCAAAGTATATATGAGCGACTTTTAGTCCAAAAAATTACGGTGTGTGTGTATATATATATATATATATATATATATATATATATATATATATATATATATATATATATATATATATATATATATGGTGTGTATATATATATATACATATATACACACACACACACACACACACACACACACACACACACACACACACACACACACACACACACACACATACATGCATACATACGTAAAAGGATTTCATTTTAACCTTGCCCAGATGCAGATCACCTGGGCCCCCCTCTGGAGCCAGGCCTGAGGGAGGGCTACCCAATGCTCCACCGCGCCGCCCCTATATACCGTTTTGACCCGAATATAAGAGGATGTTTTTTGCATTGAAATAAGACTGAAAATGTGGGGGTCGTCTTATATTCGCGGTATAGACATTATACCCATTTTCACTTGTGCGCAGCGGTAAGTTAAAGCTTGCTGGTATCGACTATGTTGCTGTGATGGTCTGCATCTTTGACACAAAGTGAGTATGTACATTGCATTGTTACTACTGTCCACTGTTGTGCCGTTTGTCCGATCGCGGTTTGCTTCGTGTGTGCGCCGTTTGATTGACAGCTCCGGCGCGCGCATAATCTACTGAGTATGTTGCTGTGATCGTGTGTCTTTGACATTTCATTTCTTTACATTTCAAAAACCATAAGCCATTCATATATTCGAGCAATGCTGGGGTTGTTAAAAAGGTTCATAAAGGCCAAACCAAACAGTCCACCGTTCCCACTGTTTGGTTTGTCCTTTATGAGCCTTTTGATCCTTTATGAGGGTTTTTAACAAACCCAGCATTGTTTAACCTCGTCTTAGTGTTAGTCTTTTGCCCTTACCTTAAATGCATATTCATTGATTGTCTCTATGACTTCAACAAAAGACACTTTGGAGGTGAGAGTGTAGCCATGGTAGATGACTGGCTGTCCTTTATCTCCATCCCAACAGTCCAACTCCACACAACGACAACCATGTTTCAGGGCTCTAAAAGAAAACAGGCATCTTACTAAGTTACTAGTATAACTAATGAAATGTGCCTTTAGATTTTATTTTGCACTTTATCAAAATCTGTACATTTCAAAAGTATAATGCAATATAGGAGGACATCTACTCCTGGTTGACACTCATAAGATGGAGTTAAGAAAGCTGGCTGTGTTGCAGTCACGCCCCCACAGCCCGCAAGGCTATTTGCTAAGTTTACCATAA
Source organism: Syngnathus leptorhynchus (assembly GCF_054491065.1). Classification (NCBI taxonomy): domain Eukaryota; kingdom Metazoa; phylum Chordata; class Actinopteri; order Syngnathiformes; family Syngnathidae; genus Syngnathus; species Syngnathus leptorhynchus. The sequence goes on along the minus strand of NC_141212.1, from coordinate 7,856,156 downwards.
ACAAATAGCTCTCCTCGCAAAAACAAGTTTTACATCGTATCTGCATTCCCCAGTAAATTGTTGAACTACAATAGTTGTTTATTTTCACGGTGTGTATTTTTTTTTTATATACTCTGGTTCAGTCCCCCGCCTGCTGCCCGATGACGGCTGGGATAGGCTCCAGCACGCCCGCGACCCCCGTGGGGACAAAGCGGTCCAGAAAATGGATGGATGGAACAGACAAACAATCAACAATAAACATCAATCATGTTACATAACGTATTTTCACATTTATTAGGCGCAGGTTAACGTCTTAGATTTTCTTCAAAATGTGCGGCGCGCCCTATCATGTGGTGGTCCCGATGTGTGTTGTTGTTGGGACGTATTAAAGAGCGCCATGAGAACGTTATAGGGAGAATTGTGGGCGCGGATTTGCAGTATGCCCCGCCCTGTGTGTGTGTTGTAGTTGTTGTAAGGCGGACGTAGTAGAGAACGCCATGAGAAAGTTGAAGGGGGAAGTGTGGGCGGTGGAAGTGTGGGCGTGGATTGTATATAAAAGAACGGGTACATGCGTCATGCAAAACATCGTCGTTATGACAACAGTGAAAATGGCAACAAAACACGCGTATCAAGCACAGTTCAAACTGAAGGCCATCATCTACGCGGAAGAGCATGGAAATCGAGCAGCCGCGAGAGAATTTGAAATCAACGAATCGATGGTTCGCAAGTGGAGGAAGCTGGAAAACAACCTCCGACAGGTCAAGAAGACGCAGCGGAGTTTCCGCGGAGGTAAGGCGAGGTGGCCCGAGTTAGAGGAAAGTCTCGAATAGTGGATAATCGAGCAAAGAACGAGTGGGAGTAACGTTTTGACGGTCACCATTTGACTAAAAGCAGCAACACTCGCAGAATAAATGAAAATTAAACATTTTCAAGGAGGTCCATTTTGGTGCGCTCGTTTCATGAAATGGTGCCATTTTTCCATCCGGACCAGGACTACGTTGGCGCAGCAATTTACAGCGGATTATTATGAAAAGCTGGCCATCTTTCGCTCCCACTGCAGCAAACGCATCGCCGAAAAACACATACACCCCAGCCACATCACCAACATGTTCAAGATATGAGCCGTTGCGCTCTATGTGTGTGTTAAACACAGTCATGACACACAACTGAGACTGCGCCTTTTATTACAGTGCATCCTTTGAATGTGAAAATATGGTATGTCAAATATTAACCCAGAAGCATGTCCATGATCCATGACTTAAAAAGTCTCATGGAGAAATTATCTATCCGTGGGGCAGGACTGCGTCAGTAGACTGTCACTGAACTACTCCTCTGCTTAGAGTGCAGTGGGTTTATGGGCTTGGCCATGATGCACAGCAGCCTAGCCAGAGCCCATTGATCTGCCACAGATGTCAAGCCTCAAATGGAGCCGGAAATGCGTCAAGGGGGTGGAAGCAGTCCCCGGGAGACCTCTGCGGCGGCCCACTCTGCTAAGGAATCAAAGTTTTCACTAAGTCAGTGTGTTGAATCCAGTGGGTTAAGAAGGACTGGGAGAGTTATCAAGGCCCCACAAAGGTTAATTGAACAGATGTAAGACCACTGTTCAGGGCTGGCTGTATCTCTGGTGACACGAGGACTGAATGCAGGGTGAATCCACTGAATGCCTTGATGGCGGCTAGGAAATCCATAAAGGTTCCAAATAGAATCAGTGACAAAGGAAAACCTTGGAGGAGACCAACCCTCAATTGGAACACTGGAAATTGGAAAACTTTTATTTCCATCAAAAGATGTGCCATCCTTTTGTTCCTGACACATTAAACTGTCTATCAATATAGATATCCAATGTATTTTTTTAGACACCATTGAAATCTGATGTGTTTTCAAAGTGTTCCTTTAATTTTTTTGAGCAGTGTATATATATATATATATATATATATATATATATATATATATATATATTATGTATTTATTAACAGTGCCATGAAAATATATAAACTTTAAAAAACACGTCTCACCTGATATATGCCTCGATTCCGCTCTCTCCAATCAGCTGATCCTTAGTCAAGTATGTATTGTGGGAAGAGGAAATGAAGTAGTGTACAAGTGGTTGTTTCATGTCTTGATAAACCCGAACATGTTCCGGGTCAAACACAGAATTCTCCTTCGACAGCATGTACATGGTAAAACCATTGGGTGTCATCAAATGATTCTTCTGAGCTATATTGAGCAAAAGACAAACATGATAGAGAATTAATTCACAAAGATAGCTTGTGTTACTATAATTCCATTCGTTCCATTTTAAATGCTCATTATTTTTGTAGTTCACCTGGAACCGTATTTGTATGTGCAGGAGTGGAATACCGTGATTTCACAACCATAGGGCGCACAAAACCGCCTTTTCTCAAAAAACGAAGGTGCGCCTTATAAGAAGTTGCGCTTTTTTGTGGACCAAAATTCAAAAATATGTATGGCTTCCCTAATATATGGACATAGACGTAGATCGGGACATAAAAAACAATCAGAGGACTAGACATAACACGTAAAGGAGTACGTAACTTCTTTAAAAACTTTGTTTTTGTTTTTAGCAGGGGACACTAGCTCTTTAGAAACTGTGAGCTACTTCTTGGGTACTCATTAATAAGATGAAAATAACTGAAATAACTCAAATGACCTATTAATTGTTATTACGTGTTGTTATTAATTGTATTATTTTATGAAAGGCACAGATCATAATGACATCACAATATTTAGGAAACATAAATATGGCACCTAAATTTCCCCCGGGGGATCAATAACCGATCGACTTACCCACTTACCGACCGACCTGCCTACCTACCTAACTACCTACCTATCATCCCCTGCATAAACAGGCCCGAGGTGAGGAACCAAAGCACGGCTAAAAAAAAAACAATTATGATGAATAAAATAAAATAATTCTGTATTCCCTTGCCCAGGCGCGAGTCTCCCTTGGGCTCACCACCTGTGGAAGGGGCGAAAACTGCCAAAACTGCACACAGTGACTTAAATGCTTTCCAAGCATGCAGTTTGAGTACAGTTAGCACTTTCTCAAAATCTGGATCATTCAAAACTTCTCAAATTTATGGGCCAACAAAGATGCCTTCTGGTTTTTGCTTTGCTTGTTTTGGGAAATGTGTTGCAAAGAAAGGCAAACCCATTGGAATTGCTCTTCTCTAGCTGTTTAAGTCCAATTTTATATGAAGTGGTGCCAATAATACATCGTTGGGCTCAACTAAAAGGAACGTTCTGATAGCTGCGCTTGGAATATTTCTTGCTTGTCAGTCTCTTCTGACATAATGTTCCGCGTTTGGTGACTCTTCCTTGCATTCCATATAAAATGCTTATGACTAAAGTCTCCACAATGTCAGATTTGTATTCACTCCTGTATACTGGAGGGCTATTCAATTACAAATTCAGTTGGGCCAAAATTTCAAGCCTGTAATGTAGCTGGGGTATACACATTTGGCGCCCAAAAACCAGACAGTTTTAATTGTCAATTTTACGCCTCAAACTTGAAATGGACATCTTTTTTTTTTGAATTGGCAGGATGATGAATTAATTATGTGCGACAGAGGGTGGAGTGGATGTATGCAGAAGGTCGGTTGTGCAAGAAAGGAGGAATTTTTTTTACAGGAAGTAGACTCGGAGATAAAACCAGCAGAGGTGCCAGAGGGAGAGCTGCAGGAGAACAGCCAAGAACTCATCCAAAGGGTGATCGCCAAGGCTGAAAAACAGCTGGCTGGAAAAACAACAGCTCCCAACAGGTCAACCCCCACACACACCGAATTGCTCCTCACCCCCCTCACTTCAATGGAATCAACTCTAATCGAACTTGCCCACCCCCATGGAATCATCACCCATCGAACTCAGCCCCCACCGGCATGTGCAACTGAATATCAACTGACCAAGAACTGCTTTTTTTGAACGGGGACTTTCTGCTCTTGAGCATTGTCGGAAGAAAAGCCCAGCAGTGTATTGTATTTTTCCTGAAAACAGAGCTTTCTTAACAAGAATTGTGATTGAACTAAACCAACCCGTTTAAGTCTAATTTTTGTTTCAGTGTCTTGATTTTTATCCTAAAACTGAAGAACAAAAACGAGCATGCAGTGAGTGAATTGGATAACAGATGGTTGGCTATAGGCTCTTGCCATGAAGCGCGGCTAGCACGCTTCTCAAATTGCGGACTAAATCCAACACATTATAGAGCGGAATCAGGCCGCCGTGGCACAGTCAGAGGCGCAATGAAATAGTGAGTCAAATGTGTCCTACTATACAGTACATACTTCATATTGATGATTAAAATTGTTATTTTACTGTAGTTATTTGTGAAAAAGCATTTAGCTTTCTTTGTGAAACAAATGCTATAAAAAAAAAAAAGGTTTCTACTTCACGAATTTCACCTACCCCTCCGTGAGTCGTCACCTTATCGTGGGGGAGGGGTTTGCGTGCCCCTATGATCCTAGGAGCCATGTTGTCTGGGGCTTCATGCCCCTGGTAGGATCACCCATCGCAAAAGGGTCCTAGGTGAGGGGCCAGACAAAGCACGGCTCAGAAGACCCCTTATGATGAATAAAATATATGGACCCAGTTTTCCCTCGCCCGGACGCGGGTCATCAGGGCCCCCCTCTGGAGCCAGGGCTGGAGGTGGGGCTCGAAAGCGAGCGCCTGGTGGCCGGGCCTTCGCCCATGGGGCCCGGCCGGGCATAGCCCGAACAGAAAACGTAGGTCCCCCTTCCAATGGGCTCACCACCTGTGGGAGGGGCCAAAGGGGTCGGGTGCAAAGTGAGCTGGGCGGCGGCCTTGACCGTGGCGGTCCGATCCCCAGCTGCAGAGGCTGGCTCTAGAGACATGGAATGTCACCTCTCTGGCTGGAAAGGAGTCCGAGCTGGTGTGTGAGGCAGAAAAGTTCCAACTAGACATAGTCGGACTTGCCTCAACACATAGTTTGGGCTCTGGTACAAGCCCTCTCAAGAGGGGCTGGACTCTTCCACTCTGGAGTTGCCCAAGGTGAGAGGTGTCGAGCAGGTGTGGGTATACTTATTGTCCCCCAGCTGGGCGCCTGCAGATTGGGGTTGACCCTGGTGAGCGAGAGCGTAGCCTTCCTCCGCCTTCGGCTAGGGGAATGGGTCCTGACTGTTGTTTGTGTTGATGCACCAAACGGCAGCTCAGAGTATCCACCCTTCTTGAAGTCCCCGGAGGAAGTGCTGGAGAGCGCTCCTTCTGGGGACTCCATCGTTCTACTGGGTGGCTTCAATGCTCACGTGGGCAATGACAGTGAGACCTGGAAGGGCGTGATCGGGAGGCACACCCCCCCCAATCTGAACCCGAGCGGTGTTCTATTGTTGGACTTCTGTGCTCGACATGGATTTTCTATAATGAACACCATGTTCAAACATAAGGGTGTCCATGTGTGCACTTGGCACCAGGACACCCTAGGCCGCGGTTCGATGATCGTCTTTGAAGTCGTGTCATCGGATTTGCGGCCGCATGTTTTGGACACTCGGTTGAAGAGAGGCGCGGAGCTGTTAACTGACTCCGATGGTGGGGGAAGATGCCGGTCCGACCTGGCAGACCCAAATGCTCTGTGAGGGTCTGCTGGGAACATCTATCAGAATCTCCTGTCAGGAAGAGCTTCAACTCCCACCTCCGGCAGAGCTTTTCCCAGGTCCCAGGGGAGTCCCTCCTAAAGCTGCTGCCCCCGCGACCTGACCCCGGATAAGAGGAAGAAGATGGATGGATGGACTTTCACCTATCACAGGTTCTTTGCAGAACGTAACCCCAGCGAAAAAACAAAGAATTACTGTCTCTCAAAACCTTGATATGCAAGACAAAAGTAAAGACGTTTTTAAATCAGCTTCAAATATCATTTGGGGACACATGAAGCCCTCTCTGATTTTTTTTTTTTGTCGGCCAGTGTAAATTTCGCATGTCGTAATTTTATGGTAAGCATACCCCATTCATTAAGTTCATAGGTGATTATGAGGCTTTGGGCATGTGTGAATGAAGAATCCTCTCCTTGGTTGTTGAGGAAATCCCTCAGATCAGCAGTTGAGAGGACACATCCATTAAAGGAATAGAGCATAAAGACGGCATCCAGCTCAGGTCTCCGCAATAACTCTCTGCAGAAAACTTCAATTTCCCCATGGTCCAATCGGCCATCGGCTGAGTGATCACACTTCTGTCAAAAAATTATTTGATGCAGACAACTGTTAAATATTTTGTTTTAAAAATAAAACAGATGTGAAGTTAAATAGTAACGACAGGCAGGTCACATGCCTGGAAAAGTTCACAGGCATATTGGTCACTCAAGTCAATATTGATCATTTGTAGCAATGTCTGCACTTCATCATAGCTCATCTTATCATCATGATTCTGATCAGCACGACTCAGGTAAGCATGAATCCAGGTGACATGTATTATCAAGGAAGTTATCACACTCTGTAAAATAAGTTTTGTACACAGCCGATGAGAATATTTGGAAAGCTTGTGTTGAATTCAAAGTAACAAACATTGACACTTACGGGCGTGTAATGTACACCAACTCGCCACACCCTTCTGACACATGCCAAGAGTTTTAAACTGACATAAGAATCGTGTGAATAAAAATCAGTTTATGAATGGAACATGATTAAAATAATAGACAAACACAAATGTGTCTGTTTGTATAATTTCTCACTATTTGGGGCTTTGTGAGTTTTTAGCGCAGATGAACATAGAGTTGACTTAATTTTGATTGTTTGCATGTTGCATACTAAACCTAACCAGAATATTCTACATTTATCAAAGGATATTGATCAAGTTTCTCCTTCTGGGTCATGTTGCAAATTCTTTCCTGCAGTGTCCGGATGCCACGGGTCCAATGATAAGCCTCTTCATGGTTCTGGCAGAGAAGATCCAGATTCTTTCGGGGACCTTTGAAGACCACCGTCAAACACCGTTCTTCAGGTACTGCACCAACCATCTGCCGAAATGTCCCCGAATGACAGCCCTCACATACGCACTCCACCTCTGTGATGGAGACTGAGTGAATGAGGAAGACGAAGAATGAAGATAACAAAGTTATTATTTTTACTGTTGATGACTTTTCTAATTTTCACTTTAATTTTGAGGATATTTGACATATGTTAGTGATATTTCCATTACATGTTTGATATTAGTTTCAACAAATAAGCACTTTTTTGAATGTACATTATTTTCCGGACTATAAGGCGCACCTAAAAACCTCATTTTTTCTCAAAAGCCGACAGTGCGCCTTATAGTCCACTGCACCTTATATATGGATCAATTAATGAATTTGTTGATCCATACTGGTTGTACACAGTGCTCTGCCAAAATGTTTCAGTACGTTTTAGTACGATTAGTAAATTACAAGGTCTCATCGCTTCCCAACATTACAGCAACCGTGGTCAGAGGGCGTCACTGAATAGGTTTTGTGTATAGCTGCTATACGCACAAGGCTATTTCATGTCAAAATAGGCTGCTCTGTTAATGTTTCGAGTAAATTTACTGATCGATATGGAAGGGAAACATAGGTAAGCAGTACCAATGCGTGAGATCAAACTTTAGTCAGTTCTGATCTGATACAAACAGCACATTACGTGTCCCACCAGAGGGACAGAGACACTGGACCACTGCTACACCGTAATTAATGATGCATACCACTCTGTAGCTCGTGCAGCTTTAGGACTCTCAGACCACTGTCTAGTTCATCTGGTCCCGGCCTACAGGCAGAAACTAAAAACTTCTAAGCCTGTAGTGAGGACTGTGAGGAAGTGGACAGTGGAGTCAAGGCAGGACCTCCAAGCCTGCTTTGACTGCACAGATTGGGAACTTTTCGAAGCTGCAACCTCAGACCTGCATGAACTCACTGACACTGTTACATCATACATCTGTTTTTGTGAGGACCTGTGCGTGCAGACTAAGACCTTCTGCACGTACAACAACGACAAACCTTGGTTTACACCGAACCTCAGGAGGCTGCACAAAGCCAAGGAGGAGGCCTACAAGAGCGGCGACCGGGACCTGTTCAAGCAGACCAGAAACACACTGAACCGAGAGGTCAGGAGGGCCAGGAGGTGTTACGGGGAGAGCCTGGAGAGGCACCTCTCTGCCAATCCTGATCCCTCAACAGTGTGGAAAGGTCTGCAGAGCATCACGGGCTTCAAGAAACTAACCCCCCGTCCTGTGGAGAGCCCAAGGCTTGCTAACCAGCTGAACAGGTTCTATTGCAGGTTTGATCGGTCCTCCCACACAACAGGACCTCCTGCAGCACAATCAACATCCTCCCCTCCCCTCACAACCGCTCTGTCCACACCTCCATCACCGCTGTCACCTAATCTCTCTCTTGCAGAGGCCGTACCCGCACTCCAGATCCGTGAGGAGGAGGTGCGCCAGGTGTTCTGGAGACAAAAGATCAGGAAGGCACCGGGCCCAGACGGCGTGTCACCCTCCTGCTTGAAAGTCTGTGCTGAGCAGCTGGCGCCCACCTTTGCACGGATCTTCAACCGCTCCCTGGAGCTGTGTGAGGTGCCCTCGTGCTTCAAAAGCTCCACCGTCGTTCCAGTGGCCAAGAAGGCCACCATCACAGGATTGAATGACTACAGACCTGTCGCTCTGACATCTGTGGTCATGAAATCTTTCGAGAGGTTAGTGCTGAACCACCAGAAGCATGTCACGGGTCCCCTGCTTGACCCCCTCCAGTTTGCCTACCGGGCAAACAGGTCGGTGGATGATGCGGTCAACATGGGACTGCACTACATCCTGCACCACCTGGACACCCCAGGAACGTACGCCAGGATCCTGTTTGTGGATTTCAGCTCGGCGTTCAACAACCATCGCTCATCCAGCTCGCGGTGCCTGCCTCCACCTGTCATTGGATCACCAGCTTCTTGACCAACAGGAGACAGCGTGTGAGGCTGGGGAGCATCACATCTGGTTCCAGGACCACCAGTACTGGCGCCCGCCAGGGGTGCGTCCTCTCCCCACTGCTCTTTTCTCTCTACACCAACATCAGCGGCATTCAGGGACATGAACCGCAACCGGCGGCGTTCAGGGAGCCAGGGTCACAATCGCGGCACACGCTGGGGACCTGAACCACAATCGGCGGCAACTCGAGGACATGAACCGCAACCGGCGGCGTTCAGGGAGCCAGGGCCACAATCGCGGCACACACTGAGGACCTGAACCGCAATCGGCGCCAACACAGGAACACGGACCACAATCGGCAGCAACTCGGGGACATGAACCGCACCCGGCGGCGTGCAGGGAGCCAGGGCCACAATCTCGGCTTTCAGGGACATGAACCGCAACCGGCGGCGTTCAGGGAGCCAGGGCTACAATCACGGCACACACTGGGGACATGAACCGCAATCGGTGGCAACATGGGGACATAAACCACAATCGGCAGCGTTCAGGAACATGAACCACAACCGGCGCCATTCATGGAGCCAGGACCACAATCGCGGCACACACTGGGGACCTGAACCGCAATCGGCAGCAACTCGGGGACATGAACCGCAATCGGCGGTGTTCAGGGACATGAACCGCAACCGGCGGTGCCCAGGGAGCCAGGGCCACAATCGTGGCAAACACTAGGGACCTGAACCGCAATCGCCGGCAACTCGGGCACAGAACCGCACTCGGGCGGCAACTCAGGGGACAGAACCGTACTCAGCGGCAACTTGGGGAACAGAATCGTACTCGGGCGGCAACTTGGGGAACAAAACCGCACTTGAGCGGCAACTTGGGGGACAGAACCGCACTCGGGCAGCAACTTGGAAAGCAGAGCCGCAATCGGCAAGTGGAATGAGACTGCTTGTGATTTAGGGCTATACAAATAAACTTGACTTGACTTGACTTAATGAGTAACAATTAGACATGAAGCATTACAAGTACTGGAACACTTCAGTGCTTGTTAAATGGGTGTCACTGTTGGTTCTTATTTAACCACAGGTGCCAATACATATGGAGGGGTGCTGTATGTGGTAAACTGTGCACAATCAATGTTCTAAATCATGTCTTCTAAATCTAAGACCTCCCAAAGCCAAGTGAGTTGAAAATGTTATTACAGCTGTTGAGTATGTACAGGGCACCAGACTACAGATTGTAAAACCAAAATTGACGGGCATGACCTATAATCTCAATGTTTGAAATTTGTTGGGGGGAGGGGGGGGTTCACTTCCCGTTGAAGATTTTAAGGTTTTAAATACATCTTAGAGAGTCTATAATAAAGGCCCCGCCCTTCCCCTTTGGCCAGCTTTGTAGAATGTAGCTGTGTTTTCATGTGCTGAGCAGAAAGTACCAATTACGCTTAACTAAAATAGACACACAATGTGAAGAACTAACTTCACAGAATGAGTCAACGTTCCAGTTTATTCCAGTTTATTCCTATTCCAGTTTATGGAAGTATCAAGATTAACTTTTTAATCGCAGAGGAGAATTTGCATTGAACTATCTATCTATCTATCTATCTATCTATCTATCTATCTATCTATCTATCTATCTATCTATCTATCTATCTATCTATCTATCCCTCCCTATCTATCTATCTATCTATCTATCTATCTATCTATCTATCTATCTATCTATCTATCTATCTATCTATCTATCTATCTATCTATCTATCTATCTATCTATCTATCTATCTATCTATCTACACATATACTATACATATACGTACACACACACACACACACACACACACGCACACACGTGTATGTATCTGTTAGGGTTGATAGATTAGTTTGATCCTATGCTTATGTTGGAATGTAACCTGTAATAATTAACATAGCTTGTCCTGTCTTAACAAAAAAGTAGAACAAAGTGCTAAGATCCTTTGAACTGGTTGACCAACTGCAGAGGAAGCAATCAGAGGTGTTGTGTTTACACAACATCGTAAAACACCGCCTGCTGTGACCCCCTGAGAGGCCAGGGATTCACCCCCACCTTGGCCACTCTCACCCCCACCCATTTCTCTCAATAAATACTCTCTTGCATGGATCGAAAGTCAGAGTTTGTTCGAACATTGCTTTACCTACAGTAACGAACAAGCTCTCCACTTGCAAATGCTTAAAGGGCATACTGTCTCCTGTGTGGTTCTTGCAAAATAAGTTAGAGTGAGAACATCTCTAACAGTATCTATGTATCTCTGCTCTCTCTGCTCTCTCTGCTCTCTCTCTCTCTCTCTCTCTCTCTCTCTGTCGCGATTGTTGACATAAAGGACAAAGATTCGATCACGGGATGACGAAGATGACGAATGGCCCCACGTACTACCGGCATCATTAACGGCTTTGTTTGTAAGTGACACGGAGGACAAAGATTTTGAATGATTTAATGATTTGGAGTGACACAGAAGGTTTGAAAAACTATTATGGCTTTTACGCACGCCCGTCCCTACTCTACGGAGCTCTCTTTCACCTCCATGGATGGAAGTCGGGGGCCGGCACTCGGCCGGGTGGCTGTCCGGGGACGGTGGATGGGGCTCAGACATGGCTTTTACGCACGCCCGGTCCTACTCTATGGAGCTCTCTTTCACCTCCGTGGATGGAAGTCGGGGGCCGGCGCTCGGACGGGTGGCTGTTTGGGGACGGTGGATGTGGCTCAGACATGGCTTTTACGCACGCCCGGTCCTATTCTGTGGAGCTCTCTTCCACCTCCGTGGCTGGAAGTGCCACCTCCAGGGATGGAAGTCCACGCCGCCACATGCCTGGAAGTCCACGCCTGTGCTTGGGGCCGTGTGGCGGTGAACCATTTATGTTATAGTTATTTGGTATATTTTATTTCGTGTAGCAACTTGTATATGTTTTTATCGTTACAGTTCAGTAGTTGTTGGCTCGTTGAACTCTTGTTTTGTTAAATAAAAAGTCGTTTATCAAACCCACGTCTTTCCTTGTACTTTCTTAACGCAAAAATATAGTTATATCTGTGGAATAACGACGAGGCTGACGAGGGTGGCCTCAGGGCACGACGTCCTGTAGTGTGCCCTATGCTCACTACTCAGCACCGTGGAGCTCGATTGGCATTTGCCATAGAACACCAGAATTGGCAAGTCCGCCACTGGCGCCCTGTGCTCTTCACAGATGAGAGCAGGTTTACCCTGAGCACCTGTGATAGATGTGAAAGGGTCTGGAGAAGCCAAGGAGAGCGCTATGTTGCCTGCAACATCATTCAGAATGACCGGTTCGGTGGTGGGTCAGTGATGGTCTGGGAAGGCATTTCCATGGAGGGACGAACAGACCTCTACAGGCTAGAGAACGGCAGTCTGACTGCCATTAGGTATCGGGATGAAATCCTTGCACCCATGGTCAGACCCTACGCTGATGCAGTAAGTCCTGGGTTCCTCCTGAACTACGACATTCCCGGCCTCATGTGGCAAGAGTATGCAGACAGTATCTGGAGGATGAAGGCATTGACTTAATTGAATGGCCCTCACAATCACCTGATCTAAACCCGATAGAACACCTTTGGGACATAATGTTTCGGTCCAGCAGACGCCGCCAGGTTAATCGTTAGACTTTGCAGGAGCTCACTGATGCCCTTAGACAGATCTGGGAGGACATCCCACAAGACACCATCCGTTGTCTCATTAGGAGGATGCCGCGACGTTGTCAAGCATGCATACAAGCATGTGGGGGCTACACAAGATATTGAAAAGAGTTTTGAATTGCAGAAATTGAATTTAGGCAAAATGGACGAGCCTGCCACATCATTTTTTCACTTTGATTTTTTGGGTGTCTATATACTGAGCCCTCTGTAGGCTGAAAACTTTTATTTCCATCAAAAAAAGTGGCATCCTTTTGTTCCTGAGACATTAAACTGTCCATATCAGTATAGCTATTGAAGAGGGACCAACGGCAATGTGGACATGTTCCATTAGGGTGGACAATCTCTGTACAATATGATGCTCATATATGTACAATTCTTTTATCATTTCATGCAAACATAACTGCTCAATCAGAACACGAATACAACACACACACACACACACACTGGGGGGTGTCGCCCCCCACACTCAGGTACGAACTGGTCATGTGACAAGTTCTCGCCCCAGGTATTAAATGGTCATGTGACAAGTTCCCGCCTTTCCGGACAGTATAAAACAAGCTGACCTGGAGACAGAAGTTGTTGTTTCATCTGCAGCCATGTAAGAATTCAACACACAGTGACACACAGTGATGAGAGGAGCAGAAGAAACATCTCAAAATACTGCAAAGGTTGCAGAAAAGATTTGCTCAGCAAACTACTGCGGATACGGAAGCAAGGACCAAGGTCCAGACCACTCCAACGTTCTGGGTGAAGGTCCCAAGAAGGAGGGGGACGGAGCCTGCGTTGACTAGACCCTATAAGAACGGACGCTGTTTTCCGGGACCTGCATCGACCCTTCCGGTTGCGGATTCGGAGGGCGGTAAGCGCTCTCACACACATCTCCAACCTATTGTCCAGTTCTTTGGTTCCAGGTTTGCAGAGCAGACGACAGCGGACCCGGAAGGGACGGCCGAGATCCAAATAACTCCATCGGTCTGGCTGAAGGTCCTGAGACGGAAGTGGACGGAGCCAAGGTGGATGGGTCCTTACAAAGTGGTGGAGCGCACCTCACATGCTGTCCGGCTGGCCGGCAAAGGAGAAACGTAGCATCATCTGTCCCAGTGCGGCCCAGTCAAAGGGTCCTGCAAAGAACCAGAGCCGCCCTCGACAGCGTCCCTGCCCCCAGTTCAAACAGAGGCAGAATAATCCTCTTCCCCCTTGGTGGCCCACTGAAGAAAGCGACCGAGCAGCAGACATTTTCCAGGTTCTCTCCGGACGGAGCAGAGCTGCAAAGGGGGTGAGAAGTGCGCTCACCCTCCACCAGTGGGTGTGCCAAGCCCCCAACGGCTGAACAAATTTTTTGTTTGTCCTAAACTGATGGTATTGATAATGTTCTGATCGCCTAAGGCACAGGGACCGTGTGAGACCTTTCCTGCATTATAACATCTTGCCGCAGGTTTTTCACTCACACACTGAAACTAAATTAGAGTATTGGGGCAAAACCTCCCCTTCACTGAGAATCATTGCTGTCATTGATTGCTGTTTTTTATCATGTATCACCCGTCACGATCCGCTACATGGCCCCTATCATTTTCTGTTTTAGTGTTAGTTTTTTGTGCTTTTGCTCTCCTCCTCAATGCCCCCCTGATATGGCGTAGTTTCTTAATCCCGTTTGAATCGGCACACGGTGTCGCCAAACCCCCGGACAACACCTGCGCTAGCACGGAAGCGCTCGTTCCTGCGACTGCGGATAGGTCCCTGACCCCGGAAAAGGGAGAAGTGGTAGAGTTTCCCGATCATGGCGTCCCAACTCGGTACATACGTAGAGGCAAAAGGGGGTTTGGGAGCAGGTCAAGACAGCCGGTGAAGGAGGCCGGACTTATCCAGTTGCCGAACCCGTGTGACATCAGTGCGTCGGTAAGGCGGTTCACCACTAGTGCCTATTTGTGTTATGATTCCACAAGGTTCGTGAGCTATGTCATCATTTCCGTTAACTCTTTATCTCTGGGGGGGTTCAGAGGGGTGGCGTGGGCCGATTATGACTGGTACGGGGATGTAGTCGGTTTGACGGGGCGGACAGCCTCGTGGGTGTTGGTTTTTGCTACCACGGCTGCTGACTGGCCCGCCGATTCCTATGGCTGGGACCAAAGAGCGGCGCGATTGTCACTATGAGCAAGCAAGGGAGGGGTGATGCGACCAAACTGGTCCTGGTGTTTAATAGCACCCAACACCCGTTAGAACGTGAGCCTCCGTCCGCGTCTGGGAGTCAGGGCAGGCTGTGCCACAGGTTAGGTTTATGCGTCAAGTACTGGGAGACGGATCCGTGCACCTTCATCTCATTGTGCCCTAATGTAACCGGGTTGACGAGTCAGACAGTGCCGCGGCGGCCGGGACTTACTAAGGGTCCTAGATCAATTTCCCCTGTCCAGATGATCATACGCAATTCGGAACTGACACCCGATGATTGGTTTAGAGTTACCACCGGCATCACGAGAGATAATAATTACTGGTTACTCATGGCTGAACAAGCCGCTGCCGCAGCGGGGTCGGATTGTGTCGTGTGTCTGGGCCCTAGGCCGTTGTTGCGAATAGTACCGGCACCTATTTCGGCGCCCTGCCTAGTCGATGTGATGACCTCGACTAACCCATCTCCAGGCTGTGGGGTGTATGACAGGAGTTACCCCCTGACCTCGTCGATTAAGGCTGGCCTGGTGTTTAGCAGTAAGGTGGCGTTTGGCAGTTTCCCATGTGTCCGCGGTACGGGTCGCGGCCAAACGTTGGGGAATTTAACTGCCAATTGGTGCTCGTTTATTGTGGAGGTAGGCCAGATGTTTAGACCCATCTCCAGGAGCGATGTGCGGTGGTGGTGTGGTGATGATCGTCTTTTTGACCGTTTGCCCGGGGAGGTGAAGAGCCTGTGCCCCCTGGTCACCCTCATATTGCCCACGTCCGTGTACCCAACGACAGCAGAGCGGCTCATGGATAGGGCTGGCAGTGTGTTTCCGGCGGGTAGGTCTGGACGGGACAGACGCGATCTGTTTTGGCAGGGGTCTAACGACCCCACCTACATTGATGCTATTGGGGTGCCGCGGGGCGTCCCTGATGAATATAAGCTGGTGGATCAGGTGAAGGCCGGTTTTGAGTCGTTCTTCTGCTGGTGGTGCACCATTAACAAGAACGCGGATAGGATTAATTACATCCACTACAATGTGCAACGACTTGGTAATTGGACACAAGCCGGTTTCGAGGCTGTGCATGAGCAGTTGGCTGCAACGTCCCTTATGGCATTTCAGAACCGCATGGCATTAGATATGCTGTTAGCCAAAGAGGGTGGGGTGTGTGCCATGTTCGGAGACTCGTGTTGCACGTTCATTCCAAATAACACCGCGGCGGACGGCAGCCTGACTAAGGCCATTTCGGGGCTGTGCACCCTCAATGGGAAGATGGAGGCGCACTCGGGAGTGGACACGTCGCACTGGGACGTATTTGGGAGGATGTTCGGAAAATACCAGTCGGTCGTTTTGTCTATTCTTTCTTCTCTGGCCATGGTTAGCTCGGTTTTGGTGGTTTGTAGATGCTGCTGTATTCCATGCGGCCGGGCGTTGTGTAATCGCCTGATAACTGCGGCCATTGAAAAGCGCGATTTTGACCGCCCGCCCGCCAATCAGATGATCCAGTTCTCCCCGGGCGATGTTCCAGATGACGCAGGACCGCCCGACGGGTTTCCGGGCCCTCTTATGTAGCGTGGTTTTCCTGTTTTTTGTTGACCTCTTTCGAGGTCAAAAGGGGATTGAAGAGGGACCAACGGCAATGTGGACATGTTCCATTAGGGTGGACAATCTCTGTACAATATGATGCTCATATATGTACAATTCTTTTATCATTTCATGCAAACATAACTGCTCAATCAGAACACGAATACAACACACACACACACACTGGGGGGTGTCGCCCCCCACACTCAGGTACAAACTGGTCATGTGACAAGTTCCCGCCCCAGGTATGAAATGGTCATGTGACAGGTTCCCGCCTTTCCGGACAGTATAAAAGAAGCTGACCTGGAGACAGAAGTTGTTGTTTCATTTGCCGCCGTGCCTTGTGTATTGACCGCCATTAAACAACCCAAGATCTTGCCAATAAAGAACCAACTCCAAACTCCACACCTTTGCTTTCCTGGCTCAACAACGGACATCCCGCACAACACGCAACACTATCCAACTTTTTTTTTCACCATTGAAATCTGATGTGTTTTCAAAGTGTTCCTTTAATTTTTTTGAGCAGTGTATACATATACATGTATATGTATACATCTATATTTTTTTATTTTATTTATATATATATATATATATATATATATATATATATATATATATATATATATATATATATATATATATATATATATGAGAGAAAGTACTTACTATTTTAAGATTGCGTATACTCTGGAAATGGTTCAAGTGGATCAGCAATGCAACAGACAGATTAAAATGTATTTGGTTTTGTACTTTACTGTGGTGCATTTTATATCAGTTCTGGATTTGTATCTATATTTTTATTATTTAAATATATTATGCTTTTTGTATTTCCTAATTATTTGCCTCACACTCTGACAAACAACAATTTGTTTCAATATAGTATACATACGTCTCAATACAGCAGAATAATATTGATTAAAAATGCAAACCACTTACAGCTTTGTTGCTCTTTGGCTCGACTTAAAGTTTTGCGGGACTGGCACCAAATAGTGACACCATCTTCCAGCAGCTTCAGGGTACGTTGCTTTTGCCAATGAGGTGATCGGACCTTTACACAAGAATGATTGATATATTAATTGTTTTTTTCTGTTATGTTCAGCTAAATTAGACATCTGCAAACATCTCCTTGTACTTCTAACAATCAATATTTTTTCCAATGTTTGACGTCTATGAACAAAACAGTGACTGAATCATAATTAAATTTATGTTTCGGTATCATCTACACTGTCAATTTTAAAGAAATTTTTGCTTTTAAAATCATTTTCTTGTTTACCTGGAGTATCCGGGAGTGTATAAAAGTGTAATATATCACTCCAGGTGCTGCAGTGATACTGTTACGATCATTTTGGGGGCTGTTTTTTACTCTGTCAGATTTCTCAATTTTCTATGACATTTTTTTATCTATTACATCACATCCGTTGTAGTGGGACAAACAAACAAGGTAATGGGTGTTGCCAAATGAAAATCCAAGTAAACTGATAAGGGCGGTTCAGTCCCTATTTCATCGATGCCAGAGTTTGGTCCGCATTTCCGGCAGTAACTCAGATTCATTCCCAGTGAGGGTTGGACTCCGCCAAAGCTGCTCTTTGTCACCGATTCTGTTCATAACTTTTATGGACAGAATTTCTAGGCGCCGCCGAGGTGTTGAGGGTTTCCAGTTTGGGGACCTCAGCATTGTATCTCTGCTTTTTGCACACGACGTGGAGCTGTTGGCTTCTTCAAGCCGTGGTCTCCAGCTCTCACTGGAGCGGTTTGCAGTGAAGAGGTCAGGATGAGGATCAGCGCCTCCAAATCTCAGTCCATGGTCCTCTGCTGGAAAAGGGTAGAATGCTCTCTCGGGATCGGGGACGAGATCCTGCCCCAAGTGGAAGTGTTCAAGTATCTTGGGGTCTTGTTCATGAGCGAGGGCAGGATGGAGCGTGAGATCAACAGGCGGATCGGTGCAGCGTCGGTTGTACTGCAAACTCTGTACCGGTCCGTCGTGGTAAAGAAAGCTGAGCCAAAAGGCAAAGCTCTCAATTTTCCGGTCAATCTATGCTCCTACCCTCATTTATGGTCACATGCTATGGGTCGTGACCAAAATAACAAGATGCCGGATACAAGCGGCCAAAATGAGTTCCCTCCGCAAGGTGTCCGGGCTCTCCCTTAGAGATAGCGTGAGAAGCTCGGTCATCCGGGAGAGACTCGGAGCACGTTGAGAGGAGCCAGATGAGATGGCTCGGGCGTCTCATCAGGATTCCTCATGGACGCCTCCCTGGGGAAGTGTTCCGGGCATGTCCCACCGGCAGGAGACCCCGCAGACGACCCAGGACGCACTGGAGAGACTATGTCTTTCAGCTGGACTGAGAAAGCCTTGGGATCCTCCGGGTTGAGCTGGACAAAGTGGCTGGGGAGAAGGAAGTCTGGGAGTCCCTCCTTAACTGCTGCCCCCACGACCCGACCCCGGGTAAGCAGAAGAAGACGAATGGATGGATGGATGGATGGATGGACGGACGGACGGACGGACGGACGGACGGACGGACGGACGGACGGACGGACGGACGGACGGACGGATGGATATCACCACTCAGACAGCTCAGAAACTCAGAACATTGTTCAAATGTGTTGTGACTGTACAGAAGTAGAACAGTTATGGTGCTGTGGCAAGCCCTGCTCTCTGGAAAAATAACTGCAAAAGAAACAAAGAAAACACTGACAATTATTTATCTTCATTGCTTGTACAAAATAGTGCTCCTTAACTTTCCTTGTTTTATTTATTGCAAGGTGCATTTTTAAATAGGTGGGCATTGGCTGGGTCATTGCGATTATTCATAATTGATCGCAATAGCCACAAAATTCCTCAAAAAGTCAAAAGTACTTTATAGCAGTTTTTTTAATGTATCCATCCATCCATCCATCCATCCATCCATCTTCCTCCGGTTAGCCGGGGTCGGGTCGCGAGGGCAGCAGCTTTAGGAGGGACTACCAGACTTCCCTCACCACAGCCACTTCATCCAGCTCATCCCTGGGTATCCCAAGGCCAGCTGAGAGACATAGTCTCTCCACCGCGTCCTGGGTCGTCCCCAGGGTATCCTACCGGTGGGACATGCTCGGAGGCATCCTGATGAGATGCCCGACCCACCTCATCTGGCTCAGTTGGCTCGGAACCCCGTACTCCCGAAGCACCCTCCACAGAACCTCCCGAGGGACACGGTCGAACGCCTTCTCCAAGTCCACAAAACACATGTGGACTGGTTGGGCGAACTCCCATGCACCCTCGAGGATCCTGCCGAGGGTGTGGAGCTGGTCCATTGTTCCACGGCCAGGACGAAAGCCACACTGCTCCTCCTGAATCGGAGGTTCGACCTCTCGACGGACCCTCCTCTCCAGCACCCCTGAATAGACCTTACCAGGGAGGGTGAGGAGTGTGATTCCCCTGTAATTGGAACACACCCTCCGGTCCCCCTTCTTAAAGAGGGGAACCATCACCCGAGTCTGCCAATCCAGAGGCACCGTCCCCGATGTCCACGCAATGCTGTAGAGGCGTGTCATCCCCACAATGTCCAGAGCCTTTAAGAACTCCGAGCGGATCTCATCCACCCCAGGGGCCCTGCCATCAAGGAGTTTTTTAACTACCTCAGTGACTTCGACCCCAGAGATTGGAGAGTCCGCCTCAGAGTCCCCAGGCCCTGCTTCCACAATGGAAAGTGTGTAGGTGGAATTAAGGAGGTCTTCAAAGTATTCTCCCCACCGACTCATGACGTCCCGTGTCGAGGTCAGCAGCACGCCATCTCCACTGTAAACAGTGTTGACTGTGCACTGCTTCCCCCTCCTGAGACGCCGGATGGTGGACCAGAATTTCCTTGAAGCTGTCCGGAAGTCATTCTCCTTGGCCTCGCCAGAACTCCTCCCACGCCCGGGTTTTTGCCTCAGCAAACGCCGAAGCCGCGTTTCACTTGGCCATCCGGTACCTGTCAGCTGCCTCCGGAGTCCCACAGGCCAAAACGGCCCGATAGGACTCCTTCTTCAGCTTGATGGCATCCCTTACTGCCAGTGTCCACAAGCGGGTTCGGGGATTGCCGCCACGAGAGGCACCAACGACCTTACGGCCACAGCTCCGGTCGGCTGCCTCAACAATGGAGGCGCGGAACATGGTCCACTTGGACTCAATGTCCCCCACCTCCCCCGGGACGTGGGAAAAGCTCTGCGAGTTGAAGCTCTTCCTGACAGCGGATTCTGCCAGACGTTCCCAGCAGACCCTCACAGAGCGTTTGGGTCTGCCAGGTCGGACCGGCATCTTCCCCAACCATCGGAGCCAACCCACCACCAGGTGGTGATCAGTTGACAGCTCCGCCCCTCTCTTCACCCGAGTGTCCAAAATATGCGGCCGCAAATCCGATGACTCGACTACAAAGTCAATCATTGAACCACGGCCTAGGGTGTCCTGGTGCCAAGTGCACACATGGACACCCTTATGTTTGAACATGGTGTTCATGATAGAGAATCCGTGTTGAGCACAGAAGTCCAACAATAGAACACCGCTCGGGGTCTGATTGGGGGGGGCCGTTCCTCCCAATCACGCCCTTCTCGCTGTCATTGCCCACGTGAGCATTGAAGTCACCCAGTAGAACGATGGAGTCCCCAGAAGGAGCGCTCTCCAGCACTTCCTCAAGGGACTCCAAGAAGGGTGGGTACTCTGAGCTGCCGTTTGGTGCATAGACACAAACAACAGTCAGGACCCGTCCCCCGCACCCGAAGGCGGATGGAGGCTACCCTCTCGTTCGCCGGGGTGAACCCCAATGTGCAGCCGCCCAGCCAGGGGGCAATAAGTATGCCAACACCTGCTCGACGCCTCTCACCGTGGGCAACTCCAGAGTGGAAAAGAGTCCAGCCCCTCTCGAGAGGGCTTGTATGAGAGCCCAAACTATGTGTGGAGGCAAGTCCAACTATGTCTAGTCGGAACTTTTCTGCCTCACACACCAGCTTGGGGTTCTTTCCAGCCAGAGAGGTGACATTCCATGTCCCTAGAGCTAGCCTCTGCAGCCGGGGATCGGACCGCCTTTGGCCACCGCCCAGCTCACTTTGCACCCGACCCCTTTGGCCCCTCCTACAGGTGGTGAGCCCATGAGAAGGGGGAACCACGTTTTCTATTCGGGCTATGCCCGGCCGGGCCCCATGGGCGAAGGCCCGGCCACCAGGCGCTCGCCTTAGAACCCCACCTCCAGGCCTGGCTCCAAAGGGGGGGCCCCGGTGACCCGCGTCCGGGCGAGGCAAAACTAGGTCCATTTGTCTTTTTCATCATGAGGGGTCTTCTGAGCCGTGCTTTGTCTGGCCCCTCACCTAGGACCCTTTTGCCATGGGTGACCCTACCAGGGGCATGAAGCCCCAGACAACATGGCACCTAGGATCATAGGGGCACGCAAACCCCTCCACCACAATAAGGTGACAACTCACGGAGGTTTTTTTTTAATAAATAGCCGCATAAATGAAAGTGTCAAAACATGTGATGGGCTAAAACCTTTGACAATTTTTATACACCAACATTGAAATAAAGTTTAAAGTGTAAAAAATTTAATCAAGGCAAACTAGAGGGCAACAAAGACGTAGCGGTCTTTATTGACAATAAGTTAATTTCTCTATCTTCATCTGTCAAATTTCTGGGCATATTAATTGATGACAAACTATGCTGGAGACCTCATATTAGTACAATATTTTCTAAAATTGCTAGGAATACTTGTATTTTGAGCAAACTACGGCCTACTTTGGACAGAAAAACTCTGATGCACTATTTCTCCCTAGTCTATCCATATATCAATTATTGCAATGTAATTTGGGCTAGCACTCATCCTACCAAGTTAAATTGCATCTATTGTCTATCAAAGTGTTGTGTCAGAATCATCCAACATGCTAACTACCTTGCTCATTCACTCCCGCTATTTCAGGAACTATCAATTCTCAGCATATACCAGGTAAACCTTCTCCACACAGCTCAGTTTGTCTACAGTACAATCAGTTCCCCATTAAACTCAATAGCTTTTACAGGAGAAGGGAAGACTATCACTGTCATAACACCAGAAATAAAGCGAGACTTGACATGCCCCCTGTACGAACTTCCCTGTCCAAATTTAGTCTTCATTTCAGGGGTGCCAAAGTATTTAATCAACTTCCTATTCATTTCTTTGACATTTCGTCCTTCATGTGTAAAACTGCCGTTAAACAATACATATTTACAAATCACATATGCACTATAAACTATAGTAGGGTGCTTGTTACCTTGGCTCCTGTTATTATTTTTCCTTAATGCTATTATTTGTTTACTAAGGATTTATTATCATTATGAGTTATTATTACCATCCCTTTCCAATTACACTGATTTTAATCCTACAAATAGTAGGCTAATTGATTGATTAGATATATTTTTATAAAATCTTCTTTAATTTTAACTTGAAGTCTGAGGGAGACATCTTATAAGCCCGTCAGGATTTCTCGTCTTCCTTGCGCATGACCATTTTGTTTGAATTATTTTCTTTTTTTATGTGACATTTGTGTTATTTTTGTGTGTGCTAGATAATAATAAAAAAAGTTTTAAAATAGAGCTTATTGCCACTGCCAGGGCATCAATGTTATCCTGTTTGTTCTATTAAAAAATAAATGAAACACTACTACAAGTAATACTACTACGACTACTACTACTAAGTATTTCAGGGGTCCCAAAGTATTTAATCAACTTCCTATTCATTTCTTTGACATTTCGTCCTTCATGTTTAAAACTGCCTCATCTGCAAACTCGACGAGCTGGGCCTCAGTACCTACCTTTGCAACTGGCTACTGGACTTCCTCTGTCAGAGGCCTCAGGTAGTACGTGTTGGCGACAATGTCTCCAGCAGCATCACGCTGAGCACAGGGGCCCCTCAAGGCTGCGTGCTCAGTCGGCTGCTCTTCACCCTGCTGACGCATGACTGCACTGCAACCTACAGCAGCAACTGCGTGCTGAAATATGCCGACGACACGAGAGTGGTGGGTCTCATTACCGGGGGCGACGAGATTCAATACAGGTCGGAGATCGACCTTCTGGCCACGTGGTGCAGGGACAACAACCTACTGCTGAACGTCAACAAGACCAAGGAGATTGTTGTTGACTTCCGGAAGGGTCACACCCAACACCTGCCGCTGACCATCGACGGTGCTGTGGTGGAGAGAGTGAGCAGCACCAGATTTCTGGGGGTGCACATCAGTGAGGACCTCTCCTGGACCACCAACGCTGCGTCGCTGGCGAAGAAAGATCAGCGCCGCCTGTACTTTCTGCGGAAACTCAGGCGAGCAAGTGCTCCTCCTGCCATCATGACCACATTCTACCGTGGCACCATTGAGAGCGTCCTCTCCAGTTGTATCGCTGTGGGGTGGTGGCTACACTGAATACAACATGAAGGCCCTGCAGCGCGGAGTGAACACAGCTAGTAAGATCATTGGGGCTTCACTCCCCTCCCAGAAGGACATTTACACCTGCCGTCTCACCCGCAAGGCGACCGCGATTGTGTGTGATGTGAGTCACCCCGCTCATTCTTTGTTTGATCTTCTGTCCTCTGGGAGTGGGTACAGATGCCTGCGCTAACGTCCTGTTCTTTTGCGCTATATTCTGGCTGTCTGCTGTATGCACGCTTGCTCCATTTTGCTCCTCTTATTTGTCTATTTCTTTATTCATTGTTTATTTATTGGGTTATTTGCTTATTACTTATTCATCGCTCTTGTCTATGCGTTTTTACTCTTTTTGCTATTTGCTTGTATGTGTTGTGTAATGTGTCTAGTCACCCTGGGACGGTGGGTCACCGTGGGACGGTGGGTCGATCTCTTAACGTGAAAAAATTGACAATAAAGCAGACTTTGACTTTGAATACTACTACTTCTACTACTACTACTACTATTCATACTAATACTAATAATCCATTCATCCATCCATCCATTTTCTATTCCGCTTGTCCCCATGGGGGTCACGAGCATCCTGGGGCCTATTCCAGCTGTCATCGAGCAGTAGGCGGGGGACACCCTGAATTGGTTGCCAGGAGGGCACACAGAGAGAAACAACCATGCGCACTCACACTCACACCTAGGGCCAATTTAGAGTGCTCAATTGGCCTACCAAGCATAATTTTGGGATGTGGGAGGAAACTGTAGTGCCCAGAGAAAACGGCATGGGGGAGAGCATGCATACTCCACACAGGAGGTGGAATCAAACCTGCACCATCTTAACTGATAATAATGATACTACTACTACTACTACTACTACTACTACTACTACTACTACTACTACTACTACTAATAATAATAATAATAATAATAATAATAATAATAATAATAATAATAATAATAATAATAATAGGGCGGCTCGTTGGAGCACTGGGTAGCACGTCCGCCTCACACTTAGGAGGGTGCGAGTTCAATTCCACCTCCGGCCCTCCCTATGTGGAGTTTGCATGTTCTCCCCGTGTCCGCGTGGGTTTTCTCCGGGCACTCCGGTTTCCTCCCACATCCCAAAAACATGCTTGGTAGGCCGATTGAGCACTCCAAATTGCCCCTAGGTGTGAATGCGAGTGTGAATGGTTGTTCGTCTCTGTGTGTCCTGCGATTGGCTGGCAACCAGTTCAGTGTGTCCCCCGCCAACTGCCCGATGACAGCTGGGATATGCTCCAGCACGCCCGTGACCCCCGTGGGGATTAAGTGGTTCAGAAAATGGATGAATGGATGGATAATAATAATAATAATATCATCATCGTATTAATAATAATAATAATAATAATAATAATAATAATAATAATAATAATAATAAGAAGAAGCAACAGACTTTCCCGATAAAATAAATAATATAAGCTGAGTTAATACGTGATAAAATGATTAATGCTCCCCCATACCTCAAAGAACTCCTTGCCCCCAAATCTGCCACCCGAAACCTCCGTTCATCCAATTCTCACCTTCTCCATATCCCCAACACCAAGCTGCGTACCATGGGCGACCGGGCCTTCTGCCATGCAGCCCCCACACTGTGGAACTCCCTCCCCGACCACCTTAGAGCACCCCAATCCACTGACTCTTTCAAAACCGGACTTAAAACTCACTTCTTTAATTTGGCATTTCTGTGATTCCTGTTTTTATATCCTGGTTGTCGTCCAGTTGTTTTATACTTGTCCTTGCTTTTTATTCTTGTTTTTACTTGCCATGTAGCACTTTGAGATTCCTCCGAATATAAAGTGCGTTATAAATATAATTTATTATTATTATTATTATTATTAAGGCCATTAATATATTAGTGAGTTAATACAAAATGAACATGTTAAATTCTGCAAGCCATTATAAGGTCCACATTCAATTCAAGATAAGTCATACCTTAACCATATTGGACCCCCGCAACATCCACTTGACATCTTCATCATCCTCCAATCCTATGAGAGAAAAAAAACAGTAACATTTGCTAAGGAAAGGCATATTATAAAGCAACCATGAAGTATCTCAGTCTCTACTCTCAAATTTTATATACCTTAATTTTCGGACTATAAGCCTCTACTTTTTGCTTAAGTTTTAAACCCCGCGGCTTGTCTTCCGGTGCAGTGTATCTATGGATACACTTGTAAAAAGGCTGCAGACCGCTGTTGTGCGGCACCACTTTGCTGGGCGGAATAATATGTGACACGGTCACTGGGGAGAAGAGTGGTGTGTTGATTGCATGTCCATCCGCCTGGCAAATAGTGCCGTATGATTGACACAAAGAAGAGACAGAACGAGATCAAGACGAATATTACTGAAGAAACGAAGCTTTTATACACAAACCCTCGTTATGGGGGAAAAAAAGAAATGCCGCTTTCCAGTTAAAGGCGGTGAATTTGACTCTTCACGTAGAAATTATAGCTGCTAATGCATGCACTTTAGAGGTTTCTTCCAGTCAATAGGGGACACTGGGCTATTGTTGATGACTTCTTGTTTCATCACCCTTTTCTTTATTTATTTCCCAGTCATGTCTGTTAGGGTTTATAAACTATCTTGATCGTATGATTATGTTGAGATGTAGACTAGAATGATGAACTTTGTTTGAACGTTTTACCTTTCCTTGACTCTGAAAAGTTTAACCATTCAGTTGTTGAGACTTTCCAAATGGTGTGGGAACATCCTTGTTTAGATGTTCCACTAGGTTTTATTTCCACGACCTCGTAAAACAATAAACTGGGACCCTCTGCACTGATTGACCAGTTGCTGAGGTGACCACCAAACAGGCCAAATGTCACCCCCACCTTGGCCACTCTCACCCCCACCCTTTTTCTCTCAATAAATACTCTCTTGCATGAATCCAACGGCAGACTTTGTCCGGACATTGCTGTATCTACAGTAACGAACAAACTCTCCAGTTGCAAGTGTTCAAAGGGCATACTGTCTCCCGTGTGGTTCTTGCAAAATAAGTTAGAGTCAGAACATCCCTAACAATGTCTACTCTGGAGAGCAATACGTGTAGCTCGCTTACTTAGCGCTTTGTGCATGAAAAAAATTTGCATGAATAGACCCCCATCATCGTAAATGGTAGAAGAAATGCATGAATGCGACAACAAAAGAGAGACTGAGAAAGTGTGGCGAAGTATATCTGACACTATTGCAATCCGACACTGAGGAAGAAGACTTTGATGGTTTCAGTGCACAGGAGGAAGATGAAGAAGGCTCTCAGTGACTTTTACTGGACTTTTACTGGTGTGTGTTTTTTTCAACCATCCTTGTTAGTGCTGTGCTACCGTATTGCTGCTGTGTTACTGCCGTGTCTCAGTGACTTTTACCGGTATGTTTTTTAAATCCAGCCCTATTAGTGTGTTACTTTCGTGTTGCTGCTGTGATACTGCCGCATCACAGGCATTGTTTGGAAGGATAGGTTAAGGTATGTTATTAAAACTTTAAAAACTCTTTCTGTGTACCGTCTTTCTTTGTAAATAACTCGCGGGCACATGCGACTATTAGTACGGTGCAGTTTATGTATGTAAAAAACATGATTTTATTACAATCAGGTGCGGTTTATAATCCAGAAAATGCAGTATATTGTTTCACCTCTTTGAATTCTTGTGTTTTGATAGTATTACTTATGTTACAGGGGATTCCAAAATCGATGCCCCCAAAAGTACTCAGGAATTCCTCTTGGAAAACTGGAAAGAAAAATTGCACCTAACACAAGAAAATTATTTTGTGTGTTGTGTAGAGCGAGCAAACATAGCAATCCCTACTCTCAATATGATTAATAAGATATTCAATTTGAAAATGTATTAATACAAGATTGTATTATCTCACAATGCATTATGGCAAACGGTAGAATATGGGTCGGTTGTTGCTCAATGTTGCAAAATAGTGATAAATAGTCCTCACTGCAAACGCTGGATGGGCTGCCTTGCATAGTTTCTTCTTAGTTGCCAAGACTATAGAGATACTACAGCTAGAGTGTTTGTGTTTGGCGCCGTTCATTATACTGTAACTCACAGAATTATTTAGTGATTTGAATTCTGATTGGGTTGCTACCAACATCAGACTTGCAGCTATAATAGAAGACAAATGCATCATTTCGTAATTTTCCTATAATATGAAGATGTCATACTTTTCTGTAATGTCTTAATGTGAAGCGCTTTCAATTATTTTGTACATGAAATGTGCTACTCAAATAAACATGCCTTGCCTATTATTAGAGCTTTAAGAAAGACACTATTGCAGGGTTTTCTGTTCAACATGGCAGTAGAGCAGGGGTGTCAAACTCATTTTAGTCACGGGCCCCATTGGCATTATGGTTTCCTTCGGAAGCCAGTTATACATACCAAATTGATAAATAACTGCTTTAGAAATTAGAGGCAAGGTAAATCATCAAATCAACCTATTTTAAAAGTGAACAAAGGAAAATTCTTGCATTACCCCAACATTTTAAAGACAATTTGCAGTTTTGAAGTCTCGGCAGGGTGGCTCGGTAGAGCACTGGTTAGCGCGTCCACCTCACAGGCAGGAGGGTGAAGGTTCGATTCTATCTCCAGCCCTCCCTATGAGCCTACCTCGGTGGCGCACCGGTTAGTTATGTTAACTATAACATAAAAAACAATTTTATCGAACCATCCATGTCACTCCAAATCATTGAATCCGTTGAAATCTTCGTCCTCCGTTTCACTTTAAAAAAAAAACGCCGCTGCTGACTCTGGAAGTACGTGCAGCGCTGACGTCAGACTCATCGTCAGCTGCGGTTCCAGTTATTCCACAGGTCTATATAACTGTATATTAACTGTATATAAACTTTATATCAAATAACTATAACATAAATAACAATTTTATCGAACTATTCATGTCACTCCAAATCATTAAATCCATCGAAATCTTTGTGCTCTGTGTTACTTAGAAAAACGCCGCTGCTGACTCCGGAAGTACATGCAGCGTTGACGTCGGACTCATCGTCTGTTGCAGTGGCAATTATTCCACAGACCTATATAACTATATACAGTGAGCCTCGGTTTTCGAACACAATCCGTTCCAGAAGGCTGTTCGAGAAGTGAATCGTTCGAATTCCAGATCATTTTTTCCCATTACAAATAAACAAAAAAAAATTTTAATCCGTTCCAAGCAAAAAAAAACTGTCATTTTTTCATTTGCGTATTTTTGTCCGATTGCGCAACTGCAGCGCAACGCCGAACGCGCAACCGTAGCGCGTCACAGACCGCGCAACTGCACCGCGCTGATCGCATTATTGTGACAGAGCCGTCGCTGAAATTTAGAAAATGTTTTTAAAGTCCTGATGTACTTTCCAAAATTTAAGTGGACCTCCGTACGCAGGGAGCTTAATCTTGTCCGATCGGCAACTGCGGCGCACCGCCGAACGCGCAACCATAGCGCGCCGCCGACCGCACAACCAACTGAGGCTCCACTGTACTATAGTAAGTGATGTTTTAATGATCAAGTAATAATGTGTTAATAATTTCACATACAAATCGCTCCTGATTATAAATCCAACCCCCGGCCAAACTATGAAAAAAAAAACTGTGACATATAGTCCACAAAACACGGTATTTACACCATTCACAAATTTTGAACAAAACAGCCCCAGTTGAACGTTTTTCCAAGACAAAACTGGAGACATACAGCTTAAAACCTACAAAACGTCTTTGAAGCTCCACTCAAAACTGAACAGGAAGTCTGGCAAATATTACATCAATAAAAGTGCCAGTATCCCAATGTGTCAGTACCCCATTTGCAGGGATTCAAGGGCACTTATAGCTGTTCACAGACCTAGTTTTACGGTTTTTCTTTACATCGTCTTGTATGAGCTTCGTCCCCAGCTCCAAAATCCCATCTGTGCATTCACCTAGGGACCGAGATAAAAGAGAAATTAAAGGAAGGGAGGAGCAGTTTTGGTGGTTTGAGTGGAAGCCACTTCAAAAACTTGAAAGAGCGCACATGTGTTCATGGAGGTTGCAACATGCTATAAAAGACAGAATGGAGAGTGGTTGCAACCACAAATGTGTACTGTAGTTGCTTAACCCTTGCTACATCACAGTACGACTTCACTTTATGTGCACCCCAAATTGTATTTAATCAAATGAAATCAAACTTTAAAATGCATGTATACACCTTTGTATGACAATTTTTGGCTTGTTTGTATACATCAGATGTACCATTTCATGGTGTGACCGCAAAGAAAGTATCAAGTGCAGGAAGAGTGTTGAGCGGTTTGATTACCCTGAACCAGCTCGCCTTGCTCGGCTAATTTCTACCATCAGCGATCACAAACCTCCACACAACACTCAGCCCAGTGACAACCAGCCAAGCTACACCCAATCTCTGTCATAGTTTAAAAGATTTACTGAAACAACAAACAGAAGTTTTTACGGCACTATTGAATCAACAGCAAGAAAAACTGGACAACACAATCATTGATAACATCACAAAGGAAGTACAAGAAGTAAAGGTCCTCACAGAAGAAAGTTTGATGACATTAAAATGAATCAATGTAAACAAACTGAGCATTATAAAAACATGCAAACCATATTTGAACAACATCCATCCATCCATCCATCCATCCATTTTCTGTACTGCTTTGTCCCCACGGGGGTCGCGGGCGTGCTGGAGCCTACCCCAGCCGTCATCGGGCAGTAGGCGGGGGACACCCTGAACCAGTTGCCAGCCAATTGCAGGGCACACAGAGACGAACAACCATCCGCACTCGCACTCACACCTAGGGGCAATTGGAGTGCTCAATCGGCCTACCAAGTATGTTTTTGGGGTGTGGGAGAAAAAAGTAATGCCCGGAGAAAACCCACGCGGACACGAGGAGAACATGCAAACTCCACACAGGGAGGGCCAGAGGTGGAATCGAACCCGCACCCTCATAACTATGAGGCGGACGTGTTACCCAGTGCTCCACCGAGCCGCCGATTAGAACAACAAAAAACTGTAAATAACAAATGAACAAACAACAATAAATGAGTGCACAATGAAGAAATCAATGAACAATGAAGACATCAAATTAACATTTCAATATATTGGACATAAGACCTTTGTTTCTTAAAATAAACTTGACCCAAAGAATCAATTATATGGAAATAGCCACAACTCTGGCTGTGAATGCTAATGACCAATTTGATAATATTTAAATATATGCATTATCATGCACTCTAATAGCAGAAGCTATTTACTGATCAACTAATAAATGCCTATTGTTTGTTTTGTATATTCGAAATACCGTAATTTTTGGACTATAAGTCGCGGGTTTATTTCATAGCTTGGGGAGGGCGACTTATACTCAGGAGTGACTTATGTGATTTTTTTCCCAAATTTTCAAAATTCAAAAATCCGCGATGTAGTGAAACCACGTTAAACGAACCGCAATATAGCAAGGGATTACTGTCATTTGAACTGCAAGTGACGTCACCGGTGCCGCGCGGCGTTTATTTATATAAAGGACAAAGGATTCGATCACGGGATGACAAAAATGACGGAGGGCCCCACGTTTGAAGGATTTAATGATTTGAAGTGACACAAGGTTTGAAAAACTTATTTATGTTATAGTTATTTGATATATTTTATTTTGTGTCGCAACTTGTATATGTTTTTATCGTTACAGTTCAGTAGTTGTTGGCTCTTTGAAATCTTGTTTTGTTAAATAAAGAGCCGTTTACCATACCCACGTTTTTCCTGGTACTTTGTTAACGCTACAATATAGTTATATACTAGATCTGTGTACCGCACATGCGGCGTTGTTGACATAAAGGACGAGGAATTTGATCGATGGATTTAATGATCCGTGAGTCGTCACCTTATCGTGGTGGAGGGGTTTGCGTGCCCCTATGATCCTAGGAGCCATGTTGTCTGGGGCTTCATGCCCCTGGTAGGGTCACCCATGGCAGAAGGGTGCTAGGTGAGGGGCCAGACAAAGCACGGCTCAGAAGACCCCTGATGATGATTACAATAAATGGACGTCGTTTTCCCTCGCCCGGACGCGGGTCACCGGGGCCCCTCTCTGGAGCCAGGCCTGGAGGTGGGGCTCGAAGGCGAACGCCTGGTGGCCGGGCCTTCGCTCATGGGGTCCGGTCGGGCATAGCCCGAAAAGAAAACGTGGGTCCCCCTTCCAATGGGCTCACCACCTATAGGAGGGGCCAAAGGGGTCGGGTGCATAGTGAGCTGGGCGGCGGCCAAAGGCGGGGACCTTGGCGGTCCGATCCCCGGCTGCAGAAACTGGCTCTAGGGACATGGAATGTCACCTCTCTGGCTGGAAAGGAGCCCGAGCTGGTGTGTGAGGCAGAAAGGTTCCGACTAGATATAGTCGGACTTGCATCCACACATAGTTTGGGCTCTGGTACAAGTCCTCTCGAGAGGGGCTGGACTCTCTTCCACTCTGGAGTTGCCCACGGTGAGAGGCGTCGAGCAGGTGTTGGCATACTTATTGCCCCCCGGCTGGGCGCCTGCACATTGGGGTTCACCCCGGTGAGCGAGAGGGTAGCCTCCCTCCGCCTTCGGGTCCTGACTGTTGTCTGTGTCTATGCACCGAACGGCAGCTCAGAGTACCCACCCTTCTTAGAGTCCCTGGAGGAAGTGCTGGAGAGCGCTCCTTCTGGGGACTCCATCGTTCTACTGGGTGACTTCAATGCTCACGTGGGCAATGACAGTGAGACCTGGAAGGGCGTGATTGGGAGGAACGGCCCCCCCGATCTGAACCCGAGCGGTGTTCTATTATTGGAATTCTGTGCTCGACACGGATTTTCTATAATGAACACCATGTTCAAGCATAAGGGTGTCCATGTGTGCACTTGGCACCAGGACACCCTAGGCCGCAGTTTGTTGATCGACCTTGTAGTCGTGTCATCGGATTTGCGGCCGCATGTTTTGGACACTCGGGTGAAGAGAGGGGCGGAGCTGTCAACTGATCACCACCTGGTGGTGGGTTGGCTCCAATGGTGGGGGAAGATGCCGGTCCGACCTGGCAGGCCCAAACGCTCTGTGAGGGTCTGCTGGGAACGTCTGTCAGAATCCCCTGTCAGGATAAGATTCAACTCCCACCTCCGGCAGAGCTTCTTCCACGTCCCGGGGGAGGCGGGGGACATTGAGTCAGAGTGGACCTTGTTCCGCGCCTCCATTGTTGAGGCAGCCGACCGGAGCTGTGGCCGTAAGGTTGTTGGTGCCTGTCGTGGCGGCAATCCCCGAACCCGGTGGTGGACACCGGCGGTAAGGGATGCCGTCAAGCTGAAGAAGGAGTTCTATAGGGCCTTTTTGGCCTGCGGGACTCCGGAGGCAGCTGACAGGTACCGGATGGCCAAGCGGAACGCGGCTTCGGCGGTTGCTGAGGCAAAAACTCGGGCGTGGGAGGAGTTTGGCGAGGCCATGGAGAATGACTTCCGGACGGCTTCGAGGAAATTCTGGTCCACCATCCGGCGTCTCAGGAGGGGGGAAGCAGTGCACGGTCAACACTGTTTACAGTGGAGATGGTGTGCTGCTGACCTCGACTCGGGATGTCGTGAGTCGGTGGGGGGAATACTTCGAAGACCTCCTCAATTCCACCGACACGCCTTCCATTGTGGAAGCAGGGCCTGGGGACTCTGAGGCGGACTCTCCAATCTCGGAGGTCGAAGTCACTGAGGTAGTCAAAAAACTCCTCGGTGGCAAGGCCCCGGGGGTGGATGAGATCCGCCCGGAGTTCTTAAAGGCTCTGGATGTTGTGGGGCTGTCATGGCTGACACGCCTCTACAGCATTGCGTGGACATCGGGGACGGTGCCTCTGGATTGGCAGACTGGGGTGGTGGTTCCCCTCTTTAAGAAGGGGGACCGGAGGGTGTGTTCCAATTACAGGGGAATCACACTCCTCAGCCTCCCTGGTAAGGTCTATTCAGGGGTGCTGGAGAGGAGGATCCGTCGGGAGGTCGAACCTCGGATTCAGGAGGAGCAGTGTGGCTTTCGTCCTGGCCGTGGAATAGTGAACCAGCTCTACACCCTCGGCAGGATCCTCGAGGGTGCATGGGAGTTCGCCCAACCAGTCCACATGTGTTTTGTGGACTTGGAGAAGGCGTTCGACCGTGTCCCTCGGGAGGTTCTCTGGGAGGTGCTTCGGGAGTACGGGGTGCCGAGCCAACTGATAAGGGCGGTTCGGTCCCTGTATCACCGATGCCAGAGTTTGGTCCGCATTTCCGGCAGTAAGTCGGATTCATTCCCAGTGAGGGTTGGACTCCGCCAAGGCTGCCCTTTGTCACCGATTCTGTTCATAATTTTTATGGACAGAATTTCTATGCGCAGCCGAGGCGTTGAGGGGGTCCGGTTTGGGGACCTCAGCATCGCGTCTCTGCTTTTTGCAGATGACGTGGTGCTGTTGGCTTCTTCAGTCCGTGATCTCCAGCTCTCACTGGAGCGGTTCGCAACCGAGTGTGAAGTGGTCGGGATGAGGGTCAGCACCTCCAAATCCGAGTCCATGGTCCTCGGTCGGAAAAGGGTGGAATGCCCTCTCCGGATCGTGGATGAGATCCTGCCCCAAGTGGAGGAGTTCAAGTATCTTGGGGTCTTGTTCACGAGTGAGGGCAGGATGGAGCGCGAGATCGACAGGCGGATCGGTGCAGCGTCGGCAGTAATGCGGACTCTGTACCGGTCCGTCGTGGTGAAGAGAGAGCTGAGCCAAAAGGCAAAGCTCTCGATTTACCGGTCGATCTACGCTCCTGCCCTCACCTATGGTCACGAGCTATGGGTCGTGACCGAAAGAACGAGATCCAGGATACAAGCGGCTGAAATGAGTTTCCTCCGCAGGGTGTCCGGGCTCTCCCTTAGAGATAGGGTGAGAAGCTCGGTCATCCGGGAGAGACTCGGAGTAGAGCCGCTGCTCCTCCACGTTGAGAGGAGCCAGATGAGGTGGCTCGGGCATCTCATCAGGATGCCTCCTGGACGCCTCCCTGGGGAGGTGTTCCGGGCATGTCCCACCGGTAGGAGACCCCGGGGTCGACCCAGGACGCGCTGGAGAGACTACGTCTCTCGGCTGGCCTGGGAACGCCTTGGGATCCCCCGGGATGAGCTGGAGGAAGTGGGTGGGGAGAGGGAGGTCTGGGAGTCCCTCCTAAAGCTGCTGCCCCCGCGACCCGACCCCGGATAAGCGGAAGAAGATGAAGGTGAAGATTTAATGATTAGGAGTGACACAGATGGTTTGATAATATTGTTGTTATATGATAGTTATTTGAAATATATTTTATATATCGTTATATGTTCTCTGGAATAATTACAAATGCAACTTACGACGAGTCCGATGTCAGCGGTGCGGCGCATATGCGGCGCATACGCAGCATTGTTTACATAAAGCACGATCGATGGATTCAATGAATTGGAGTGACACAGATGGTTTGATAAACGTGTTATTTATGTAATACTTACTTTAATAACTCTGAATGTTACGTCAGGCCCATTCTCAGCTCCTCGTTTGTGTATATGTCACGTTAGCATACCGTATTGTTTAGCCTGTTGTTGCTGGTTCATGTCTGTTTTTGGTGTTGGATTTTGACAAATAAATTTGCCCCAAAAGTGCGACTTATACTCCGGTGCAACTTATATATGGTTTTTTTTTCACTTTATTGTGCATTTTATGGCTGGTGCGACTTATACTCCGGAGCAATTTATAGTCCGAAAATTACGATACTTAGGGTCAACAGTCCAGAGCAACGGAGAGTGTGGAAAAGAGGCGACTTATAGTCTGAAAATTACGTAGTTCACAAGACTCGAGGAGTGGGGGTTTTTTTCTCAGTCTAATTTTGCTTTGGGATTTATTTATTTATTTTTAAATTATTTATAAAGTGCCAATGTGTGAATATGATACAAAACAAGGGGGTTAACTAGATTAGATATGTTTTGTACTTTTTACTACCCCGTTTGAACACAAAAACTGTCTTGAACATTTATTTTCCTTTTTTACTTCTAAACTTTTGACTGTTACTGTGATGCGTTTATGTCCCGTAAAATCAATCAATCAATGTTCCAGGATGCTAATCTCTCTCTCTCTCTCTCTCTCTCTCTCTCTCTCTCTCTCTCTCTCTCTCTCTCTCTCTCTCTCTCTCTCTCTCTCTCTCTCTCTCTCTCTCTCTCTCTCTCTCTCTCTCTCTCTCTCGAAATTCGAACGCTGCCTTCTGAACTGTGGGATATACACACTTATTGTGCTGCTGTAAACGATAAAAAATTAAAATCCAAAATATTTATTTTAATCTCGTCAGCAACTCCTGTGGGTCAAACGAATCGGGGAATAATTTGCATTGTATTTGACAAATTTACATTCAAAACAGCTATCATCCAAGTCCTTTTGATAACGGTTTTTAAGGATGGCAACCAATTACAAAAAAAATAACATTCCAGCATGAGTTTGCGAACAACACACGCAAAATTCTTACCAAAACTTCTGAGCGGATGGATGGCTTTAGAGTTGGACATGGTGCTCCTGCTCTTATCCACTGGGACTGCTTTCCTTCTGTTTCCCAACATAATATTTAAGAGGAGGATTTTGCTTCCCTTCAGTCACTGCTGTCCACTTGATGGTGTCTTTGCTCAGCGCGCATAGTATTTATCCCCTGCCGCAGTCGATACCTCGTTTATCCAACCTTCTCGTTGCTGACGTCACAAAATACAGCTTTATCAAACACACGAAACCGTGCGATTACAGTGTAATCATTACACCATTCACCGATACTGCATCTGCAGGTATAAATTTGGCAAACGTTAAGTAACAATAACGCGCTTTAGGCATCACTCTCAAAATAAAAATTCAAAAAGGCCACTGGTATATCTGGATATACGTATGACATAATTCTAAAACGATATACTAACTCTACTAAGGCTAGTAATAATGATAATATTGATAATTAATAATCACAAAAAGAAAATAGTATTTGAACTATCCCGTTAAAGAAAACGAGCAATCGCACGATTAAATAATGTTTGAGTCATTGGAATTTACTTTCTCAAGAACCCATTTCCACTTATTTCCGGTTTGGCATCATTGAACATCAGTAACTTGACAGCTAGCAATCGCTAATCGGATTACTGTCGTTTAATTTTAGACATCGAGCGGCGATAGTCTGGAAACCAACAAAATATTTTTTGTGTGGCTTTGTTGACATCCAGATATTTTACAGTCAAATTTATTGATTCATATATTTAATCACTCACACACATACGTGTCATATCCGGGAATCGAACTCATGGTGTCACACTATCACTACACTATCAGCCAACCCCTATTTTACAGACAGATATTGACCCCCCCAATCCCTCCATTGGTTGAACATTAGACAACCACGTCCAAATCACGTGATCTGACTTCAGTTCCCGTCCAAGGTTGACTTTCTGCAAAAAAAAAAAAAAATAATAGACTATTTTCTCCGGGCATCCTTTCCGGATTTAAACGCATTGAATCCCGTGATGCTGTGGTCGCTTCCTTATTGAAGTTCTTTGACATGTACCAGACAGTGATTGGATCAGCTACTTTAACCACAGCTACCGTAAATTGATTTTCTGCTCCTGTCTGCTACTTTAGCTAGGGTGACCAGACGTCCTGTTTTTCAGAGATGGGGACTCGAGTCACTGTGACTTGGACTCGAGTCGACTCGAGCCGCTGTTTTGATGACTTGTGACTTGACAAAAAAAAAAAAAAACAAGTTGAGACTCGACTTGGACTTGGAAGTTAAAGACTCGGGACTTGACTTGAGACACAATGACTTGAATGACTTCACTGTTATTTAGTTTATGTTTTCAGTTTGAATATAAAATTAATAATACATTTAAAAAAATAATATTGATAACATGGTAGGAGCGCAGGCTGAGAATGGCGTCATGATTAGATCACTACCCTGCCAATCAATCAGTCGTGCCCTCTCTCTACGTACCTCATGTGTTTATAGGAGAATCAGGGCCCTTTATATCAGACATGCACAAACGTGGGAGCGGTACCGCGAGTCATCACCTTCGTCTATCATAATTACCTTTATGACGGCAAAAGACGAATAGCACAGTGCAAGATATGCAACAGAAACATTTCATACAACCAGACATCTTAAAACGTTGTCCTTCATTTGAAGAGCCATTCTGCCCAGTATTTGCAAGTCAAATGTGTCAGATACTGTCGGCAGACGTTATTTTGTTTAGATCGTACGAGGTAATTTTTGTTTGATTCCATGGTGTATTTTACTGAATATCAATAATTACAGTGCAAATCCAAATTATTGTCATATTTTGTAGACAGGTTAGACACATTGGACAATGATGGTTACTTAAAATTACTTATATCTTGTCGTTTCACATTACCAAGATCAGATTCTGCGGGTAAAATTGTAATTAATAAGGTGACTTGACTTGGACTTGACTTAATCTGTGACTTGACTTGCCCAAGAAAAAAATGACTTACTTGAGACTTTAAGGTTAAGACTTGAGACTTACTTGAGACTTGCACATGTGTGACTTGGTCCCATCTCTGCTGTTTTTCTCGGACATGTCCTACTTTTGAGCCTTAAAATAATGTCCTGGGGGAATTTCAAAATCGTCCGGGATTTTGTTGGACTGCCTCAAACATAATACATGTACAGTACATTGTCAATAGAATTGCCACTCCGTTCCATTTCACTCAATTCCAGGTTTTTCTGTATCGTTCGCAAGTCACTTTGCTACGAAGTAGGGTGGGCCGGCCAGTCTACACCGAGTGTTTACAAGCAATGCCGAAACGAAATTGCACGTTCACGGAGGAGTTGAATAAAAAATTCCTGCGCTTTTGCCAGCGTTGTGATCCTTAAGAAGCTGAGTGCTTGACATGCAAGGCAGGCACTTACGTGTCTGTGGCAAATAAAGGCGCCAACGCACCCAGCAAGAGGAGGACTGAAGAGAAGACCTTTTTTTTCCCTTCAAATGCTGCACCGATGACCGTATTTCTTTTGTCTTTTTTTAATTAGTGTTCTACTCCCTTCCGTGAGTCGTCACCTTGTCGTGGTGGAGGGGTTTGCGTGCCCCTATGATCCTAGGAGCCATGTTGTCTGGGGCTTCATGCCCCTGGTAGGGTCACCCATGGCAGAAGGGTCCTAGGTGAGGGGCCAGACAAAGCACGGCTCAGAAGACCCCTGATGACGAATAAAATATATGGATCTAGTTCTCCCTCGCCCGGACGCAGGTCACCGGGCCCCCTCTCTGGAGCCAGGCCTGGAGATGGGGCTCGAAGGCGAGCGCCTGGTGGCCGGGCCTTCGCCCATGGGGTCCGGTCGGGCATAGCCCGAAAAGAAAACGTGGGTCCCCCTTCCAATGGGATCACCACCTGTAGGAGGGGCCAAAGGGGTCGGGTGCAAAGTGAGCTGGGCGGCGGCCAAAGGCGGGGACCTTGGCGGTCCGATTCCCGGCTGCAGAGGCTGGCTCTGGGGACATGGAATGTCACCTCTCTGGCTGGAAAAGAGCCAGAGCTGGTGTGTGAGGCAGAAAGGTTCCGACTAGACATCGTCGGACTTGCCTCCACACATAGTTTGGGCTCTGGTACAAGCCCTCTCGAGAGGGGCTGGACTCTCTTCCACTCTGGAGTTGCCCACGGTGAGAGGCGTCGAGCAGGTGTTGGCATACTTATTGCCCCCCGGCTGGGCGCCTGCACATTGGGGTTCACCCCAGTGAGCGAGAGGGTAGCCTCCCTCCGCCTTCGGGTAGGGGGACGGGTCCTGACTGTTGTTTGTGTCTATGCACCGAACGGCAGCTCAGAGTACCCACCCTTCTTAGAGTCCCTGGAGGAAGTGCTGGAGAGCGCTCCTTCTGGGGACGCCATCGTTCTACTGGGTGACTTCAATGCTCACGTGGGCAATGACAGTGAGACCTGGAAGGGCGTGATTGGGAGGAACGGCCCCCCCAATCTGAACCCGAGCGGTGTTCAATTATTGGACTTCTGTGCTCGACACGGATTTTCTATGATGAACACCATGTTCAAGCATAAGGGTGTCCATGTGTGCACTTAGCACCAGGACACCCTAGGCCGCAGTTCGTTGATCGACTTTGTAGTCGTGTCATCGGATTTGCGGCCGCATGTTTTGGACACTCGGGTGAAGAGAGGGGCGGAGCTGTCAACTGATCACCACCTGGTGGTGGGTTGGCTCCGATGGTGGGGGAAGATGCCGGTCCGACCTGGCAGACCCAAACGCTCTGTGAGGGTCTGCTGGGAACGTCTGGCAGAATCCCCTGTCAGAAAGAGCTTCAACTCCCACCTCCGGCAGAGCTTTTCCCATGTCCCGGGAGCCGGGGGACATTGAGTCCGAATGGACCATGTTTCGTGCCTCCATTGTTGAGGCAGCCGACCGGAGCTGTGGCCGTAAGGTTGTTGGTGCCTCTCGTGGCGGCAATCCCCGAACCCGCTGGTGGACACCGGCGGTAAGGGATGCCGTCAAGCTGAAGAAGGAGTCCTACAGGGCCGTTTTGGCCTGCGGGACTCCGGACGCAGCTGACAGGTACCGGATGGCCAAGCGGAACGCTGCATCGGCGGTTGCTGAGGCAAAAACCCGGGCGTGGAGGAGTTTGGCGAGGCCATGGAGAATGACTTCCGGAGGGCTTCGAGGAAATTCTGGTCCACCATCCGGCGTCTCAGGAGGGTGAAGCAGTGCACGGTCAACACTGTTTACAGTGGAGATGGTGTGCTGCTGACCTCGACTCGGGATGTCGTGAGTCGGTGGAGGGAAATAATAAAAAGAGGGGAACCACCACGCCAGTCTGCCAATCCAGAGGCACCGTCCCCGATGTCCACACAATGCTGTAGAGGCGTGTCAGCCATGACAGCCCCACAACATCCAGAGCCTTTAAGAACTCCAGGCGGATCTCATCCACCCCCGGGGCCCTGCCATCGAGGAGTTTTTTAACTACCTCATTGACTTCGACCCCAGAGATTGGAGAGTCCGCCTCAGAGTCTCCAGGCCCTGCTTCCACAATGGAAGGCGTATTGGTGGAATTGAGGAGGTTGTAGAAGTTTCTCCCCACCGACTCACGACGTCCCAAATCGAGGTCAGCAGCACACCATCTTCACTGTAAACAGTGTTGACCGTGCATTGCTTCCCCCCTCCTGAGACACTGGATGGTGGTTAGAATTTCCTCGAAGCCAATCCGGAAATCATTCTCCATGGCCTCGCCAAACTCCTCCCACGCCCGGGTTTTTGCCTCAGCAACCGCCGAAGCCGCGTTCCGCTTGGCCATCCGGTACCTGTCAGCTGCCTCCAGAGTCCCGCAGGCCAAAACGGCCCGATAGGACTCCTTCTTCAGCTTGATGGCATCCCTCACCGCCAGTGTCCACCAGCGGGTTCGGGGATTGCCACCACGACAGGCACCAATGACCTTACGGCCACAGCTCCGGTCGGCTGCCTCAACTAGTTATTTATGTCATAGTTACTTGATATATAGTTTATATATAGTTATATAGACCTGTGGAATAATTTGAACTGCAACTGACAACGAGTCCAACGTCAGTGCCGCATGCAGAAGCACCGTTGTTTACACAAAGGACGAAGATTTTGATAGATTTAATGATTTGGTGTGACCTGGATGGTTTGATAAACGTGTTATTTATGTTATAGGTATTTGAATAACTGTTAATGTTACATCAGGCACGTTCTCAGCTCCTCGTTTGTGTTTGTGTAACATTAACATACCGTATCGTTTCGCCTGTTGTTGCCTGTTAAAGTGTTGCTCGCTCTAACTTCTTTGCAAGAACCACACGCGAGACAGTTTGGCCATTTTACGCTTGCAAGCGGAGAAGCCATCAGCACCCTGTGTGGTACAGTGGTGCTTGAAAGCAGTCTGACTTAGGCCTCTTGCAAGAGCATATTTATTGAGAAAGCAGGGTGGGGGTGAGAGTAGACAAATTTGGTGGTCACCTAAGCAACCGGTTAATCAGTGCATAGGTTCTTAGCTCTTTGTTTTACAAGGTTGTGGAAACAGAAACTAGTGGAGCATTTTAGATAACTAAGCATGTTTCCGCATCACTTGGAAAGTTTCAACAACTGAATGTGGAAACTTTCCAGAGTCAAGGAAAGGTGAAAGATTTAATCAAAGTTAATAATTCTAGTCTACATTCCAACCTAATAATACGATCAAAATAATTTGTCAACGCTAACTGTTAGGGTTTATAAACTATCTTGATCGTATGATTATGTTGGGATGTAGACTAGAATGATGAACTTTGTTTGAACCTTTTACCTTTCCGTGACTCTGAAAAGTTTAACCATTCAGTTGTTGAAACTTTCCAGATGGTGTAGAAACATCCTTGTTTTGCTCCACTAGGATTTATGTCCACGACCTCGTAAAATGATAAACTGATAAACAACCCTCCCAAGTGGTTAATCATTTGCTGAGGTGACCACCACACATGTCAAATGTCACCCCCACCTTGGCTGACTCTCACCCCCACCCTTCTTCTCTCAATAAATACTCTCTTGCATGACTTCAACGGCAGACTTTGTTCGGACATTGCTGTATCTACAGTAACGAACAAATTCTCCACTTGCAAGTGTTCAAAGGGCATATTGTCTCTCGTGTGGTTCTTGCAAAATAAGTTAGAGTTAGAACATCTCTAACACTAACATTGCCTGTTCATGTCTGTTCTTGCCTGAACCTGAAACCTGAACATCATGAACAATATATTACAGGGATAACATTGCCCCTGAGTGGAAAGGAATGGAACACCATCTGGTCCTGTAGCTTAAGACTTTTTGTACTCGATTCTCTCCACTTTGACGTCATCTCCGATCAGCTGGTAGACGTACGTCACCACCGTGTTGGATTTTGACAAATAAAGTTCTCCTAGAAATGTGACTTGTACTCCAGTGCGACTTATATGTTTTTTCTTCTTTATTATGCATTTTATGGCTGGTGCGACTTGTACTTCGGAGTGACTTATAGTCTGAAAAATACGGTATATATCAAATATATATATACATTTTATTTATTGATTTATATTTGGTCTTAGGTCCAGACACCAATTTGTCCACACTCAATTCACTGGCCGACAACCTCAACGCGCGTTGAGCAGACTGTCACCCAACTTGCAACTCATCCTTGTCACTGGTAAGTTTCATGCCAAAAACATGTTTTTTTCTGCACAAGAAGTTGACTTAACATTTGACTAACCGTTTGTTTTTTCTCTTATGTTCAGACACCACGATCGTCTCACTGGTACAACGACTTCAACACTTGACGACCCAGCAACGAGCAGACTGTCATCCAACTTGTAACTTTTTCTTGTTCGCTTTGTGATTGAATGTCTACTCTGCAAAAAAATAAAGCATGATTACAAACAACACTTAAACATTCAACTCGTTATCCTTCTTACTTAAATAAAAAAATCGTAAACACTAAAAAAATTTATCAGAATTTTTGTCTGCTCTCCTGGAATTTTTTTGTGAAAAGATATTGGAAAAATATAGGGTGGGCAGGCTGCAATAAAGCTAAGGTCTCTGGAGGTAGGTGGAGCAATGAAAAGAAAATCCTGTGAT
Organism: Syngnathus leptorhynchus; assembly: GCF_054491065.1. Taxonomy (NCBI): domain Eukaryota; kingdom Metazoa; phylum Chordata; class Actinopteri; order Syngnathiformes; family Syngnathidae; genus Syngnathus; species Syngnathus leptorhynchus. The sequence continues at coordinate 7,812,916 of NC_141212.1, read as the reverse complement.
TGGAAAGGCGGGCACAACTATGCAAATAAGGAGCTGTGTGATGGATGGGTTGGAAGTGGGCGTGGGCAGGTCAATTTGACACAATCTGATTGGTCAGATGTGCACATTGCTGCATTCTGACTGGTTGGTAAATTGTGGGTGTGATTATGCAAATTAATGTTCCATCATGATTGGTCGGATTCAGTTTAGGGCATGGTCAGGGGGCGGGCAAAGTGGCTCTTTTTCAGTTTCGAGGTTAAAGTTGCCCTTTAACTGTTCCCCTCTCTCCCACATGACTCAAAGCAACAGGAATTGTACAATTGCTGTAGTTTTGAGTCATGTGGAGACAAAGGGGAGCAGTCAAAGACTTGTGTCAATTGCAGTGACTGAAGTCCAACTATCACCTCAGGACTTCAAGCAGCCATTTAACACTTCTCCACTGCAGTGACCACCATGCATGAAGCAGCTTGAATGCTTGATGACTTCAGGTTTGCTCTCAAATGGTACCAAGTTGCACATGAGCACAACCAACCGGCCGTCATCTCTCATTGGGTCAAAAACGAAGTCCCGGGTACTGCACAACATCATCACACATTTCTGGACATCTCTTTCAATGACAATAACACAAACCAAGTTAGTCAAAAACATCCATTTAAATTATGTTTAAATAACTTGGCCCACATTATTGTCATTGACAAACATGTGTCTGTGAGGTTCACTGTGTCGTGAAGTACCACAAGCAAAGCTTTGAAGTTCAGTGAGAGATGGGTCGGTGCACTCGTGGCCACCATGTGGTGCAATGTGACATCGCACATTAGCTCCTCAAGTGCACAACACTGTGTATTCACTTGCCGTCTCTTGTTCCACAAGGCTGTCAGCTGGATCTTTGGGTCCCAAACTTTTGCAATCCTGTCAAGCAAGCAGAAAAAAGGCAACGACTCATCAAACAACGACACCATCACATCGTGTACACAACAGTAGCCTTGTTATTAAGGGGATATTTGGAGCCATACTTTGTTATAAAATTTCCACTGATTCGCAAAGATGTTAAGACATTTACTGAATTCAATGCCTTCCTACCGCAAGAATGCCGGTCAACAATCAAAATGTATCCGTGAATAATTTTTAGCCAAATCTCGCCCATTCGTCCTAAAGTTGACGCGATTGTAATAATAGCATGTTTGCGTCTGACCGATGGGTGCCGCTGTGGTGTCTCAGTGTTGCCAGGGGAGACCGCATAAAAACACCTCGTGCACGTCTTCAATGGCTCCAGGAGTCCCTGCACTCAACTCTCACTACATCAGTCTGCAGGTGAGCCACCGGAACCCTAAGAGTGTGCTGATGTTCTGACCTTCTACTGTGACTTTTCCCCTTTTGATTTTTGCAAAATAAGCAGTGGTGGATTGAAGAAGAAGGCAGCAGTTGGCTTCTTTAGCCGTATTCACTGACGCCGCATTGGTGAGTAGTTGCCTCCGTTCACGGGATACGGCTACGTAGTTGATTTGGGAGTTAGCGGCACAAAGCTAATCTGCGCATTTTAAACTGGAGGGTAAAACTAATGTGAGGTTTTTTTTTAGCAATCAGACTGCAATAACCTCTTTCACTAACTACATTCAAGCAGTTTCTTGTGCGTAATATCGCCAAAGTGACAATTGTCTAATTGTCTAATGTCTTGTTAAATCGCTGAATAGTTGCCCATGAAGGCTATTTAAACTAATCTCTTTGCAAAGCAGCAAGGACTAAATGCAACCTTACTCTCACCTCTAGACGTGTTGGTGGCTGGTAAAATCTGAGTAAGTTACTTTAAGCACCGAAGTAGTTGTATAAAAATGTACGTTAGTTGTTACGCTGACCTCGTCTCGGCGACTCATCATTTCTTAGGAGTTACAGTACCACACGTTACAGCACAGAGTGATATCCTGCAGAGGGCTACGCTAAAACAATGTAACAAACAAATTATTTCCTTTCGGTATGGAAAATGCAAATTGCAATGCCCTATTGGCTCACGGTGTCCGTTTTGGGCTCCATCGTTTTGGGATACCCTGATTTTGAATGATGTGTGAATGCTAACTCGAGAGCGCAAGCCACAGTCTGTGTGGATGCTTCCTCGTGTTCACGAGATCTTTTCATGCTTGCACACTATTTGAAGTTCATCTGCGGTTATTGTAGAAGATTTTAAAGATAATTTGTGTCATGCCTTGGTCATATGATTGGATCATATTTGATTATCTCCAATTCTATCCTACGCATCATGTCCTGCTCAGGTACCTCGGCCTGCTGCGCTATCCAGGGATTAACTCAGGCTGTGGTGACAGATGGCCCTCTTGAAGTCTCCACTGTCAGCCCCCAGTCTAGATAAATGCTGAGAGTTTGAAGCAGGAGCGGGGGTGGGGAACTTGCCAATTGTAATTAGCTCAGGCAGGGGGGGGAGGGCTGCTAGCGGTCTATCATATGAATGACTGGGCCTAAGCATTCAAAATGGACAGAGTTTGTCTGAGACAAAAAATAAATAAAATTATCTGAATAATAATTTATTTTTGCATGTGTTTCAGGATCTCCAAAGTCAAGAGTGAAAATGGCCCCTAATGAGAGTCTCTGGACCAGTTCTTCTTAACATCTGGGCAGAGCTGGGCCAGGACTGAGGTGGTCTGAGCCATTTGCTGGTGGAGCCGTGATGATCACGACCTACATGAACGGTTATGTGCAGGAAGGCACCGCCCAGGCCGCCAGCCACAGGGAGCGGGCAGTGGACTGCCCTGGCGACGAGAGTTGCCTCGTCAAGCCCGTGCACTGCAGTGCCCAGATGGAGAGAATCCAACACTACCAGGATGAGGTGAGGAAGAGGAGGGAAGAGGATGGCCGGGGGAAGCACGACATTGACCCCAATGCATCACTGAGGCTCAGGAAACTGGCGCAGAATCCAAAAGGGGGCGTTGACAATCCTACCTTTGAGGGGAAGGAGCATACCACCAAAGATGCAATTGCTGGTGAGTTGACGTGAATTGGTATCTTGGGCGTCTTTGGAGGGTGGTGTGGTCGCAGAGAAGAATGGAAAGTGGTGACCTATTGGGAGTGATAAGAAAATAATGTCAAATAGTGACTATTGAGGAGGCAGGGTAAAGGACATGACATAGTACATTTAAGTTGGAAACTGGCAGGGAAGCACTGTGAGCACATCTGGGGGGCAAAGGTTCTTACAAATTCTGTATTTAAAAAAAAAAAAAAACCCTCTAGTTTTAATCACACTCTGTGTGTGCTGCATTAAAAAAGTATAATATTTTAAAAGAGTCCAATGACATTTAAAAATGATTAAATTCATCCATGCAATTTGTGTCAGACCTGGAGGAGCTGCTGCAAGCCATCAAGTGGGTCCAGCAATACTTGAGTGATGCTCGGAGCCACCAGGATGCGGAGCTGCTGATCCAGCTGCTTGCCAATGATGACTTTAAGTGCGCCTACAGCATCTACACCGTTGTGTCCCAAAAGATGAATCGAGTCAACCCCACCTCACCCCTCACGGCGCAAGCGCAGGAGCTATGCCGAGAGGTACGCAACATGCTTCGCTTGCTATGCAGGAGTATACTGTTAGGTGATGTCATCTTGTCAGCACAAGCGGTCTAGTAGTAGAGTGTCAGCCCTGAGACTGGAAGATTGTGGGTTCAAACCCCGGCCGGGTCATACCAAAGACTATAAAAATGAGACCCATTGCCTCCCTGCTTGGTACTCATTAAGGGTTGGAATTGGGGGGTTAGATCACCAAATGGTTCCCTAGCGCGGCATCGCTGCTGCTCACTGCTCCCCTCTCCCCCAGAGGATGGCTCAAAATCACATGGGGAAGGGTTAAAAGGAGAGGATAAATTTCACCACACCCAGATGTGTGTGACGATGATCATTGGGACTTTAACTAACACAGGCCAGTCGGTACTGAAGCCAAGCGGCGATAATTGACTTATGTCAATTGAGCCTGTGTTTTTTGCTGTCACACACACACACACACACACACACAACGACAGACATTGTAATTCGCTTTGCTACGATTTAGCTAAACAGGTTCTCCACTGGGATTTATTAACTACGAATGGAAGGAAAAAAAAACAATTTTGCAGAATCAGCCTTTACCGTGCTGAAACCGACAGGCTGTGTAAAGGTAATTTAAAGGCCACCAGAGACAACCCAACTGAGCGGATCTATTTTGCGCTCAGACATGGCAAGGCCTCATCCTCACTCTGTGAGGTAAACCCGTGTGGGAGAGCAAATGCCGGGCACGAATCCCGAAGCGTTTTAACAACGCCTAATAGCCGCTGCTATTGGATGAGCTAATCTCTCAATGGCTCGCTAAGGGGTGGTAGAAGTGCGTCACCTTGTTGGTGATCTTTATTAGTGTAACACTATAGAGTTCTAACAGGACACCCAAAAAAATAAATAACAATAATTTCCCTTTCTTTTATCCACAAGCAGTTTAATTATGGCCAATTATCACGTTTAAACCTCTGGACAATTTAGTTTGTTGTTTAAAGCCTGTTTAATAAGCCTGCAATGTGTTTTCAGGTCAACTAATGCCATTGATGGAACAATAAATAAATAATAAATAATATTGCGATAACACAAAATTGTTTGGAATGAAAACCCTAAAAGGAGTGTGAAATTGCATTAATATATTAAAGCGTGCTTTGTGACGTTTAAATGTGTGTGCTTGTGTTTAGGTCCAGAACATCCTCCAGTCCAGCCAACAGAAAGAGGGCTTGGAGCTCAGGGCTCTTCTCACCAATCCTCATCTCCAGGTCAGGTGACTTATGTCCTCTTTCAACTCAGTCTGACTATTTGCCATTGACTAGTAACTCACAATTTTGCTCTCGGGCTCTCCCTGGTGGAGTTTAGCTACAATGATAAATGTACAGTAAAGTAACAGCGGTTAGAAGATCCTGAATGTCAATTTTGTCCAAGTCAGTCCTGATGTTTTTGTTTGTGTCATTTCAGAAAGGTCTGACGTAATTGTAACCGTTTGTTTGGTGTGCACAGGCGCTGATGCAAGCACATGACAGCTTAGCTGTGCAGGAAATGGCAGAGGACAACGTTATCCAGTATTTGGGCGAAACTGTTAAAATGGTGCGGCTGCATAAGACTCGTGACACTCCGCTGGTGAGACACCCTCCACATTCTTGAATGTTTAACAAAGCAATATCTTAAGCCAAACCTCCATGATTTTTCCAAACTGCGTTGATCTGCCTCCAGGGCGCGACCGTGCGTAATGACATGGACAGCGTGATGGTGAGCCGGGTAGTGAAAGGCGGGACTGCGGAGCACAGCGGCCTGCTCAACGAGGGGGATGAGATCCTGGAGATCAACGGCATTTCCCTTCGTGGGAAGCACGTCAATGAAGTTCACGATTTACTGGTGAGAACCAGGCTTAGAATCCTTTTGCCGTTTTCACCTTTGATTTGCTTTTGGGGATTCTGTGTAATTTTACAGCAGTTTTTTTATTCCTTTATTATTATTATTTTAATGAATCAATCCCCTAAGCTTGAGCATCGAAGTGAATGAATTCATCTTATTTTGTCCACCAGCAACAAATGCACGGCACTTTGACATTCCTTCTCATCCCGAGCTCTCAGATTAAATCTGCCCCACACAGACAGACGGTGGTAAGTCTCAAAGGTGGACCCGAGTTCCCTGTTTGCACACACACACAAGCAGTAAACCCCCCGTGTCCCGCAGATGCACGTACGAGCTTACTTTGACTACGACCCCTCAGATGACCCTTTCGTGCCATGTCGGGAGCTGGGCCTTTCTTTCCAGAAAGGGGACATTCTTCACGTTATCAGCCAGGATGACCCCAACTGGTGGCAGGCCTACAGGGACGGAGATGAAGAAAATCAGTTACTGGCTGGACTCATTCCAGGTTGGGACCAGGCCAAAGCCGATCAGACGTACATATTATTTGTTGACTCTGGTGTCTTTCGTAATGCAAAAACATGATTTGACAAAGAGCAAATATTATACTTATACTAGTATATATACTAATACGAATATTATACTTATACTAATAATATTATATTTAGCATGTTGTATAAGTAAGTATAGTCAATTTACAAGCTAGATGGCATTAAAAAAATGGCAAGCTGCTAACCTGGCTCAACAGGAGGAAATCCCTGCCCGTCTGGCACCTGAGAATTATTTGAGATTACTCTTTGACCCAAGCTTGCGGGTGCTACCAAAAGGAGGTTAAGCAGTGGAAATGGAAAGTGGGCCAACTCGCTGGACTGAAAGAAAAACACGGAAAATAAATATTAAATCGGTCCTGTCATTGTGTTTGACAGGTAAATGCTTCCAGCAACAAAGAGAGACCTTGAAGAGAACAACCCCAGACAGGAGTCAAGAGCAGCAAGGTAAGAACATTTTGTTGCTTTGCACTGCGAAGGTCGCACATGGGCAAGGCGGCATTTTGCAACCACAAGTGACCTTGTCTTCTTTTTCAGGGAAGCGCTGGTATGTGAAGAAAAACAAGCAGCAGAAGAAGAGAGGCACATCTCTGTGCAAAAACGCTGGTAAAAAAAAAACAAAAACAAAAAAAAAACCTCTCTTCCCTCTGCTCTGTGCTCTCACTTTGGTCAGTGTGCAGACACATACTCCACTAGCTATAGCGGACATGACCTGGCCTCTGCTTGGCTCAGATTAGTCTTCTCCTCCTAGACAGGATCAGAGGAGGCACCAACAGGTGCCCAGCAGGGGGCTAAATCACTCAGAGGGACCCTGTGATGTCATGCCACCGCTCACTCAGCCACACAAACAAAAACACAAGTGACTCGCTAGCTACCAAGCACATCTTTGGCCAAAACCTGTGCAGAAAAAGCAATACTGGGCTTCATTCTAATCTATAAATTCTTCAATTGTAGTTATATTCCGAATGACCTTGTCACCCTCTCTTCTCAGAAAGCGAAGACGTCCTGACCTATGTGGAGATGTCTCTCTATCACCAGCCTACCAACCGCAAACGCCCCATAGCTCTGATCGCTCCTACGAACAGCGGCCATGACTATCTGCGCCGCAGGCTACTCGTTCTTGAGCCGAACAAGTTTGCCGTCGCCATCCCACGTAAGTTGCCCAAATACTCCTATTATTATTATTATTATTGTAACAGGTTGTTATCCCATTGCAAATTTTTTGCTCACGTAGACACGACCAGAAGTGCGAGGATCCACGAGCGGAACGGGCGCGAGTACCACTTTGTGAATCGACAAAGCTTTGAGGACGACTTGTCAGCGGGGAAGTTCATCGAATCTGGGGAGTACGGGAAGAACCTGTACGGAACCAGCACAGACTCTGTGCGACACGTGGTCAACTCTGGGCGCATCTGCTTGCTCTGCCTGCACACCAGGGTAGTTCATCTCGCAAACACTAAACTTAAAATGTACTATTCCATCATGCTACATACTATTTCTTACTAAAAATGTCTCTAAATTATTATTAAACCTTTTTTTTGTCTAATACTTTCTTAATCCTTTTCTGCAGTCGTTGAAGGTCCTGAGGTCCTCCAACCTAAAACCATTTGTCATCTTTATTGCGCCTCCTTCTCAAGAACGACTGCGCATCCTGCTGGCTACTGAGGGCAAAACACCCAAGGTACTTAATCATCTTGGTTACCTTTGTCATCGTGTTAAATGTAAAGAAAACTCACCAAGTCCAATTTGGTGTCCCGCACAGCCAGAAGATCTTAAGGAGGTCATCGAGAAGGCTCGCGAGATGGAGCAGGACTTCGGCCACGTTTTTGACGCTACCATTGTGAACGCGGAGCCAAACGAGGCTTTCTTTGAACTGCGCAGGCTCATCGAGAAGCTGAACACCGAACCGCAGTGGGTGCCCACCTCTTGGCTCTGCTGATATCCCCCACGGACGTTCTTGAAGGCATCATTTGAAAGACAGATGCTACACTGTTTATTTGCACATTTCCTCAAAGATTAACTCAGGTTTTTCTTACAATTCGTCATGTCTGTGTGTCTCCTTTGTGCGCCCCCCTTTTTGCTATAGCCATTTATGAAATAGATATATCTTAATATTTATAATTGTAAATATAGATTTTCTAGGGCTAATGTAAACATTTTACTCCTAAATTGGAAAATCCATTGCTTTAAGTGGCTGCAGTTTCATTTGTTTTATTTCTCTTCTACCACAATCAGTATTTTTTTTTTTTAATCTTGTGTTCTATTGAAAGCCCACAAATGAAATCTATTGTCATTAAACGGCATATCATACTGCAAAAGCTTCTTGCCTCAACACGAACGTGCCTGTTCTTCATACCTGACCAAAATGTGTTGAATGCAACATTGTGATACAAAATGGCCGTCGGATCCATTTGATTTGAGTTTGGTGAGGTCCCAACACAACAGGATACTCGGCAAACCTTTTATTTGATGACATGTTGAAATGTGTGTGATAGCAAGAGTCTCATTAGGTAAACTTTTTTTTTTTTTTTAAACAAGGTAATGGCACTCACACACTCTCACAACCATTTTAAAATTTACAACATGCGAACTGAGAAGACAATCAAAATCTACTTTTAAATGTCATTGTTTTTTACGTATATGTTTTCTATTTGTACTTATTTCAACTTCTTTGTAGTTCTATACAGTATGACAAAACAGGACACACTACACACAGAATGTCTTCATGAGACTTGGACATCGCCCCGATAGTCAGGGAATAAATAAATTTAAAGGTTGCCTTGGCAACAGGGTGTTTACTCAAAAAGCAGGTCTTCATCCGTCTCCTCTGTCAGCATGTTGGCGGGCTCGGCAATGGGACCTAACTTGGCCAGCCGAGCGGCAATCTCCTTCTCCGTCCTCTCTCTCAGCTGTTTCTTCTTCTCCTGGATCTTCTTCAGCCTGAGAGGCCAAAAAAAAGAGACGCGTCAGTGAGACACTGAGAAATAACTGAATGAGAGACTTATGAGGCCACCGACCTATAGAACTCCTCTCGTTCCCGCTCATCCAGCTCGGTAATAATGTATGTCAAGGTGCGGTCGATCCGAGGGATGATCACTGAAAGAGACCACAATTAGTCTTGAAATTATCAATTTGGGATCAAATGGTAAAATCGTTCAAGTTTACCATGCTCAATTGCATTCACGCGGCGGTTGGTGATCTTTATGGCTTCGTCCAGAGTGACAAAAGATGTCTGGTTCCAAAATTTAAAAAAACAATTATTTGCTGTGTGACCGTTTTTGTATATCTCTCTGTGGCCTGGCACCATTCCTGGTCCAGATGAGAGAAAAAGGGCACAGTGCTAGATATGAAACAGCTCTCCCTACCTGTAGGGAGGCCAACTCCACTAGCAGCTCCACAGCCCTGGCATAGTTTCTCTTCAACCTGGAGAGCTGCTCTCCTCCTCTGGCTAGACCAGTCAGCTCATAGCCTGACAATCACAAACAGAGATGTCAATCGATCTACTTGAAGAAAAAAAACGTTATACATGTTTATACCAAATATTGTTTCACTTACTATCCCCGCCTTCTTGGTAATGCTCAAAAACTGGAAGAGTAACGCCTGCCACATTGTCTTTTTTGGCACGCACCTTCACCTGAGCTTTGTTGACATTCTGAATGACTGTAGTGCTGTGGACACAAAGACACATTAGTTGGACATTCATTCAGTCATTTTAGACACCATTCTTACCTAAAATCACCAGCTGCAAATTTGGCTTCAGCCAAAGAGAAGGCCGCTTCTCTCATCACCTCCCCCATCTTGGTCTTTGTCTGAAATGAGACATCACAGCGTAAAAATCCTTAACTAATACACTCCAAAACAAAATTTTACATTCCTTCTTAGGTTGTAATTCTAAAATAAAACACACACGGACTTCGATAATCTTGCGAAGAATTTGACGGAATCGCATGGAGAGAGCGTCAGACTTTTTCTTGAGCAGATTGCGGCCTGTCTGCGCTCCTTTCATACGGGCCTTCATGATGGTCTGAGCCCTGCCAACCAAAACACACAACAGGCATAATGACACTAGAGCAGCAACAACAAATAAAAATGTGCAATTCTAAAGACAAAACAAATCCTCAGAGAAACTGTTATAAAAGTGCACTCTGATAAAATTTTTATTCAGAATAAACCAACCACATTTAAACTCATATCAGATGGGAGTCTGTGCAACACTGCCAGCATTTGCCTCCCATTAACGGTTCTGTGAATCGGTCTCAGGGGTTCGACAGAGCCTCCACTGAGGAGGTCCGAACAAACCTGATTTACCGTGTAAATTCTGATTTGCCAGTATGTAATTTGTTGTGAGTTCATTCACTGTGTTGGATTTGTTCTTTGAACAAGGTGATCATGCATGGCTCATTTTGTGAAGGTGATCATGCATGGCTCATTTTGTGCACCAGTAAAAAACACCTACGGCTTAAATAAAAACAAAACAAAACAAAAACAAAACAAACAAAAAAAAAATATATATATATATATATATATATATATATTCACTAAGGGTGAATGTGCATATGAAACTGGTGGGGTTCGGTACCTCCAACAAGGTTAAGAACCACTGCATTAACCAAATAAAAGTACAACTAAATATTTGATTCATGATGTCCTATTGTAGTTTCTAAATGTATTCTTTTCGATGAAAAAACGTCGATGGTTTGTCATAATTATAGAATACAAAATAGCATAATGTTTATAAGACATTGATGGGGGCAAAAATCTATTCATGGCCCAAGAAAATGTTAGTGAAATACTAACAGTTCCGACTTAGGTCACATAAATAGAAAACGTCACATGACAAGGACTCTTCCGCTTTAAAATTCGAATGCAGAAATTAAGCAAAATTGCATCGCCTCAGATTCCAGCCGAAACGTTCATGCAAAGGGTATACGCACACAAAAATGAACGGCCAAAAATAAAATTTGTTATTTATGCTAAATGGTGTTAGCTAGCGTAGCTATAAAACACGCTTACATTCTGGATGGGAACACGTCAATCCTGTCTTTTCCAGACATCTTGTCAGTTTCCTGATGATTATGTGGATCACGAAGGCGTAATTTACCAATTTATTTGCGTTCCAGAAACAAATAAAATACTCTTCGAGCGGGATTTCAGGCACAAGTTAAGATGATCTTGTCAGTCTTTCCGGCCGTGGATCAGCTGATCTCTGGTCACGTGGCTATCGATGAGATCCTGTGCGTATACAGAGATGGAAAAAAAACTCCCAATCATTTCCGGGTCGAAAAAAAACATTAGCACGGATGTGAATACGAGCTAACAGTTGATAGTTTTCAATCACTAAACATTTAAAGACGCAGTGAATCACTTTAAAGGCTTTTCCTATCCAAACATATGACACAGGTGAGTTTTAACGGACAAGTCAGACATTAGAATGGCAAAGGAGCAATGCTAGCTGCTAGCCGCGCTCGCTTGCATGTGCCGCATGTGAGCAACCGGCTACTAGCTCCAAGCTAATAATGCTATTAGCTTTTCTTTTTCCAATTGTGTCTTGTGGTAATACAACACAATCATATGTTCTGCCTATGGTAGATATTTGTATGGTCGTATCTTTTTTTTTTTGTCTTATTGACCTTTATGGGTCATCAACGCGTACCTTTTCTGTTGCATCATGTGTCAGACAAAAAGTGCGAATGAAAATATTGTCGACAGTATTTGATCTAGCTATATTTTATACTCATGTAAGTATTATCTTTGGAAATTAGAGAACTCTTTTACTCATTTTAAAACCAGAGACTACCGGTACTTATTGGGATGATGATACATTTGTTTAGTAGGGACGCCTTAACCTGGCAAATCTTTGGTTGAAATCTATCTATTAATATGAGTGTATTTGCTTAACAAAGACTAGTATAACCATATATTAAAGATCATGTATAGCTGTAGTTCACTTAAGGTATATTTTTTATTTCTTTTTTCCCCCCAATTAGCAATGCCGGGGCTCAGTTGTCGATTCTACCAGCACCGCTTCCCGGAGGTGGAGGACGTGGTCATGGTGAACGTGAGGTCCATTGCCGAGATGGGCGCCTACGTCAGCCTCCTGGAGTACAACAACATTGAGGGCATGATCCTCCTGAGCGAACTGTCGCGTAGGCGTATTCGCTCCATCAACAAGCTCATCCGCATAGGACGCAATGAGTGCGTGGTGGTCATCCGGGTAGACAAAGAGAAAGGTTAGCTCGGCGCTGGTTATATTTCCTAGAAAGAGCCCCAACCATGTTCCTCCACTGCTTCCCCATTAGGATACATTGATCTATCAAAAAGAAGAGTTTCACCAGAAGAGGCCATCAAGTGTGAAGATAAGTTCACCAAATCTAAAACTGTGAGTCACATTGACAGCAATCTGAACTAATCAACTTTGTCAAATTTTGCCCATTAATTTGATGACAAACATCTTCAGGTTTACAGCATCCTGCGACACGTTGCCGAAGTGCTGGAGTACAGCAAAGACGAGCAGCTGGAGAGCTTGTACCAACGCACCGCCTGGGTCTTTGACGAGAAGTACAAGCGGCCGGGATACGGCGCCTACGATGTCTTCAAACAGGCCGTGTCGTAAGACACATACACGCAAAAAACCTAAACCCTTTTTCCCCCTCATCATTTACTTAATCAAGGCTGTGGCTATCTTTGATATAACATATATCTATATCTATCAAGTCAAGTAAAGTTTATTTGTATAGCCCTAAATCGCAAGCAGTCTCAAAGGGCTTCACGTAGACATAGACAATCAATTGACAATTATTCTCGATCGAAATTACGTTCCCCACCGTCCCACTGTGACTAGACAGGACACAACACTCGCACCAAATAGCACAAAGAGAAAAAACTAACAGACAAGAGCAACGAAGAAGTAATAAGTGCCCGGTCCGCTCGATAGCACGCCAGCCGCTCCAGTAGCACAGCAGAGTCCGGTGTCCAGCGACCGGACAGCCGCCAGAAGAATGGAAGGCACGGCCGGGCGAGTTGGGCACGCCGCTAGCCTGGCCCGGACGCCTCCGCGCTTCCCCCTCTTCTGCCTCCTCGCACACCGCTTCCGACGCTGCTGGTCCGGGGAAGGAGTAGCAGACGAGTCCAGCGATGATGCAGGCATTGTAGTCCCAGTGACTTTAATGTCCCCGCATCAAAGTCCGAAACGCCGCAAAACTCGCTTTCGCCGACGTCAAGCAGAACCTGCCTGCTGTACTCGTAGCGCTACGTGGTGCGATCGGACAAACACATAAAACCGCCTGACAAACACTCATTAAACGAACAAAAACATCGATCGATATCTATATCTAGATAGATAGATAGATAGATAGATAGATAGATAGATAGATAGATAGATAGATAGATAGATAGATAGATAGATAGATAGATAGATAGATAGATAGATAGATAGATAGATAGATAGATAGATAGCATGTTGCATATGCTCCAATAACAAAAGTGAATCGTCACACATACAAGACCCCATAAATTGTATAAGCTTAACAGTGACAAAATGTGACATGCCTTTTGATGCAGTGATCCTTCAATCCTGTCTGAGCTGGACCTGACAGAGGAAGAGCGGGCCGTACTTATTGACAACATCAACAGGCGACTTACTCCGCAAGCTGTTAAGATCCGAGCAGGTAACAACTAGAAAATAGATTTGCAATAACACCACGTGGATTCATGACAACAGAAAATGAAAAACACACTCTTCCTCTTGTCTTGATGGCAGACATTGAAGTGGCGTGTTACGGCTACGAGGGCATCGACGCCGTGAAGGAAGCGCTGCGGGCAGGTCTGGGCTGCTCGACAGAGGCCATGCCCATTAAGGTGACTTCATCACCATCACCCATGCACATTATGTGACACCAACATTAATAAAAGTCTTAAGTTCTTTAGCCACAATGGTGATGTAATACCAAATCAGAATGTATCTCTCTTCATGCCATAGATCAACCTGATCGCTCCTCCCCGCTATGTGATGACCACCACCACTCTGGAGCGCACAGAGGGACTCTCAGTCCTTAACCAGGCCATGGCAGCCATCAAGGAGAAAATTGAAGAGAAGAGGGGTGTCTTTAACATCCAAATGGAGGTGAGCTAAAGCATTGGTGGTCTTACCAGCATGACCTCAAATGTACAGGCATTCACAAGTGAGAAAAAAAATGTGATTGTTCGTATTAACAACTGTGCCTTTCAGCCTAAGGTGGTGACGGACACGGACGAGACGGAGCTGGCCCGACAGCTGGAGCGGCTAGAGAGGGAAAATGCCGAAGTGGATGGCGATGACGACGCAGAGGAGATGGAGGCCAAAACTGAGGACTAGAGAAACGAGGGGACAGCAAATATGAACTGCTATTAAAAGTGCCTCTTTTGGACTTTTAACAGCAGTTTTCTGTTTATCCCACTTGTTTAAAAAAAAAAAAAAGCATTGAGTCGTTTAAGGACACAACATGCTTCTATTTTTAATGACATCGCGGTGACCTTCAAACGAGTATCCATGGCGTTGTCACGCAACGCGTTTGGAGGAAAATACGCAGGCTCTGCTGTTTGGCTATCGTTCGGTGGTGACATTTACGGGGTTTTTACCTATAGGATCTACTCTTGTCCGTTCCCTTGGCAACAATAAAATTCTTGATCTGACTGTCATGAGCTGTCTCATTCCTTTCAATGGAAATGTTTAAGTATCACCAAATTAGGTTTTACATCAACAAAAAAAAACACAATATAATAAAACATCTACATTTTTATTGAAATGTTCACCAATACAAAAAAATGGAAATATTCTTAACTGTAACATTTGCTTGTAGTGGTTTTAACAAATGTATTCAAGTGAAAGAATGAAATCAACAGCATGCCCTCAAATGTCTAGCTGCAGGTGTGCACATAAAATGAAGCAACCCACATGAAGGCAACCCTGCTCAATTAACTTCCCCACAACTAGAAGTTTAAGGGAATTACCAAAGAATTACATTATTTACAACAAAAATGGTGAAACAGCAGGTAAGGACAAGTTGTAATGGCCATGACCAAACTCTCCCAAATCTATTTTATACATTATAATGAAGAATGATAATTGTATTTATTTCACCAGACCAATCTTCTTGGCCTCTGTTTCATAGATGAGCAACCTCCACATTTTCACAATGAATACTTCAGCCTCTTCATCAAGAACCTAAAAAAAGTAGCCCGGGAGAAAAAAATGATTTTGCATAAGCTGTGTACATTTGTGTGCACTAACAAAATGTCCGCTCATGTTACTGACTCACCATAGCTACGTCATCCAAGATGCCCTGCGGGGTGCCATGAGCCATCACCTGTGAGGACACAAGCGTGAGTGCATCCATGGGACAAGTGCAGGTGAGTGACCGGGATCGGGATTGATACCTTGGAGCAGACAAAGTCCACTAACGTGGGCTCCTCTTCTCCGATGTACTCGATGATCTTTTTATTGATCCATGGCCGCACGTGTCGTTCCATCAACGCCTGCGGCAAAGTACAGAAGAAGCATTGTTGTGACTGGCATGACTTAATCAGAGGAAGCGGCCCCATCGGAGCCCAAATACTTTGTTACAAAGACGAGTACTTTCTACAGGACTAGTACTAACAGTGTCCACCATGGACCAATCCAGAGGGTAGGAGAACAGATCGGGCTTGGCCGTGGGAATCTTTTCAATGAGGCTCTTGATATGTTTGCGTTTCTCCTCCGAGTTGGACCCCTTGGTGCCGTCCGCCCCCAGGCTTTTGTCATCGTCATAGTCCAGAGGCACCAGCTTCCTCTTCCGCGGTTGTTCGTCTGCTTCCTCGTCTTCAAACTTGCCAAAGACGCAGTCGACCGGCAGCTTCTTCCTCTTGCTTACGTTGGGCTGACTGGGACTTCCGCTTGCACCTGCATCGAGAGTGTTTTCATTAGCCAAGGAAAAAAAACGAGATTGTTGTTGTTGTCAAAGTCCCCGGTTATGTTATGCATCAATGTAGTGACATGGCACTCACCCAGTTTGAGGCTGAGCCCAATTTTGGGTCTGTTCTCGTCATCAGGCAGCTTGTTGGGGGGAGAGTTCTCGTGGGGGATGATGATGCCGCAAGGCGACTCGTGGCCGGGCGTGTTGGGCGACGCGTTGCCGCTGGCCGACGACACAGACGGCGCCGCCGTGATGGGCCTCATGGTGGGCTTGAGGCAGGGTTTGACTTCAGCGCGGTCCTCCTCGTAGTAGTCGTCGTCTTCGCCCTCCTCGACCTCGTCATACTCAGAGTGGGTGGGGTGCGGACGATGCTCCACTCTGTCATGGTACCCACTGTGGTTCTCCCTGTGATCCCCCCTGTGGTCACGGTGGTCCCCTCGATGCTCCCGTGAAGCCCTGTGGCGCTGCTCCCGCAGTTCATCGAGCTCCAGCTCTTGGATAACGGGAGGGTGTTTGAGTCGCTCCTCCTCTTCCTCCTCCATCTGAACCAATAGGATGTGCCGGAGGTGAAAACCAAAGGAATTAATCAACGTGCAAGGAATGATGAAGTGACCTTCACAGAGACAGCATTCAGGCATACTCACAGACACACATTCTCTCTCACACGTATACATGAATAATGGTAGTCAGATCTCAGCGTTTACCCTGCGCAGCTCTGCGTCTGGGTCTGGATGTCCCTCGTCTAGCAGCCTCTGTCTGATTTTCTCCAGCTCCTCCTTCTCTCTCTTCCTATCACGCTCATCCGCCTCCGCCTCCTTTTCTCTGTCTCTGAAGCGCTTCTGCAGCGCACTGCCCCTAGTGGCCGCCACAAGCAGCGACAAGTTTCAGAACAAAGGCTGCCGATTTTTTTTTTTATTTGCATGTCTGCCACCAGAATGTAAATATAGGCCACTGAGTGTCTTATTTAATGTGAAAAATCCTCAGGGGAGCAAAAAACCAAGAAAAAACAATTTGATGCATGGAACGCAACCATGAAAATGTCTAACATAAAATTCATTTTCTGCATTAAAACTGCTGTTCCAGTTTGCAGTACTCTGCAGTGTCATATTGTCTTTTGAGACTCCTACCTGTAGTATTTAGGGTCATCTCTGTCATCATCATAGTCTTCCAGAAACCCTTTTAGCCGTTTGCCTTCTTTCATCTGACAAAAATGAAATGGGGCACACTTTACAGCCATTCTCAACTACAGTGGACTCTAATACACAACAAAACAGGCCTTATATATATATCACAGTGTGCTCTCAGCGCATCAGACGAGAGCACATTTCTGAGAGGATGGTGCTACAAGAAGAATGTGAAAGGAGAAGATCATCCACCTGAAGTTTGTCCCAAAATCTCACCATCTCTCGTCGGCGCTCATCTTCCCTCTCTGCATTTTTGGTGTTATCCCGTGCTTTCTTCCTCTCTCTAAGCTCCCAGTTTTTTAGGCGCTGTCATCAAAATTGTGTGCCATGAGCCATCACAAAATCTAAAGACTAACAAGAGCTGAACTTCCTCGGAGTCTGCGTCCTACCTCCTGATAGGCTGCTTCTTTGTCCCGGAGTTTCCTTTCAAGCCTCCTGCGCTCGTGCAGATCCTCTTCATCGTCCAAGTCTCGTTTCTTTTCTCGATCCCGGCTCTTCTCCCTGTGGAGGGGGATGTTAGGGTCAGCAATGTTTCAAGACCCTGCATATAAAAGTAAACTTTTATCAATACTTGACCTGGAGAGGCTGCGAGCAACACTCTTGTCTCGACTTCTGTCCCCCTCCCAGTCTCGCTCTCTGGTCCTGCGCTCGCGGTCTTTGTCCCGTTCGCGCTCCCGTTCCCTGTCCCTCTCCCGTTCCCTCTCGCGCTCCTTCTCCTTCTCGCGGTCCCTTTTTTCCCTTTCGCGCTCACGCTCCTTTTCCCGCTCGCGCTTCTCCCGCTCAAACTCCAGACGCTCCTTCTCCCGCTTGTCCTTCTCCTCTTCTCTTTTCTGTCGGAGCAAAGCACACAGAGGTTCAGAAGACGGTGCGGAGTGAGGCGAACGTTAGCACTCAACTTTCTCAAGTGGTTTCCAGACTGCTATGGCAGACGAGGAGCTTTCATACACTCTTACTCGTCCATGCAATGGCTACAAATGAATCCTCAAGCTTACTCGCGATATAAAGTCATGTTTAGCATAACTGGAAAATACAGACAAGAAATGACAAGGGAGAGGAAAAAAAAAAACCTCATTTTCTCTCTTTCCTTCCAAGGAAATACAAAAACAAAGAACAGACGTCAGTCTTTGCTTGATTTGGTCGTTTGGGACTTACAGGTGATGAACTATGGACTCAGCCCTTCGCTGCCCCTATAAGCCTTTTAAGTTAGGCCTGGGAGGAAAGCAGGTCACACGGTATACAAGGGAAACACGTTACGGGGTTTTGCTTTGCTTCAGCATCATCAACAGAAACAACCTTTGAATTTCATTGGCAATGTGGCAAAAGAACATTTGGGCACAGATCAATTAAAAGTATTGGAGAAGCTGTCTTACCCCCTGCAGAAGTCTACGGCGGCTCTTGGCGACCCAAGATGCACACGCACACACATCAACTCTGCCTTTGAGAGCATTATACACAAGGCTTTGGATGGGACTATCTTTGATTTAAAGTGAGCAGACAAGCTGGCACACAATCATGCTGGCAAACTGTGATTGGCAAGCCTTGGGGCTAATGCAGAGCTAGACAATGATTAACAATTGGTGCAGAAAACAGATAAATAGTTGGTCATCGTTTCGCGATATCACATCAGTTTACTGCTACTTACCTCTCTACAGTACAGGAACAATGATCCACGCCGGAAATAAACGACAATATGTTCCCTTAAATAGTGACCGCAACGCGAATGGACGTCATGGCTCAAATGAACAAACTTGATCAAATGTAAAGACTGAGATTTGGTCTGCTTTGCTTCCTGAATGTCAGTACGACTTGCATGCTCAGAATGTAACTTTATAAAGAGTAAGGCAGAGTGAGCCAGGCACGGAAAGAGACGGAAACAACACCTCAAACATTATCACCACATGCAGAACCACGTACCTTCAAAGTCTTCAGATCACTGTGCTGCTGTGGAGAGGGCACCCCCCTCTCTTATTAGCCCGTACTTATGCATCAGAGTCAAGACTATATGGCCACAGATAACTGCGGCGGTTATTGACAAAAGGATTGTGCTTTCAACATAACCATCACTATTAGAAACATAGTTTACAGAAAACTCGCAGAGGCTCACACACTCTTCGGTGGGTGGGGGTTGTCACTAATGGGCGCAAACCGTCCAGAATAGGCAAGGGGGGGATGTTGGTCAAGTGGGCCAAAGTGCAGTGCAGTTGCCCCCCTGCGAGTCCTCAAGAGGGGGGCACCCAGTTTATGTAGAAAGTAAAGGAAGGCTCATACTTACATCCTATCCTCGAAACTTTTTCCAAAGCTCTGAGATTCATCTTGCTTTAGTCACCATATGATCACTATCATAATGGTGGGGTTTAATCAATAGATTAGCTTTTAAGTAACTTTTCATTGTCTCCATGCATTGTGCGTGTGGGTGTAATACAATGCTTATATTTGTCATACTCTATGATTCTTTCATAGTGACTCAACATTAAAGACGATGTAATGCACAAAGTGTGAAGCAAATGAAGTGTACTTCAATGACATCCAATTCATGGTGCAGTCTAAATGTGTCAACTGTTGCTGAGTGTGCAAGCTACACGAGTGAACAGCTGCTGTCCAAAAACCTGCAATATTAACTAAGGGACCAAAAAGGTGATTTTACCTTGTGAGTGTCTCGAAATTTACTAATCTCTCTGGTAATCAGGTCTCTCTTGTCGTCCTCCATATCGATTGTGTTCAAGTCATCCTGCAGATTAAAGTAAAATGTCAATCTCGGCCACTGTTGTACGCTAAAATTCTTCAAGATGGACTTGCCGTACCTCATCTTTTTTGTCCTTTTTTCTCTTTCGCCGCAGGGAATCTTCATCCTGTGAAGGCGCGCTGAGCTCGTCAGCGTATTCCCGCATTAATGCATCGATAGAACTTTTGACGACCTGATCCTTCTTCTTGGTCTCCTCATCCAGAATCTCCTCTCCATCATCTCCATTCTCCGAGCCCACGTTCTGGTAAAATGAAAAAATTACGTCAGCTGCTAAGTAAAAACTGAAGCACACTATCAAAAACAAAGGTACAGGAAAACAAATCCTACCCCATTAGCACTTTTCTTCTTGGCCTTCCACTCATCTAGCTGTGCTTCAGTTTTGGGATCCACTCTCACAAGAAGGTTTTTGTCCCCGATGTGCATGTCATGAAGTAGCCGCAGTGCTCGAAGAGTGGAATCTGGCTCTTTGTACTCACAAAACCCGAATGCTGCCAAAGGACGAGCATGAGAATATTTACAAAGTCCAGCGGACTGACATTTCTCTATTTCTCAATCAAGCACTACAACACAACACAACACACTAGAATTTCAGTTTTCACATTGACAGGTTTCTACATTAGTAATGGTCCACATGAACCTGCAACCTTAGCAGACATGACACAGTAATTCATCACATTTACCTTGTAGCTTCCCTGAGGCTCCCTGAACTCTTTTCCAGCTCAGAACTATTCCACACTTCTGCAACAAAGGTTTACACCAGTGAGCTGGCACTGTTATGAATAATGAGTAGATGTATCACAGAAAATAAAACACAGTCTTTTACCGCTAGCAGCTGCCGGATAAGCATGTCTGAGGCTTTTTCAGATATGTTGCCCACAAAGACTGTGGTTGTTGGGCCAGCCTCGTCGTCTTTGGCTCGGATGAGAGGGTCCTTCCTATGGATTGGAGGTTTGCTTACCACTGGTAGAGATGACACTATTACAGGGTTGGGGGTCATGATGCCCATGTGAACTGGGATCATGGGAGCTCCTGCAATAAGAAAGCTGTGAATTAGTACTCTGTGTTTCGTATTCATGTAAGTCAGGCATGTCCAAAGTCTGGCCCGCAGGCTAAATTCGGCCTGCATCTAAATTTAGACTGGCCTGAAGCATTGTGTCATAAAATCAATAATAAGTGGCCCGCTGGCACTGTCGCAGCGACCTGTGCGCTCCAGAGCGAGCCACAGAAATGAAACTCGTCTGAACGAGAACGCACTCATGAGCCAGCGCTTATGATTGGTTGCGAGTGTGTCTCCCCCGTCCCTTCCCAGTTTACGTGCACACAGGTGTCCGTTTGTAAGATAATGAGTGACACAGACAGTGACTCATTCAAATGTCCGCACACCAAGGACTAAGGCTAAAATCAGAGACGCTGCAAGTCAAAGGTAAAAATAAAAACACGGACTACTGGTGAGAGCTGCCTACTTCGTACAAACTCTACACACTACTCCGCGTTCGCACCACCCACTCACAGTGATCACAAACAACAAAAAGACTATGGATTATCGTTTTGTGATTTATGAAGTAATTTGTTACGTATGAAGTTGAAATAAAAAAAAAAGATAAAGTGGAGAATGATTGAATTTGGATGAAAAATCTGACATGATGCAACCTTGCCTGTTTGCTGCAGTCGAAACACCAATATCACCCTTCTCGTTAATAAAATAACAATAATAAAACAAACTTAATACAACTAATAAAAAAAAATCATTCAACTTTCAACAATTGTTCATTTGTATTTAATGTGTTATTATTTGTAACTAACTTTTCTGGTAGTGCAATTGACAATAGATTATCATTTGCAATATCAACCTATCTGCAGACAGCAAAGGATATAGTTACATATTTACAAGTTAATTTACAATGGTAATGGTTCGAGGAATGTCGGTGCGTGCAAATGGTCGGCCCCTATACAATTTCATCAAACCAAATCTGGCTCGTTTAGCAAAATGTTTGGTACACCCCTGATGCAAGTGCTGTCTGTCATTCTGCTATCGGCATACACACAATTGAGCCATGTTGGTCCTCTTGAGTACACCACTGACGCAGAACACGTTGAGTCTCGTACATTTTCTTAAATGGATAATGTTAAAACTATTAGTGAAAGAAAAACGCTCGATTGGGGTTCTTACCTGCAGGGAAGCCAGCATACTGAGGGGGTAACCCGGGAGGGGGTAACAGCGGCCGGTTTAAATGTGGAGGAAAGGACATCGTGGGTCTAACTACGACCGACCTGATGAGAATAGTTACAAACATGCATTATGATTACTCTCTATATTGAACATAGAAATTTAGTACTAGTACATGAGTGTCAGAATAGAGTTTTAAGAGGAGACTGCAACTTCCCTGTGACTTTAATGTGTGCTATCGTCGTTCAACGATCCAGAATCACAACTAAGTGCTGGGAACTGCGCTAAGGAAATGGACCAGTAAGCGAGATGTCAAAGTCCAGCGTGAATGCTCGCGCTGTCGCTTTTGAGTAGCTCATTTCTGACTTCACAACAAAAACAACGCTGCCAACGCAGAAGGTTAAGCGGCCATTACCACGCTATGTTACCCGGCATGGCTAAAATGCGCTAAGTTACTAACAGCTAATAAACCTGATCAGTCTAGCGTGCACAATAGGGCCAAAAGACAAAATGCGTATACATACCCCAAAATTTTCCTTGTTTGGATGTACCAAAGCGGCTAAATGTGAGCTTTAAAGTGCGAACGAAAAACTGCTGTAGCTAAATTACCACAATAGCTAGCTGCCGGCCCGCTATTACACAATCGCAGTGGAGAAGCGCGTGGTTGTTGTTTCAGGATGTGGCCGACGGGCGGAGCTAAAATTGTTCGGCACTCCACAGAAAGCACTAATCATGTAAATAAATGCTCTTATAAATGTATTATGTCGTACTCAGTGATGTTTGTACATTTACTGTAATATATAGAGTCAATCTTGGTATAAGAAAGTACCTGCTCATAAATGGTTGTTTGTAAAATACGTTTAAGGAACACTGAATCACGCTTATACATGTACACCAATTACCCCGAAAATCTGGACCATTGTGACGTCACAGGATAAATCGGCGTTGTCGGAAAAAATCAACATGGATGCCCATCAACAACAAACACAATCGTATGCTTTTATTAATTCTTGGTCCACTGAGTTCACATGTTCTCTTCAAAACATAGACAAAACGTATTATTATTATATATTTTTTTTACAAACCGTCATTCACGAATTTCGTCACAAATTGATGTTTCATTGTCCGCCCTTTACTGCTGGTTACTAAACAAATTATGTTCTATGATCAACCCAACGTAAAACGTAGTTACTCAACCGGAGAGTTTGCACCGTGAGTATATCCAAAGGCATTTTAAAAATCCACTATGAATTCAGAGTTCCTAATATCGCTGTCTCATGATAGCATTGTTCACTTGGAAAACATTAATATGTTGGATTCCAACAAGAAATTCAAATTTACGTGTACAACATGAATGCAGCATACCGGAACTAACTCAATCTGGATCTAAATAAACGTTAAATAAATTAAGACATATCTTTAACTGTTTAAGACACATTAAATATATCCATCCATGGCATTTATTGAAGTGTTGACAAATCAGAAATAATCTCTTGGTTTGTTGCAACTGATCTCGCGTTCAAAATAAAGATTGTGTAGATTCCATGTCCTGGCGCATTGTCGTTACAAAGATTAACAAACACTGTTCTATATACTATGTTTAATTTGTAAAAAGATCAAGAAAAGTTGCCACAGTGTTTGTGTTGGCCCAGTAGCAGCTGGATAGTTGGGGCTGCAGTTGACAAGCGTGTGACGTCACTTCAGGCCCTTTTTTTTTTTTTTTTTTTTTTCCGTCGTAGAAAGTGCTAGAAGAAGCGAAGCACACCCTCTTCATTTCCAGTATCCATGCGTGCAGTTAAAAAGGACCTGGTTTCCATATAAACAGTTGCGATATAAACAACGTTATGAATGTCTTACATTAAGCACCTTTCCTGTTTTAGTAAAAATACTTTTGTTTTGGTAATGTACGTCGACAATATTTCAGAACTTGTACGACCTCATAAAAACGGCCTCGAAGGCTAAATTATATGTGATGCCACAAGACGGCAGCAACACATTGACGTATGACTAACAATTGCGGTTTCAACTGCAAGGTTATATATGAATATATTACAGTATAATTTGATCCGCGTATTTTCAAAATAGGCGTACTTTGGCAACGGCTATTAAATTGTATAGCCACAGGACTTAAGAGGACTTAAAACAACACAAAGATATTTGCCTTTTGATATACAAAATGTAGTCGTGTCATATGTCTAAGTAAGTTCAATTTATATAGCTTATGTAATTCCCGTGTGTGTGTATAAAGAACTACTTAAGTCTTTTCTCTGACCTTTCTCTGTAAAAGTAGCTGAAAACAGCCTGAGCCATACCTACGTAATAGTACACAGTGCACCGCGGATGGATATAACTTGCACCAAGTCGCAACCCATGTGTATAAAGATTCCGGTCCATTGAAGGAAGGTCCCTTTCCTTTCCCCGATACCAGAGAGCAGAGGGGGACATTTAGCTGTTTGCATTATATTCAGGAAAAGTCAACGCATCAAACAAGGTTGGTGTATACCTTGCTCAATCGTTGTTCGTGCCATCATCATATTTTTTTTGTTTTGGCGACGTTTTTCGTGCCAGTGTGATGCCAGTCCCCTGAGTAACAACGGTACCCCGAGCATCAGTTCCTATGCGTCATATTTCTGTTTTTAAAATTGAATATGCACGTCATACCGCCGTTCAATTATTATTTATCGTTTTGTCGCATTGTCAGAGTGCGTTAGGGATGCAGTGCAGCATATCAGTGTTGGGTCGATCTTTGGTTACATAAATGCAGGTGTGGTAGTGATGGTCGCTATTTAGCTTCACATTGGCTTCGTTAGATTAAGAGGTCTCATTGTGGTCTTATTGTGGTTTGTTTCATCAACCGATTGGGTTCGTCGTCATAAATTTTATCAATTAGTTCAAGTTTATTGACTCATACGAACGTTGTAGAATAACATTTGACGTACGTGTGACCGTGTGGCTTTGAGTTATGCCCGCTCGGTCACATTAACCGCATAAGTGTTCTTTCGGTAAAATGTGGACTTTTTGTGTGTGTGAATAATGTGTAATTTATTGTTTTTCTGCATAAGCACGTGCTTGCCGGGAGCCATTGTCCGGGTGTTTGGGCGCCATGTTGGTTAAGGGCTATTTCCGCCATCTGGCGCCACAAGAGCAACTGTCAAAGTTTTCGTAACCTTTGAGCGTTTTTTTTTGTTTTTTTTATAAAACACATCTTAAGTCTTAATAGAAAGTTTGTATTTTCGCCTGAGACTGGAAGTGTTTGTTTTGGGCATTAGTCATAATGCCACCAACGTCGCTGCATATTGAGCCAGAAACAATCCCGCTATTGCTGCAAATAAACAGAAATAAATGTAACACTGGGTCTTCTTTGTGCAGATGCCTGAAGAAATGCAAGAGATTGAGACCTTTGCCTTCCAGGCAGAGATTGCTCAGTTGATGTCCTTAATAATCAACACCTTCTACTCTAATAAGGAAATCTTCCTTAGGGAATTGATCTCTAATGCCTCTGATGTAAGTCTGACGGGTCATGAGAAGTCAGTAGAAGTTATCATTGCATTAATGTTGCCTTTGTAATTATTCAGGCTTTAGACAAAATTCGTTACGAAAGCTTGACTGACCCGACAAAGTTGGACAGCGGCAAGGATCTGAAGATTGACATCATTCCTAACAAAGTCGACCGCACCCTCACCATCATTGACACTGGCATCGGCATGACCAAGGCTGACCTGATCAACAACTTGGGAACTATTGCCAAGTCTGGTACAAAGGCCTTCATGGAGGCCCTGCAGGTAAATAGCTTTTAATATATATATGGATAAAAATCTGCTGAATTAGCTTGTCATTTGACAGCGAGGATACACAGGTGGATGACATTGCAATTTTTAATTCCCACATGCTAATTTTTGGATGCAATTTTCTTTCAGGCTGGAGCAGACATCTCCATGATCGGTCAGTTTGGCGTGGGTTTCTACTCTGCCTACCTCGTCGCAGAGAAAGTGGTGGTAATCACCAAACACAATGATGATGAGCAGTACGCTTGGGAGTCCTCCGCCGGTGGCTCCTTCACAGTTGCTGTTGACAGTGGTACGAATTGTCACATGCAAAAGCTTTGGGAACTCAGCTGTCCCGATGCCTGCAGTTGTTTACTTGAACTGGAACATGGTGCAATTATGATTATGCAACTCTTCACAGGAGAGCCTATTGGCCGTGGAACAAAGATCATCCTGCATTTGAAGGAGGACCAGACAGAGTACATTGAGGAGAAGCGAGTCAAGGAAATTGTAAAGAAGCACTCACAGTTCATTGGCTACCCCATCACTCTCTTTGTAAGTATTACCGGCTGCTTATCTGCATATTGAGCGACGCTGCCACTCTGACCAAAACCGCTAATGTGGCACGTAGGTGGAGAAGGAGCGTGACAAGGAGATCAGTGATGATGAGGCAGAGGACGAGAAGGAGGAGAAGGAAGAGAAAGAGGAAGGCGAAGAAATGCCCAAGATTGAAGATGTTGATGATGATGAGGAAGATGACTCTAAAGATAAGGACAAGAAGAAGAAAAAAAAGATCAAGGAGAAGTACATTGACCAGGAGGAGCTCAACAAGACCAAGCCCATCTGGACCCGAAACCCTGATGACATCACAAACGAGGAGTATGGAGAGTTCTACAAGAGTCTCACCAATGACTGGGAGGATCATTTGGCTGTGAAGGTAACAATGCCACTCTACTTAGATTTCGCGGGTTGCCTTAGATGAATCCTGGACATAACGTGTTCCTTGTCGTCTTCTTGCAGCACTTCTCTGTGGAGGGTCAGCTTGAGTTCCGCGCCTTGCTCTTCATTCCTCGTCGTGCACCTTTCGACCTCTTTGAGAATAAGAAAAAGAAAAACAACATCAAGCTGTACGTCAGGAGAGTCTTCATCATGGACAACTGTGAAGAGCTCATCCCAGAGTACCTCAGTAAGTTTGCTCTTTGGATGAACAGCTGGGGACTGCTGGGCCATTTTGGTTTCTGGAGGGCTGAGGTGTTTATTCATATAATTTTTTTTTCTCCCCCCAGACTTTGTCCGGGGCGTGGTCGACTCAGAGGACCTGCCCCTCAACATCTCCAGAGAAATGTTGCAACAAAGCAAGATCCTAAAAGTTATCCGTAAGAACATCGTCAAGAAATGTCTTGAGCTCTTTGGTGAACTGGCTGAGGACAAGGAGAACTACAAGAAGTTCTATGAAGGCTTCTCCAAGAACATCAAGGTAACTAGTGAAAGTCATTGTTCATTCAATAGAAACCGTTTTGGTAGTTGTGAGGTTTTTGACAATTGAGCCATTTGTTTTCAGCTCGGCATCCATGAGGATTCCCAGAACCGCAAGAAGCTGTCAGAGTTGCTCCGCTACCACAGCTCCCAGTCAGGAGACGAGACCACCTCCCTCACAGAATACCTCACCCGCATGAAGGACAACCAGAAGTCTATCTACTACATCACTGGTGAGTCTTCAGTTTGGCTTGAAGTTATTTTGAGGCATTGCTTTAAATTTTGCTTACCTTCAAACAAATTTGTCCTCAAGGTGAGAGCAAGGACCAGGTTGCCAACTCTGCCTTTGTGGAGCGCGTTCGCAAGCGTGGCTTTGAGGTCCTGTACATGACGGAGCCCATTGATGAGTACTGTGTGCAACAGCTGAAAGAGTTTGATGGCAAGAGCCTGGTCTCAGTCACCAAGGAGGGCCTGGAGCTTCCTGAGGATGAAGAGGAGAAAAAAAAAATGGAGGAGGACAAGGCCAGGTTTGAGAACCTCTGTAAGCTCATGAAGGAGATCCTGGACAAGAAAGTGGAGAAGGTAGGCACAGATGAAACAACAAATTGGCCTCAATGCATTTGGTCTTTGCCAACTGTAGTTGTTGTTTACAACACAGGTGCCTTAGGTGAACATTACTTGTACTTCGGTGAGTCCACCCTCTGGAGTTGGAAATAGTTCCAAATTGGTTTTGATAACCTAACTTGTGAATGTAAATAGTTCTGAAATGGTTTTGGTAACCTAACTTGGGAATGTCACATTGCCTGGCTTGATCATTTGGTTTTGAGTGAACATGAAATTGAGCTATTTATGAGTTGCATGCCACCTACCCTCTTAACGTTGCCATTATGAAGCCGCATGTCTGAAGTGCCATAATTTCCACCCGCCTGCACAGGTGACTGTTTCCAACCGCCTGGTGTCGTCGCCCTGCTGCATCGTGACCAGCACGTACGGCTGGACGGCCAACATGGAGAGGATCATGAAGGCCCAGGCCCTCAGGGACAACTCCACCATGGGCTACATGATGGCCAAGAAGCACCTTGAGGTCAACCCTGACCACCCCATCGTAGAGACCCTGCGGCAGAAGGCGGAGGCTGATAAGAACGACAAGGCCGTCAAGGACCTGGTCATCCTGCTGTTCGAGACCGCCCTGCTGTCTTCTGGCTTCTCCCTGGATGACCCCCAGACACACTCCAACCGCATTTACAGAATGATCAAACTTGGACTCGGTAAGAATGTGTTGAATGGGAGTTAAATTCAATCCCAAAGCCATTAAAATATTGAAAGTTTGATTCAACTTGAATAATTAATTATAAAAATCTGTTGCTAGAAGCTGAATTCTGATCTCTTTTTGACCCTCAGGTATTGATGATGATGATGACGTCCCCATAGAGGAGGCCACTTCAACATCCGTCCTAGATGAGATTCCCCCACTCGAGGGTGACTGTGAAGATGACTCATCACGCATGGAAGAAGTTGATTAAACACCCACAAGATTTCTATCCATTGGTTCCTCGTTTCTTTTGTTAATTCTTTAAACTGCAGCAACTTTGAAACAAATTGTCATTCATGTTTTGTGGAAGAGTGTTGCTTCTCTTTATCTGCAAGAACCCTCCCTTTACACAGAAGCTGTTTGTTTTTTGGCTGTAACGTCTTGACCGTAAAGTCCACAGTGACCGCACATTTTGTTTTATCGAGTACCCTGTTGCACTGAGTTTTAATTGTGGGAGTGAACATGGGAATGGTACATTCCATTATCAGGTCTGAAGATTTGGGTGAGTTCGGATTATTGGCAATGCTGCATGGAGAAAGAGGACTGACTGTAAGGTTCCTTTGCCTGACCATAGGCTTATCTGTATTCAAGTATTGTTTTGCAAAAAAATAAACATGCAATACTGAATTTGCCTTGTCTAATGGATTTTGTCTACCGTATTTTCCGGACTATAAGACGCTACGGACTATAAAGCGCATCTTCAATAAATGGTCCATTTAAACCTTTGTCCATATGTAAGGTGCACCGAACTCTAAGGCATACTATTAATGCAATCACAATATAATAACTTGAAATTGTGTAAACAAAAACAATATATCAATGATAATATCACACAACAAACATGTAAAGCTTAATTTAATCAGTACAAAACAGATAAGTAAACTTTAAAAGTTAAAACTTAAAGTAACTTGTGAAAGTTGAATGAATTGAGGTTGCGTCATTGCTTATATTCACACCGTCATATGTGGGACTCGAACTCATGTCGGCACACAAGCCAAGGAAGTGCACCCCTACACCATCAGCGACTCCCATCCATCCATTCAAGCAGTAGCTTGTCGCCACAGAGTTCGTGGGCGCGCAGCAGACTATCCTGGCTGTCATTGGGCAGTCGGCGAGGGACGCCTTGAACCAGTTGCCAGCCAATTGTAGGGCACACAGACTAACAACCATCCGCACTTGCACTCACACCTACAGGCAATTGGGAGTGTTCAATCAGTCTACCATGCATGGTTTTAGGGAAGTGGGAGGAAAACCATGCAGACACAGGGAGAACATGCAAACTTCAGACTGGAGTTATACAGGAGCATAAAGCATATTAGAAAAAAGGTCAACTTCCCCTTTACATAGCAATTATGTTGGAACAAGTCTCATGAAATTGACTTGCAGAATTCAACTTTTTTTATGATACTAACATTGAGATTTTTCATTTTGGCATTTTTTTAAATGACATGTTCTGTACATCAAATATGTTTGGATCCTGTTCATAAAACCTCAACAGTGGGTGCGGGCTTCTCATATAGCACCAAAACATTCACCTTTCACCTCATGACTGAGAATTATACATCCTGTGGAAACATTTGACTGATCATATGCTCTCCACCCACAAATGCACAAATTTGGTAAGGGGGGCGGGGGGTACCTCGGTTGTATGAGTGGGCCGTGTCGCACCTTTTGATGACCTTTTGTAGCCTGTCTCGTTTGGTTGCTGACTGTCTGACTTAAAAGTCTGGAAAAGATGCTTAAAATGCATCTGCTGACTTAAAAAAAAGTTTCCACAGTCACTCACAAGTGTGATCGTGGACCACTGATCATGTACTCAAGATAAATTGCTTTTTAATTGACTTTTAAGTCCTTTGATTTCAAAACCGATGGCATCAAGTAACATTTAAACATGTATATTATTATAAAGCATGTTTAGGGACCCCATTCCTAATAAATGAAAGATTTACACATTTCATATGAATAATTATTTTATTATTACTTCACTTCCTCCCATACAGAGGTCGATCACAGGATGGATGCAGTGTAACAGACATGGTGGATATAAACAACTTTTAAGATATATTAGCATGATTTGGAATCAATGCTGTAACATGATTTAAAAAGAAAAAATTCAAAGTGTCTCAAAACTAATGCTGCACAAAAAAAAAAAATTGCAGCATCTCTTTTGGTCACATCGAGGGGCCACAATTTACCAAATTGTGTGCGTACACACTCGAAGTACTATATGTGCAGTTTCATAGTACAAAATACACCAAGGCCACTCACTTTCCACATGGGAAGGACATCTGGCAACTGTGAGAACGACGGAGGATTTTATGATATTGACCATCTTGTTTCAGTGTTCAGTCAATTCAGGGCAATGTCATAAAGTTGAACTGTTTTTGCCATACAGCCCACAGACACTACTCACAAAAAGTTAGCTTTCGGGTGACATTTCAGGATGAACCTAAAATGCAGTCTTAAACGTGACAGGTAATTTGATTTGACTTCCTTTAAAGGGGAAGTTAAGTAAAAAAAGATGCTCTTTCTAATATTTGAATTGTGGTCATTATGTCTTCGTTGATGATAGCCATTGTATTCTTTTGTTCAGACAAGGTGTGTAGGTCTTACCTTGATAACCTTTCCGACAGTTTCGGCAGTAACTTCCGCCTTTGTCAGATATACACACTTGGACCAGCATTTTGGAGCGGCGGGAGGACAGCAGGGGGCGTGACCCACCTGTCAAATCTGACCGGAGCGTCCCTCGTAGTAACAACAGCTGAAAAGCCGTGTCACACACACCATTGTGTGACATTCTCTGACGAAGGCGGAAGTTACTGCCAAAACTGTCAGAAAAGTTATCAAGGTAAGACCTACACACCTTGTCTGAACGAAAGAATACAATGGCTATGCTCATTCTAATATGTTTTAATCTAGGGGATGACTATTTTACCACTTGCTGTTGATTGAAAATGACATCGTAGTAAATCCAAGTTAAAATGTCCGCCCCCTGAGTTTTTTTTCTTCTTCTCAACTTCTATTTTAATTTTCTGTTCTCTTAAAAAAAAATAAAAAAATAAAACTATTTTCAATTAAAAAAAAAAAAACACCCAAAAGATGAATACCCTAACTTTTTATGGAGTAGGTTTTTCTCAGCAACTAGCAGTGGCCGAACTAGTCAAATATTGTCATTAAGGGAGAAGAACATCTTGTGACTGTAACGAGGCAGGTTGTGAAACCACTTGGAGGCACAAAATATCAAACAAAATAATCCCTTTCAGTACCTAACAGAGATGATAAACAATGGACGAGATTTGTTTAAAAAAAAAAAAAAAAAGGCCCCACCGAAAACGTGGTCTCAGTCCTCAGTTTGATGCAAAAACTACACCTTCTGCATCATCGGCTGAGCCTGCCGCCGGCCTGACTTCACCCGACTACGGGCGTACACTCGCAAAAATAGAGCCAGGAATACGACGGCCATGCCAAAGACGCCGATCACTGTGACGGCGTGGCCGTAAAGGAAGCAGGAAAGAAGAATGGCAATGGCCTGGCGCAAAGTCATGATGATGGTGAAGACGGCAGCGCCGAACTGGCTGATGGTGTAGAAGATGAAGAGCTGGCCACACGCCGAGCAAACGGACAGCAGCACGGCGTGGAAGGCGAACTCCGAGTGGCGCGCCATGAACGCCACCGAGTCGAAGAATGCTCCCTGCTCGAGCAGCGAGCCCACCGTGAAGAGGCAAGAGAACAGGTTGACTCCGAACATCATCTGGACAGAGGACATCTTGTACTTGAACAGGTTGTCCTGCCAGTTGGAGGTGAAGCTATCGAAGACGATGTAGCCGCCCAGGATGACCACACCACTGAAGGTGGTGACGGTGGACGGGTGCTTGCCAGCAGTGCTGGACAACAAAAACATGCTGACGCCAACTGAGATGAGCGCCGCCGTCAGGTACTCCCAGTACTCGTAGCTCTTCTGAGAAATGATCTTACCCATGAGCATAACAGGAATGACTTTGGAGGCCTTGGCCAGGACCTGAGTGGGGAAGCTGATGTACTTGAGTGCCTCGTACTGGCACCAGCTGCTCATGATGTTGGAGAGCGAGGCAAACGAGTACTTGTACATGGGCGTGGCGTGGCGTGGCTGCTTGAAAAGTAGGCACCACAGGCCAGACACAGTCAGGGCCAAAATCCGGTTCATGAAGACCAAAAACTGAGAATCTTTGAAGCGCTCGCCCTCTTCCTCTGAAGTTGACGCTCCGTAGGATCGGGTCATCACCCTCTCCTGCAGGACCCCCCACGTCAGGTATGATGCCTGGCACACCAAAACAGCGCAATGAGTGGAAGGCGGGAAGAACTTGGGGTTGACAATGAATCATATCAAAAATAGACAGAACATTTTACAATTATCCTCTTCAAGGATG
This sequence comes from Syngnathus leptorhynchus, assembly GCF_054491065.1. NCBI lineage: Eukaryota > Metazoa > Chordata > Actinopteri > Syngnathiformes > Syngnathidae > Syngnathus > Syngnathus leptorhynchus. The sequence goes on along the minus strand of NC_141212.1, from coordinate 7,780,017 downwards.
CTCAATATAACTTTTTTTCAGACCGCTATCAGTACGAGTACTCAGTTCTTGAGTAGTCATCAATACCAAGCACCGATATCATTAGTACTTTTGCTACATAGAATTTCTTCCCGAAACAATGAAAGATATCGTTTGAAAAATACCTTTATATTTCAATGGCACAAAAAATGCATGAAATTAATGGGAAAGAGGCTGATAATTACCTTCCGTTAAAATTTAATCAAACTACATACACAAACTTAATTGTTCATTATCATGGTTGCAGTTAGCGATGGCGGATCATTTTGACAAATGTCTAATATTTTACCATAACATTTTAATGCATTTTCCCTGACAGAAAACTTCTTTTGCAGAATTTTCTACAATAAAATCAACATCATTGAATTTAAAATAAAAAAATGACCTAACTGCTGGTGTGCTCACTCTTAACTAAATCAAACAATAAAACAATCCTCCCTGTATCTCTGCAAAGGATAATAACTGAGCTTAGTTATTGTAAACAGTCTTGTGTATTTAATGGGCGTATCCTCACCTGAAGTCCGGCTGCACAAAAGATCAAGCGAACGGCCTGTCGCAGCGACGAGCCCGAATCCCCCTCATTCCGGGATGTGACGGACACATCGTCCAACAAGCCCGACTTTGCTTCGGTTCCAAATACGCAGGCCTTGATAACCGTAGAGCATAAGCCACTACCTGAAACATACAAGAACCATATAAAATGTCGACTAAAATCGGAGTGGCTTTGCAGCACGCCGCTGGGTTCACCTGTGTCCAAGTAATTAGTGCGCTTGAAGTAACGGATAAGAAAATAGCCCGGGATAATGATTGTCGAGTATCCCAGCACGTTGATCAGGAAGCGAAATAGCCACACATCACGCCACCCATCCAATAGTGAGGGATCCTCTTCTTGAGCGGCGACCACAGATGGAAAGAGAAGCAACACCAGGGCAGGATAAACCCTGCAAGGCAATCACAAACAGGGCAAAAATGTCAAAACTTATTGTGACGTGTGGGACAGGATTTGGACTCAGAAGCAGACAAGACACTAAAAGTCTTTACAAAATACCAACAGAGAGCTGGATGGGACGCAGAAAACTTGGAAAAATACTAGACTTACATTGAACACTGCAATAAAAAGAACGTTTCTATTCAGTATTTTTCAGTTCAGATGGGTCAAGCACATCAGTGATGACCTGGCTCAATGCACATGAATGAAAAAGGTATGCTCCTTTTCCTCCGTGGCAGAAGGATCGGAGCCAATTCAGGGTGAGGTGGCCGTGTCTGACTCACACAGAGCGTCTTTGTGCATGACTGGGCTGTGGCCTGGACTACCAGGAGCCCACTGCAGCAAAGACCTGGACCTGAACAAGCAGTCAATTGCATGCAGGAATGCTGTGCACAGGTCGACCAGGAAGCAGTAATGATCTGTACCTGTTTAACCTGGTATTCAGGTCTGTGGGACCTAATTACATAAAATTATACAAAATTCAAGCGACAGCACCTCTAATTCAATATCAAGCATTAAAATACTTCACATTGGTTTTACTGTCACTTCATCAGAAGCAAATGGCCTTCGCAATTCACTTAACATCGTTGCAAATGGGACATGAATGACGACAATGACAACGAAAGTTACTAAAAGGCCAAATAAATGTATATTTAGCTTGTAAACGAAGACGGACTTGGGCTAAACTTCGCTTTGGTGACCGGTTGCTCCAATGATCAAACATTACCTTTGTGCTAAAGGTGACATCTTTCTCCTGTGTGCCCCAACAACTGGCGCAGCGCCGACACACTCAAACGCTGAAACGGAGCATAAAATCGGAACGTCTGGAAGACGCAAATGACCAAAGAAGGTTTGTTTTCTCTGCCTTTAGCCTCCTAGCTTCAACTTATGGCGGAAGGCTACAAGCCGATGTGTTGACTCCGACAAAAAAAAAGAACGCTTCTCGTCCGTACACCACGGGTTGCGGATGAAACTACGTGTACATAGCGCCTCCTGTCGTCGCGGAGGATTTATTGGAACGGTGCTGTTCAAGAGTGACGTCAGATGGTAATTTAACGTCCATCCATCCATTTTCTGGGGGGTGGCTGGCGTGCTGGAGCCTATCCCAGCAGTAATCGGGCAGTGGGCGGGGAACACCCTGAACCGGTTGCCAGCCTATCAATCGCAGGGCACACAGAGACGAACAACCATCCCCACTCGCACTCACACCTAGGGGCAATTTGGAGTGCTCAATCGGCCTACCAAGCATGTTTTTGGGATGTGGGAGGAAACTGGAGTGCCCGGAAAAAACCCACGCGGGCACGAGAATAACATGTAAACTCCACACAGACTGGAATCGAACCCGTACCCTCCTAAATGTGAGGTAGGCGTGCTAACCAGTGCTAACCAGTGCTCCACCGAGCCGCCCTGTAATTTAACGTACATGTAATAAATAATTTTAACTTTGAATTAATTACATGGTACAAACAGTAAAATATTTTTGTCATCATTTTGATGTTCATTTTATATCCACTGTACATGACTATAGCTCATAAGTATTGTAACAAGTGTTATCACAGTACAAGTGTTATGAAATGAAGTTAAGATATTGCGCACCATTCCAGTAAATGAGTCTTTAAAGCAGTCAGTTGTCATAATCATATTCACACTAAAGAAACACGATGCAATTATGTTTCAAACCATTTTATTACAAAATAGCATAAAATTATTTCAACAACAGGCCAGTGCAATTAACAACAGAGTAAAGCAGAAACTTCACACAATTTGGTCTTAGATTACATGTCCATGTGGAATTATGCAGTCTCATTGCAAAAAGCTGTGCTTGGAAGAAAAAAAGACACCCAAACAACTTCTGCACCAGTGAAATTTAAGAAACGGGGATAAAGTTATTTGAAATTTTGATTAATAGTTATTTAAAATATTGAGAAAGAGGTAGATCTTTTAAGAAATTTTAATGGATGTGGCGATGCAAACCTGACCATGAAGAGAAACGTATCAAGCTGATTGTTTTTTTCAATGTTCAAGTCAAAGATTGCTAAGCAGAATGGTGTCCTTACTTATCCCAAGTGATGCAGTTTGTCGATAGAACTTATAAATACAGATTTCAATCAAAAACAATACAAATCGAACAGTTCAAACAGTCGCTTAGCCTGATGCAGCTCTGTACAGTAGCTCAAAAATTCACACCGACCACCGACCTGCCAGAGATTTGGATGTCATCAAATGGGAACAGAGCCAGAATCTGAAAGACAGAGAAGTGCTGCAGTAAAATTGTAGCGCAAACGGACATCATCTGCTGCAGTTAACAACGCCTTACATCATTATTGCCATCAGCCAGGTCCAACGCTGTCTCGTCCTCCACGTTGCGCAACATGGTGTCTGCGCCAGACTGGCAAAGGAGATTGGCGATTGCCGTATCCTGCCGCCCCACGGCCAGGTGGAGCGGCGTGCAGCCGTTGAACATGGCGGCATCCACATTGGCGCCGCCACTGAGCAGTAGCTTCACCGACGTGATGTCGTGGATTTCAACTGCGAGATGCAGCGCCGTTTTGCCACTTGTTCCCTCCTGTATGGAAGCAAGGGTGCACTTCAAAATACTGGTGACATTCATTCAAGGCACACAGCGGAACCACGCAGAAATGTTTACAGTAATCCCTCGTTTATCGCTGATAATTGGTTCCAAGACCACCCGCGATAGGTGAAAATCCGCGATGTAGAGGAAATATATTGTTACAATATCCATAAGACTTTTATGAACCTTTATTGTATTTTATTGTATTTTTAAATGTACTTTTAATGTACTTTTAAATGTTTTTTGTATTCTTAAACACTTCAGTAAACATTTTAAAGTCAAATTGATTTTCATAAATACTCTTTATTTAAATAAACAGGAAAATAACAAAAATAAATAAGAGTAAATACATACATTATCCACACAAGATTTTAAAGAACCTTTATTGGAGTATTATACACTTTGTTTTTTAAACACTTTTTGTATTTTGAAACACTTTTGTAAAAACTTTTAAAGTCAAACTGACTTGCAGAAACATTTACTAAAATAAATAAGATACATTTTGAGTAAATATATTGTTACAATTGTTAGAGATGTTGCCACTCTAACTTATTTTGCAAGAGCCACACGTGAGACAGTATGCCCTTTAAGCACTTGCATGTGGAGAGTTTGTTCGTTACTGTAGGTACAGCAATGTTCGAACAAAGTCTGCCTTTTGATTCATGCAAGAGAGTATTTATTGAGAGAAGTAGGGTGGGGGTGAGAGTGGCCAAGGTGGGGGTGAACCCCTGGCCTCTCGGGGTCACAGCAGGGGGTGTTTTACGATGTTGTGTAAACAGAACACCTCTGCTTGCTTCCTCTGCAGTTGGTCAATCAGTTCAAAGGACCTTAGCACTTTGTTCTACTACTTTGTTAAGACAGGACAAGCTATGTTAATTATTACAGGTTATATTCCAACATAAGCGTAGGATCAAACTAATCTATCAACCCTAACAACAATAGCAACCGGTTCAGGGTTTACAGGTTATATTCCAACATAAGCGTAGGATCAAACTAATCTATCAACCCTAACAACAATAGCAACCGGTTCAGGGTATCCCCCGCCTACTGCCTGATGATGGCTGGGATAGGCTCCACATCCCGCGACCCCCGTGGGGACAAAGCGGTTCGGAAAATGGATGGATACAATATCCACACAAGACTTTTATTAACCTTTTTCGAAGCGTGGCACCTCTCTGCTCTTGCGTGCTTGCCGACTGACGCGCCCCCATGGCCCAGCATGACCGCATCCATACAAGACTTCCATCCATCCATTTTCTGTACCGCTTTCTCCCCACGGGGTGGCGGGTGTGCTGGAGCCTATCCCAGCAGTCATCGGGCGCGAGGCAGGGGACACCCTGAAAGGGTTGCAAGGCAATCGCAGGGCACACAAAGACTGCGGCATGCTCATTGCCAGCCGCTGTTCCAAATCCTGGACGGAAGTCCTTTTTTTCCTACGTGCGCGGTTACTACTGTTTCTGCATGGCGGTGCATTTTTCCTTTGTGCGCGGCTGTGTCACGTCTCAGCTCTCGCCCTGCTAGCCTATGGCATTCATGCGCCTTCCTCCGCACTAGACCTCTGAGGTCTAATCATCAGTACTCACAGTTTTGTCTGTTTTGACACGCACGCCTGCCACCTGATTCTCGTTTGCCTGACCCGCTGTGCACGACGCGAGCTCGCTGACCAGTGTAAACGTGCAACAACTCCGCTCTGCTCTTGCCGTGCTGACCGGCTGTCGCGCCCCTGCTGCCCAGCGTGAGGGCATCCTCACAAGACTTTTATAATTTTATGACGGGGAAACAGGACAATCCGATCTGGAGTGACAAGCAGACAAGCAGTTCTACTCCGCTTGGCTATCGAGGAGACATGATAGTATGTATGTAATGAAGTGCAAGTCTGAGGTGCTGCTGATATGTTGATGCAGACGGAGTAAAGTGCGTCAGGCTGAGGTAAAGTGTAGTTAGAACTGCTAAGCCAATATGCTGCAAGGACACAGATCAACATGTTCCCATTGGCCATTCGTGTCATATGGCCAGACAAAGCCATGCGCTCCAAGTGACGCCGCAAAATGATGTAACGAAGTCAAATTCCTTGTTTGGCGAATAAATTCTTCTTGAATCTTGAAAAAGCTGCGACCATCGGGGAGTCACTGATGGTGTAGGGGTGCACTTGCCTGTCTTGTTGCCTGGCTTGTGTGCGTCATTGCATATGACGCTCAGAATGTGTATGTGTGTGGCAGACTTAAAAAAACAAAACATAACAACAAAAAAAAACATCTGCGATGCACCGAATCTATTCGCAATATTTGTTTATAAAGAAATCCGTGATTGAGCGAGGCCGCGACAGGTGAACCGCGAAGTAGCAAGGGATTACTGTACTAGTAATCATAGTTTGCAATATTGTATATTTATAGTTTACGTTCGTGATTCATACAATTCCCAATTTATTACCGGCACGTTACAGGCGACTGATGCCCGTCCAAACCCAAAATAGAATTTTACACGCAGCATACCAAGAAGACACTAACCTTGATATTCAGGTCTGCGCCCTTTGCCATCAACAGCTTTATTATTTGATGTTGCCTGCTGAGCGCTGCCAAGTGAAGACACGCAAGACCTGCAAGTGGATTTTTGTGGTTTAAGATGCAGAAATTTAATAAGAGATGCAATGTCGGTGGTTTTCCAAAACGACAACAAAACAAGTAGCGGCCAGATGAGTTACATTAGTGATTTGGTTAAAAACATGAGCTGGTGTGGCAGTCGAGTGTTGTTGTAGCTCACCTCTCCAATTTTGGGTCTCCAGGACCAGAGCAAGCTTGCCAGGGGACATCCCGCTGGTCATATCAGCAGCACATGTGGTCAGGCCGTGATGGCAGGCCACGTGCAGCGCTGTGTTTCCATCGCGGTCCTGCAACTCAACGCTGATGCTTTTGTCCACCAGACTCTTGACCACTTCTGTCAGGTTCAAGTAGGTGGCCAGATGCAATGGACTCTGCAAAAAAAAAAAAAAAAAACCACCACAAATGATTTATTTATTCATCAATTATTTGAGCAGCAAAGATAAATCACAGTGGTGATTGAAATGGTGAAAAGAACAATCATGCTGTTAAGATTGCAAACTAGGACACGTGTGTGGGTGCTGGCTTAAAAAAATAAAAATAAAAAAAACATGCAGATTTTTTTTTCTATGTGCAAATGTTAGAATGTCTTTGAATGACTACCAAGAGGAAATTAGGCAAGCAAAGTGGACTGGGTAAGAGAAGGGAGCTAAGTGAGTCATTGCTGAGTCTTCTGAGGTTTCCACTGACAAGTTGTGTCGCTTTGCTCCATTTTCACATCAGCTTTAAACTAAAAGCAGGAACCAGATTACACAGCTTGTACAACTAACAATTCGCTGCGCGTTCCCCCCCCCCCCCCTTCTACTGAGGAAGAGCACGGGAGTTTCCACTAAAGAAGTCAAGAGCCAACACTGGAACCACCTACAGCAGGGGTGTCCAAACTTTTTGCAAGGAGGGCCAGATTTGATTAAGTGAAGGGGCCCGGGGGCCAGTAGTTTTTTCAGACATTTTTTTAACTACAATTTCATCCAAATAAACACTGTTATAAAACAAATTTCATTCTCCCAATTGTCTTTATTTTTTAAATGACAAAATAACCAAATATAAGCCACTCAGGCAGATGTGAACAACTCTAAAAACACAAATTCTGCCTTTCATTCATATCTGAAGAGTCCGATAACATTGAATAAACTGTATGAAATACCTTAAATTTACATGAGTTTAAAATTATTTTCGCCTCATGAACATTTTAAACAGGAGTTATAAGTAATACATAAAATACGATAACATTGAACAAACTGTATGAAATACCTTAAATTTACATGAGTTTAAAATTATTTTCGCCTCGTGAACATTTCACACAGGGTTCACGCAGCCGGTTCGCGCGTACCCTTTTTACAACGGGTTTATTTCCGCATTTGACTTGCGCATGCTCCGCATAGCAGGACAGCTGGAGTCATGTTCTCGCTATGAAATCACGCCGGGTCGCGCGAGATTACATTTCTGCGGCATAAATATAAAATAGCTTTGGTACGTGTGTATTAAAGCACTGGTCAACAATGGCGGCGGGCCACATACTAAAGATTTTATCACAGAGGCTGCGGGCCTGATGAAATTTGACCACGGGCCGCAATTGGCCCGCGGGCCGGTCTTTGGACATGGCTGACCTACAGGGACGTCCCAAAGGGAGGCTGATGGTGACTAAAAGAGGAATACCAGTTCTCTGGAAGTATATTGCTTAAAAACAAATAAAATTGGACAACTTCCACAATCCACATGACACCCACTGGAACATTCTAGGGATAAGAAGCAGTCACCCAAAAACTTACCTGATACAAATAGTTCTGAATGTCCAGGACTTCTTTTGGGAATAGTTGGATCAACTGTTTTGCAATAGATGTGTCCTCGTGGATGATGGCCAGGTGCAGGATTCTAAGCAAGTAACAAACAAACAAACAAACAAACAAACAAACAAACAAACAGACAGACAGACAGACAGACAGACAGACAGACACACACACACACACTCATAGTAAATAAAAAGTAATCACAGCAGACAGAGACAATACACTTATCTAATTTACTCACAGGCTTAACAAGCAGAAAAAAAAACTAAACTCAAACCCTGAAGGGGAAGTCATAGAAAATTCAATGTGTTGTGTGCAAAAGACAGGAAATGGAACAAAGCATTCAAGCTTATTTTAGACTAAAGAACAATCCAAAAGATTGGCACACACATTTGTAAAAATACATTTCTGCAAAACATACGTGACACTTGACAGTGCTTACAACACTGTAAGTGAATGGCTCTTGTTTTAAAAAAAAAATCATTTAAATGATTAGTTAAGCCATGGCTAAATAAAAAAAAATATTTGTGTTTTAAAAAATACTCCAAATGTATTACATAAAGCATTGCATTCACATTGGGTCAAATATATGCTAATGGGATCACATTTCAAAGTCCGCAGGTGAATGGGTAAGCCATGAGAGCAAATGTCTGCATAAAGACACGACTTCCTGATTTGAGTCAGCATTGGATAAATAAGTACAGAAGAAAATCCTACAGAGGAAAAATAAAGCCTACATGGCTGCAATGCGTTTGTCTGGTTCACACGTCTCCTTCCCCTTGCAAATATTGACACTGTATGAGTGAAACCGCATGGCATCATAACTGACGAGCATCAAGCGGAAGCCAAAAGAGGTCACAGAATACACGTCAATAATTCTGCAACTATTATCGACTGCTGGAACAGAGTCTGCACTTGTCAATCGGGGCCGACCGACCGGTGACATGCACAAGAGGCCTGCATGGGATAGTAACATTGGGTGTGGCAAACTTAAAAGGTGCAGACTGACAAAATGCCATTCAAATAAATTCCAAGACGGCTCCATCTTGTAGGCTGGCAATAACATCCGCCAATGATAATAATCGTTTAAAACGAGCAAAAAAATTAACAGAAGCAGTACTGTGCTATCCTGATAAACAAGTTTCTTGGATTTAAAAAAAAAAAAAAACGAGCTGTCCTCAGCGCACGCTTTGTCTGTGCTGCGTGGGGAAGTCCAGGCCACTCTCTTTCACTTCTGTTTTCGCACTCGCGAGCCTCATAGCAGTCTGTCGGCATGCATGACAAGTATGTCCACTAAATAGACGAAATCTCCTACAAAACCAGCATCAATGTTTTCAGCATACATGCTTGTGAGGAATATATTTGATAATAATAGGATGAATAGGAGGTGAATGTTGCGACAAACCAAAAAAGGACAATGTGTGCCTTCGAGAGGTGTGACCTGATGATTGACACGGACTGGCTGGTTATTTCAGTGTGCGCATCTCAGTAGGAAATAGCAGCGGCCAGTCTAATCGTTTTATATTTGTGTCTTTGACTGTTTGTCCTGCTTAGTTAAAATATGAATATGCACCTGCGACAGGGGCTCTCCTTGCAAACACGTGACGGCGTCATTGGCATGCAATTGATGTGATGATGTGCAAACGTGTTTTGTAAGGCATTAACACGTAAAATGGTTCATTATCATTTAAGGTTCTTCATTTGATCACGGCATGTGTTTAGCTGCAAATGGTGCATTTCATTTACCAGCGTATTCCTTGTTTGCCTTTTTTCTTTAAACTTACGTATCTCCATCTTCCGTGATGGACGTGAGAATGTTCTCCTCCTGTTCTGAAATTCGAGGGCTGGTCCCTGGTGCCTCCTTGGTGTCAAACGTGAGGCCCTTCACGATTTCGGCCAGGCTCTCCGCCGTCAGTGACGAGGAGGCATATGCCGAATCCAAGCGCTCTTCCACGGCTGAAAATGTGTCCCTCGGCTCGCCGCTGCACTCCCGCTGCTGATCCCCAGACCTCAGTATGGAGCAGTAAGAGTTAATGCCCGAGTCCACACGACTCTCCTCCAGAAAATCATCTTTTCGATGGTCGCCGCTCGCCATTGTAGATCTCCCCGGTCCGTCACCGACTAATTTCCAGATAGAATTCAAAGGCTGGTGGCGGGTGTCGCCGGCAACCGGGACTCCAAAGACGCGGAGACCACCGGTTGTGGAAAAAGCCGAAGTCGAGAACTGGTGCCTTTCATGCCACTGGACGACTAAAGACGTTGGTCAAAAGCTTCGGTTACCCGATTGTGACGTATTGTGCTGGCGCCTTCGAAGGTTTCGACGCTCATTACGGACGTGAGAGGACTGCAAAGCGGCTGTCTGTCGTCGAGATATCCGGGAGCGGGGCGAGCTCCTCCGGGTGGGGTGCATATGAGCAATGCAAGGCAAGGCGAGAAGGGGAAGAGCCGACATCTGAAGAGCTGAGCTGTTTTTGTCACGCGGGGAATCCCCACCAGCGCATGCGAGACGCTTTGCAAAAGTCAAAGCGGAATTAGCACAACTGCGCATGCGCATTATAATCAGAAACATCTCGTCACTGTACATTGAACATTGCCGTTTCTTATGCCAGATGTGGGAAAATAATCACGCTGTAGTACAGATACTTGCCTTTTTCTTTTAAGAAAAATGCTGGTAAAGTAGAGTTGAAGCATTGGGCTTGTCTAAAATTAGTTTAATGCTGGTTCCAGGTTAAGTTTATCTGCAACAAAGCACAGCCTCATGAACTAAAGTGTGGTATACTATTTTCAATAAAATACCACCTACATGCTATTATTGTGGGCATTTCCCGCTTTTTTGTTTGAAGACAAATATAGTGACTTGTTAATCACATTTTTTTTATCTAGGTACAAAGCCCAATTGTACTTGTTTTCCCAAAGGCATTTGTTAAATCTGTGTAAGTGCACATTTCTCTTGGCCGAAAGGAAAAACAACTTCAACTTATTTCCTTTTCTCGCTTTAAAATGCTTGTTGTGGTTTGGCCTTTAGAGGGCTCACTTACATCTAAGGGAGCCAGATTTATCCCAAATATTGACTGTCAGACTGGAAATATTGTTGCTGCCAATAGCCGCCATCTGTTGGGTATTGTGCGGGATGTCCGATGTTGAGCCAGGAAATACAAAGATGTGGAGTAAAGAGTTGTGTGGTGAATTGTCTTCGTGGCTTCGCTGGTCTTCTCAAAACACTTGATGAAAAATGCTGGCTTTGAAAAAGGAAATGCTTCAGGGACACACAGCTGGTTGGAAAAATATTTTATTCAGCCGATGTCAGAAGATGTTCTCTCACGCCCCACAGACACGATGTTCGGAAGCCCCCCGTCTGCCAGGCAACGCCTTTCTTATACCTGGCGAGACTCATGAACTCATCGCTTTGAAGAGTAACTATTTGAGACCCTCGTGCATGCTGGCTCTCTGCCCATACAAGGCCCTCAACTTGGTTGTTTTTGTGGCCCAAAACACCTGTCAACCCATTCATCTTGTCATTCATACCTTATTGAAACCAAGCACAATTGCTCAACACAAATAACCCTGATCCTCCTCACGCTGTCGGCTCAGATGTCCTTGGGCCTCATACAGAGACATTTGTCTGCAAAATATACCACAGTTGGTTCTTTATTGGCAAGATCTTGGGCTGTTTAATGGCGGCCAGTACACATGGCCCGGCGGCACATGAAACAACAACTTCCTTCTCCAGGTCAGCTTGTTTAATACTGTCTGGAAAGGCGGGAAATTGTCACATAACCATTTAGTATCTGTGTGTGGGGGGCGTCACCCCCCTGTGTGTGTGTGTGTGTGTGCCAGTGTTTGTGTGTCCATGTGGGTGTGGGTGTGTGAAGCATCAATGCAGTAGTACTGGGGTAGCTAGTGCATGTTGCTTTCTGCTCGTCACCTTCTGCTTTCAGCTACTGCCACCGGCTAGCCCTTTGACAGGGGTGAAAAGAGGAGCAGAGTGCGTAAGCCTCCTGCTGCCGGTACATACCCTCTCCACCGTCAGGACTCCTGCAGTGCCTCCCCGCGGCCACACACGGATACTGGGCATACTTGCGGTCCCAGGCTAAACTGCAGGAGATCTTGGAGCAGCAGTGGGCCCCAGAGAGAAGGCGTGCAGGTCCACCGGTGTGTGGACATGCCCTGGCGCCTCTCAACCACTGCCCCAGCTATGGGCAAATAGCACGGGCAGATGGGGCTCATAGCCATGCAAGGCAACCCATCTAGGAGAAGGCCACTCCAATGTAAAACTGAAAACCCCAATGCCTAATGGGTGCACTCATGTGCTATTGCTACGGGAGTCAACACCTAATGAAAAAACTGTGGAGAAAACCCGCATTAGGCAGTCACCAATAGAGGTGTTTCTGGCAGTCTTCTGCAACTCTCCTCTACAGAAGGTCGTTGTGCACTGCATGCCACTGGAATATGTAGGGAGAAGCCAAAGGCAGTGAGGGTGGAGACTGTGCGCCACTTCCCTCACTATAATCTACTCCAGGGGTGTCAAACTCATTTGTGTCACAGGGTGCATCATAGTCATAGTTTCCTTCGGAGGGCCATTACGACTGTCAACACCTTATATGTATAGGTTACACACCAAATTGATGAATAACAAGTTTTGAAATCATAGACTAGTAAAAACTAGTAAAAAAAAAATAAAGACATGAATAATAATACAAATTGATAGCAATTTCATTTTTTTTTCAAAGTGAATACAATTTCTAATTTTAGTATTGACACATGTCGTCCATTCCCAATTTGTCTATGCGGGAAATGATGTAGCGGGCCATAACTGGGGCCAGTTATGACGGGCCTTGAGTTTGACACCTGTGATCTACTCCTTTGCGCAGGCCCGCTTCTGATACCCTATGTGGGTGTGTTTATACAGTTCTGTGCGTGTGTATTCGTGTTCTCAAAGTAAAAAAAATAGTCAAAGTCCGCTTTATTGTCAATTTCTTCACATGTTAAGACACACAAAGAGATCGAAATTACGTTTCCCACCGTCCCACGGTGACTAGACACAGTACACAACACTTACAATCAAATAGCACAAAGAGTAAAAACGAAGTGAGATGAGTATTGTCGGGTTTATTTTTTTGCATTTCTAAATGACTGAAGATTGAAAGGTGCGTGCATGGGACATGCAGGTGAGAGGGTTCCAAATAAGGGGGCGTGTGGGGGGTCGCGTCTGCTGTACCAGCTCCGCCCCCGCGCGATCGTGCGGCGTGTACGCGCATCGTTGTTAGGTGGCATGGGGATGTCAGCGCACACATTTTCTTCTTTGTCCCCTTCAAGGCCACGATCGGTAGCGGGAAGCTGGCTTTGTCGTTAATGAGCATCCCTAGAAGCGCTCGCGTCTCGTCTCGGCGACGAGACGTCGCGTCGCGCTCTCTCTCAGCCGTTCGTCTGAACTGCCCACCTGGATGATGTTTCAGTTGAGCGTCGGGGTTCCCCTGGTTGGGATTCTTTGTCAGGTGGCTACCCCATTTGTTTAGGATTTTGGCAATAGTGCCCACACCCGCTTCATCCCATCCCAAGTGGAGCTCCATGCAAGAAGTCGTTCTTTTGTCATCATGTCCCCAGCATCGGCAACGGCGGCTAGTGAACGCAGCACCTGCACGCTCGCCCCCGAACAGGAGCCAGAGCCGGACAGCCCCAGACTAGAGGTGCGGTGAGAGGGTTAGTTGTGTTTGGTTTTATCCAAATGTGTGGGAATTTAACTATGTTGTTGGAGCGATGCTCTGGTGGAAATAACAAATTGCTGAGAACTAAGTGGTTTATTTATCACTAGTGAAGTAAGCATCATAGGTGTCCAAAATAGGGTTCCAGGACCTCCTACAGGGCAGAGAGCATACTTAGTGGCACAAAGCGTTATTTTTCTTTTTTGCTACAACAGTAACTGAGTGTGCAGTCTTTGCAACATTTGTAACCTTGAAATAACACTTCCAGGCCATTAATACAAAACAACTACGTGAAAAAAATATAGTTTTGTTTCACTAATTGGTGATTATTCATAGCCTGTAATTGGAGTGATCTTTCTGTTCCTCATAATCTGATTACAAAAATAGAATTTTGTATTTAGTTAATTTTAACAGCTTGATTGTGTCCAAATTAGGGCGAAGAACAATGATATTAAATATACTGTTTCAGAACAAGATGTGGTCTAAAATATGCGGCAGATAAGCTCACCACAAGTCACCTGTCCTTTGATTTATTCACCCCCTATAAAAACAATTCTGTGTCCAGATCATAACCAGAGCTGGATGTTGTATTCAGTTGAACACAAACAGAATATAACCCAATCAAATATCAAATGATGGCTCAGTCAAACTTGTAACCTCAAAATATCCGTGGCACAAGAGGCTTTTTATATAACAACTGATCGTATTATGTTAAGACAAAGTGTCTATGAGTGGGAGTGTGAGAGTGGTACTTAATCAAAGACGCGACACGGATTCCCTTCTATTGTAAGGTTTTAAGGGCGACATATCTTTTTGTATTTATTCATCCTTCTTTTGTAAAAAAATAATGCAGATTGGAGTGCATATACTCTGCTGCCAATGATGTTAATATACCCTGTATGCCCGCTGCTTGAATGAAGGCACTAAAGAGTTACGTAGTACATGAGCCGTAAACTGTGTCATATATTGATTGTACTTGTAGAACATGCGCAGATAACGCTAAGCAAATGCAGTCGCCTCATCGTCTCAATTTAATGTTAAAATTAACCCTCGCAATGAGGTGCCCAACCTTGTGACCAAGGTGGAAGTGAAAAGCATTAAATATGAACATGTATTATTGACACTTGCTTTTGTCACTTGAAGTGCTGCTGCTGACATGTTGGATTCAATACATCAAGGCAGTGATGCTGACTGTTGTGTTCAGGGTTTGACCTATGGAGAAAGTCCAGACACTACCATTTGGTTGAAATTAAACTTTTGTTTTTTTGGGGAAAAATCTTAAAACCCCTGATTTGCACTTTTATTTGCAGCCTGGCGTTTACTGTTGAATGAACATAGTAATAATTAGGCCCTTCCTGCATGGGACTTTTCAATCATGCCAGGTTTGCACAGCAGCCTTCCCAATAAAAGCGTGACTAAGTCATGATCCAGGATTGCTCTTCCTTGAGGTGATGAAGGACGCCACCAGCATCTACCCATGCCGCATCATCATTGGCTTGATGAATTGAATATGGACATAATATGTATGGACTTGAACTAGCAAGCACATCTACTTCATTGAAGAAGATAAAGAAGATGAATATTCGGACAGACACGCATTGTACTTGTGCACCAATAGGAATTTCTCTGACTTTTAGTCTCTGCGTTGTAATCTGCACAGACCGTGACATGTGCAACCGCTCATGCATAAACTATGGAAAAGCACTTACAACACAGAATATTTAACTAAATATTTCATATGCACAAGTCTCTGATTTTGAGCCATTTTTAACTTCATATTTTCGCTAACTATGTCAAAGATTCTCTTATAAGCATACAAGATAACAAATGTGGTCGTACCTGTTGTGTGCAGCTGCGGCCTCAGAAACAGTCGCTGCTGAAGTCCTTGTGTCAGGAGACGCACTGGAAAAGCCTGCTGCTCAGCTTGCTCATGTATGGCTGCGTGGGCGTCATGACCTGGTGCCAGGTGATCACCGTCACACGTCTCTCCTTCGACAGCGCCTACAAGGGGAAGTCCATGATGTACCACAACACTCCCTGCTCCAATGGCTACATCTACATCCCCCTGGCATTCCTGGTCATGCTCTACGTGGTCTATCTCGCGGAGTGCTGGCTCTGCTACACCAGGAATGAGATGCAGTACAAAGTGGATGCGGACGACGTGGCTGAGCGAGTACGGAGGATGAAGCAGGCCACGCCGTGCATCTGGTGGAAGGCCATCAGCTACCACTACGTGAGAAGGACGCGGCAGGTGACACGATATCGTAATGGAGACGCCTACACCTCTACTCAGGTCTACCGTGAGAGGGTCAACACGCACGTGGCCGAAGCAGAGTTTGACTACGGGAACTGTGGGGTGAAGGACATCTCAAAACACTTGCAAGGCCTTGAGCACTTTGTCATTACTAAACTGAGGTTCACCAAGTGCTTCAGCTTTGCCAACGTGGAGTCGGAGAACTCTTACTTGACGCAGCGGGCTAGGTTCTTCACAGAGAACGAGGGCCTGGACGATTACATGGAGGCCCGTGAGGGAATGCACCTGAAGAATGTAGACTTTAAGGAATACATGACTGCCTTCAGTGAGCCACGTCATCTTCCCTGGTACGCATCACATTCTGCTTTCTGGACAGCGGCTGCTTTGACTCTTTCCTGGCCTTTACGGGTGCTGATGGAGTTCCAAACCGCCTGTGTCCATTACCACGTGGAGAAGATTTTCGGCTTCGACTATGTGCCATTGACGCCTTCAGAGGAACGTCCTTATTGCAGGCACATCCCACGGGTCAACACCATCGACAGCACAGAGCTGGAGTGGCACATCCGCTCCAATCAGCAACTCGTTCCCAGCTACTCTGAGGCGGTTCTGATGGACTTGGCCCAGCTCTCGGGATCCTGCCAGAACTACTCGGCTTGCCATCGCTACGGCAGCTACAGGCAGAACTGCCAGTGGTGCCACCACGCCATCAGCAGTTCCTCCATCTTCTCACGCAGCGCCCTGAGCATCTGCAACACTGCGAGCCCACGTCTGCCCTTCAACGCCAGCCGCTTCTCGCTGGGCCAGTTATATGGCTCCAGACGGAGTTGCCTGCGGAGGAGCGGCGGGAGCCTGAACGAGCCCCCAAGTTGCCCAATGGAAAGCACGCGCTGCCTATCGGTCCAGCAGAGCAGCGAGGAGAGTCCTCCGGCGTACCAGGATGCGCTCTACTTTCCCGTGCTCATTGTACACAACAACGAAGGCTGCCTCAATCACAACCATCACTCCCTGCACAGAAACGGCTCGTGCGTGGAGACCTCGTTATGACCCTCGAACAGGATTAGTATGAAAAATAGGACAGAGGGGAACCCGATATGATGTTATTGTTGCTTCATATACTGTGGCTTCAGAAGCTCTTTTGTCAGGTCAGTCCTCAACTGTGCTATAAAGCCAAAATTCAAATAACCAAGCACCCAAAATGCCTACAACTTACATATTTGTCCAATGAAAAGCACTGAGTCTATAACTTTTCTTAGAAAATAAATACCGTGGAGTCTTTTTAGGGTGACTACAAACAGTGTGCTAGGTCATTTAAATAACTGTATAGTAAAAAAAAAATCTCTTCTTAGAAATATTAATTGACAAAGCAAAACTAATTCAATGCTGGAATTTCAAAGCTGGTGCAACTTGAAAATGTTTACCAATGCCTGAGAGCAATGCAGAAATATCCCATTAGCAGAAATGGCTTGGTCGCAATGACGTTACACTTCCTGGCTTGGTAAATATAGCAACACGCGTTATTAATAATTCAGTAGAGAGCGCTAAAGGACACAAGCACTACACTAATTTTCTTGTAAGTTTTCACACTCGCTGTAAATTTTGTACAAATACCAAAAACACGATTAAAACATTGTAATATCAAAACTTTGTCTACTAGTTCCATGTTGATTTTAATACTCAGCTGTCTTGTTTTTTTTTTTACTTTAAGTGCCTAGCAATTGAGCTATTATCAACAAACATCTTGCCCTCTCTCGTCTAAATCAAGTTTACCTTTGTGTGTTTATATGCATGTCCCCTTTTGATTGTTTCAAATGCAATGTTTTTTCTGACTTCCTGGCAGTGTAATAGAGCTACTGCAGAGGTGCTGCTGCAGCTGCTGATGCCTATCAGAGAGACAAAGCGGAGAGCTGGCTCTCAAAGATGCTGAAAATAGGCAGGGGCCCTGCACTCACGACTGATAGTGTCACTTGGAATAAAATGAAAAGATGGCTTGAAAGAACTGAGGGCTGCGATGCGGATGTCAGGGCGAGTTTGCTTGCAAATTCCAGAGGCCACTGGACTATTCGTGCAAATCGGGAGCACCGCAAATCTTTGACGATATGAAGACGTTGCTCTCTGGGGGAAGATGTGGTTCAATTTGATCAATCTGTGTTTGCAGAACACGTGAAATGTTTCGCGTAAGGATGGGAATTAACAATCCATCAATTGTGATTTAAAAAAATAAATAAATGCGGTATTGGCCCCCCCAGAAAAACAAATGCTAGCTCCGCCAGTAACTAATATCGCTTAACTACTCATCTACACTCAGCTTTCAAGCAAACATTTGTGAGTTATTAACCTGTTTATTGATATCATATTTTTTACACTTGGATTGACCAATCATCAATAGGCTGCAATAAAATATTAAATAAAATGAAAAAGTCCACAAAGAATCAGATACTGCTTTTGGAAGTGGATGTTTCAGATGGTTCCTGTGGATGCAAAAAGAGAAACCATGTTTTGCATTTTTGCATATAAAGATTGCAAAATTGTACAACAATAAAGCAGTAAAGAGGTTTAACAGAAAACAAGAGGCTGACATCAACTGTACATCATCTTGTTCTTGTGGCGCCTCGCCTTGTGGTTGCACCTCGTCACCTTGTGGTTGCACCTCGTCGCCTTGTGATTTCATCTCATCACCTTGTTCCTGTTCTTCCTCTAAGTTCTGGATACTGGTGCCAATCATCTCATCGGTGATGGAGTCACTCTTACTGCTACCAATCACCTCGTCGGCGATGGAGTCGCTCTTACTGCTGTCAATTACCTCGTCAATGATGAAGTCGCTCTCATGGATAAAGAGCACCTGGTTGGTGGCGGAGGCGTTCCTATTGGTGCAAACCACCTGGTTGATGACGGAGGCACTTTGCTCATCGATATCCGTCAGACGGACATCGCATTCCGTTAAGCAGCTGTTTTGAACTATGGCCTCCTCCAGAGCTTTGCCTCCATTCTGTTCATATGGGAAACAAAAGCAGTATGATTGAGGCAAAGTCTTGGCTGTAGTTCTCAAAAACAAAGCTCAATAAAAAAGCTGTATAATACTCACAACACCCAATTTATTGCAGGAGAGGTTGATGGTCTTCAGCGTTTGACTTTTAACCAGAACGTCCGACAGCATTATGGCAGTGGGCTCAGTCACGAGGTTGGCTCCAAGGTGCAGATGAAGCAGGGTGCGGTTCCTCACTAAGGCCTTGGCAATGGCGAGCCCCCCTTTGTCGGTCACACGGTTGATTCTTAGGTTGAGGGACAAAAGAGTCCGGTTATTGAACAAGGCTTTGGCAATGGCGTTGGCTCCCACGTCTCGAATTATGTTGTCGCTCAGGTTGAGGATCTCCAGTTTGCTGCTGTTGATAAGTTTGCTGACGGCCTTGGCCCCCTTATCTCCAATTACGTTGTGGGAAAGGTTGAGCTCAAGCAGGGATGGGTGCGCCGTTAGGTGTTTGGCCAGCAACTTGCACTTTTCATCATCAATGTGACTTTCATAGAGTCGTACAACCTGCAGAAATATTAAGCAGTTCTGTTCTGAAAGAATTGTTTTCAATTATTATTATTATTATTCAATTATCTGTTGCGTGCCAAAGGGGGAGCATACCTTCAAGGTCTTGCAGAATTGAAGGGCCATGGCAAGAGTCTCACAGTCTCGCTGAGCCATCTCTGTCATTTTCCATTCAAAGTTCATCCCGCAATGTTTGACCCTGTAGGTCAAGTGGAACTCTTCGAGGAAGCTTAGCTGCTTCAGGAGACTGCGGAAGTCAAAGTGCTCCATATGAGCTGCATCCGAGTCGGTTTCACTAAACCAGTCTACAGCATCTCCCTTGCTCTCTTTAATGGGTGGGAGCATCTGGGAGATATCCAGCCTCCTCACGTACGCCTCACACAGCGGGATCTCATCGGTAACAGTCTTGAGGGACGTTGTCTCTGGGATGAAGTGCTCGAGGATGTTTTCCAGGTGCCTCTCGAAAAACATTCGCTTCCAGCTGTGGTTGTAGTGAGACACGTCACAAATGTCCCACCGTTGCTCACAGGACCGCCGCCAGTAGACTCCATCATCGACCAAGTTGGCAGTCACAGAAAGGGGGAGAGAGAGCGGCAGTCTTTCCTGCACATAGTCTCTCTGGCTGAGTGTAAGCTCTTCAAAGATAGGAGTTTCTGCCAAAGATGGAGCATTGGATTAGTCTCTCTGAAATCATTGACTAGAATATGAATGCGAATAAAAACAATGGCATACCCTCAAAATGTTTCACAATACAGTCTAGGCAGAGAGTTGATAAAAAGGGCACAAGGCTTAAGGACCAGTTTGGCTTTTCAGCAATTGTCCTCCTTAATCTCCTGCGGTCCACAGCTAACATAGTTGGGCCTCCAGTGAACCTTGACATGATTGTTGGTGGTTTATGGAGGACTCCAACTAAAAAAAGTACATGAAATGATCATGCATTTTGTAAAAACCTGATTGTAAAGCACAGCTTGTATTTTAGACGAGCCACCATCTAGATATCCTACATGTTACTTATTTAAGCCTAAATATATTGTTAAAATGGTTTTATGAATGCATAAATAATGTATGAACATGAATAACTGCTACTTTAAGTATAATATCAGAGACTAGAATTTGCAATTTCTGGAGAAATTGCGTGTGAAGGCGAAATGGTTGAATAACTTTTTGGGGAATGCTGCCGAATAATGTTAAAACGAGTTGAATTACTTGAGAAATGTAGAAATTAGAGGTGAAAAATGGAATTTTGGAGAATTTGGTGGAATTTCAAATTTGAAAATGTGGAATATGGGGAATAGGGAGGAAAAAGATGAAGAGTTAAAAGTTGGAATGGGTTGAATCGGTTGAAAAATGTGGAAATTGGAGAAAAAAAACGGAATTTTGGAGAATCTGGTGGAATTTTAAAGAAATATAAATATTCCAGTTTGATTTGGGTCACTTCCGGTTTATTTTGGGTCACTTCTGGTTTATCTGAGGTCACTCCTGGTTTATTTGGGTCATTTCCGGTTCAATTTAGGTCACTTCTGGTTTGGCGGAGGTCACTTCCGGTTTATTTGGGGCCACTTCCGGTTAAAAAGGTCACTTCCGGTTTATTTGGGGTAACTTCCGGTTTATATAGGTCACTTCTGGTTTAGCTGAGGTCACTTCCGGTTTTCTGGGTCATTTTCGGTTCAATTTAGGCCACTTCCGGTCTAGCTGAGGTCACTTCCGGTTTATAGTGGTCACTTTCGGTTCAATTTAGGCCACTTCTGGTTTAGTTGAGGTCACTTCCAGTTTATTTGGGTCCCTTCCGGTTCAATTTAGGCCATTTCCGATTTAGCGGAGGTCACTTCCGGTTTATTTGTTGTCGTTTCCAGTTTATTTGGGTCACTTCCGGTTTAAAAGGGGTCACTTCCGGTTTACCTGAGGTTACTTCCTGTTTATTTAGGGTCACTTCCGGTTTACCTGAGGTCACTTCCAGGTCATTTGGGGTCACTTCCAGTTCATTCAAGGTTCATTGGATGGCCAAGATGGCCGCCACACTGGAATTCAAGGGTTGAATTTTGTAAGCATAGTGGAAGTGGGGTTGAAGGGGGGAGAATATGGTAAGCATAAGGTGAACGGTGGAATGATGCTATTAAACGAGAAATAAAAATGGTAAATTGATGTTGACTGAAATAAATTATTAAAATGATGTTTTTAAATTAAAATTAAATGAATAAATAAATAAATAAATGAATGAATAAAAAATAAATGAGTTAAGGAAAGAAATCATGATAAAAGTTGTCAGTAACAAATTCGAACTCATTCGGGAACGTGGCTCGTGTTGAATGTGCCATTAAGAATGAATGGGGGATTTTAAGGCACAAATTTGCTAATTATGCAAAAACGGTAAATGTTATGAACAAATAAAATACTAGCAATCATGCCGGGAATTTTTGGAACGTGTGAAAGTTGGAATGGGGTGAATCGGTTAAAGCATGTGGGAGTAGTTAGGTGTCAAAAAAGTGGGAGGAATAAAGTAGGATAATAACTAGAATTGGCAATTTCTGGAGAAATTGCGTGTGAAGGCGAAGGCACTTCACACTATTGTGGGACTCAAAATGATGATTAAATGACATACAAATGGTAAATTGATGATTAAATAAAATAAAAATGGCACGGCATTGATGATGATGATGAAAATAATTATTAAAATGTGTTAAAATTGAATGAATGAAAAATTAATGAATAAAAAAATTATCGCCAACCGGGATCGAACTCGCTCGCGGAAGTGGCTCGTGTTCAAAGCGCCATTGTCTTCTTACTGAGCTAAACAGCGACTTAGTGCTGCACTGGTGGAATGATGCTATTAAACGAGAAATAAAAATGGTACATGCCGTTAAAACGGTAAAATGATGTTATTAACTTAAAATTAAATGAATAACTAAATGAATGATGAAAATAATTATTAAAATGTGTTAAAATTGAATGAATGAAAAATTAATGAATAAAAAAATTATGGCCAAGCGGGACTCGAACTCGCTCGCGCACGTGGCTCGTATTCAAAGGACCATTGTCTTCTTACTGAGCTAAACAGCGGCTTAGTGTTGCTGCGGTGGAATGATGATATTAAACAAGAAATAAAAACGGTAAATGCCGTTAAAACGGTAAAATGATGTTTTTAACTTAAAATTAAATGAATAACTAAATGAATGAATGGAAAATAAATAAATAAAAAATAAAAGAGTTAAATAAACGAGTTAAGGAAAGAAATCATGAAAAAAGTTGTCAGATGTCAAAATTTGAACTCACTCCTGAACGTCGCTCGTGTCTAATGCGCCATTAAGAATGAATGGGGGATTTTAAGGCACAAATTTGCTAATTATGCAAAAACGGTAAATGTTATGAACAAATAAAATACTAGCAATTATGCCGTGAATTTTTGGAACGTGTGAAAGTTGGAATGGGGTGAATCGGTTAAAGCATGTGGGAGTAGTTAGGTGTCAAAAAAGTGGGAGGAATAAATTGTTTAATAACTAGAATTGGCAATTTCTGGAGAAATTGCGTGTGAAGGCGAAGGCACTTCACACTATTGTGGGACTCGAAATGATGATTAAATGACATAAAATTGGTAAATTGATGATTAAATAAAATAAAAATGTTAAATTAATGATGATGATGAAAATAATTATTAAAGTGATGTGTTAAAATTGAATGAATGAAAAAAAAATATTGGTCAAGCCGGATTCGAACTCGCACGGGAACAGCGCTCGTGCTTCAAATTCCAGTCTCTTCTTACTGAGCTAAACAGCGGCTCAGTGTTGCTGTGGTGGAATGATGATATTAAACGAGAAATAAAAATGGTACATGCCGTTAAAACGGTAAAATGATGTTTTTAACTTAAAATTAAATGAAAAACTAAATGAATGATGAAAATAATTGTTAAAATGTGTTAAAATTGAATGAATGAAGAATTAATGAATAAAAAAATTATGGCCAACCGGGACTCGAACTCGCTCGCGGACGTGGCTCGTGTTCTTAGGATCATTGTCTTCTTACTGAGCTAAACAGCGGCTTAGTGTTGCTGCGGTGGAATGGTGATATTAAACAAGAAATAAAAACGGTAAATGCCGTTAAAACGGTAAAATGATGTTTTTAACTTAAAATTAAATGAATAACTAAATGAATGAATGGAAAATAAATAAATAAAAAATAAAAGAGTTAAATAAACGAGTTAAGGAAAGAAATCATGAAAAAAGTTGTCAGATGTCAAAATTTGAACTCACTCCTGAACGTCGCTCGTGTCTAATGTGCCATTAAGAATGAATGGGGGATTTTAAGGCACAAATTTGCTAATTATGCAAAAACGGTAAATGTTATGAACAAATAAAATACTAGCAGTCATGCCGTGAATTTTTGGAACGTGTGAAAGTTGGAATGGAGTGAATCGGTTAAAGCATGTGGGAGTAGTTAGGTGTCAAAAAAGTGGGAGGAATAAATTGTTTAATAATAATAAGAAGAAAAATAAAGTAGAATAACAATAGTGTGAAGGCCTTCGCCTTCACACTAACTAGAATTGGCAATTTCTGGAGAAATTGCGTGTGAAGGCGAAGGCACTTCACACTATTGTGGGACTCGAAATGATGATTAAATGACATAAAATTGGTAAATTGATGATTAAATAAAATAAAAATGTTAAATTAATGATGATGATGAAAATAATTATTAAAGTGATGTGTTAAAATTGAATGAATGAAAAAAAAATATTGGTCAAGCCGGATTCGAACTCGCACGGGAACAGCGCCCGTGCTTCAAATTCCAGTCTCTTCTTACTGAGCTAAACAGCGGCTCAGTGTTGCTGTGGTGGAATGATGATATTAAACGAGAAATAAAAATGGTACATGCCGTTAAAACGGTAAAATGATGTTTTTAACTTAAAATTAAATGAAAAACTAAATGAATGATGAAAATAATTGTTAAAATGTGTTAAAATTGAATGAATGAAGAATTAATGAATAAAAAAATTATGGCCAACCGGGACTCGAACTCGCTCGCGGACGTGGCTCGTGTTCTTAGGATCATTGTCTTCTTACTGAGCTAAACAGCGGCTTAGTGTTGCTGCGGTGGAATGGTGATATTAAACAAGAAATAAAAACGGTAAATGCCGTTAAAACGGTAAAATGATGTTTTTAACTTAAAATTAAATGAATAACTAAATGAATGAATGGAAAATAAATAAATAAAAAATAAAAGAGTTAAATAAACGAGTTAAGGAAAGAAATCATGAAAAAAGTTGTCAGATGTCAAAATTCGAACTAGGAACGTCGCTCGTGTCTAATGCGCCTTTAAGAATGAATGGGGGATTTTAAGGCACAAATTTGCTAATTATGCAAAAACGGTAAATGTTATGAACAAATGAAATACTAGCAGTCATGCCGTGAATTTTTGGAACGTGTGAAAGTTGGAATGGAGTGAATCGGTTAAAGCATGTGGGAGTAGTTAAGTGTCAAAAAAGTGGGAGGAATAAAGTAGGATAATAATAAGAAGAAAAACTAGAATTGGCAATTTCTGGAGAAATTGCGTGTGAAGGCGAAGGCACTTCACACTATTGTGGGACTCGAAATGATGATTAAATGACATAAAAATGGTAAATTGATAATGCTGATTAAATAAAAATAAAAATGGTAATTTAATGATGATGATGAAAATAATTATTAAAATGTGTTAAAATTGAATGAATGAAAAATTAATGAATAAAAAAATTAGAGCCAACCGGGATTCGAGCTCGCTCGCGGAAGTGGCTCGTGGTCAGATGACCATTGTATTCTTACTGAGCTAAACAGCGACTTAATGTTCCTGCGGTGGAATGATGCTATTACACAATAAATAAAAATGGTGAATTCCGTTAAAACGGTAAAATGATGTTTTTAACTTAAAATTAAATGAATAACTAAATGAACTAGAATTGGCAATTTCTGGAGAAATTGCGTGTGAAGGCGAAGGCACTTCACACTATTGTGGGACTCGAAATGATGATTAAATGACATAAAATTGGTAAATTGATGATTAAATAAAATAAAAATGTTAAATTAATGATGATGATGAAAATAATTATTAAAGTGATGTGTTAAAATTGAATGAATGAAAAAAAAATATTGGTCAAGCCGGATTCGAACTCGCACGGGAACAGCGCTCGTGCTTCAAATTCCAGTCTCTTCTTACTGAGCTAAACAGCGGCTCAGTATTGCTGTGGTGGAATGATGATATTAAACGAGAAATAAAAATGGTACATGCCGTTAAAACGGTAAAATGATGTTTTTAACTTAAAATTAAATGAAAAACTAAATGAATGATGAAAATAATTATTAAAATGTGTTAAAATTGAATGAATGAATAAAAAAGTTATGGCCAACCGGGACTTGAACTCGCTCGCGGACGTGGCTCGTGTTCAATGGACCATTGTCTTCTTACTGAGCTAAACAGCGGCTTAGTGTTGCTGCGGTGGAATGATGATATTAAACAAGAAATAAAAACGGTAAAATGTTTTTAACTTAAAATTAAATGAATAACTAAATGAATGAACGGAAAATAAATAAATAAAAAATAAAAGAGTTAAATAAACGAGTTAAGGAAAGAAATCATGAAAAAAGTTGTCAGATGTCAAAATTTGAACTCACTCCTGAACGTCACTCTTGTCTAATGCGCCATTAAGAATGAATGGGGGATTTTAAGGCACAAATTTGCTAATTATGCAAAAACGGTAAATGTTATGAACAAATGAAATACTAGCAGTCATGCCGTGAATTTTTGGAACGTGTGAAAGTTGGAATGGAGTGAATCGGTAAAAGCATGTGGGAGTAGTTAGATGTCAAAAAAGTGGGAGGAATAAATTGTTTAATAATAATAAGAAGAAAAATAAAGTAGAATAACAATAGTGTGAAGGCCTTCGCCTTCACACTAATTAATGATGATGATGAAAATAATTATTAAAGTGATGTGTTAAAATTGAATGAATGAAAAAAGATATTGGTCAAGCGGGATTCGAACTCGCACGGGAACAGCGGTCGTGTTCCAAATTCCAGTGTCTTCTTACTGAGCTAAACAGCAGCTTAGTGTTGCTGTGGTGGAATGATGATATTAAACAAGAAATAAAAAAGGTAAATGCCGTTAAAACAGTAAAATGATGTTTTTAACTTAAAATTAAATGAATAACTAAATGAATGAATGGAAAATAAAAAAATAAAAAATAAAAGAGTTAAATAAACGAGTTAAGGAAAGAAATCATGAAAAAAGTTGTCAGATGTCAAAATTTGAACTCACTCCTGAACGTCGCTCGTGTCTAATGCGCCATTAAGAATGAATGGGGGATTTTAAGGCACAAATTTGCTAATTATGCAAAAACGGTAAATGTTATGAACAAATGAAATACTAGCAGTCATGCCGTGAATTTTTGGAACGTGTGAAAGTTGGAATGGGGTGAATCGGTTAAAGCATGTGGGAGTAGTTAGGTGTCAAAAAAGTGGGAGGAATAAAGTAGGATAACTAGAATTGGCAATTTCTGGAGAAATTGCGTGTGAAGGCAAAGGCACTTCACACTATTGTGGGACTCGAAATGATGATTAAATGACAGAAAAATGGTAAATTAATAATGATGATTAAATCAAATAAAAACGGTAAATTAATGATGATGATGAAAGTAATTATTAAAGTGATGTGTTAAAATTGAATGAATGAAAAAAAAATCATGGCCAAGCAGGATTCGAACTCGCTCGCGGACGTGGCTCGTGTTTAGGGACCATTGTTTTCTCACTGAGCTAAACAGCGACTATGTGTTTAATGTGGTGGAATGTTGCTATTAATCAAGAAATTAAAATGGTGAACAAAATGGTAAAATGATGTTTTTAACTTAAAATTAAATGAATAACTAAATGAAAAATAAAAACGGTAAATTAATGATGATGATGAAAGTAATTATTAAAGTGATGTGTTAAAATTGAATGAATGAAAAAAAAATTATGGCCAAGCAGGATTCGAACTCGCTCGCGGACGTGGCTCGTGTTTAGGGACCATTGTTTTCTCACTGAGCTAAACAGCAACTGTGTTTTTTGTGGTGGAATGTTGCTATTAATCAAGAAATTAAAATGGTGAACGTTAAAACGGTAAAATGATGTTTTTAACTTAAAATTAAATGAATAACTAAATGAATGAATGGAAAATAAATAAATAAAAAATAAAAGAGTTAAATAAATGAGTTAAGGAAAGAAATCGTGAAAAAAGTTGTCAGATGTCAAAATTTGAACTCACTCCTGAACGTCGCTCGTGTCTAATGCGCCATTAAGAATGAATGGGGGATTTTAAGGCACAAATTTGCTAATTATGCAAAAACGGTAAATGTTATGAACAAATAAAATACTAGCAGTCATGCCGTGAATTTTTGGAACGTGTGAAAGTTGGAATGGAGTGAATCGGTTAAAGCATGTGGGAGTAGTTAGGTGTCAAAAAAGTGGGAGGAATAAAGTAGGATAATAATAAGAAGAAGAAAAATAAAGTAGAATAACAATAGTGTGAAGGCCTTCGCCTTCACACTAATAATAATAAGAAAAATAAAGTAGAATAACAATAGTGTGAAGGCCTTCGCCTTCACACTAATAAAGTAGAATAACAATAGTGTGAAGGCCTTCGCCTTCACACTAATAATAAGAAGAAGAAAAATAAAGTAGAATAACAATAGTGTGAAGGCCTTCGCCTTCACACTAATAAGAAGAAGAAGAAAAAAAAAACTAGAATTTGCAATTCCTGAAGAAATTGCGTGTGAAGGTGAAGAAGTTGAATAAATACTCAGGGAATGCTGAAGAATGATGTTGAAACGAGTTGAATCGGTTGAAAAATGTAGAAATTAGAGTGGAAAAAGGAAATTTTGGAAAATTTGGTTGAATTTCAAATTTGAAAATGTGGAATTTATGGTAAGTGTGAATTTGGGGAATAGGGAGGAAGAATATGAAGAGTTGAAAGTTGGAATGGGTTGAATCGGTTGAAAAATGTAGAAATTAGAGTGGAAAAAGGAAATTTTGGAAAATTTGGTTGAACTTCAAATTTGAAAATGTGGAATTTATGGTAAGTGTGAATTTGGGGAATAGGGAGGAAGAATATGAAGAGTTGAAAGTTGGAATGGGTTGAATCGGTTGAAAAATGTAGAAATTAGAGTGGAAAAAGGACATTTTCGAATATTTGGTTGAATTTCAAATTTGAAAATGTGGAATTTATGGTAAGTGTGAATTTGGGGGATAGGGAGGAAGAATATGAAGAGTTGAAAGTTGGAATGGGTTGAATCGGTTGAAAAATGTAGAAATAAGAGTGGAAAAAGGAAATTTTGGAAAATTTGGTTCAATTTCAAATTTGAAAATGTGGAATTTATGGTAAGTGAATTTGGCGAATAGGGAGGAAGAATATGAAGAGTTGAAAGTTGGAATGGGTTGAATCGGTTGAAAAATGTAGAAATTAGAGTGGAAAAAGGAAATTTTGGAAAATTTGGTTGAAGTTCGAATTTGAAAAATGTGAAATTTTTGCTAAATGGGAAGCTGTGGAATAGGTAGGCAAAAGATGAACAGTTGAAAGTTGGAACGAGTTGAATCGGTTGAAGTATGTAGAAATTAGAAGTGAAAAACGAAATTTTGTGAAATTTTGCGAAATTTTGTGAAAATTGACATTTTTGAATTTGGCAAGTTCGGGAATGTCCCCAATGTGATTTGAATGTGTTGAATTATGTGAATTTCAAACTGGAACAACGTAAATGTGAAATGTTGAATCTGCCATTAAGAATGAAAGTATGTGGAAGTAGTTAAGCGTCAAAAAAGTGGGCACAACAAAAAAGTAGAATAACAATAGTGTGAAGGTCTTCACCTTCACACTAATAAAGTAGAATAACAATAGTGTGAAGGCCTTCGCCTTCACACTAATAACAAGAAAAAAAAAAAAGTAGAAGAACAATAGTGTGAAGCCCTTCGCCTTCACACTAATAAAGTAGAAGAACAATAGTGTGAAGGCCTTCGCCTTCACACTAATAAGAAGAAAAAAAATAAAGTACAAGAACAATAGTGTGAAGGCCTTCGCCTTCACACTATAATAATAATAAGAAAAAAAATAAAGTACAAGAACAATAGTGTGAAGGCGAAGGCCTTCACACTAATAATAAAGTAGAAGAACAACTTCGCCTTCACACTAATAATAAAGTAGAAGAACAATAGTGTGAAGGCCTTCGCCTTCACACTAATAAAGGACAAGAATAACAATAGTGTGAAGGTCTTCACCTTCACACTAATAAAGGACAAGAATAACATTAGTGTGAATAATAATAAAGTGAATGGAGTAGAATAACATAAGTGTGAAGGCCTTCGCCTTCACACAATAAAAAAGTGAATGGAGTAAAATAACATAAGTGTGAAGGCCTTTGCATTCACACAAATATCCTCTGCTTTGTTAAATCATTAACATTTTTAAAATGCAAAAAATATTCCTGCAATCATGCTAATACTGTATCGTCAGCTTTGTTAAATCATCACTACAATTTTTAAAATGCTAGAACTTTCCACCAATCATGTTGATTGAATTAAAACATAAAGCCTACTTTCATCAACTGTGACTAGGCCCGTGCGTGCCACCTCTTCTGCCGATTTAATTGGGAAAGACTCATGGCAATATAATTTTAAACACTATTGATAAAATAAGATTTGTATTAGTCTCTGAAGACACGTACCTGCTGTCTTGGTGAGCCGCGCGTTTCCATAGTTACGGAATGCTCTTGCGCCAGTCAATGGAATAAGAAAATACTGCTACCCACAGGACAGTAAGGGAATCGCAACGGCTGTGCTTAGGAAAATAAACCGGATGATTTAAGCACAAATTGGCACCAGTAAATCGACAAAGAGCCAGGAAATTTAAAAAGTGAGTGTGTCAGGGATTATACTTAAACAGAAACTATTTAATCTTTCAGCACACAAACACATTTCCTAGAAACAAAAACAACACAGATCTTAACTCGATCTGTTTCCAAAACGTCCTAGGAACATCCTGGAGAAGACAAGACAACAAGAAAGTCCAGTTCTGGGTGTCCTAAGAGCAGAAGCTGCTGTTATGGACGTCGGCTTGAGGGTTCTTAATCCTTCAGCAGTTCACGCAGTCTTTCTTCACTGTGGTGAAGAGGTGGTCTGCATCCAGATGTTGACATTCAGACCAATGATGAAGGTCTTGCTGTCATGACATTGTGTTTCGTTTGTTGTGATGTCACAAGTACACTGTCAGTATTTCTTCTCATCACTAATATTTTGGTCATCCCGACAGGTATTTCCTTTTGAACTGTTGAAAGTATGTACAAGTGTCATTACCTTCAACAGAACAAAAAGATTATGTTGAGGTTTCGGCTCCTGCTCCATCGTAACTTGATTTAATGCACAACTCTCCTTTCCTCTCAGAGACGAGCATCTGCCGTCTGATCTTCATATCCAAACCTAGGTTCTCCACCATGCTGTCGATGAAGTTGTTCAGCGCCAGACATTGGGTTTGGGACTTGATGGCCTGCCGGCAGATGGGGCACTCCTCTTTCTTTTTGCGCCACTGCTTGATGCAATAGCAGCAGAAGCTATGTGCACAATTTAGGGTGACAGCCTAAAGGGAAAAAGTCAATTTTTTGGTATTCCTTGATATGATCAAATGCGAGTCACCTGACTGTCACCTCAATAAGGAGCTCAGAACAGATGATGCACTGAAGCTCGTTTTCCAGGGTCGTGGTCACTTGCGTGACAACTTCCTCCTTTTGGGCCCTCGCCTTTTCCTTCTCCGCCTGGAAACAGAAATAATGTGAGGTGCTACAAATACGCTGCGCTAAAAAGATCCCAGGTGTGGAAACCCACCTTAGTCACTTCGAGTTCTCTGTTTTTGTCCAACAGAATCTTGAACATTTAAAAAAAAAAAAAGCACAAGTTCATCCATTACTTTTCTCTGCTAATGAGCAAGAACAAATTGAACAATGAGAAAAAAAATACAACGTGGAATGTGTCATGACTATCGGTCTTTGATTATTCTAGTGGCTTTGGTCACATAGACCAGGGGTCCCCAACCACCGGGCCGCGGACTGGTACTGGTCCGTGGGTCACTTGGTACCTGGCCGCCAAGCCGCAAAGGATTTTCTTTTTTTTTTAATCGACGATCAATTAATTCAGGTCAAGACGCTCGTCCCGGTCATGTGACGTTTCCCCAGTCGAGCCCACAAAGATAGCAAAAATGAGTATGAATTTATTTTGAAAAATGTTTAAAAATGGCGATTCTCTCCCAATTACATCCGTCGGTTCTGGTCAAGACACTTGTTTCGGTCATGTGACATGTCACGTCAGTCGAGCCCGCGAAGCAAGAAAAAATGAGCAAGAAACAAAGATGTTTGGAAGGCTTCTTCGGAAAGGGAAAAAAGCCCAATGAGGAGACGACTACGACTTCTAAGAAAAGGAAAGCTGCATTTAAAAGAACATTTCTGGAGTCCTACTTAAAATATGGATTTATCGCCTCCAGTGACTCTGACGTGCCAAGCCCACTCTGCATAATATGTGGTGACACGCTAGCTAACGAGGCAATGAAGCCTTCAAAACTGTTTTGGCAAATGGAGACTAAGCATCCTGTGTTAAAAGACAAACCTTAACCACTTCAGATGTCATTGTCTCCGATTACGTCTAGATGGGACCAGCTTGTTTCTGAGAAATAAGCTCGGGGCTCCCACTAATTCAACCTAATGGTGAGTTTTATTTTTATGTCGTTTATACTTGTTTTTATGCCAGTCGTATCATTTTATTTCATCGTATTAATATATTTATTATAAATGTATAATTTATTTATATAAATGTATTATTTATTTACATAAAGGTCGGTCCGCGAAAATATTTCTGACACGAAACCGGTCCGTGGCGCAAAAAAAGGTTGGGGACCACTGACATAGACAATAATTGGTTATGTTAGTGACATAGTTCCTTATTTCTTCACATATTAGATACATCATTTAATCGTTATATACTTGAGTTACTCAATTACACTTTGTCAGAACCTTTTGCCTTCTATGCCTTCCGCGTCCAGCTCTGCTCTCTGTTGTTACTTTGAAATTTTGTACATGCAACTTTTTGGTTTCCCACTCATGTCTACTACTGTCTGCTTCTGGGTCCAAATCCTGCATTAAATGTGACAGATTGCATTACTCGATGGTAATTTATGTATGATATGTTGTTTACCTCCTGCAAGGTGTTTTCTAACTGCTTTTCCATCAGCTCCTTTTCCTGCTGTGTCTTCTGAGGCCATAATAAGAAAAGAAAAAAAATTCTGCATGGTTGGCAGGGCTTTTTTTTGGTTTTATTCCAGCCGCATGTATTTCGATTAAACGGAAGAGGATTAGGGCCAGTGAAGGAAAAAAAAACGAGGGGTGACAGGATTCTGACTTTTTTTTCTCAGAATTCTGACTTTAAAGTCAGAATTCTGAGAATAAAGTCAGAATTCTGACTTTGTTCTCAGAATTCCCAATTTCTGAATTTAAACTCAGAATTCTGACTTTATTCTCAGAATTCTGACTTTAAAGTCGGAATTCTGACTTTAAAGTCAAAATTCTGAGAAAAAAAGTCAGAATCCTGTCACCCATCGTTTTTTTTCTTCTTCACTGACTCTAATCCTCTTCCGTACGATTAGGATGCAATTCATTTAAAATACAAATCGGTTCATAATGGAACAAGATTTTCTTTGAGCGTGTTCTCACCTCTTGTTGCTTCTCAGTTTCACGGACGGATCTCTCAAACGTCTCCATTTTCAGCAGCTTGGCTTGGAGGGTCTTGAGCTGTCGTTGTAGCTGGTTGATCTGCTCCTCCCTAAACGGATCGGCCGATTGGGGCTCACCTTCCAGTGAGGTCACCTGCCTCTGTGTGCTGTCTACCTGCTCCCTGAGCATGGAGATGTTCTGGCTATATCTGCAAGAGGGAAAGCAGAGAGGTGTTCTGGCATGTGTCGTCTTCCTCAAGGCAGAATGTAATGTCAAAGGAAACAACATGTGCATCTGCAAGTTGTCAAGGTCACAGAGGACGTCTAAGCCACCACAAGCCCGCTCCAAGTCTTCCACTTGTGGTTTGGGAGGGGCCTCCTTCAGCTGAGCGCAACCACGACACTCTTGGTGCTCGGCTGGAGACAGCGGGCATGGCTGTGTCACCGACTTGTCTAGGTCCGAGCAGCGGTACAATTTAGTCTTTGAGGTAGATGGCTCCCCTTCTTCCTCGATCAGTTTCCTTTTCATAGGTACGCTCACAACTTTGGTGTCTGTTTTCTGCCCCTTTAGCAATTTGTGTTGAATTTCTCTGAGGGGTCGCTTCACAAGTTTGTAGTCAAACGCAGCTTTAGATCCCATGATAGGAACACCGAGACGTACGGAATCGCCTAGCTGAAGCAGGTGGGCTTTTTCAGTGGGTATGCGGATCCCATTCACCCACACACCATTGAGACTCTGATGGTGATCACATAAAGAACAAAAATATATGTTTTATACACCACAAACAACAAATATTTCTGTATCGACTGAAATGTACAAACTTGAAAAAGCTACACTTCATCATCAAGCCCTGCGGTACGCTAATGAATTAACACCACAGTCCTACTAACTAATGGGTACCTGTTTGTCTGTCACTGTCCAATGTCCATCTTCCCTTTGAGAAAAAGTGCAGTGAAGCCTGGAGATCATTAAAGGGCAACATGGGGACACAAGTTGGTAGGTCACGCCAAAACCACGGCCAATAGAAACCTACACACAAGAAAGGTACAAATGGTAATTTTTGTCAGTCTTCGTGGCTGCATATAACGTATGTGACAATAAAATGTGAGCAAGGCTTTTTGTCTTATGTACTTACAACTACACTTATACTGATGTTAACAGAAGTATTTTGTTTTAACTTTTGGGTCTTTTTTTGCATATAAATAACCTACTAGTGGAAGAATTGATATTAAGATATTTCACTTCTTCCTACTCCCTTTGAACATGTTAAACTACCTTCATAATTTTTTTCTTGAAAGTTTAGATTTATATGTTCAATCAAAATCAATCAATCAATCAATCAATCAATCAATCAATCAATCAATCAATCAATCAATCAATCAATCAAGTTATTTATTCGATATAACTTTTGAAGCTAGCTTTAAAATTGGGGTCGATGCATGCAAAATATTGCATGAAAATCATCCACAGAGGAAATTCCACTGCATTTGTTTTTACTGAGGACTGCAAAACAGACCTGCGTGACGGGATCACACGAAAATCACCTCATGACGTCTCCAATTTAAAGGTTTACAAAGTTAAAGGTTATTTCTGATTAGCTAGCTAACGAAGCTAAATGAATGTACGAACTTGTGTGTTTTCTACCAAGCGAAGCCAGTCTGAATTATTCCCGACCCCCATTAAACAAACAACTTCTGAGTCCGAACTTTCATCCTCAGAGTCATTAGACGGAGAAGGGTCCATTTTGACTTTATCCGGATTTATCTCGTATCGTGCTGTTCTGAATAGTGCTTCATTCCGTGGCTGACGTAGTAAGATTGTCTGAGTAAAGTTACGCTTTATCCGGTATATGCTCTTGGGTATTTCCAAAATAAAACGACATGGAGGGATGTGCTGGAAATGATTACAAGATTACCAGTAAAGATATTCTATCTAATTTATGACGTTGTTCAGAAAGGTAGTTATCATTACCCTGCGACTACTATTGATAGAAATCTATTATTTTCTTCTCATTATTAAATGTAATTTGATAAATGGGTTTTAATTTCTTGCAATTCGACTCAAATGATCAATTCCTTCTTTTGCCGCCCCACTCGCGCAAAGCGTGTTTCAAATCGCGCACACCCTCAGCACGAGGCGGGACTTCCGGTGACTTCTCCTCCTCGCGGATGAGACTTCGGGGTGAGCGCATAACAGACAGAAAGGGTTTGGTACATTCCGGTAATAGTCAGGGTGTCATCATTCGGCGTGTGAGTCAGCGCGGAACCGAAACTGCTGCAGACAGCGCCGCTGCGGAGGCGCAGAAGTCCTGAAGAAGCCCCACTCTTAGATGAACGTCGCCCTCCGGTATGCTGCCCTGAGTCTGCCGCCGGCACCCACCCTGCCAACATGTCTGATGTCAACAAGACTCTGCAGAAATGGCACACCAGTTTCAGAAAAGGCACAGACTTTGACTCGTGGGGACAGTTAGTGGAGGCTATAGACGAGTACCAAATGTAAGTGTGTGTCCTGCCTCTAACATGCGAGCACATGTATGCACTACTCCATCAGTTGGAGTCATTGGAAAGGGAGCTCGCTCAAGTTGGCCCCCCGAGCTGTCTTTCAGACCTCGGGAGCATTTAGTGAATCTTCCACACAAATGATGCGATGTGGCATTTGTTGCGTGCGCGTTCAACTACTGTCTTCCTTCACCAGTGCGAGTGTGTGTTGCTTTGTGTAGACATTCACCAATATTCCTCAGCCACACCCTCTCATTGTTATGGGTTGGTTTCCTACTTGACAATAAAAAAAATAACAACCCATCCCTCAGGAAAACAAAAATAAATCACGATAATGTTCCCCCCGGCTAAGTGTAAAATTACATGAATATGGTAGGCATTGGTTTGAAATTGTCTCGCATTTCTCTCTGAAATGTGTGGAAATGTGCACCGCACAATCATTTATTCTATTTGATAACTTTTTTAATTTAATTCTAGTCTTGCAAGGCAGCTACAAAAAGAAGTGCAGTCATCCAACTCATCAGACTTCACTGAAGAACAGAAGGTATACAATTCAGTAGGTTGTGTTGTGTAAACAAGAACTTCATGTTTTTATAATTGACTTAACATGTTAGTTTTCTTTTTAGAAAACTTTAGGGAAGATTGCAACATGCCTAGAGATGAGGAGTATCAGTTTGCAGGTTAGTCTAACATGCATCAGTTACATTACATATAGACATATAATTCTTATTTGTGTCTTTAGAGCACACAGTCAACTGAGGAGTTCAAGTTGGAAGACTTGAAGAAACTGGAAAGCGGTGAGTCATTTACCACCATTTGTTTGCTGTTTAGCAACGTTCCTCATCATCCTAACCTATGCATAACATGTCCTTATTGTCCACAGTCATTAAGAATGTATTGACGTACAATAAAGCCTTTCCCTTTGATGTCCAACCAGTGCCTTTAAGGTAAAGAGCAGCTTTTGGTATGATTAATAATCAAACTTGTATTGAATGATTGACACATAAATGACACTATTTTTGTGCATTCTCATCAGAAAAATCCTCGCTCCTGGTGAGGAGGAGAATCTGGAGCTGGAGGAAGAAGATGTCCCTGCGGTCGCTGGTTCCACAGAAGCGTTTCCCCCGAGAGCTCCCGGTACTTTCAAACCAAAAGCGAACACGGCCGCTCCCGCCCCTTTGCCAGCTTGGTTGAGTCACAATGTCCCATTTGATGTGGCCATCTGTGTTTTCTGTCCAATTCCGTCGGCACCATGCATGACCTCACCTCTCATTCTTGCCTGCCTGCCTGCTTTATTCCCAGCCTCACAAGGTAGGACCTTATCATCAAAGTACTGCCGTTATGTGCATGTCTTAGATCCCCTGAGATCAACAAATGCCCTCGATGCACAATGGGGGAAAAGTAGTTTAATCTTTGTGACATCATTGACCTCTTTAGGTACCTTGTTGCCACGGTTACCCTCCGAGCCTGAAATGACGTTGCTTACGATAAGAATAGAAAAGATTGGGCTCAAAGATGCCGGGCAATGCATCGACCCATACATGACCATTAGTGTCAAAGGTACAAAAATGCATCACAGCGCCTACCTCATTACGATAGCGATTGCTGCTTGTATCATGAAAAATCCGACTGTGTGCAGATTTGAACGGGGTGGACTTGAACCCTGTTCAGGACACCCCAGTCGCCACCAAGAAGGAAGACATCTACATTCACTTCATTATGGACGTCGAGATCCAAAGGCATCTGGAAAAACTAACTAAAGGTAACAGGACAAAACAAGTATGAGCCAAATTTCCAGAACTCACAAATTGTGTGTGATCTTGTCGTCTGCAGGGGCAGCTATTTTCTTTGAATTCAAGCACTATAAACCCAAGAAGAGGTTCACCAGCACAAAATGTTTTGCATTTTTGGAAATGGATGAGATCAAGCCCGGACCAGTTGTGATTGAGCTGTGAGTCAAGTATTGTACATTATTCCATTTATTGATGGATATCTTTTGACAAAATGAAAATGGCATCGTTGAACCCCGTAATTTTGAATTTCCAGGTACAAGAAGCCCACCGACTTCAAGAGAAAGAAACTGCAGCTTCTCACAAAGAAACCACTTTATCTTCATCTTCATCAAACCTTGCACAAGGACAGCTAAGATGCCCACAAGGCACCACTACAAAATTTCAAGTATTTCTTTCCTCCGTGATCATTTCAAGACTAAAGGGAACCCAACGTAACATTTCCCCCATTATTTTTTTCTTTCTTTCATTCTTTCAAACCGTGTGTGGACTATTTGGAATACTTTCACGCGGCAACATTTTAACCCAAAGTGAGGTTGTGTCAATACGAGGTGCTCAACTATCTCTGTTTGCACTGTTAGACCTTGAAACTGGAGTGCGCAAAACACGTTGCCCAAAAGCCCACTCGTGTAGCGAACATTAAGCTTGACCGTGGAATTTGGGCTTGCAGAATTTTTTGTTACTTTTTAATTAATTAATTCATCCATACATACAAGATGTGACATGTCACTAAATTGTATATTAACAAAATTACATCAACAATCTATGTAAAATATTGTATGAAATATTTAAAAAACAATTACATTAGAATAAAATAATTACTGCAAATTAAAATACAACAGACTGTTCATCAAAAATTAAAATATTTTTTAAATGTAGTAATTAATTTGAACATCTTGTTCAAGATCCTATCAATAAAAATACTTTTTTAAAGTAGCAATTAATTTGAATATCTTGTTCAAGATCCTCCATTTAGGAATCACAGCCATTTTATGCTTCTGTTTTTCAAAAGTATATTTGCGCAATTGATTGAGGATGAACATAGGAATAGAACATACATATTTCAGAGTTGATATGTTATTTACTTTTGACATTTGGCAGCTATTTGACAGAAGTGACGCATATAAACATAAATAATAAATTAATTTAGTGCCACTGCCTCTAGCCACGGTGGGATTGTAATGACATTTGGATTAAGTGGTGCAGTTTTTCTTTCACTCTCGTGTCTTTGACCTTTATTTTCTGCTCGTCAGGTGGCATTTGTAGAGTAATAGCAACAGATATGTGATGGCCTTTGTCGCAAAGCTTAATTGGAATGTCACGTTTATGCACAAAATACTCAAGCTCACTTGCTGCGAGAGTGGGAGGGGTCAAAATGGATGCCAAAAGGCTTAGATGTTATTTGGAATATAGACTTACATTTTTTTTATTTGAAAAATAATTGATGTCACTTTTATATGATGGTCTTCACTCATTTTAATTGCAATACTTGATTTTCAAATTTTATTTTTCCTAAACATCCAGGATTCTATATGAAGTGTAAGATACACTCTGATGAAAATGCAGTAACTATGTAAAAATGTGATGTGTGCCTGGACTCATAAGACTGACAGGGGAATTTGATCAAAATATAAATTTCTATTAAACTGAAGAGATTTTTTTCATCATTTTAACACACTTGACAATATGATATTTAATGTCCAGTTTGTATTCACACCATCAGGACATTTACTCTTTCCATAGTCTGAACGTGTTAAGAAAATAACAATGACCGATGGAAATTAAAACAATTAACCTGCAGAAGTGTGAATTTAGAATCATACTCCAAAGTGGAAAAATCCCAGTACAAGTCAAAATGATGCTCAGGTGGGTGTGTTGACTCCACATATCTGTATGCATTCCCGACAACATCCACACACTCTCCTCTTGGTCTGAGGAACGAGCAGAACACTTAATAGCAAATTAAATTTTATTTCAATCAGGCCCTCTGTAAAGTTAATTCAGATTTGTTAATTACCGTAATTTTAGGACTATAAGTCGCAGTTTTTGTCATAGTTTGGGTGGGGGGGGCCACTTATATGTGATTTTTTTCAAAAATTTTCAAAATTCAAAAATCTGCGAAAAACAAACCGTGATGTAGCAAGGGATTACTGTCATTTGAACTGCAAGTGACGTCACCCGTGCCGCGCGGGGGTTGTTTACATAAGAGACAAAGGATTTGATCACGGGATGACAAAGATGACGAAGGGCCCCACGTACTACCGGCATCATTAACGGCTTTGTTTGTAAG
Organism: Syngnathus leptorhynchus; assembly: GCF_054491065.1. Taxonomy (NCBI): domain Eukaryota; kingdom Metazoa; phylum Chordata; class Actinopteri; order Syngnathiformes; family Syngnathidae; genus Syngnathus; species Syngnathus leptorhynchus. The sequence continues at coordinate 7,740,251 of NC_141212.1, read as the reverse complement.
TGACACGGAGGACAAAGAGTTTGAAGGATTTAATGATTTGGAGTGACACAGAAGATTTGAAAAACTATTATGGCTTTTACGCACGCCCGGTCCTTCTCGACGGAAGCTCTCTTTCCCCTCCGTGGATGGAAGTCGGGGGCCGGCGCTCGGCCGGGTGGCTGTCCAGGGACGGTGGATGGGGCTCGCACATGGCTTTTACGCACACCCGGTCCTATTTATGGAGCGCCCTTCCACCTCCGTGGCTGGATGTTCAGTAGTTGTTGGCTCGTTGAACTCTTGTTTTGTTAAATAAAGACCCGTTTACCAAGCCCACGTCTTTCTTGGTATTTTGTTAACGCTACAACATAGTTATGTACTAGATCGCTGCAGCCCACGCGCGCCGTTGTTGACATGAACGAGGAATTTGATCGATGGAATTAATGATTTGGAGTGACACAGATAGTTTGATAACGTTGTTGTAATATGATAGTTATTTAAAATATACTATATATACCGTTATATGAGTCTGTGGTATAATTAGAAATGCAATTTGCAACGGGTCCGACGTCAGCATATGCGGCACATAGGCAGCATTGTTTACATAAAGCACGATGGATAGATTTAATGAATTGAAGCAACACATGGTTTGATAATAGTTACTGATTTAAAATATACTTTATATATCGTTATATGGGTCTGTGAAATAATTGGAAATGCAAATCATGACAAATCAGAGGGCGAGCGTACTCTGCATTGTTTACCTAATAGACGATCGATGGATTTAATGATATGGAGTGACACAGATGGTTTGATAATGTTGCTGTAATATGATAGTTATTCGAAATATACTTTATATATCGTTATATGGATCTGTGGTATAATTAGAAATGCTAACAAATAAACAAATAGTCAGACGTCAGCATATGCGGCACATACGCGTACTGCAGCATTGTTCACATAAAGCACATCGATGAATTTAATGAATTGGAGTGACACAGATGGTTCGATAAACGTGTTATGTAATACTTGAATAACTCTGAATGTTACGTCAGGCCCTTTCTCAGCTCCTCATTTGTGTATATGTTACGTTAGCATACTGTATCGTTTAACCTGTTGTTGCTGGTTCATGTCTGTTTTCGGTGTTGGATTTTGACAAATACATTCGCCCTAAAAGTGCGACTTATACTCCGGAGAGACTTATATATGTTTTTTTTTTCACTTTATTGTGCATTTTATGGCTGGTGCGATTTATACTCCGGAGCGACTAATAGTTCGAAAATTACGGTAATTTAATTCCTATTACACAGTGTACACAAATGTAACAACATTAATAAACAGATTTCTTTGTGTTTGACACCCTTTCTTTCTCCCTCCAAAAGTATTCATATTTGATGTGACTAATAGTCCGAAAATTACGGTACTGAAAACATGCCAAGACCGAACTATATGTTCATTTCATTTTCATACCTACACTCTCCAAGAAGGCATCTTTTATGTGACCACTGCGAGTGTGCACATAATGGAAAGAAATCTTGTATTATAAATTATCATAGATAAATCTTGGCGGTAATTTGAAGTGACATTCATTTTTAGTAATTTCTTGAACTTTTTTTTTTGCCGATTTGAGCATCTTCAGTCACAGCAAAAAAAGTATTTGTTTAGAAAGGTAGGTAATCTGTACTTATTTGATAATGTAAGACCAACAATTTTTGCATATATATATATATATACACACATATATATATATATATATATATGTGTGTATATATATATATATATATATATATATACATACATACATATATATATATACATATATATATATGCATACACATTATATACATATATATATATATGCATACACATTATATACATATATTTATATACATATATACATATATATATATGCATACACATTATATACATATATTTATATACATATATACACATATATATATACGTATGCATACATACACTTATACGCATACATACACGTATACGCATACGTGCATACATACACGTATACGCATACATACACGTATACGCACGCACGTATACGCCTGCCCGCCCGCCCACACACCCACACAGACACAGACCCGCCCCCCTTTGACATATTGCACAGTAAGATGTTGAAAAAGAAGTTTCGAAGTGGAATTTTCCACAATGATTGATGTTTTGAATCAAGGACCATGTCTTCTAAATAGCATTTAATTTTTTATTTCAAGGCTGAAATATGAAAGTTGTGGTATATATGGACTTAATTGTTTAACATGACATGGTTGTGGGGAGTGTTCAAGTAAACTGCACCCGTCTGTGGCATTTTTCTTTTTTTTTTTTTTTAAGGCTCAACCATGGCCGGCCTTGCTGAGACCTGAGAGGCCTCCCGCTTTGGGGGTGGCCCTCCCGCCGAGCCACGAGGGGCACTGGCTGAAGGCTGACCCAAGGCTTCGCTGTGACCCGGATTGGGCGGTACAACCGGAGGCAGGTCCACCGGGGGCCCGCTGTGCTCGCGTGGTCCTGGGAAGTGCATGTCAGGAGGGAATGGTGGCCGTGGACCCATAAGCCCGCGCGGACCTGCAAAGGAGGCAGTAGGCTACAACAATGGCAGACTAAAACAGAAACTTATGGTTTGAATTATACTGCAGGTCGAGCATGCAGAATTGTTTACGTGCGTGTGTGTGTGTGTGTGTGTAAATCCAGTGAACAGGACACAAACTGTCAGAACCTACCATGTGGCATTGGCCCAAAATGATGAGCTGGAGGCGGACGGAACAGTGGTGGGGGAGGACCCCGAGGATGGATGACATGGCCTGGCCCTGGGTGGAATGAGTGTCCATTGGCGGGGTGGGGCCCAAAGTCTCCCCCCATCGGCCCGGACAGCGGGGTTCCGTTGGCAGTTAGCGGGGGCCCGAGAGGCCCATTTGGAGGACCATGGGGTCCAGGTGCTGGATGGTAGAGAGGTGGTCTCGAAGGTCTGTAGGTACCACCGGGTGGCAAACGGCTGTGAGGTCCTGTAAGGGAGGGTGGATCATGGAGTCCGGGACCAGGTGGCAGCGGTCCTTGACTCAAGGAGCCCGGCGAGTCCCTGATGGGTGATGCTAGAAAGGATCCGGGACCCTGAGAAAGACAACAAGCTTGCCGATTTGATGTACTCAAGGAACATTATTTTTCACTGTAGCTCCTCAAATAGTGGCCGGCAAGTTAGAGAGGTCCCGAGTTTATGACTGAGTTCTAATAGATGCTTGTGTTTTAAATTGTGTAATTGTATCAAAAACCTCCTTTAACTGAGACCACTACTCGAGAATACAGTAATCCCAATAAAAAGCCACAGCCAAATCACTTAACCCTCGAAACAACAAGCATGATAAATAGGAAAAATGAGCACCACAGTCATAAGACTAAGCTTGTTGTGGTTGTGTTACACGCAGTCAGGTGTTAAGCAAAACCTGGTTAAGGTTAGACAAGGGGTTGGGGCCTCTTGCATACCCCTTCACACTGAGACCAACAGACAGGCCTCTTTACTCACTGACTCCGCAGCCTCTTTGGAGGCCTCAGCCTCGCCTTTTGTGTGTGGATCTACTTCTTGAGTCTCCTTCACAGCAAGGACATGTACAAAAACAAGTCAAGGTAGGGACGGGTGCAAAAGTACACTTTCCTGATCTCGCTATCCTTAGAAGAGATTACAATTCTAATCTAACGATCCTAACAAACTGCTGTACTTTGTCTGCCAAAGGAGCCTCACTAGATTCACTATCCATTTATGAATTATCAATAATGGCAAACAACAAGGAGCTGAATGCGGAATTCCAGCAATCACCACTAAATAGCATGTAACGCAAACGTTCCTGTTTATCTTCAGACATGACTACCGTAATTTGCGGACTATAAATCGCGTTTTTTTTCATAGTTTGGGTGGGGGGGCGACTTATACTCAGGAGCGACTTATGTGGTTCTTTTTTTCAAAAACATTTACTTGATCATTAACACATTACTTACTAGTACAGTTGATCACCTCACATATTTTTATTACACTGAAAAAACGAATAAAGCAATTCACACTTCAAAGAACAATTTTCAAGTTCATGAAACAAATAAACAAAACAAAACAAAAAAAACTGAAAAAGAAATATAGTTATTTTCAAACTAAACTGAACGAGGGTGATTTAAATTGGCCGTGACGCAACAACTGGGAGGGGAAAGCGCTGTTTTTTTGAGTTTTTAAAAAGCACAGTCTGGTGAAGAAAATTTAGTGTGGTGATGTAAAAAAAAAAAAAAACCCTGTAGGGGCAGCAATGATATTTAGGATGCAAGCTCTGCTTGTGATGGACAGCATGCGAGCACACATCACAAGTCCGACGGCGCGCGTACGCGGCATTGTTTACACGATCGATGATCGATGTATTTTATGATTTGGAGTGACAGATGGTTTGGTAATATTGTTGCTATGATAGTTATTTGAAACATACTTTATATATCGTTCTATGGGTCTGTGGAATAATTAGACATGGAAATCACGAGTCCGCCGGCGCGCGGACGCGGCATTGTTTACACGATCGATAATCGATGTATTTTATGATTTGGAGTGACACAGATGGTTTGATAAACGTGTTATTTATGTAATAATCATTTGAATAACTCTGAATGTTACGTTAGGCCCGTTCTCAGCCTCTCGTTTGTGTATGTCACGTTAGCATACCGTATCGTTTAGCCTGTTGTTGCTGGTTCGTGTCTGTTTTTGGTGTTGGATTTTGACAAATACATTTGCCCCAAAAGTGCGACTTATATATGTTTTTTTTTCACGTTATTGTGCATTTTATGGGTGGTGCGACTTATACTACGGAGCGACTAATAGTTTGAAAATTACGGTCATTTAATTCCTATTACACAGTGTACACAAATGTAACAACATTAATAAACAGATTTCTTTGTGTTTGACACCCTTTCTTTCTCCCTCCAAAAGTATTCATATTTGATGTGTTATGACCATCCACATTATAATGATTAAACAAAACACACTAAGGGAAGGACTGTATGAAAATAATGTATGACTCACAGAACCATCCATGTTGGCAGGTGATGAACTGCGCGGGCCCGACATGTCTAACAAGGAGGAAAAAAGAAAAACGTTTGGCAATAGCTTACGTTAGAGGTTTACCAAGCAAAAGCAAGTCTTACCCATCCCAGGATAACGACTGTGTGGGTCTGATGGCGGGCGAGGACCTGAGGGGTGACAAAGAAATGATGCAGAGACGTGAGTGAAGAAGAAACCCACTGCAGTACATGAAGCTGTTCCTTATAGAGGGAAAGAGGAAAGAATTACAAGTTCTTCAAAAGTAAAATGAAACAAGCAAGTGGAAATCAGAACCCAAGTCTTCAAGGGTTAGGGTTAGGAAATGGAAGAGTTCAAGTTGAAGGTGCTCCAGGAGGACATGAACCAAAACGAAGAACTGAAGAGTGGGAAAGACCGAAAAGAATTTGAGGACGCGGCTCAAGAGCCGAGATGGTGGCTAAATCGTCGGCAAAGGAACCCAATGAACTCACCGTACGGATCAATTCTTCGCCCCACTGGGGCCGAGGGAGGGCGCCTGGGACCCTCAATCATTAATGGGGGGGATGGCGCCCCCCCACTCACTGGGGAGGGCCCGTATGAATCGCCTGTTGTGATCAAACCAGTCTTTCACGTGAGAGCAAAACAAATGCCTCCACTTTATAATTAAGCCTAAAGATGAGCTCCAGGCAATAAATAATAAAGCACTACGATGAGATGAGAAACATGCGCTCACCTTGGCGAGGACATGCAGCTTGTCCCGAGTTGGGTCTAAAGAGAGGCGCTCGTCGCTCATTCAGCTGTGAGGTCAGTGCAGCCAACCTGTGAGGGAGGACGCACTAAAAGTAGGTCAATTTTTTCCATGCTGCCATATTAACACTGCAAAAAAAAAAAAAAATCCTAATATAATTAATTTTTTCAGTCCATGGGGTCGACTAACTTTTCACGCAGCTTGGAAGATTCAAGCTTCTCTTGATTCAAAGCCCGCTCTGCGTTGCGAGCGTTCACCTGAAATAAATAAAATTCACAACACTAAACACGCATTCACCTGAAATAAATAAAATTCACGACATTAACCACGCAAGAGTTGTCCATCTTACCCAGTTAGAGTGAGTCTTGTTTTCCTGTTCTTTTATCTTAAAAACAAAAAATATCAACTCTTAGTGTGAAAATACAGCTCTTCTTAGATAGGTGAGTCTTACCTGCTCCTTATAGACTTCTTCAGTCTTCTTCATCTGGTCTTCCATCTCATTAATGCGCTGACGCAGAATCTTGACTTGCTCCTCGGCCTCCACGGCTTTGCCTCCCACCTCGGACAGCATGTCCTCTTTGCAGCGACGCACGAGCTCCTCTTTGGTGAGCCTCCTGCCGTGTCAGCGGAAGCGAAATGTTGAGAAAAGCTCGCCTTAAGTTGTCACACTGACATTCCAACTTACTGTTGCAGAGCGTTTTCCTTTTGCTGGTACATTTCCACCATGATTTCATTCTTCTGCTGGAGGACTTTGAATTGGCTTTCCACATGGCTCTTCTCACTTTTGAGCGTCGCAATGTTATGTTCGAGCTCCTGATGCTTTTCTGCGGCACAACAAGGTCGCACACTCTAGGACATTGTTCTCTGCAGTGACATTTCTAGCCGTTCCCGTGATCCAAGCACCTTCCAGAGCCTTTCTACTCTTTTCCTCCTGAAGCAGTTTGGACATGAAGCGGTCACGCTCCTCTTCGATCACCGTGAGTGTGGTCTGGACCTAGATTTTGACAATGATGGTCAAAACACTATTTGTAATTCTGCCAGAGCTGTGTTGATTTTGAGTCTTTTTACCCTGGAGACGTCCATCATCTGTTTGATCCAGTTCTTTACTGCAATCTTCTTATCTGTGCAAGCCATGACAATGACATTTAAACAACCGCATTAAAAAAACTAATTTGGAAAAAGTCAGTGGACTTACCAGGTGCTACTTCGCCATTCACCAATACCTTGCCGTTGCTTTTTTGCAACTCGCAGGTGTCAAGGTCTGCCAGGAGTTCGGACAAAACCTGTCATGAGCCGCGTTTTGTGTGAGCTGAAAATTTGATGCAATATCCCCTACTGGCATCTAACAAAAGTGCAGACCTCCACATTGTGATCTTTGAGCACCACGGAGTCCTCCAACTCTTTCTGAGCCTTCTGGAATACTTTAATCTGCTTGTTCAGCTCTGTGTGTTTGTCCTCCCAATCCTTTATGGTTCCTTTAAGCTAGAGGGAGGAAAAACAACAACAACAAAAAACATTCAGAATGCATCCACCATCTAAGGTTTGTCAGCAATTATGCTCACATTGTTTACAACTCGGACACAAAAAGTTCTTACATTTTTATTTTCTTCTTTAAGCCCCGCATACTCCTTTGCAAGAGATTTGTGCTGAACACTGCGTGCATCTTCACGGATCTTAGCCTCATCCAAGAGGACAGTCGTCTTTTTGGGGGGAGGGGGGGGGGGGGGGGGGAGGTACATGTTCCATTTACTAATAGACCTCTTGAAATCAATTGCGGTCAAAAGATTATGTGATCATTTGTACCTTAGCTAAAGCTTCCTGGGCTTTTTTTCTGCTCAGCTCGAGCTTCTCGTTTGACTTCTCCAATTTTTTAAGCTGTTCAAGACAGCAGTTTTCAGAGTGAAACGAACAAGACAGTTTATAATACATAAAAAATTTATGATAACCCCCAAAAAATAACACACCCGATTTCCAATTCGCAGTGAGTTTTCTTTTTCTTCATCAAGCAGTTTTTGGCAGGTCTTCTTTTCCTCTACCATGCGCTCATACCTTTTTTCAGCCTCCAAAATTTGACTCTACAAAAAGTAGAAAAATTGATTTAGAAGTACAATAATTATATATTTATAGCATCTAATATTGGGTGTAAAACACTACCTCCAATTTTTGCTGATTTTTTAATGCACAATTAACCGTCTCTGCAGAGTCCTTTTGGGTTTCTCTCAGCTCTTCAGTCTGTTTTAGGAGATATATACAAGACATAATGCTCTTTTGCTGAAGCATGTTACCATTTCACTTTAAGTTTACCTGTTTCTGGAGTTCATTCATTCGGGTCAGTGCGGCATTTTTCTCTCTTTTAAGTGCTTGGATTTGTTCGTCCAGTTGCTTTTCATCCACTTAAAGGAAATATATCAGTTAACCCAAAATGACTTCAATATTATCATTGTTTGACTTTCTTGTGAATAAAAAAACTTACCAAGATATTCTCTTCTTTTTACCTGCAAAGCAATTACTAAAGTCAGTGGTTTCTTGGCAACACAACCATGCTGAGAACACTAATTACTGTTCAGTGAGGTTATATTAAATGTAGTAAATATTGTACTGTACACACAGTGCTGAACACTAACGTTGGTTAAACACTTACCACTAGCACAGTTTTCCAGAAGAAAATGGTAAAGGTCAGTAAGCCGACCACACCAGTGATGATGACAGGCTGCCATGGACAGCCAAACAAGGTTTCCTCAGGCTTCCACTCTTCTGGCAATAGTGAAATCATCTGAGGGGACGCACGCGCGCACGCAGACACACACGCGCACGCACACACAATTTAGCGGACTAAAAAGAAGACTGGGGTGTAAAGGCCTGAAGAAGTGTGCTGAATATACGCCAAAGTAAATCATGAAACGCAACTGATAAACTGCACAGATAAAATGCCATCAAACTAAAAAGGGTTTGCCCCATTCCAAAAAACAATAATGAACGTTGGCTATGGTGCATATCTACGACCTAAAATAACAGAAGTGAGTAATTCAAGTTCCCCGTTGTGTAAATCATTAGCGAAGGAGGAGGGGTTGACCACGCTTAAGCAATTCCGATGCTTTTTAACACGTCACCACATCATCATCGTCATGGGCATAAGCTTTTTACAAAATACTTACATGTTGAAGTTCCTCTAGAAAAAACACGTATACATGCTCGAGTTCCATGAGAGGACGTCTTAGTAGCTTGTCGCTCTTTATTCCTTAAAATAAACCAAGTAAGCTAATTTGACATTTGCTAGCGAATGAACGGGTTAGATGAACATGGGACGTTAATGGTGCGACAAACCAAGCAACGTTGCAGGCCTACGTGTGTGAATTAAATACAAATGGATACAATGTGGAGAAAAATATTAAATGGAAAAGAGTGCAAAAAATGAAATGGGAAGCAGCAGTTGGGCTAACGGTAATTACAACCGAACACGTAGTGGGGAAGCTGGCAAGCAGACCTGGACAGGTTCTCTTCCGAAAAGCAACACAGACCCGAAGCAAGATTAGAATAAAACAAACAAATGTAGGTATATGAATGAGTGTCAAGATGTCTATCCATGCCAAAACAAGACTCTGCGTTTCTGCTAGCAACCAGATAAGCACCGGCTATGTTGAACTTCAGCCTTGCACTGCCAGTCAAAAAAAAAGGGGGGGGGGGGGGGGGGGGAATACGTGAGACGTTCATGATATCTCGAAACTTGGATATATATGGGTATATATTACTGTTACTTATTCAGTGCTCGTCTGTTCGTTTTTACTCTTTGTGCTATTTGATTGTATGTGTTGTGTACTGTCTCTAGTCACCGTGGGACGGTGGGAAACGTATTTTCGATCTCTGTGTGTCTTAACGTGAAGAAATTGACAATAAAGCGGACTTTGATCTCTCTCTCTCTCTCTCTCACCCCCCCCCCCCCCACACACACACACACACACACCTCCATAGCTGATCACATCTCGACAGAGTATACACAAAACCTAAAGATGCCGTCGCGGCGGGCGGGGGAATGCTCGCGAGTTGTCGAGGCTAACGTTCCCCGGCCACTCCTCCCCATATATAAAAAAAATATTTTCTCAACGGATTTACACGATTCACGAAAATGATACTTTCGACTGGAAAAAACACGGAAATCCACGGATCCGCGGAAAATTCTCATCCCTGATATACGAACGCACAGTTGCCACAGGTGAGACTAACTCTTCTTTGAATGTATTATTTGACATCACTGCACAACAGCAAAACATAATTGTTGTACCGTCTATGCTTAACTTGCTACTCAGATTTAAAAAGTACTTTTAGTGTGTTGTTACAAGTATGTCATTAAATGGTTCGTGAACTGACCAAACGGGGGATTACAAAATAATTGTATCCAAATCATGTTGTTCCTTTAGCGGCTTCAAAGCAAACAAACATATTTTTCGCTTCATCACTTACAAGAACAGTCCACTCTACAACTTTTGCCTTGACAACTGTAGCAGCACAGCCCAGAAACGTGATCACGTCTGAGAGCAATCCCACTTCTTTCTCAGGAAATTCAGACAGAGGCTCGATGGATTCCAAAAACCCTTATATATATATATATATTGAAAAAAAAAAAAAAAATTAGACAGTGTTTCAAAGACAAACTCTAACACAAAATTCCTCTTGAAGTTGTTTGGATGACCAACCTGAGGATGCGTGCTCCACTTCCCCAAGGCCCTTGTCCAAGGAACTCTCCAAAGCAGCTTGAGGAAACTTCTGCAACTCCTCTGACACGCTCAAACTTGGCTGGTTTTCTTTGTTTTTATTGAAGTGTCCGCAATCTTCCCCCACATTCATATCCGTATGCTCTTCGTCCAAGCTGATCTCCGGTTCTCTATCAATTCCTGCGGGGTCTTTCTCAAGATCGTTTACCGTACGGTCATCATCTCTCTCCAACAATGACATGTTGGGGTTTTTCTCGACTTCATCAATGTGAGGCAAATCATCTTTGCTGCTCAGGTCTGGTTTGTTTGCAATGACTGAAAAACAAAACATGGACACTTTAGAATGGAGTTAAGGCAAGTGAGTATTGAACCTTTCTTGCGTATAATGACAAATATAATCCCCCAAAAAAACAAAGTAAAAAATACATGCATACCCTGGTCATTATTAACTTCTATCTTCTCTTCCGCCAAAGTTGTGCTGTCGCTTGCTGGAGAATATTTCTGTCTTAGACTAAATGCCAGCTCCTGGAAGTCATCCAGTATTTGTGTTTCGTCATCTATCAGATCCATCTGCTGCTCATCGTCGTATTTTGAGTGCCGACTATCCAGAATTTTCTCAATTTCATCTAGGATGGTATTTTCCGAAGTTTCAAAGATGTCCTCAAGTCCCTCTTCGAGGTCTTGCACCGTCCCTGAATGTGCAAGACGAGTAGCTTGTAACTCAGTGTCCATGTCGGAGAACATGGACTCCACTTTGTAGAGATTCTTGAGTCCCAGAAATTTCTGGAAACGCAGCATCTTTTCTTCAGTGTAATAACCCTGCAGCAGAGTGAGCCTCAGGACGCTGTCGCTGTAGACTGGCTCAGGACTCGAGGTAACGTGTGGACGTGTCGGTGAGGCGTTCACAGCGTCTGTGTCGTACGACTGAGAGAACAAAAGTGCATTTTCATCTTCAAATAGGTCTTCTCTTTTCTCATATTTATTCTCATCCATGTCCGTGTTCTTCTCCGTCACATGAAGCGATTCATCATTAATACGTGGCTCTTGGGGCAGGGCATCATCTCTCGCTGCTTTATCATTCAGCTCGCTAAATGACTCAATCTCCTCTAAAGGCACCTCTCTGGTTTTTTCAGGAAGGATTAATTCTTCACTTATTTCACTTTTGTTTTCACGGGACGCTTCTTTCAAGTCATCCTCCACTACAATGCTGTTATGTTTTTCTTCATCGTCGGTCACCACTTTCTCCAAACTATATCCATCTGGTAATTTCGCTTGGGCTACCCTGTGCAATACAGAATCAAATGTATGTACTGTTTCATCAGTAGGTTTCGGCTGTTCAGCTCGAGTTTCCTCATGTTTATTTGCTAGACCACCAGCATCATCATCTTCAAGATCAAACAATAGTTCCTCAACCACTGTTTCGCTTGGATCAAGAGAATCAGGTGTATCTGTAAGGATTTGATCGGAGTTCTCTGGCTCTGTGTGATCTCCAGGATCTTCGGAATGAGTATCTAGTGACCCTGGATGGAATACTAGGTTCTCTGGCTCCTCAATTTCTGTAGGAAGTTCTAAATTAGAATCAGGTGAATCTCCAACTGGATGAACATTTTCTGGTGCTGCGTCTTTTGGTGGTTCCTCATGACTAAAAAATGTTTCATCCTCTGAGTCTTCTTCTGAATTTATTTCTTCATTAGAAACACCATCACCAAAAAAATTTGATACAACCTTATCATCAGGTTTTGATTTGTCATCCTGTGCAACCATGTATGTGTCAGCTTTTCTTGCTGAAGAAGAAAGCAACAGAGTTGGTTTTGCCTCATAGGTATCACCATGTTGATCAGAATGATCTTCAAGAAATTCATTATTCTCGTGTTCATAAGGCGTAACTTTCGTGGTGGCTTCAGCATCTGTGCTGACAGCATCAAAAGTTGATCCAAAGGTTGTTTTTAACTCAGAGATTGGCTCCTCTTGAGAAGTTGGTGTTGTAACAGGATCATTTTCGGGTAGCGATTCTTCCTTGTGTTCTTTGTGAACATCTCGCTTCTCTGACTCTGCATCTTCAAGAAAAATGTCTTTGGTGGTTATTTGCTCATTCATTCCGTCATCAGCAGCATAGTCAGTGTCGTCGGGTGTAACTTCTGTATCAGGTAGTTTTTCTTTATGAGATTCTTTTTCCATATCAAGTTGAAGAAAAGAGGCACTTTGATTATCTGTGGCCCTACCAATTTCATCAGCTTCTATTTCACTGTCATTCATCGCCTCCTCCTCTGGTCGGTTTGTGTCTTTCGCAGTATCCTCTGGCACTTGGGTTTTGTCAAAATTCTGTTCATTTTCAAAATAATTCTTCACTGTTGGAAAACCCAACAGTGAATCTATCTCATAATTGTCAAATTGGTCAAATCCTGTGTCGAAGCAGACAAAATCCGTTTGCTGTGAAGCAGACAGAAGAAAATGGATTTGATGCATCAAGCTTTTTAAACAAACTCAAATGCACATCATGTAAAAAAATATAGTGAATAGTTCAATCTTAACATCTTGTACCTCTGTTGGAACTTCAACTTCTTCATCTGTATAAACATGGTTGACAGCCAACAGGTCCATTGGGAAATAACCAAATTGACTTCCAACCTGTGACAAAGAGGTGCAGCCATGAATTGACGGATTTCTGGTTTAAATTCCCTCCCTCCCTGCTTCTCCGGCGGCAGAAGCTTTAGGAGGGACGGTCAGACTTTCCTCTCCCCAGCCACTTTGTCCAGCTCATCCCGGGGGATCCCAAGGCATTCCCGGGCCAGCCGAGAGACATAGTCTCTCCAGCACGTCCTGGGTCATCCCCGGGGTCTCCCGTTGGTGGAACATGCCCTGAAAACCTCCCCGGGGAGCCGTCCAGTAGGCATCCTAATGAGATGCCCGAGCCACCTCATCTGGCTCCTCTCAACGTGGAGGAGCACCGGCTCGACTTTTGAGTCCCTCACAGATGACCGAGCTCCTCACCCTATCTATAAAGGAGAGCCCGGACACCCCGCGGAGGAAACTCATTTCGGCCGCTTGTATCCGGGATCTTGTTCTTTCCGTCACGACCCATAGCTCGTGTCCATACGGCCACAGCTCCGGTCGGCTGCCTCAACAATGGAGAAACGGAACACGGTCCACTCTGACTCAATGTCCCCTGCCTTCACCGGAATGTGGAAAAAGCTCTGCCGGAGGTGAGAGTTGAATTTCTTTCTGACAGGGGATTCTGCCAGATGTCCCCAGCAGACCCTCACAGTATGTTTGGATCTGCCAGGTCGGACCGGCATCTTCCCCCACCATCTGAGCCAACCCACCACCAGGTGGTGATCGGTTGACAACTCTGCCGCTCTCTTCACCAAAGTGTCCAAAACATGCGGCCGCAAACCTGATGACAGTACTACAAAGTCGATCATTGAAATGTGGCAGAGGGTGTCCTGGTGCCAGGTGCACACATGGACACCCTTATGTTTGAACATGGTGCTCATTATGGACAACATGTCAATCACAGAAGTCCAGTAATAGAACACCGCTCGCGTTCAGATCAGGGGGGGGGGGGCAATCCTCCTAATCACGTCCTTCAAAGTCTCACTGTCATTATCCACGTGAGCATTGAAGTCCCCTAGCAGTACGATGGAGTCCCCAGAAGGAGCACTCTCCAGCACTTTTTCCAAGGACTTCAAGAAGGGTGGGTACTCTGAGCTACCTTTTGGTGCATAGACACAGACAGCAGTTAGGACCTGCCGCCCTACCTGAAGGCGGCCTCTCGTTCACTGGGGTGAACTCCAATGTGCAGGTGCCTAGCCAGGGGCAAAACGTATGCCCACACCTGCTCTGCGCCTTTCACCGTGGGTAACTCCAGAGTGAAAGAGAGTCCAGCTCCTCTCAAGAGGACTTGTACCCAAAGTACACCCAAACTGTGAGTGGAGGCATGTCTAGTCGGAACTTTTCTGCCTCGCACACCAGCTCGGGCTCCTTTCCTGCCAGAGAGGTGACATTCCAATGTCACAAAATTGGGCCTTTGGTCGCTGCCCAGCTCACTCTACACCCTTTGGCCCCTCCCACAGGTGGTAAGCCCATAGGAAGAGTCAAATTTAATCATAAAGTAGAATGTACTCACACTCCCGGCCCACATGTCAGCCCTTCTGCCGGACAATTTGTAGTATACATAGACAGTTTCTGATTTCTTGAATGACAAGAACCGACAGTCCGGTCCTGAGAAATCTTCCACTGCTTTTCCACGGCATAGAAGCACTAAAAAAAGAAAACACAGAGTCAGTGGCCTAGTAGTACAGTGTTTGCCCTGAGACTGGAAGGTTGTGGGTTCAAACCCCGGCCAGGTCATACCAAAGACTATAAAAATGGAACCCATTGCCTCCCTGCTTAGCACTCAGCATTAAGGGTTGGAATTGGGGGGTTAGATCACCAAATGATTCCCGAGCGCGGCACCGCTGCTGCTCACTGCTCCCCTCTCCCCCAGGGGATGAATCAAAATCACATGGGGATGGGTTAAATGCAGAGGACAAATTTCACCACACCTAGATGTGTGTGTGTGTGCCGATGATCATTGGGACTTTTTAAAAACTATTTATGCATATCTCAATCCTCATCTAATTCCTTGGGAATGAAACAAATGAAAATTTCATCCATCACATTGGTAAAACTATGACTTAGTTTGTAAGCAGTCAATAATAATTTTACCAAGATCCCTGCAGAAAATGTCATTTTTTGAAAAGATGCATTTTAGCCTGTGTCAACGCTTCAGATAGACCCTGCATATCAGGTTAGGGATCTCTTCTAAGCTTCTGTGTTTTTAGAACTGGGACAGTGATTTCTGAGATCTCCATTAACATTCTAAGTTTGTGAACGGCTAGTTGATGTTTAAACTGCTTCTGTACACTTAAATATATAAATCATTAGAATGTTTTCAAACACAGCTTAATTTCGTTGTTTTTTTTTCTCTGCTGAATTTTATTTTGTTACGCTAACAACTAATACATGAAGAAAGTTAACGCGGGTACGCCTAATAACATCGTTCAAAAGAAAACCAAATATTGCTTACATTAGCTGCAGTTACTCTACGTGTGCCCATGTATTTGTTATTTGTTTATAGTCCTATTAGCAGTTAGCCGCTAACGCAGGCCGGAGCCATCAGGAAACCGGCCAACGAAGGATGCAAGTAACCTTTACCAGGGATCAGCAAACATTCACTTGATCGAACTGGCCAACATTTGCAATGTCGTCACAGAGATAAAACAACATCCGACCGTGTTATCACAGTCGCAAAAAATCGGCTGTCGAGGTCAATAGATAAGGCTCAGTTTATGGCTAGCTGCTTTGGGATGGATGAAAGAGGCATGCCGGAGGTTCTGGTTAACTATCATCAGAAAAAAAAAAAAAAACTTACAGCTACACTCCTCGTCGGCACATCTCTTAAAATCGGAAAATCGCTTCTCCAAGGCGGCGGTTGAGATAAAATTAAATAAAAGTAATAAAAAGCCTTTCCGGTAAAAGTGTTTTGCTGCCATGCTGGCAGGTTTGAGTGGTGAGTAGGACTACTGAAGTGGGAGGCGACACGTCAGCAAGCAGATTAGATTCGGCTGGGTGTAGGCAACACGGGTCCGTTTTCATTGCATGCTGCCCGGTTTCACTTTGGATTCTTTAGTTGCTCACATATGAGGCAACGAGTACCCCAAGGGCACATTGTTTTGAGATTGACCCATCTGTGGGATGTTTAACAGGCTGGTACAGCAGACTAATGCACCTTGTTACGTAACAATCCCTTACCGATGGTTGATCACATTCTTCGAAATACTTGTTTACACAAGTCAATAATATACCTTCTTTCATTTAAAAAAAATCCTTACTGTTACCAATCTTGTCCCCTACCTGAAATAAACTCCAAATTAATTTTATAATAATCTTATAAATCCTTCATTGTGATCTGTTTTTCAGACACCGGTATATCATAAAGATCATTGATACCAAGAGAATTAATTAAGATGTTGCAGCAGTTATTTAATTAAGCAGTAGAGGAAATAATATATTATTTGTGTGTCCTACAAGTGACCAGTAGAGGGCAGCATCGCGCAGCATGAACCTTTATCTGGCAAAACAAAGCAAAAGAAGAAAAACCTCACGCGCAATAGAAACATTGCCATGTGGAGCTTTATTTTCAACAACTATAAACTTTCTAACCTAGAAATTGACTTGAAATTCCAAGACCACACAGGTAGGAGCCAATCCCATCATAAAATCACTTTCTGTTATCAGAACTGAGATTGTAACCAGTGCGCCACCTTAACACCTGCATGAGTATATTTTAACCCTCAGGCGGAGGCACTGCAAGCAAAAAAATAAAAGGGATATTTATCAGCAAGAACAATAACAACAGTGCTTACAATGGACGATCTGGAAAATGAGCTTTGGTCTCATGTGCAGTCTCCTGTACTGTTTGATGAGTACAACGATTCATCAGAGAACATAGTGACAAAAAAGCAGAAAAAATCAAAGCTTCCACTGGCAGAGGCATTTCTTGTTGGTGAGCAGAACACTGTATGCATACCATCAAAAAAATGGACTATTCTGAGTGTGAGTTGATAATGCAATAGAGTCGTTCTTCCCGTCATTTCAGAGACAGCAAAGGAAACAGGCTTCCATCGGACCACAAGGCTTTGTCTCCAGAGAATCAGAGAGGCAATGCTGCATCACAGATGGCAGGAGGCTGCAGAATATATGGCATGTTACCCCCAACAGTTGGAGGACACAACTGCTGGCCCTGGGAAGCACTACAAAGAGGTACTTAAATAACTTTTAGGGCTTTTAGAAAACCACAAACTAGGACTAACAAATGCAAAAAAAAAAAAAAGAATGTGACTAACTCGTCTAAAGAAATAGTAATGAAGACTTTTTGCTTTTCAGATGATTTGGAGAATTACTATTGAAATCCTTCATCATCACCCTAACTCAAAGATGGAGGACTATAATATAATTTATGAGCAAATGAAACATTCAGGATTCAAACATTACCTGATGGTACAGCAACATCATCACCATGTGAATGCATCATTCTTCTGTAGTGTACTGAAATTGTCTGTCTTTCTAGATCTGCTTGGAACATTCCTTCCATCTGCTTCTCCACGGTCAAATTGAGAATGCAAAGCGTCACCTCTCCATTGCTGAAAGTTGGAGGCATGGTCAAGAGACTACACATCAGTATCAGAGGAGTCAATTGATCCAGGCCTACAGTGGTTTGCTGGATTACGTAATCTGGTGTAATAAGAAAAATGCACCCTCTAAGACGAGTAAGACAACACTGTATAGCGTTGGGCTCCATTCTACATAAGACCCCGAATAAATTAAGGTTGTTTTGTGTTTTCAAGGTTCGACAAACGCTGGAAACAACCAAGACATGCACTACGACTTTAGACAAGCTTCTGTCAATCTGAAGGAGATTTTAAAATATCCTGGTGTCTGGGATCCCTTCATACTGAGTTACGTCGAGGTAAACAAATTCCATTATCTCCAATGAGATTGCAATTGTAAATCTCAAAATTGCTTCATTTTAATCTTGTTCATGTGAAAATTTTTTGGGGGACAGATGCTTGAATTCTATGACGCTCATGATGAAGCCAAGAAAGTCTTGGATATGTATGCATATGACAGCACGTTCCCTTCAAATCCAAACGCACATGTCTATCTTTACCGGTACTTGCAGAGACACAATGCACCGGCGAGAAAATTGATGAAAGTTTTAAAGGTATGCCACAGTGTGATCAGGGGTTCTTTTCAGCAGATTTACAAGGAAGCTCAAAGCAACACTAGGCTGACTATTTTGTATGCAAATTTCCTTTTTCATATCTTAGGTCCTCCATCATTTAGTTCCAAGCCATGAGCTGATGTTAGACTACAGTTCCATCCTGCTTCTGTCAGGTATATTTTGACATGAACAGACAAAACATGAAACACACCTATGATGTCATTTTTTTTATTGTGTCAGAAAAACCAGGAGACATAAAGAAGGCTCTTGGGGTTCTCCTTGACATGCTTGACTATGCCTGCTGGAGGACGAGCCTGGATGCGTGGAAATGTTTAAAAGACGTTATTGACAAATTACAGTTACAGTATGCCATTTTTTTATAAAGATGTTCAATTTACCAAATGCCAATTTGGGCTCCATCGCTCATCACCATCGTGTGTGTCAAAATAGAGACGACTGGAAGGACGTTGTTGCTGAGCAGATGACAGCGAGAAAAGAGTGGTGGTCCGCAATGCACTTCACAAGGTTCCACGCAAGTGAGGATGCCGTGCAAAGACCCCAACTGATGGAAGTGAAGGCATCACTCACCAAGATCCTTTGTCCAGGTGAGAAAATGTCATGGTATCTATTTTTCAAGCCTTGTGCTTGCAACTACGTTGAAGACCAAAGTCAACTTTATGGTCAAAACTAATTTCCTCTAGGATATCAAAATAGTGTGATGAGTAAATAAAAAAGATGAAACGTTGAACATTTGCAATATGTTTAAATGAATTTAAAAAAAACACAAAAAAACGATTTATACTTTGTCTTTGTTGTACAGATCAGTGTTATTTATATACTTCCAGAAATGAAGCTCACGTACCCTGCTGGACAAATAACCAGGGATTGGAGAACCTGAAGTTGACAAATTATTTTAATCTGTCTGCGCTGTCTGCTGAAGTTATTTTTGATACAGTTTTTCTCCACATGGGGTCGCCCTAGCACTATACGTATTTTCCTTGAATAAGTGGTTTAAATGGCCACCTTTTCTGGACAGAAAGCACATTTGGCTCTTAGCCAGCCCTCATGGGTATTTTAAGGTTTTTTTTTGTAACATTTTGTTGGAAATCTTCCTCGGTCCTCAGCTGACTTTTGCCGTACCACTGATGCTACAAGTCCACGTGTACCCACACAACACAGCCTCTGTTAGATCTGTTGTCATGAGAGATTACTCAACCAGCACAGACCTCACAACAACCCAGTGTGCTTTAATTTGGACAAGCATGACAGATTGTCGACAGCACCATGTGTGGAGTAACAATAATGTATTTTGTAGTGCATCCAAAATATGTGTGTATCTTATTATATTATTATATCTTATTATATTATTATATATATATTATTATATTATATATTACAACATTAGTCATGCCTTCTTAACATTATGTTTACTCCTCTGGGTCCTTTGCACCAAACCATGAAATAGTCAGTATGCCAATTTAATAAAAGAAAGTGTTTTGTAATGATTCTGCTTACTTGATTAGGCTTGCTACAATGTTGGCTGTGTGCGTGCGTGTGTGCTGCTTTGCAGTCATTACATAAACCAAAAGCCCAAAGCACTTGCCTGACTATAGAAGCAGCTGCTGAAGAGATCTGGGGGATATACATAAGTCGCATGTCATTTGAAAACTCTTATATTTGTCTTAGAGACTGGAGGTTCCCACTGTAATTTTTGAAATTATAGCAGGTTTCAAGGTGACTTTGATAACAAAAAATGTTAAGGAATATGTTTAGTTCATTGCGTAGTCTAGAAAGGCACTGCATATTTCTTTGTTGTGCCAGTTTGACATTAATTGAATTCTCCCCTCTTCGCCTCCTTGCAGTTCCACCTCATCTTCTTGACATAGAAGTACAAAAAAAAAACCACAGACAGCAGTATGTACTCAGAGTCTTGCTTGGCTCGCCCCAGTGTATTTGTAACCTCAAATCCAGACTGTGACAGCACAACTCAGCAGTAAGTGGACGACGTTTTAAGTCTTGTACGTTAAGGGAGTGCAGAGTGTTAAAGAAGATGAGGAGGGTGAAAAGCTCTTAATTCAGCTTTGCATCTGGTGCTTAACATACTGATGTGCTTGGCAGTGCTGCAGTCTACAAAGGCGAATGGGAAAACATTAGGCTGCGACCAGAATCTTCAAAATGCTGGAGAAGATCAAACCAGGAAACTCAAATCAAACAAAAAACATCAAAAGTTGGAATTACAAAAGAGTCAAATTACGTTTTATAATTACATTGCTCTAGTGCAATTATTCCATGTGTGATGAATATATCCTGACAATGATGGCCCTTTTGGACAGTTTAACAAAAGCTTTCAACACAGTGAGTACTGGCAGATGCTAAAACAAAATTCCTTGAGGGCAGATGTGTCTTGTGGAACTTTAGGGAGGAGGAGAGAGAAAAAATCCAAAAGTATCCCCCCCTGTACAGTGAAGTTGAAAATTGACAACTGCATAAGCTTTGTTCTCCAAGTGCAAAAAAAAAAAAAAAGCTTTCAAAAATGCATTGGCGGAATAATGACTGAGCTGCTTTTTGGGGAGCTCAACTGTGGATGATATATTTTTTGGAATGATGAACATGCTTAAAAATGCCACCTATTAGTATCTCAAAATTGACCATTACAATCTTTGAAAAGGTACTATGGGCATATAGGTTGTGCTACTAAACTCTTGATGTTGTAGTAAAGAAATATTGAAGATTTATAGTCCAAACAATGCGCTAGCTTACAGCAGAGTGGACAAACATTGCATTGCTGCGCATTAGTGGAGTGACTGAAATGCAAAGTGGCTCAGCCGACAGTGCTCAACCTCAGGCTCAGGGATGTAATTTATTGCATGATAAATGGCAATCCAAATCTTGTGACTTTGTGTCAAACTCTGTGAATGTACTATAAACTAGAGCACACGGAGGGAGGGGAAATGATGTAAAAAATTGAAGAAGGAAAGAGAAGAGAATTCCAGGTTGAGATGAATTATTAAGACAACACAAGCATCCAGATTGGTCCCACACCAGGAAGTTAGTTCGTTAGTTTCTCAATTTATTAGAATTTTGTGAAATATGCTGTAACCCGGCTACCATTTTGTAATACATCCACCGTCACTGTGCCTTTCCTGTACTTCTGGTGAAGCACGTGTGACCTGATCCTCGCGGTCATAGTCGGAAATTAAATGGTTGAAAAATGTTATGCATTTTGAATGAATGTGGGAGTGTGTTTTTCCGCTCATCTTTTTTCCTCTATGAACTCTCCATTTGTCATGATATTTAAGTGCTTCTCTGCTCCATGATGTATGCAATCTAAGATATATGATGGTAACTCCTGCAATTATTTCTAATTGTTCCTGCTCTTGGCCCTCTATTTCGATATTCCAACAGCACCGCATCCAAGAAAAACAACAAATCAGAGACTGAAAGCATGACTGAGGCAGTATCGATCACCGCCCAAACATGCTGACCTCTCTTCATGGGCTTCAGCAACTTTACTAAAACTATAGCCACCTCCCTTGAAATATAAGGAAGTTTAGGATTCAGGAGGATGCAGACTTAGCAAAATTAATGCCTGACAATTAAATTTATCGTCTCTGTTTTTATTTTATTTTTTTGTGGTACATTCCAAAAAAAAAAAAAAAAAATTCAACCAATATTTTGCATTCTCGTAACACTATCATGAATGACGTTTGCTACCAAAGTAGCAACCGTGGTTCAACCTGGTTATTATGACGTGAGGCATCATGCAAAATTGCCAAGCAGCTGTTGGTTTTTGATAACAACCCACCTGATTTAGAGTTGATTGCAAAGCTGCCAACACGTGAGTCAATCCTTTGACCTTCCAGTGATTCTGTCTAATGGTCAGTTTTCATTGCCTGACCGCAATCAAAATGCTGCTCCTTTGTGCCAGCTTTGGTCTATACCAGCTTTTAAATGTGTTGTTTGTGTTTCTTTGTCTCGATGTGTGATAGGTCAGATTAACCGGTGGCGGGATGAATGACAGCATTAACCAAAGGACAATGCGAGCATGGGACAAAAGGCCTTTCATGACCTGTCTGACAGCTTGTGGCGTTGATGTCATCCTCTGACTCAGGGCGTTGCCGCCGTCTCTCTCACGCTGATCGATCGGATAGATGACATCACCGAGTGACACACCTCTCTCTTCTTCTGTCTGCATTCTTTTTTTTCCTCGACTTTTCTTGGGTCAGTAATAACCTCATTAGCTTTTCATGTATTGTAGGCTTCTGTTCTGTCAGGGAAAAAAAAGAAAATTCAAGGAGACCCAGGAGACTCTGATATGCTCTTTGAGGAGTATTTAAACTTTAAAAGAATATAATGATAATAATTATCACTATTTGTCTTTGCTATCAGAATGATGAATATTAAATAAGAGGCAGGATGTACCTCAGAAGAATAAATACTTGAATCACTTGTGCATTGGGGTCAAGTTAGGAACGTTCTCGTCGCGACCCTGTTAATCCGTAAGGAGACCAATCCTAACATTACACGCCAAAACAGTCCAACCAATCTTTGGGCGGTAAAAGAATAAACACTTGGCCCATTGAATATTCGTGTGAGTGTGGAGAGGGCATCCAGCATATCCTCCGAGCGTGCAGAGCACCCTAGAATGGTTGGCTGTTGGGCGTGACAAGCTAAAAAATTTTAAAATAAAATAAAAACGTGTGCATTGACTGACAGTCGTGGTTTAATACACAAACAGACAAAACTCAACATCAATCCCACCTATGTAAATAGTTTCAACAAAAACAAAATTAGTTTTGTCAAATTACTTTTCCAAAGACACACAATGAGTGAACTCTTATGTCCAATAATAATCAGGAGATTTACACAAAGGTTTTTCCAATTAAAAGGCAAGTGACCTAATTTTTTCTTTCAGTTACTTTTGATTGTTGATGGCCATTAGAGACATTTTAATGATTTTTTATGTTTTTATAAACTAAAAACAGGTTTGATTTTTATGCAGTATGTCCAGTGCCAAATGTGGAAACACACTTGTTACTCACAAAAGACTTTTCTTTGTGCTATTCCATGCACCTGCTGTCCTCCATCCTCCATCTCTGTCACGGGAAGTGAAGCGTTTCACATTTCTTGACAGCTTGTTTCGAATTTCCTGGGGAGTTAGCTTGAACAGAAAGAACACAGAGGCTTGCTGAGACACCAGAACAAGACCAAAGACAGCCTATCAAAGTCACTGAATCACACTTTGCAAGTTATACAAAATATTTTGTGGTACGCCAGTGTTGCAATGGTGCTATATATCGTGCCCAGCATCAATTTGCAATCACAAGGCCGATTCGCAACCGGTGACCCCCTGTCCGAGAAACAGTTGCTATTTACACGCGACTAACAACGGCTGCTTGGGGTGTCATTGTTATTTATATTTAAGCCGTGTGTTTGTGTCAGAGGTGGAAGGCAGCGAGTATTTACTGATGAGCTGGTCCATTGGAGCACAGTTAAATTTGCTATACTTTTTTTTAATCGTTTATAAACATGTGGTCTGGTGTCGTCACAGTACCAACATTGGATTTAGCATGTTCTTATTATTATTATTGTTGTTTTTTTCACAATTGTCAGAAGACTTTGTTAACAATCAATCCAATATAGGATAAAAGAGCTAATCATCCTTATAAATACTTAAACCATCAAGGTAATCAGTGAGAAAAAACTGACAACTACTGAAATTAGTCGAGCTAAAGTGAAGAAGCTCGGGATTGCCACTGGTATGTGATGACTCTTATTTGTTGTGTTTGCTATGTAGACTTTGACTGAGCTGTTATATGAAAATTGTAGGGTGCTGAGCATTCAACAGTGTTTAAGCCCAACAAGTAATTACAGACATTAGTTCTATTGTCTTTGGTTAAAGATGATCAAGGAAGCCTTTAGGTTACATTACCCACAGCAACAGCTTTTTGGAGAACTGCACTACAGGACCGGTATTGTAAATGTGTAGTATTGTTTCCGTATACCGTCCAACCCTGCAGAGCTCACTGTTGTGGTAGAAAAATAACCAGGACATCATTTAACATGCTCAAATTCCTCTGTGTGTGTGTTTGTAATATGGTTCCATTCTGGGTGAAGGTCACAATTAAATTGGCTGGCCGCCCCAGGCAGTGACCTATTCTTGAGATCATCATCTCTCGTTTCACTGAAGATGAAGCATCAGATCAGGACAATGAAGCTCACCGATGGCTCATATCAATGATGGAGGCTGCCTTAATGCACATTAATTGTTCATATGCATGTTTAAAGGCTCTGATCGTTAGCTATACAATATTTACTAGTTGCTAGGTAACCACATGGATGATTCAGACCTCCCCTTAGGGGAAGGGGCATGCCAACGTGATTGAATAATACGGAAAAGGCCAGCCCAGCTCAGCTCAGGGTAAATAGGTTTGTCATCAATTCAGAAATGGAGATGTTATGGTAAGACGACTTTGTTGACGTTATCCCTCTTCCTGCACATGCAACATTGTGCTTGAAAAGTCAATATAGTACATGCTTAAGTCTTCCTTCACATTTTATAACCACCACCAAGAGGCGTGCCAAAGGGACAGTCTTGACACATGGAAGGTTAGACGTTGAAGAGAAACAGAAAACTCCACTCTGTTGTTACGTAACGAGTAGAAGCGAGTGAAGGCCAGAAAAATGTGAATCGTTTCTGTTTAACCATTTAAATGTTTATAAATAATCTTACATCTAATTTATCCGACTGAAAGTCGACTAAACAGTCGTTATCAAATGACAACTGCAACTTTCAAGTTTCACAAGTGAAGCCACCCGTGACGCCGAATGGCGAGAATCTAAGACGACATTCAGTGACAGGCTGTTGAATGTTTAGCAGTGTCCTGCCTTGTGTTTAGTGAACATGTTGCTTTTCAGGCTGTTGAGATTTCAGTAGGCCCATCTGTGCCTCATATGTCCCTCTCAAGCGGTGAAGTCGTTCACTAGATAGCGAGAGGCCAGTCAATGACATCAAATGCTAATTAAAGAATTAAAAAAATAATTGAATAAACAACATTTTTTAGACGTTCCCGAACCTATTTATTCGCCTCATGCTTTGAACGTGACAAAGTATGTACCTTGTCAAAGTGAGGAAGTGGTTTATGTTTGTCTTCTGGGCCAGCAAATAACACGTCATATTTTCCACGCTTTAAGACAAAAAAAAAGCTAACCACTCGACAGTATTTTACATCATTTGTCATGATCTCATGTTGGTGTGATCTCAAAACTGATATAGAAAGCCACATTCACTCATTTTTTCCACTGGTTGACATTTGTGTAAGATCAATTTGGTTTGAGCGCTTGCAAAAGTAAAAAAAAAATTGTATATAGATTTTTTCTCACCATCACATACTTGTAGTTCCACATTGAACAAAGTATCAAGAGATCATTAAAGTGAATGTTTTTTCTTGATTATCGGACTCCTTCATAAGTCAACATAAAAAAATCACTTCCTCAAGAAGACTTGTTTATAGCCCATGAGTTTTTCTAACTATAATTCTCACATCTTCTGTGGCTTTGTTTTCATAACTTCATCTTGCTATGTGAATGCCGAATGAACACATTAGAATTGGATAATACGGGATTATGTTTTCTGTTTAACGTTAGTGTAACAAAACCAGCCGTTCCGGCCGAACCGGGGGAATTTACATAACTGCTAAACCATCATTTTAACACCTCGTTTCAAAAATGCAACTGTTCTATCACTGTAACTACAAAACCTTTGAAGCAACTAACTTCATACAAGAACTTTAATTAGTTTGTTATAAGGATTTTTTTTCTTCTGACTTCTTCCGATCCAGGAACTTACCTAACACAGCCCATGTTTTATATATCATAACATCCATACCTGTATGTAAAAAACATCTGTTGCCCTATCCAATCGAAATAGGCTTGTGAATTCATAAATAAGTGCACAGTGCACTAATAATAGCAGAGGTAATAAATGCCTTGCATTGTTTCGGGTTGCAGCTGAGCATAAAAAAAGAGCTCAGACTATATTTAGGGTTTTAAGCCAGAAAGTCCCCAGCATGTGGCCTTTCGTATTTGGCAATGTCATCAGCTAAATAAGATCTCACATAATGACAAGAAACGTTGTTGTTAGGGATGTTCTGACTCTAACTTATTTTGCAAGAACCACACGGGAGACAGTATGCCCTTTGAACACTTGCAAGTGGAGTTTGTTCGTTACTGTAGATACAGCAATGTCCGAACAAAGTCTGCCGTTGGATTCATGGAAGAGAGTATTTATTGAGAGAAGAAGGGTGGGGGTGAGAGTGGCCAAGGTGGGGGTGACATTTGGCCTGTTTGGTGGTCACCTCAGCAACTGGTCAATCAGTGCAGAGGGTCCCAGTTTATTATTTTACGAGGTCGTGGAAATAAAACCTAGTGGAGCATCTAAACAAGGATGTTCCCACACCATTTGGAAAGTCTCAACAACTGAATGGTTAAACTTTTCAGAGTCAAGGAAAGGTAAAAGGTTCAAACAAAGTTCATCATTCTAGTCTACATCTCAACATAATCATACGATCAAGATAGTTTATAAACCCTAACAGTTGTGACCTCAGAGTGTTATTTTTTTGGTTCTTGGCGTCACATAACATGGATGGATGCCTTATACCCATAAACCTCTTTTTGTACAAGAGCTGTTTGACAAAAGTAGGACATTTCATACTTCTGAAAGGACAGAGATGAGGCATGGAAAGTGGAATAAACAATACCAAGCTTTCTCAAAACCATATATTGTTTATTCTCTCTTGTTAATTCACATTCCTTTCACACCTATGTTTGAAAAGTAGATAAAACAAAAAACATCAGATGTCAGCAATGGGGAAAATAGGAATTAATATGTCACAATGCGTCAAGGGAAACAGTATTGCAGTCAATGACATTTCTTGATAATCCAAATCCTATGTTTCATCATTTCCAAAGTTGAGATAGGGAGTTAAATACTTTAAAAAAAACAAAAACATTCAAAAGTGACCCCAGGAAACACACTAATTTTGTCATAGCACATACCTCATGCAATACAAATGAAGTTTGCATATTAGCATTAACAAAGCGCTGTGACCAAACCGCTGTATGCAACCTTATATGGTGGGTGGTTTCCATGTGTGCTGTTAAATAATGCTTGCAGCAAAACAGATTCATTGTGGTGGCTCCTTTTGGCTTTTCCCCTCAGGGGTCACCACAGCGAACCATCCGTTTTGTCCAGATGGTTCGCATGAGAGGGTTTTGGCAGTTTTTACGCCGGATGCCCTTCCTGACACAACCCTCTCCATTTACCCGGGCTTGGAACAGGTGTGCTCAATTTGGTTCCCCCCTCCGCAAACAGTTGGAGTCCAGGACTCACCGTTCTCAAAATGAGGGGGTCGGGGGGGGGGGGGGGACGACATTTCCTCACAGGGCCGGCCGTGAGGATGTGTTCCCCCCCCTCTGTAACTCAGACTAGGAATGAGGGAACCTGTTCAAATTTACCACACAACCTAAACAGACCCACAGGAAGACAGAAAAAGGCCAGTCGATGTCCAGGACTCACCGTTCTCAAAATGGGAGGGGGGCACAAATTCTCACAGGTTGACATTTTTTATAGAGTTCCTGTTCCAATTTTTATACCCTCTCCCCACCACCTGTCACCACTAAAGGAGCCTTCACAACTGAAATGTCTTCTAAATTATTCATTCAAATCAATTCACTCAAATCATTATCGTTATGAAAGATTTGATCACAAAACATGTGTGGCTTTTTCTTCAACGAACAGTTTGACATTGCTATAGTACTTCTAAAAGTCTTGTGGAAACTTAATGTTTCGAAACTAACTTCCTTATTGACCCGGCCGGGTCATACCAAAGACTATAAAAATGGAACCCATTGCCTCCATGCTTGGCACTCAGCATTAAGGGTTGGAATTGGGGGGTTAGATCACCAAAAATGATTCCCGACCGCGGCGCCGCTGCTGCTCACTGCTCCCCTCTCCCCCAGGGGATGGATCAAAATCACATGGGGATGGGTTAAATGCAGAGGACAGAGCCCTTTGAGACTGCTTGTGATTTAGGGCTATATAAACTTGACTTGATTGATTGATTGATTGATTGATTGATTGATTGATTGATTGGTTGATGAGCAGCCCAAGTCTCGCCAATTGAGTATTCACAATGACGAGCAGCAAATGAAAGTACCATATCATCTTCCTCGTTTTTCAACGTGATTTCTGATTGGCTCCCCGTGACATCATTGCTACGCGCACATTCGGCTGAAGGCGATTTGAAGCCACGGTTTAAAGCGACAGACACTCCCATCCGCTTTCCTCCCCGTATCCGCCCCTGTCTTAGAACCAGACGTCCCAGCTAATACCCCTCCCACTGCAGGGTGGGTGGGACCCCACTGTACCCAAACGACGCATTTAATATTAATGAAGTCGTGAATAGGCTCCAACTCGCGTCAGTCCTGCTGCGCGACGGCTGGACTTGCTTCAACATTATTTCTGGGTAACGGGGTAAAGGTGGCCCCAAAATGTGGCCGATCCACTGCACGGGGACTTCCTGAATGGAGGCAGTCCTGTCATCGAGCGGAGATTGTAAATTACTGGGCTGAAGACAGCAACACACACCGGTAAGCAGAAATGTAACGCAAGTTTCGCAATTACAAGTTGATAAACAGAGGCGGCTCGGTTTAAAGCGACAGACAGCGCCTGGGTAGCACGTCCACCTCACAGTTAGGAGGGTGTGGGTTCGATTCCACCTCCGGCCCTCCCTGTGTGGAGTTTGCATGTTCTCCCCGTGTCCGCGTGGGTTTTCTCCGGGCACTCCGGTTTTCTCCCACATCCCAAAAACATGCTTGGTAAGCCGATTGAAGACTCTAAATTGTCCCTAGGTATGAATGAGTGCGAGTGCGGATGCTTGTTCGTCTCTTTGTGCCCTGCTGGCAACCGGTTCAGGGTGTCCCCCGCCTGCTGCCCGATGATAGCTGGGATAGGCTCCAGCACGCCCGCAACCCCCGTGGGGACAAAGCGGTTCAGAAAATGGATGGATGGAAGTTGATAAACACGCGATCGCAGGGAATTCACGTCAAACTATACATACTGAATCCATCCTCGTGCAGGCATTTTTGGTGATATTTTATTATGTTAACGTGTTGCTTTTTTATAGTTTAAGTTTGTAATGCAGGCATTGCAGATATTGATCTAGTTATTATTACATTTTGTAGTGGCTGTTGCTTATGTGCGCATCGCTCTGTAAATCTCACGTTATATTCACAGTATGTCCCCATGCCCAGTTTCTTGAATGAATTTATCCATGAACGATTAGTCTTTTCTGTGCGGGAGGATGACCGAGTGCATGCGTGAATGCAAGCATGCATGGCGGTGGTCCTTACATAACAATCCAGGATGACATGCTTTTAAAACGCTTGCATTTCTGAACGCATTTACTGTCCATCTCTTGACTTGTGGGAGTGATCAAACTGCAGTGGTGCAGTATTTTCTGTTCTTATCTCGCTGAGTAAAAGCTTTTGGATAAGACATAACCCAATTGGTCGCATAAAAAAAACAATTAAAAAAACATGACACTAACAAGAGGTGGATTCTGATTGAATTAGCTTGAAGTGATTCACTTAAAAGACTCTTTTGTTTGTTATTGTTATCAGCGTGGGTGTTGCCAATTGTAATATTTGGTTTCAGGATGCTGCTCCTGCTGCTGATCAAACAGACTTGTGTGCTGATTCAGTCTTGATTACACTGTAAAATTGCACAGTTCAAATCTTTTTCCTTCTGGTGTCAGAGCGGCGTGTTGAGTTCTCCGTAGACGTCCCGCCCTCGGCCTCCCCATGCCTCCATCTCCCCTCGACGACAGAATTGTGGTGGCGCTGCCAAGGCCGATCCGACCTCAGGAACTCCAACTGCGACTGGACACCAGCTACCTGGACTCCATCGCCTCCACCAGCAGCAACGACACGGTCATCAGCACCACCGTGGTGAAAATCCGGGCGACAGCCAATCTTGTGACGTATATGCCCTCATCCAAGGGTTCCACGCGCTCCTTGTCGTGTGGATGCAGCAGTGCCAGCTGCTGCTCGGTGACGACGTATGAGAAGGACAGCCCTAGCCTGAACCACAGTCAGGTGAGTGCCAGCAGCCCCAACCTCAGCTATGCCGGACCGCCTATGCTCAGCAACCACGAAGCATTAAGCGCCTCCAGCCTCAACCCGGGCGCACCTAAGGCGCACCCATCCGCCACTGTGAGAGTCATCCACCCCAATGAGCTAGCCAAGCGGATGACTGGCTGCCCCATGGGTCATCCCGTTGGGCCCGTGCCGGTCATTATCGACTGCCGGGCCTTCACGGAGTACAACAAGAACCACATCCGGGGGGCTGTACACATCAACTGCTCTGACAAGATCAGCCGGCGGAGGCTGCAGCAGGGAAAGATCACTGTGCTCGACCTCATCTCCCTCCGGGAGGGCAAGGACTCATTTAAGGGCATTTTCTCCAAAGAAATCGTGGTCTATGACGACGGCACCGTCGACCCAAACAGGCTACCGCCCTCACAGCCTCTCCATGTGGTCCTGGAGTCCCTGAGGAGGGAGGGCAAAGACCCCATCATTCTCAAAGGTGAGAATACAAAAACTTGATGGGCCAGAAATGGAAAGGTGGCTTTCCAGCATATTAAGGGATAGAAAGTGCATTTTCATCATTCTAGATGTCTGAAAGCAGCGCTTGGAGCTTGAGTGCCAATATAAACGGAGATGAGAAGTTGTGAGAGGTTGCACAATAGTGTGCAATGTTTGTGTAAAGCCTGTTCAACTTTGACCTTTATTGTTTTGATCAGCTGACCTGCCCTTGAGACAAATTGCTTGTTTAATCGCGTAGAAGACTGCAGCATGAAATGACTTCTTGAGCGTGCGCCTCACGCAAACGCTGTGTGATACTGCCTTTTTAGATTATTCTTGACATAAATACAGTGCAGTGTGAGAAGCAACTATTGAGACACTATGCTGAATGGCTGCCATGTTTTCCACCACTGGTGTGTGTTAGTGTGTATGCGTGTGTGGTTGGAGCGGCATATTATGTCGTCCTTTGCAAATCTGTATTGTGCTATTTTTTACAGACTTAAAGGAACATCAGTTTGCCATTATCGTTTTTTGATGCAAATTATCTTTTAAGTGCAATGTTTGATGACCAGCCAGCATGCAATCAGAAGCACCTGCATCTTTAATGCTGCAAAACACATACCCCCATCAGCTGATCGCATGTCTTGTGATACGTGAATATGGGAATGGCCGACTTAATGTTTTCATCTCACTCTTTGCACACGCCTCCATCTCATTATTTTTTTCACAGGCATGCAAATGTCCCGTTCACTGGCGCTGCTTTCATGGGCCACACTGGAGGCAACCAAATTATACCCCAGTTGACTGATTTTTGACCTCGCCTTCAACTAATCGACTATTCTCTATCAAAAGACCCGACACAGGACACTCAGCTGGCTCCGTTTTTGACTTTTCTCTGAGGCCAAAGAGCTCTCTTCGCCATTTACTGTTCACATCATGGCCATGAGATTCACATGAGGCTAAAATTAAATGCTTGATTTTATGAAATATGCGCTCAAAATATTTTTCTGTGGATTGATGCCTTGCCGTGTTTCAAAAATGAAATACATCATGCCTCTGTATTCTTCCCAATACAAGTGGATTCAGTTGTGTGTTTGTGTGCATGTGCAAGACAGTGGGAAAATGAATGACAACCATAAAGTAACTCCCCACCTGCCCAGGCACCGAAAGGGGAAGCTGCAAAATCATGCATCAACTATTGTTCTGTGAACAACATGTGCACTGTCCGTGTGTGTGTGTGTGCGTGCATGCGTGTTTCTGAACACTACTCAACAATATTACGGGTGACAGGTGCAAAAGTTCAGTGAGAGGCATAATAAAAATTCAGTCATGATTGTCTCACAGCTATTGTAGTAAAGTTCCCCCTCCTAAAATATTATCTATATTTATCTATGAAATCATATAATAATAATAATATACATAAAATAAAATATAAATAAAATACCTAAATAAAGATAAATAAGTAAATATAAACAAAACAATAAATCTAAATAAAAAAAAAACTAATAATAAGTGTCCAGATTTTGATTCGAGCGCTTCTGATTACAGGAGGCCTTAGCTGCTTCAAGCAGAGCCACGAGAATCTGTGTGAACACTCGCTGCACCTTCACGAAGGCCTGGACCCGGGCGCGGCCACCGACCTCTTGGGGGTGCTACCTCACACCCTGCCCTCCACCCCGGACATTGAGAACGCAGACGTGACGCCCGTGCTGCCCTTCCTCTTCCTGGGAAACGAGCGTGACGCTCAGGACGGCAACCTGCTGCATCACTTGAACGTGGGCTATATCCTCAACGTGACCACCCACTTGCCGCTTTTCCACTATGACACGGGCCTATTCGTCTACAAACGCCTGCCGGCCACCGACAGCAATAAACAGAACCTTCGACAGTACTTCGAGGAGGCATTTGAATTTATCGGTAGGAAAACACACTCTGAATGGGATAAGTGGGAAAGAAAACATTTTTTTTATTTTGCTGTGTTTCAGAGGAAGCACACCAAGCTGGTCTGGGCCTTCTGATCCACTGCCAGGCTGGCGTGTCTCGCTCCGCCACCATCGTCATCGCCTACTTGATGAAACACACCTGGATGACCATGACGGACGCCTACAAGTTTGTTAAAACCAGGAGGCCAGTCATCTCCCCCAACCTCAACTTCATGGGTCAGCTGCTGGAGTTCGAGGAAGACCTCAACAACGGAATCACGCCACGGATCCTCACACCAAAGCTCATGGGTGTGGAGACCATTGTCTGAACCGCTCGTATCACCCATCGGTTATCGAGCGTGGAATGCGAAAGCCGCCATTTTCTTATTTCTTTCTTTCTCGAATCTCCACGCCTGTGCTTGTCTCGGACTCTGCAGAGTGCCAAAGCTGTTGGTCAGCAAAGCGGTGGATCAAAACTGATGAGATGCAAAAATATCCCTACTCTTCGAACCAGGCCAACTTCCTGGAGGAGAGCAAGAGTTGAGATGTTGAGACAGAGGGAAAGAGAATGTGCTGGAAGTGTTCCATGTGAGGAGAGGAGCAAGTGTGAGATAGGAGAAGTTCACACTTCACACTGTGGCACACATGTTGGAGAGACTGGCCAATGCTTTGCCAGTCATGAAAAGACAAAAATAAATATATACAGTTGAATACATGTCTGGTGTGTTAATGATCTATTTTTATACATTACAAGCCCACTCTGGCTTACAGTGCAATAATTTCTGAATGGAATGCAAACCTTGATCTTGTGTGTATATATTGGAAACACGCAGCTGAGTTTTGGTGTTATGTACGGTAACTAATTCTGTTTGGTGCAGTACATTTATGTTTTGGGTACAATAAGTATTAGCGATGGGCGCTGTGTTTTCTTGATAGACTGCGGGAAATAATTTGTTGATAAGGTGTCCTGCTTCAATACCAGAAACAAGACACATTCTTCAAACAAGACTGAAATGTCTGCTGTTCTAAATCTTTTATCAATTGATTCAATGCAAAGATTAAGAATACATGTAATTTATTAATTCATTAATATGCCCATCCCTAATAGTTACAGAAACATGTTTTGGCTGTGGTTCTCAACTGTTGTCATCCTGGGGACTTGCATTTTTTAAAGTTGGGTGTCAAAAATAAGATATTGTTTGGAAATAGTTTCTAAGATATAAGTATTGTATTTCTAAAGGCTGTTTCAAACACATTTGGCCTACAGTCAAAAACACATCATAGGCCGTGACGTCAGTTAGCCAGAGGTCCACTGGCTTTGTTTACAGTGTAAACTAGTTAGCAAAGAGCCCAAGGCCAAAGTCCATTCATCTTTGTACCGTACAGAAAAATATAAATAGCGGTACCCTGACTTCAAAGGGGGACGTTTTGCTTGATGGTTTTTTTTTTCTATGTTGAGAGATATAATTTTCAAGATCTGAATGCTCATAAATCAAGGTAGATTGGTCTGTATATTGTTTTACTGGCTTTTTATGACCCATCCAAAATGGTCTGTTTGGTTCCTGGCCCACCAGTTGAGAATCACAATGAGAACCACATGCATAGTTATGAAAAAAAAGAACATAAATTGATGATTTTTTAATGTAACAGAATAGATGAATTTCACTGCCTGCTTGTCTCCTTTTTTTTGCTCCTCTCCATCTTTGTGCTAGCTAACATTACGTCCTTCCCGAGCGTGCGGCTATACTGCCCAATATATCTTGTCATGATGATGGATGGTAATACATGGTAGCAGAGGTGAGGTGTCCACCTCACATGAATGCACCCTTCCTTCCCCTGCCAAGTGTGGCGTGACCCCTTTCAACCCTTGACACTAAGCTACAGCCGAGTGAGCATTTCTGCCTCACGGAGGCAAAATGTCGCTTTCACAGGCTGTTTCTAGTGCCTCGTTCAATGCCTTAAGTCTCACGTCACCGCCGGCAGGGCCTGATTGACAAATAATGCATTCAAAGAGCCTGGTGAGAATCTGATTTCATTAAAAAAAAAAAAAAAAAAAAACTAGTGCACTATAAGTAGAAAAAGAGGAATATTAAGATATTTACTTGAAAAATCTTTGTAAAAAACCCCAGACACTTTTACCACAAACATGGCAAAAAACTTTGTGGCAAAATGTACTTTTTGGCAGCTGTCTGCCATTTTTTGAGGATGTTCTACTGGAAAGAAAGACACAGCAATTACAAATTTACAACCTCAAAATGTGGCCAGTATATGAATTATTTTGGGTTTAAGCGTAAATACTGTGTGAGTCATGGGAGATAAAAAAAAACTACTTTAAATTCAACTCTATGCTAAATAGTTTATAAATAATAATATGCGCGCAAACAAAGTTTATCCTCAGCCTGCTGCATCTAAATTTTCACACTCACTGTGTATCAGATGTTACTAACTTCCATGGTTAGGTCATTTCTAGACACCGACATCATTTTCACAAACATTTTTTTAGTCCGTTCACATCTTTCTCCACTATTTTAATTTTATTTGCATGAAAATTGATGCAGAAATGGAATTTCCACATTTTCCTGGTGAAAATTCATGCTATGCAAATTGTTGCAAATTGTTCGTACAAATGAATCCGGGATGCTGCTGCAGCTCTTTGGCGCATGAATGAGAGTGGATGCGTTTTTTTAAACTCTTTCCCGTTTGTTTCAATTCAAGTGTGCTGACATGTCTTCTTCACATGTGTCATTGTATCTGTCAACTGGTGCTGAGTAACTTGTAACCATTTAGCACGTTTGTAGCTTCTGCATTTATCTTCAGCCATTAGCCGCTGGCAAAAAAAAAACAAAAACGTGAGCTTGCCAACTTGAGCCAGTTATTTACACTTGTATTATGTATGTTTTGATTTGACTTTTTTTTTTTTATCATGCAATGATTTTTAAGACAATGTTAACCTTGTAGTGTACATTGCTGTCTGCTTGAGACAACAAAGCATGCCATTGGCTCCTGGTGTGTGAAGGACTCTTGAAGTCCATCTGGTGCTGTCTCAAACACAATGGTTTTTATGTTATTTGAATTTCTAAATTATGAGCTTAGCTTGAGATATTTCTTTTTCTGCATCACAACAATATCACAGTGTCTCAGAGGCTCCATTAGAATGATTTATAATTCTCAAGTTTTTTTCGGCCTCATATCAACTGTCAAGAATATCAACTGTCAAAAAAATACAGTTAAAATACAGATGGATTTATTTTTCTCCACAAAGGGTGCTATTATATCGGAGGCCTTCTCCCTCACCTTTTTTTTTGCTTGTCTTGCTCTAAATTCTTCAACTGGACTGTTATCCGTCGACTTCTACTACTGCTACTCCTTGAACCACTGAAGCACTGTAAGTTTGTAATCTCTACTTGTGAGCTTTGAAAATAAACAGGGGGGCTTCGAGTTTGGTTTCCTTTGATATTTGAAATTATATCATGCAAATGTTTTGAACACGGGGAAAATGTTTTTCTGCAAGGCCAATTGATTTATTGACGGAGTGGTTGGCACATATTTAGCTAGAGCATTTTTATTTTCCCCTGTCTTTTTCGCTTACGTGGTGCGATTCTAATTGGCGCCGATGTGTAGAACATTCCGAAATGTCCTAAGTCTCAATAACAACAAAACAAATGTGACAGCATGTATTTTGAGAGAAAGCGACCTTGTGAAATGTAAGCGTCAAACAGCAAGACTTGAGAATTATCTGCACTCGCCTCTTTTTGGAACATGTGTCACGTAGCTGCCGGGCCTATATTTATTCAGGCGGTGGGGAAGGGGTCGTGAAGGTCAGGATACCAAGATTAGGAACAGCCACTAAAATAGTGGTTAGCGTTGTTTCTAATTACGAGTTGATGAGAGCCCTGCCTCAATAATCCTTCCCTATCAGCACCGGACAGGCTGGCAGCACCAGAATAGAACTGATCTTTCCAGCGAGCCCCACATGGACGTATTAGGCAAAACGGGCCTGAGTGGAGGGCCCACCTTTTCCTACCCCCCACACACACACACACACAAACACACACACACACACACACACTGGTGCATGCACATATGCAGACACACAAGCGTGTGAGCCTGACCTCACTGGTTATCATCAAAGCGCCCTTCTTTGTCATAGGAAGACAGACTTGCACGGCATTGCACACTAAATGTCGCTGCGGCCACTATTTGCACTTTCACACAAAGGCATTGTTTGGAATCACTTCCTCGCCAATACAGTTACTGAAGCGCACGGATCATGGCTGTCCTCTTGAATTTAATTTTTTTACATCATAATTATATATAATAATGATGTAATAATTGACACAATAATAATCATTTGTATATAATAATGTATTTAGTAATGAATTTAATATCTATTACAGACGGCAATTAAGTGGCAGCAAGTTACAGTGCCCTGTTTCATTCTAATTCTTATTACTGCGAGACCTCACCTGGCTTTTCTTTGTGTCCTGACTTTTGTTTTGTTCTCTACCTTTCATTTCCTATGCGCATATGCATTTAAATAAAGAAGCAAGTGGGCACGCATGTGGATGACGACCGGTGACTCAAATCAACTCTGAAAGAAAAGTGACATCATCTGATGTGTTCAAGGACAGAGTCTTGAATCAAGCGCCAGTTACCATGGATAAAATATCGTTAAGACTGCCGCTGAATACACCCACAAAATATTTTATCATAGTAACTACTCAAAGGATTTATTAGCGAGACCATACCAAAATGTTTTCAATCCCCTGGAAAAAAATAATCAAAATCAAACAATTAGCCACATTGTTGTACACCATTTAGAGGCGATTATCGCTAGATGACCGATAACCATGCAGCTGTTGTTTGTGAGGTCACCAAGGAAACAGAAATAATTAATGGCCCTATTGAGTTACATGACGTTACATCCGAAACCTCCATGTCTGGGGAAGTCAGTGACACTACTAACACAGGCTCACCTTTGTACTCCAATTCTCAGTCTGCATATGTCTACCCAGTGTATATACATTCATGCCAAAAGGTCAGATTATGCGAATACTTACAGGAGCACTCTCAAGCTATATTTGTCCCACTACAGCTATAAAGTAAAATATAGACACACTGTATACTATGTTTTAGGGTGGTCACAAAGTGAGGTGTATGAAGATAGAACAGTAAAACTATTTATTGCGAGAGACATGTTTCAGTGAACATCTACAATGTCAAGAGATAAATAAAAATAACAAATAAAAACAACAGTAAGTGAAAAGGAATCAAGATGTGAATATTTACAGTGTGTGACTTAATTCTCTCCTGGCGACTATACAATTTCATTTATCATTTGTTTAAATGGATTGATGACATAATGAGTGTGCACACTGCTAGGCAGCCATATTTAGGTCTCAACACTCCATGAAAACATTCACCTCATGATCTACGAAGCACATTTGAGGTAGCAGCACACGTACAAGCGCACATGTAAACGAGACGTGTGTTACATTTTTGATAAAGGGAGCAGGAGGAGCTTCACCTCACGCCACCTAATGCTAAACACGGCAGCTCAGCGAGATTTTGTGACATATGGCCAAGCGTCACCACACTGAGTCGTGCACTAGTGACTCATATTCCAAACACGCCCCCTTGATGCACCACAAATGTGCAACAGCGACTTTTTGTTCTACTTAGCCGTTGTGGATTTGATTTATTAATTTATTTGGTTTGCCCCCTCTCACTCTGTAGATGTCTGCATATTTACAGAGATGTCGCGGTGTCATGCCATCTGTCATTTTTTTTACCCTATGTCTCTCTCTTTAGCCATCTCAAGCTTCCCTGCTTGTATCACCTGACACTTGCATGAGGGACAATGATTCATTAAATTGACTGAAGCTGGGATTTTTAACTGGTGGTTTGGGACCCAAATGTGGATCACATCATCTGTCTGGTTACAGATCTGTCGTGATTCTTATTTTGGGGTTATTCCGAGGCACATTCAATGGTGGCAGATGTGCTCTGAATCGTTTAACATGTGTTGGAATGTGATTGGTCAATTGACACGACAGCCACTTTCTCAGCTATAAGAGTGTGTGCACACTTGTTCAATCACATGATATCCATTATACGCACTTGCCCTCTTTATAATATTTCATTTGTCTCCCCTCAATGGAATTGAAGGGAATTTCCCTTTGTCTCTCAGTGGCCAAACATGTGAATGACCACACCCTGAAACAAAACATTTAGATCATCTCTCACGATTAAAATGAATGGAAATTTCAATCCAGTCTCATCCAGTACACAGAATTAAATGGAACATATCGTAGTGAGGGCGGCTCGGTGGTCCACTGGGTAGCACGTCCGCCTCACAGTTATGAGGGTGCGGGTTCGATTCCACCTCCGGCCCTCCCTGTGTGGAGTTTGCATGTTCTCCCCATGTCCGCGTGGGTTTTCTCCGGGCACTCCGGTTTCCCCCCAAATCCCCCCAAAAAACATGCTTGATAGGCCGATTGAGCACTCCAAATTGTCCCTAGGTGTGAGTGCGAGTGCGAATGGTTGTTCGTCTCTGTGTGCCCTGCGATTGGCTGGCAACCGGTTCAGGGTGTCCCCCACCTACTGCCCGATGACGGCTGGGATAGGTTCCAGCACGCCCGCGACCCCCGTGGGGACTAAGCGGTTCAGAAAATGAATGAATATAATATACTATCGTGTTTCAGACCCGAATGTGTGAGCCACATTCTGAGTAACAAAACGTCAGATGAAGGCTTGATAAAGTATACATACCGTAATTTTCGGACTATGAGTCGCGTTTTTTTCCATTGTTTGGGGGGGGGGGGGGGGGGCGACTTATACTCAGGAGTGACTTATGGGATTTTTTTCACAAATTTTCAAAATCAAAAAATCCGCGATGTAGTGAAACCGCGATTAACGAACCGCGATGTAGCAAGGGATTACTGTCATTTAAACTGCAAGTGACGTCACCGGTACCGCGCGGCGGTTGTTTACATAAAGGACAAAGCATTCGATCACGGGATGACGAAGATGACGAAGGGCCCCACGTTTGAAGGATTTAATGATTTGGAGTGACACAAGGTTTGAAAAACTTATGTATGTTATAGTTATTTGATATATTTTATTTCGTGTAGCAACTTGCATATGTTTTTATCGTTACAGTTCAGTAGTTGTTGGCTCGTTGAACTCTTGTTTTGTAAATAAAGAGCCGTTTACCAAACCCACGTCGTTCCTGGTACTTTGTTAACGCAACAATATAGTTATATACTAGATCTGTGTGGCGCACGTGCGGCGTTGTTGATATAAAGGACGAGGAATTTGATCGATGGATTTAATGATTAGGAGTGACACAGATGGTTTGATAATATTGTTGTTATTTGAAATACACTTTATATATCGTTATATGGGTCTGTGGAATAATTAGAAATGCAACTTACGAGTCCAATGTCAGCGGCGCATATGCAGCGCATACGCAGCATTGTTTACATGAAGGACGATCGATGGATTTAATGAATTGGAGTGACACAGATGGTTTGATAAATGTATTATTTATGTAATACTTATTTGAATAACTCTGAATGTTACGTCAGGCCCGTTCTCAGCTCCTCGTTTGTCATGTTAGCATACCGTATCTTGTTGCTGGTTCATGTCTGTTCTTGGTGTTGGATTTTGACAAATGAATACGCCCCAAAAGTGCGACTTATACTCCGGTGCGACTTGTATGTTTTTTTTTCACTTTATTTTATGGCTGGTGCGACTTATACTCCGGAGCGACCTATAGTCCGAAAATTACGGTACATTAAAGTACAAAACAGGACTGAATGACATTATGAGACACATTTAACATGTGCAGCTTTCTTTGAGAATGACTTTCGTTTGTTTTTGGTGCCATGTTTTTTTCCCTTTGTATTTTTTAATTGCTACCATGCAGAGAGAAGACATGAGTGGAGCTGATTCGGGGCTTTTTATAAATAACTCAAACTGGATGTGAGGGCACAATAAAACAGCTCAGCATTGCAGCTGATACTTTTCCTGCAGGCTTCGTCACATCCGTGCAAAAATGTTGGAAGCTGCTGCACTCTTGTGGACGATATAGTGATGTACCGTGCTGTGTTTACAACCAGGATGCAATCTGACCGAGCAATCTGCACGAGCATCATAAAGTCATGGTAATTATC
The DNA here is from genome assembly GCF_054491065.1 of Syngnathus leptorhynchus. Classification (NCBI taxonomy): domain Eukaryota; kingdom Metazoa; phylum Chordata; class Actinopteri; order Syngnathiformes; family Syngnathidae; genus Syngnathus; species Syngnathus leptorhynchus. Next base: position 7,699,256 of record NC_141212.1, on the reverse strand, counting down.
ACTCGAGATATACTCCAGTGTCCTAAGCTACAGAACAACATCGGGGTAAAATCTTGAAGCTGTCAACTGGATATTTTATTGTTGTTTCTTGTTATTGTGATAAAGGTACGGCATAAATTGTCCAGCAGTCTTGAAGGTCTTGAATCCACACAAAGTGCGAATCACCTGTCACTTCCACTCCAACTTAATTTATATGCTAAACAAGTGAAGCTGCTTTTTGCCTTTTGCTCCCCTTGACGCGTCATCTTGTTCCAGCAAATTATATGACGGGAAAAAAGTATGACAGGCCAGGGCGGTGCACGGCGGGACAGAGGGGTGCTGTAATGTGCAATAAAAGTGTCATTTTTCACCTCCTCTATAAACAGATCGTAATGTTGAGATGAGCCATTGCCTATTAAGGGCTCCATCCAGCCGGTGACATCAGTAAACAGAGCAGGCGAGCGCGCTACATGAGCAACATCTGAGCCAATGAGGAGCGCCTTCTCTGGAGCCTGGACTAGCTCGGCGTTTTGTGACCCAGGTAGACAAAACTGGTAACAGATGACGCTTATTTAGCTGCCTTGAGAGGCACAAACCTTGAGTTTGGACTCGGGGAGGTTTGATCATGATTATTAAAGAGGTTACAGGGTTACATTTATTAGGTGATGAGTCAAACAAAACCAGTGCCATAATGCACCTCCATGAATATATGTGTGAATGGTATTGCACCTCGTGTATCAAAATACTCATCTACACACACACACACACACACACACACACACACACACACACACACACACACACACACACACACACACACACACACACACACACACACACACACACACACACACACACACACACACACACACACACACACACACACACACACACACACACACACACACTTCTAGCATAATGAACACAACATTGTATTCAAATGAATGCATTGAAAACACCAGATTTTGCAGTATAGGGGGCATACTGCTCCCTTGTGGATAACACGAATAATGCACTATAAATACAGCACAGCGCTTTAGCAATCCATTTGTAGTAACTAGTCAATTGTTATCCATCTGTTCTTACTCACACTTTCCTGGATAACTACATATATACTTAAAATGCATGCTCATTATTTTAAAGAAATATAAATTTGTGCAGGATTTTATTGTAAAAAACTATTTATTATCCTTGCTTTCCCACTCTGTCATCCTTTCTTCCACCTGTTAAGCTTTTAAAATACATTTAATATAGATATTTGTAAATTATCACCTGACACACACTCAAGTCATTCACCTGAGAGTCACATTGAGCAGTAAAAACTGAACCCACAACTTTATTCCCAGCACCATCAAACAAAAGTTAGGAAAATCAACATGTCTATTATGTAACATTCATATGGCCATCAAATTTAGTCAGTCACTATGCATTACGTTTATATATGGATTGTCCATGGAGTGGCAAAGTTTCCAATCATAAAGAGCCGTTTTTTTTTTTTAACGTTAAAACAGCAGATCTGCTGTACTGGCTGCAAAAGTGAAGGCCGCTAATGTCCTCCGTCCTGCTGTTAGGAGAACAGGATGATGGATTCAACCCATGCACTTGCCAAATTCACAATTCGGTTCCACATAGCGAGTGTATCAAATCTGTCATATCGTTTTAACTGCTTTTCAACTCAACCTTTTTCCATTGTGCTTAAATGTTAGATCCACCTCGTTCCATTCCTCAGCCCTTTGCTCATTTGATGCACAACTGACATCATGCCCAACACAATAGGAGAGAGGACAATGAAATGTTTCTTCTTTTATAAGAAAGAGAAGCCTTTTGGGACAATGATGGCTCCAATGAACGACATCTTATAAAATGTATCTTGGCTTGTCTGTCCTGTTGAAAATACAGACAGATTTTGTGAGTGCACGGGAAGATGACATCATCCCATCTGAGATTAATTTTCAAAATAGTTTGGGAGGTAGCTCGAGTGATTTATCGTCACTGATGATTTATGTGTTTATTGGATGTAATGTGTGTATTGTTCTCTTTATTTCTATCACTGTGGGGTACACAGTATAACATAATTAAAGAGGACATTCTACAAAAAAAATGGATTTGTAATCAAATAATTTAGTCTCTGGAGTGCGGGCCTACACATCAAGTATGACCAACCAACTGATCAAATTTTTTTTTGCCATTGGCAAAGCAGTATTGGCAAATATTTGACCCATTTAGTGACAATGTTGTCATTAAATGGGAAGATTAAAAACATTCTGAAAAATCACGATACCTATTTCACAGTGTCAATTGTGAAAACAACTTTCAACGTGATCACCCTGGGTGGCAAAGCTTTTGGCACACATTACTTCTTCATGGTGTTAATAGACTTACTTAACTCCTGGGCCTTGACTGGTGTTTTCCACTGAATTAAAGTGTCAAGACGGGGAAGACTGTTGGACCTTGTGGGTTGTCTGTCCTTTAAAAATGGTTTGTTGTTGTAAATGGACGCATGAAACTGGAGCCTTTCAACTGACCTGGTGCTACTGAGGCCCGGTTTGTACTTGAGTTTACTACAACATGGAAGCCATCATTGGCACACACAAAGCACATCCCTCTATGACAGCCATCTTCCTACAAACCCACAAATTAGGATTCCGTGCACGTTATACCTATTTGCTTACCGCAGATTAATTTTTCTTGTGTACGTAATACAAGACTATTTTGTGGCCACAATTGAGTATTTTGTCTCAACATATTAGCATTGTTAGCACACGTCATATCTGCACTGTGGCCCAAATAGATTTGTTTCCATGTCATATTTGTTCTTACTGACTATGAAAAAAAAATCATAGAAAAATAATTAACCTTGATAGAATAATTAAAGGAAACATTTCCCATGGAAAAATTAAATAATGAGTTAATATGGGCATATATAAACACACACACACACACACGCACGCACGCACGCACGCACGCACGCACGCACGCACACACACACACACACACACACACACACACACACACACACACACACACACTTGTAGAATTTTGGCAAAACTGTAACATTTACTAAATTAATTGAGATAAAAAAAAACCCAACAACCTTGGACATCCACGTTAAAGAATTTCCATATTACACCATGTGATATTTCCAGTTTGCAGTGCTCCTACGCAACCAAGCATCCCTGTAACTGAATAGCTGAAGGGATTCTACTACAGCAGATGCCGCTCAGTGATGAAGATGTGATCAGCGCTGAATGTCTTATGCTTTTTTTATTTGCACTCATTTGGGCAGCACATAACTCAGTACTCCATTATCACTTCGGCAAAGAGCTATTGGAGGCTGGCAACTAATGCAACTGCTTGAATGCTTTGCTGTTAATCAACAGTTGCAGATTTAAATGTTTTAGCTCTGTTCTAGTTTGAAGGTTTATCATTACAGTGACGTTTATGCTGGGGGCATTGACGGTGTGTCACGTTATCTTAGCATTAAGTTTGCTGACTTTTGTTAAATGAAATATTGTAATTTTTTTATGTCTCCATTATGGAAGATCTATTCATATAAATTACACTACAATTATATAAACAGAAAATTATATTCCGGTTAACATCTACGGGGGAAAAAACTCCAGAAAGTCACTCTCCATACTTCCCCATGTTTTTTTAACTGGATCCATGCTGCATGCTAATTAGCCAGTTGGTAAAGGTCCAGCAAGAATGGAGGACCACACACATCTGCCTTGACCTTCTGTAGAGGTAAGGACTCATGAATACAGAACATGCTTGGTGATAGCTGCCAAGACATATGGATTGGCTACGAGGCAAAAGATGCAAAGCTAAATTCAGAGATTGTGTACTTTAAAGCATTTAATTTGATGTTTAACTCCTTCAGTACACAATGGGGACCAAGGGTACAATAATCAAAATTATATTTATGATGCTTCAAATTTACATCTGGTCTCACAAGGTTCCATGAGTCCTTAAAATTGAACTTGTCCCACAATTCTTTTCCGATTTCAAAATGTAAACCATAAACAAGACAGATGGGTGAAGGCCAACAGCCAAGATTTGAGATGTTTCATCATTTTGAGTGTGGGCGGTGCATGACGGTGACGTTTGATGAGTGGCTATAAAAGACAAAAAGTCCAATAACTCAAGCCTACAATGTCAGAGCTTGAGCCAAACATATTGTGTCTGATGAAGGTCCCACAGATGTGGTCCATTTTCCTGCTGCTTCAAAAACCAATGATGCAAATCAAAGCCTGAAGCTGATTTTGGGTATTTTGGTATTTGATCCCTTGTGTTTATGTTTTACTCTTTTCATGATGTTCAATGAACTGCTGTCAAGTGATGGCAAATGTGGCCTTTCTCTCCCTTATTTGATAACATAAAACTTGCATGGAGGAATTGTGGAACTAAACAAATAGATCAATAAATAAAATTGGAGGAGTCAAATGCCAGACAAAACTCTGAAACTAAATACACGTGACTTCACGAGACGATGAGGCACACCTGGGCAAGAGTTGCTGGAGCGACCTGATTGGTTGCCACAAGAAAGAGTGGGTTTAGTGTTAGCATTAATTTAGGCTTCATTTATTTCTGAAACGGTCACACACCTCTTGTGTAATATTTGTGGCAGTAAACGTCCATGTGAGAAAACATGTAACCTTTCCCAACACGACAGGCTATTTTTATCTCTTGAATCAAAGGGAAGGCAATATCGGAGCATAAGTATGGTCTGCATGCACACAGGAGGATGTACACACACACACACACGCGCGCACACAGGCACACGCACACGCACACACACAGGCACACACAAAGCTCTCGAGATTATTTTGGCAAACGTTCCGTTTATTATTTTGTTTTATGGGGCCGGGAGGCGGGAGCACGGCCTTGTTTTGTGATACGGTGGCTCTGTTTGTGACTTTGTGAGAAAGGAAGTGCGAGCAAGATCAATACATCCTCTTCGTAGATTTCCAGCGGTGTGTGACGTGCATGCGGGGAAATGAGCCTGGCTTGAGGATACTTTGCTTGTTATGGATTTGACATGAACTTGGGCCTCTGCCCCTCACAATGTGATGAATGTATTATTTAATCTTCCTGTCTTTGTTAACCTCTTTTTGGCAGCAGGCGCAGTGATTCTCTCACTGTGAGTGGATGAAACAACATCTCCAGTTTGACCTTTAGATTCTGATGAAGTATAATAATAGCCAAATAATTGAACCCCTCACGGGGGAGCACCTGGACAACACTGATTTAAAATAAAAAAGGGGTGTGGCGTCACTTGGACCAGCTGCTACAATGAAAGTCAGTTCTGGGTCGCAGGAAGTGTAACCGAGGCGCTGTAGTTCTGCTTTTATGCAATGTACTCTCGTGAGAAATTTAAAGGTTGCAATCCAAGTGTCGACCAGCTTGAAGGAGTTCAACTGCAACGCATTTGGCCAGTTCAGACGTATTATTTTTGGAATTTATTCATAAAACCACAAATGTTATTTTAAAATGACCACTAATAACCACATTTCTGCAAGAGGCCAACAAAAAACAATCTATGCCGTCTTTGTATGTTGAGCTTGTGACTATATTTTCCGTCTCAGTCAGGTTAATGCAGCACATCGTATCGTTTTTCCTTGTCTCTATAATTTTCCCTGATTCTCTTTTGGTTGGTGTCTTATATTAAACCAGCCCGAAGGACTTGAAATGATTATTCAAGCAATTGTTAATAGCTCATCTGAGATGAGAATATTTTGGGTCCAGTCAGGATTGTTGGCTGAAGCCACAACAGGAAAATAGTTTACATCTCACTTCATTGATGACAGTTAAATGATTTTTAAAATGACAATTTGTGTTCCACGTTCACCTAGTAGTAGTGTCAAAATAAATATCGTGCCAGCGGCCTCAGGCAATGACAATATTCTTTGCAATTTTGACGCGTCAGAGCTTTTGGGCCTGGTACCAGTTTATAGTCAAACTCTGAAAGCCACTTGTGAGGTGAAGACAAAATCCATCTGCCTGATCATTGAGTATTGACCTCCTAAAACTGCCGTTGCCCCCACTCCGCTGGAGACAATAGACCACAAACCAGGAAGCTCAGGCTCTCCGGTGATTAACTACTTTCCCTCCTCCTTACAGAATAAACCTTTGACAAGTCCACTCACCCAATTTAAATCCAAATAGCGACACATTTCTATCTTTGCAACATTTGGGGGGGGGGGGGTGTTGAGCAATGCCTACGAGCCAAGATCTGTTCTACACATTTCTGGGAAGGAAATGAATGTCAATACATATGTTTCTGGTTCTTTCTGCTCTCAATGATCCATTATATGACAGTGGATCTGGAAGCTGGAGTTGAGCGGTCTCCAATGTCCCATCATGCGCATGCCTCAACGGCATGCCCCCATCTGGCCAGGATGCCGGAGGTTTAGAGTTATGCTCATACTCAGTGTTGGAGATGACTTAATAAAGAAGGCGACCGCTCATCTTGTAAACACAGAAGGAAATATCTCAATTTTTTACCACATGATCTCCACTCCAGAATATTTTGAAGAGTTTTGCGCTATCCTCTGCTATCCCTGTGTCTGCCCCCCCTCCCCACGGGGAGGTAGAGATTAGCTAGAATATGATGAGATGGTGACAAATATCCAAAACTCCTTTGCACTATTCTTCCGGTACCCAAACCACAACGGAGAATACGAGGACTACGATTGGGCCGGAAAACCAAACAAAAACAAAAAAAAAGGGGGGAGTCACTCAGGAAACAAGATATCCGTTTCATGGCCTCGTCTGTTTAGCTACCACCTGTTAGACATGATCATTACCACAGTGCAAGGGGCCGTAGAGGGGCTCGGTCAGCCACATTTATATCAACAAGCTGGGATAAAACTGTCTAATTATCCCCCACGGCCCCCCTTTGCTATTCTCCTCATGAGCTGCTGCCATTTGCCTGCCGGGCTTGTAGCCAATTTATACGGGCTGGCATGCTAAAGTCCATCTTAATGACAGCTCTCTTTCAATGTCAGATTGTTGTAAAATGCTTCTGGCGGCTGAGGCACATTATGCCCAAATAGTCACTCGATGGAAAGGCTATGTAGCAAACATTTTGGGAAGGATTAAATTAATTGTTTTCCCAAGGATGGACAGGTTTTAGTCACAAATGCCATTTAAGATATGAAGCTAATGACCAGAAATCCTGACGCTTTGATGCTCACTTGCAAACTGAAAGAAGACCAAACCAAAACACTGCACCTGTGCAAAGCTGACAATGACCAAAACAGTTTTGATCGCCACAGATGGAATGTGGCGGGTAGCAACGGGAGGATCCACGTCCTCGAGGGAGGTAGCATTAAGGTCTTAATTAGGACATAGAGGGGAGGGGGGGGGGCATTCTGAGTACTCGGCCATGACGAGGGATGCAGCAATGGGAAACCCAAGCAGATCGTCTTTCCTAGTTCAAGGCTAATTGCTGAAAAGGGATCTGACATTGATGTGCAGGGAAACACACGTGGTATGTCGTATGATCATGTGAGGTCACCTCCACTGCTTCTTGAACTAATATGCGTGTCTTTGATAGAGCCTTGCTCGTAAGATACTCCAGAAACATTTTCCTCCAGCATTGACAAACAACACATTTTTTCCTATATTCGAGCGTATTTCTAAGACGCGACACGGGAGAGAATTGTCACTCGGCAAAAGCTGTCATGGTGGTGTATTTACTTCCAGGAATTCAGTCATCCCAGGACCTCTGATGATGCGGCAGCTGTGTCAGATATGATTACTACAACTGGCTACAAACTGGACCCGGGCTGAAAGTTGCGAGTGCTCTCGGGTTTGGAGGACATAAGAAAAAAAAACACACATGGTATAATAATGCTAATAATAATAATAATGAACATGAATAATAATATAAATTAAAAATCACAATAAATCATAAGTTTACTGATGGTCAAATTAAGTTCACCTGGGAAAGATTCCAATACATTTGAAGTTCATTAAGTTATTGTAAAATGTTCACGTACATGCTGTGGCTCGCCAGCTGTCAAACAGTTCGTTACCTCCCCGTATCGCTCGCTCGCTTGTCTGTTTCTTGTTTTGGGATTTGCCTTTGTGTGTATTTCAACCTTATGGTTTTAATTTTTGTTCTCTTTGTGCTTGTTCTGGTGAGGATACATTTTGTGTTTTATTAATTTTACCATGTATGTGTGTGTAAGGTTACTCTAATGAATATACAAGTGCTCACCAGTCACTTTAAATCAAATTAATTTCTGTTATTTATCTCTCTGCCTGATTTGTCTGAAGTTCCTGTTGGGAAATACAGCTTGCTTTTAGATCCAGCAATGAAAATGTTACCTTGTACTTAGTGTTTCCCCAGTAGAAAGTAAAATATCCCCTGCTTTGAAGCGGTTATTGCATCGAGATAAAAATCTATCCGAAATAGGAAGACAGGGCTCCACTGGGAGGCACTAAATTGAATCTAAGGCTGTACCCGGCCGGCAGACCACAGGATATGCCTGCAAAACGAAGAAATATCAAAATGGTGAAAAGGTCTGTTAGTGCCCATTCATATAAACTGTCTTGTAATGTTTTCAAGCCCTTCGAGGATTACTTGGGGAAAAACTACAGGAAGGGAACATGGTTTTCACATAACGTCTTCTTATTTTCAGCTTTTCTCTCCTCCCGCAGTTAAATGTTGTATTCCACCGGGTCCTGGAAGGAAGCGGCCCAGTAAATCCCTGCTGCAAGACTTAAAACGGAAACAGTATCTTAAGACAGGTGAAAAACTTAAAGATAAGTACGTCCAGGCCCTTTTGCCTTTTGTCTCTGGAGGTTAATCACCACACCACACAATGTAAAGGCATGGATTAAATTTAGCCAGGCAGGAAGCCATAATGATGAAATGACACTCGCTTGCTTTAGAAAAACAAAAATGCTCCTAATGAGACATCTTGCACTCGCTAGGTTATAAGCTGCCGTCTGTTTTTTTTTTTTAAGACTTGCTTTTTGTAGCATTTAAAACCGGGGGGGGGGGGGGGGGAGGGGGGTTTTCTTGAGGTGGATTAGGAAGTCTTCACTTGGTTGGTCGTAATGGACTAAGCCGATGTGAGCACTTGTAAGATATTATTTGAAGGAAGGAGGTTGGACATTTAAAAGTAAACAATGGCAAAGCCTTTACAAGGTTATCCAGATGGTTTTATGATTTAGATTCAACCCATTTAGAACTTGTATGCTCTTTCGTTTTGACCTCAAGCCGTCCCAATGCAAGTGCTCCTGTGGCTCCAGGGGAACATGCATTCACGGGATGTGACATTAAAAAAAGATTCAAAAATAAAATGAATGCTTTGCACCCTGACAGGCAAAAAATGATGCGCGTCGACTTTAAACGATCTCGAGGGCTTTCCCGACATAGCCCCCATGTGACTGCCAGGCTGTATCTTCGTAATCGCTGTCGGGGTGTGTCTGTTAAAAGAGATAAAACATCCACCATCTGCTGTGCTCTAAGTGTTTTGTCAAGACAAGAAGAATATGAATGTCATCAAGTGTTGATGGTATCCAAAACACTGCCGAGTTCCTTGTGAAGCAAAATGGCGGTTAGCAAAATGGGGTGTAAAAACGTTGTCAGGCAAAGAAAATGGGGGAAACCTCAACCGCCGTGGCATCATTATTTGCTAGTTAAAAGAAATCACTGAGTCTCACATGTTTCACAATATTTACACATCTGCTTTAATCTGAGTCGTTCATTTATTTTGACTTTATTAAAATAAACACACTTGAGTGTTAGCAGCTGGAAAACAGAATGGAAAAATAAAAGAAAGTTATTGCACAAATTGCTTCAGGATGAGGAATCCCAAAAACGTCAGTTCAAACCATGGAAATGGGACATAAGGCTGTACATTTGATCAGAAATACGTAAATACGACAGCAATAATGACCAAACAAGATCTCCAACAAAGTGATACTCCAATTGTTCAATGCCAAAACATGCCATGACCATCTGTTAGTTCTTCCTCACTTTGGGGAGGATAGAAGACGAAGTTTGATGCGCAACCGTAATAAAATCGCTCCCATCCAAAGAGACATCCTTCTCTGTCCACTCTTAATTCATTTGGGAACTAATAGTGAAAGACAGTGAAAGGGGTCATCTGAAAGACATCTGTAAACATGTCAGTAAATCACGCTCAGAAATGGCAGGGAAATCCCCCCCCCCCAGAATCATTTTGTGGCTGGATGACTACATGGCCAATGAAGGACATTAAGATGATTCCCAGATTTTTAAATGATGGGAACTGTTTTTAAAGACCTTGGTAGTAAGTTATTTTAAAAACAACCGAAACAGGTTTGTGAGTTCGTGTATTATCGCACAGCTCGTATCCACTTAAGAATATCACAAATATGACATTTGCAGTATAGATTTGAGCCCCACTCATGGGACAAAATCAAGCCTGTTTTTGTTGTTGGGTTGCGACCGACGGAACCTGTTGTGCTTTCCAAATAAACTTTCTGGGAAGAAATTTCTTTTGGGACGCTACAAGAATGATATTTTAATACTTTTACGTTTGATCGTCAGCTGGGCAGCTGTACAGGAATACAGATGAAATAAACACAGAAGATAGAACAGATAATCCTGATGTTTTGAGATTTTCAGTTCCAGACCAATACAGATTTTTTGTCACTTACCGTATTTTTCTGTTATAAGGTGCACCGGATTTTAAAGTGGATTCCTTCACATTAAGGGAAACAAACTCGTACAGAAGACAAGTCAAACTTTATTTAACTTCAATTAGACATCCATATACATGATGGACCTGAATGTAAGGCACGCAGTTTTGAGATAATTTAAAAAATATAATTTTATTGGTCCAAAAATACGGTAAATCTTATGTCACAATATGTTATTCCTGTCCTTTATTGTGTGAAGGTGAAGGCCTTCACACATATGTTATTCCTGTCCTTTATTGTGTGAAGGTGAAGGCCTTCACACATATGTTATTCCTGTCCTTTATTATTATTATACAAGTTCCGCCCACTTTTTTGACGCTTAACTACCGTATTTCCCGGACCAAAAGGTGCACCAGATTATAAGCCGCACCTTCAATGAACGGCCCATTTTAAAACTTTGTCCATATATAAGGCGCACCGGATTATAAGGCGCATAAAATAGAAGCTATACTGCAACAAACTGCGATTGACTAGGGTTGTGATATGCATCCACTAGCCAATAACCAATGGGCCCTCTGTAAAGAATCGCGTTTCTCAAACTATTCTATAAAATAATCAGAACTGACTAAAGTTCGATCTAACACCTTGGTACTGCTTACCTATGTTTCCCTTCCATATCGATCCGTAAATTTACTCGAAACATTAACAGAGCAGCCGATTTTGACATGAAATAACCTCGTGCGTATAGCAGCTATCACTATAGCATTAGCCACCTGCAAACTCCCATGAGCCTCAGCTCGCAGACTCCCATGAGCCTCAGCAAAGTGTAAACAATTACGTTTCTCAAACGAGCGCTTATAAAATGATCAGAACTGACTAAAGTTCGATCTAACACGTTGGTACTGCTTACCTATGTTTCCCTTCTATATCGATCCTTAAATTTACTCAAAACATTAACAGAGCAGCCTACTTTGACATGAAATAGCCTTGTGTGCATAGCAGCTATCACTAGCATTAGCCACCTGCAAACTCCCATGAGTCTCAGCAAAGTGTAAACAATCGCGTTTCTCAAACGAGGGCTTAAAAAATGATCAGAACTGACTAAAGTTCGATCTAACACCTTGGTACTGCTTACCAATGTTTCCCTTGCGTATCAATCCGTAAATGTACTCGAAACATTAACAGAGCAGCCTATTTTGACATGAAATAGCCTCGTGCGTATAGCAGCTATGACTATAGCATTAGCCACCCGCAAATTCCCATGAGCCTCAGCTCGCAAACTCCCATGAGCCTCAGCAAAGTGTAAACAATTGCGTTTCTCAAACGAGGGCTTAAAAAATGACTGAAGCGGGAGCGGAACTGACTAAAGTTTGATCTAACACCTTGGTACTGCTTACCTATGTTTTCCTTCCGGATCAATCCGTAAATTTACTCGAAACATTAACAGAGCAGCCTATTTTGGCATAAAATAGCCTCACGGGTACAACAGCTATTCAGTGACGCCCCCTGACCACGGTTGCTGTAATGCTGGTAAGCGATGCGACCTTGTAATTTACTAGTTGTACTAAAACGTACTGAAAATTTTGGCAGAGCACTGTGTAAAACCAGTATGGATCAACAAATTCATAAATTGATCCATATATAAGGCGCACCGGACTATAAGGCACACCTTTTGAGAAAACAGTTTAGGTTTTTAGGTACGCCTTATAGTCCGGAAAATACGCCAGTTCCACACATTTCAACCGATTCACTCTGTTCCACTTTTAACTCATTCCAAATATTAATGACATCGTTTCTTACATTTTTTTCATTCCAAACATTTCCCGTTTTCACAAAATTCACAAATTTCCAGCAAATGTTCCCCCAATCATTCTTAATGGCAGATTCAACATTTCGTTTCAGTTTGAAATTCACATCATTCAGCACATTTAAATCACATTGGGGACATTCGCAATCTTGCCAAATTCAAAATTTCTCGTTTTTATGTTTAAAATTTGCACAAAATTTCACAAAATTTCCTTTTTCACTTCTCATTTCTACATTTTTCAACTGATTCAACCCATTCCAACTCATTTACATTGTTCCAGTTTGAATTTCACATCATTCAGCACATTCAAATCACATTGGGGACATTCCCAAAATTGCCAAATTAAAAAAATGTCACGTTTTCACATTTCATCAAATTTTCCATAATTAGTTTTTCCCTTCTAATTTCTACATTTTTCAACCAATTCAACCCATTCCAAATTTATTCACTTGGTTCACCTTATGCTTACCATATTCTACCCTCTTCCACTATGCTTACCCAATTCACCACTTCACCCCCACTTCCACAGTGTGGTGGCCATCTTGGATTGACCCTGAAGTGCCCCCGAATGAACTCTAAGTGAACCAGAAGTGCCCCAAATCAAACCGGAAGTGACCTCAATTAAACCAGAAGTGCCCCAAATACACCGGAAGTGACCTTTTTAAACCGGAAGTGACCTCAGGTAAACCAGAAGTACCCTAGATTAAACCGGAACTGCCCCAAATAAAACCAGAAGTGACCAAAATGAAACCGTAAGTGCCCCAAATCAAACCGGAAGTGAACGAAATAAACCGTAAGTGACCTTTTAAAACCAGAAGTGTCCCAAATAAAGCGGAAGGGACCTCAGCTAAACTGTGAGTGGCCCCAAACAAACCGGAAGTGCACCAAATAAACCAGAAGTGACCTTAATTCAACCAGAAGTGCCCTAAATAAAACCACAAGTGACCTAAATTAAACATTTGCTCTAACTTTTACAATGTTTGTCCTATTCAACGCGTTTCAACTTTAGAACTCCAACGTGAACCTCTAGGACCCGAAGTTTTTGTTTCGTTTCAAATTTCAAAACATTTTGGTGCAATTTTTTTTAACATTCCCATTCATTCTCAATCGGGATTCAACATTTGCTGTAACTTTTAAAATTTTTGTCCGATTCAACACATTTGAACTTTTGAACTCCAAAGTAAACCTGTTGGACCTGTAGTTTTCGTTTCATTCCAAATTTGAAAGATTTTTGGCGCAATTTAAAAAAAAATTCCCATTCATTCTCTATGCTATGGGGATACATCATTTGCTCTAACTTTTACAACTTTTGTCCGATTCAACCCGTTTCAACTTTTGAACTCCAAAGTGAACCTATTGAAACCCGTAGTTTTCGTTTTGTTCCAAATTTTTTTTTAAAATTGCGCAATCTTTTTTAAAATTCCCATTTATTCTCTATGGGGCTTGAACATTTGCTCTAACTTCTACATTTTTCAACCGATTCAACCCGTTCCAACTTTCAACTGTTCATCTTTTGCCTACCTATTCCACAACTTTCAATTGACCAAAAATCGCAAATTTTCAATTTTGAAATTCACGCCAGGCGGCTCGGTGGAGCACTGGGTAGCACGTCCGCCTCACAGTTAGGAGGGTGCGGGTTCGATTCCACCTCCGGCCCACCCTGTGTGGAGTTTGCATGTTCCCCCCGTGTCCGCGTGGGTTTTCTCCGGGCACGCCGGTTTCCTCCCACATCCCAAAAACATGCTTGGTAGGCCGATTGAAGACTCTAAATTGTCCCTAGGTATGAGTGCGAGTGCGGATGCTTGTTTGTCTCTGTGTGCCCTGCGATTGGCCTGCACCCGGTTCAGGGTGTCCCCCGCCTACTGCCCAATGACGGCTGGGATAGGCTCCAGCACGCCCGCGACTCCCGTGGGGACAAAGCGGTTCAGAAAATGGATGGATGGAAATTCACGCCAAATTCTCCAAAATTTCATTTTTCACTTATGATTTCTACATTTTTCAACTGATTTAACTTGTTCCAACTTTTAACTGTTCATCTTTTGCCTACTTATTCAACATCACACTTACCAAAAACTTCACATTTCAATTTTGAAATTCACGCCAAATTTTCCAAAATTTCGTTTTTCCCTTCTAATTTCTACATTTTTCAACCAATTCAACCCGTTCCAATTTTAAACATCATTCAACAGCATTACCCAAGCATTTATTCAAATTCTTCGCCTTCACACGCATTTTCCACAGAATTGCATTTTCTAGTTCACTGATATTTTTCCTCCTAAAAAGTGTCACTGTCTTTTATAGTTGACAATTCTCACTCTGACAAAAACTTTTAGTATTACGCCAAATTTCCACAATATGCGTAATGCCAAAAAATGTAGCCCGGGTTTCTTATTTGAGAAGCCAGATATTGCTAACATCGCTGATAATTGTTGAAAAGCCAAAACTGGCTTCTCAGTTTGTGCAGGCTTTCAACGAGTGGTTAGTTTGCGTATCCAAACTTCATTCCCACACTTATTCTGGCAGATGTGTATCAAGATTTTGGAAATATTGCTGTCAATATTTATGCCTGTGTAGTTTTGTTTTTTGTTCAGCTGACAGTCGGTCGTTCAGCAGCAGAAATAACACTTGCGTTGTAAACAGCCATGAAAACCGATAAACCGTATACCAACATCCATCTAATCCATATGCTCTGACAACTTTATTGTGCTTATAAAATTATTGCAACTGCCCTCGAGCACATTGTATGCAGTCGTTTTAAAAAGGGGCTTAAATTACACTCCAAATGAATTTATTGGCAGTGCTAATGTGAGTACACTTTTTCTCGGTGAAAAGAGAATTTTCCTTTGCACGTCCGTGCCAAGAGTGGGGAGGGGGGTGGGGGTGAGAAGATCAATTCCATTCAACTATTCGTCAACTCCCTTTAGAAGCATTTAATAGTGATAAAATTTATGGTTCTAGTTTCCAAAGGATATTTATTGCCAATGACATTCATATTGATGAAAGTGCTTGTAAATGCTACCATTGTCTCACATTTTAGGTAACACTTCAAACTTTGGCCGTAGCTTGAATATACAAGAGTTCATAGACGAGATGTCTATTTCTTCAGCTGTCTGTCTGTCCATGTACACAACATATATATACGGATAGAATAGACAAATGAGCAATGACAGAAACAAATAACTTTCAGGAATCCACTGAAGCAAAGTGTGTCCAAAATGAAGTTTCCATATGTCCTACACTTTTGTTGGCCCAAAACCTATGACAGCATCAACAACTTTGTATCTCGTCTGTTCCCAATTATAAAACTTAAACACATTGGGACACGGATGAGCGAATTCAAACTTTTTTAATTGCATCCCTCCCCCAAAGAACTTTCGCCTTACCGTTTCACTCGATTCCATGACTGCATTTCACATAAATATTGTAAAATCTGTGAGTCGTAATATGGATGGCAATTCAGTCTTTTTATTGGATGGCGTCAAGTTCCCTGTAATGAAGTCATTAAAATACAGAACAGCATTGCAGATCCAACATGGAAAGGGGATGAGGGACTTCTGATTGCTGTGAGTTATGGATCATCTAGGAGCCGTTAAGGCCAGCGATGAATTAACATGTCAAGTTTTTTTTTTTTTTGTGGGGCTTCTCCTTTTTTAACGTTCTGACACAAGAAGGAAATGTTCCTGCTTTTCTTCAGGATGTGCCATTTTCTTCTCTTCATCTCCCGCTGAAGCGTCAAGCCGTCAAATTGAGCGTTTAAAAGTCTCTACGGCTCCCTGCAGAGGCTTTCTCATCGTGCCCAGAGTCAACTCGCAGGGTCAGGGAGGAATATCAACGGGAAAGCGAAAAGAAAGGCACCCCTCTCCAAAAAGACTTGGCAACATAACTGTAATCTACTTTCATATGGTTCATCAATCAAACCCGCTGTTCTCTTGTTGCTGTAATTGCTGGGAAATGGTGTAAATCATGCGCAGACTATAAATGCGCATTGAAAGGAAGGAGTGTGTGAGTTTCTCAATAAGATCTCATTCATGTCCACACAGTTAAAACACTGAATTATGATGTCAAATTAAATAGCATGATTTCTAATCGTGTTTCAGAAATACATTTGTGATTATGGTGCTTTATATGTGTGTGTGTGTGTTTTGTAATGATAATGAAAATAAAAACTTAACTCACACAATCCTATAATTAAGTGAACACTTTTTAATAAAGTCCATCAAATTGAAACGGAATATGGGACATGGGACAACGGCATCAACGTTAAATCTGTCATATCCGCAGCGAATAGGAAGATCCTTTGTGAGTCAGTTTTGAGATGCGCTTTGTCCCCACGGGGGTCGCGGGCGTGCTGGAGCCGATCCCAGCCGTCATCGGCAGCAGGCGGGGGACACCCCGAACCGGTTGCCAGCCAATCGCAGGGCACACAGAGACGAACAACCATCTGCACTCGCACTCACACCTAGGGGCAATTTGGAGTGCTCAATCGGCCTACCAAGCATGTTTTTGGGATGTGGGAGGAAACCGGAGTGCCCCGGAAAAAACCCACGCGGGCTCGGGGAGAACATGCAAACTCCACACAGGGAGGGCCGTAGGTGGAATCGAACCCGCACCCTCCTAACTGTGAGGCAGACGTGCTACCCAGTGGACCACCGAGCCGCCCTCACTACGATATGTTCCATTTAATTCTGTGTACTGGATGAGACTGGATTGAAATTTCCATTCATTTCAATCGTGTGAGATGATCTAAATGTTTTGTGTCAGGGTGTGGTCATTCACATGTGTGGCCACTGAGAGACAAAGGGAAATTCCCTTCAAAATGGGAAACACTGTGGACAAATAGGCACATTTTTTCTATTGGTTATATTTTTGCCACTTTCAAAACATTGGATCTAAATGCTTTAAATTTAGTTAATGATGCTCAAGGGAGATAAATTGTAAATTCTCAAAAGCCAGGTGTGTTTCTTCCAGCTGTAAGCAGTTGTCTGTTACATTTTATCCTCCCCGCTATAGTCCGAGAGGACATGAGGTTAAGTGTCATAAGGTGTGACCGCCTGCGGGCCAAATGTGGAAACTTCAGCTCCAAATAGGGTTCACCAGTGTGAATTATGGGACCAGAGGGTAATTTTCGATTCCCACACTACGGGCATTCCTAGAACGCTTAATAATTATGAGTATTGCCTTTTTAACGGACTGTATTTCCTGAAATTAAATCATTAAATCAAGTAGAAGTGATGAGGTCACGCATGACAGGAAAATCTGAGGTAACAAAAAGGCTCTGGTGGACATATGAAAAATATTGTGGTGTGAAATTAGTTAAAGTGGACCTCATCTTTGTTACGCAGTGAACGACGTTGGCTATGCCACTACTTATGTGGCATCTTTATGTGGCATCTTTGAGTGTCTCAGAGGGAGCATCAAAGTCAAATAAACTGCGACTGATATCACCTTTTTGTAGTTTCCTCCACTTTCCTGCCAGAGAACACGACTGCTTTTAAAGAATGGTTCATTTTAAACATCAAACCTAAGAGCTCCTTCAGCCACAGAGAATTTTTTTTTCCCGGGCCCAAAAAAAGTCTGAGCTGTTCCTCAAGCTGGAGACAAGGTCAAGGAAATAACGTTTGATCTGTTATGGCACTCTAGTAATTATTTAGACTCTGGAGGAGGAACTTTTCTTTGGCTTGGCTACTGCGATCTAAGATTTTACTTGGAAGATATGAAAGGCTTCGGCATGTTTTGAGGCAAAACTTGTAAATTCTTTTCAAACTTGTATGGGGAACCTGCATAGAATTTTTGCATTATTTTATTATGAATGAATCAAATTGATCAAATAAAACGAATATTTTGTCCATTGTTTGCTGTTGAATTGTATACGGTGACTTGGCCTTTTTCTTGTGATTATATTTGTTTCCTTTTTTTACGTTATATCAAAACAATTAAACCATATTAGAGCAAAAACGCTCAAAGGGAGGTGAAACCGTCTATTTCATACAATCTTGTATAGAAATATATTTCTTTGGGTCGACAGCGAAGTGAAGTCCAAGCAATGACCCAATCATGAGCGTAGGAGGAAACTGAAGAAACTGAAAACAATACACGCACACACACACACACACACACACACACACACACACACACACACACACACACACACACACACACACACACACACACACACACACACACACACACACACACTTATTCCTAAAAGCTATGGCTAAAGAGTCAAACCTGTGTAATTTCATTCAATAAATCTCCCTCAAGAGGAAGACCTTTAAAAGTGACGGCTTATAAGAAAGTTCAGCTGCTCTGTGAGATGTCCCTCCACCCTTGGGTCCACTTGAGTTGATGGAGAAGCGGAGAAGCGGGGGTCCGTTGCAGGTATAGGTAGGTGACCTCTCCATTGAGATGGAATTGTTTTGAATGCAGCTGGTGATGACTTACTGCATCCACGGACGGCAGAATGACAACATGGCAGGTTTATAGGGAGGAGGAAATGATAGTAAAATTATATACGCTTGTTCAAAATGGATAAAAAATGAAATCATTGAGGGAGATGGTCCGAAATGTGTCCCGTCTATCTGTTTTTATATTATCATCACCAGAGATTTAACAACAACAAAAAAAAGGACAAGGAAAGCAACTGACCTTTTTTTTTTCTCTTTACGCAGAGCCACAGTTCCACAGCTGGAAAATACAAAACTATTTTTCTTTATGAATCAAACTAGTGTTATTAATTCCGTTTTAGGTTGTATACAGTATACTGTAAAAATATATTGGGTCAGCATCACAAAGCGTGACTGACAAAGAAGTCAGTTTGACATTGTATGTTAGCTGACCTCTGCCAAATTGCGATGAATGTTGTTGCATGGAAGAGATTATGCGTCGACACAAGTGACCCGCGAGAGTACAACTACACAGTTCTAACTATCAATTCAAGTTTGGGAAAGTACAGCACAGACATTTAGGAAAAGTTCAAGTGATTGACTGTGGAATATGGGATCACTCATCACAAATGGGCCCTATTTGCTTCTTCTCTCTCTCCATCAGATGCCGCACATTCCTCTTTGTTTGCTCATGCTCGCTCCTCCCTGCGGATCCCCGGCCTGACTTTCCCAAAGCCGATATTAATATCACAGGCCATTGTAATGGAGTTCTTTTCATGGAAGCCTCGGAGGAAGTCACGTGGCTATGATTAGTCTCCTGAGGACCCAGAGTCTCCATTAAGCTCGTTGTTTTAACTCCCATAACTATCAATGAAGTGGAAAAGCTGAGGAAGTAGCGATTCCTGCGGCCGGCTGGGGTGTATTCTAAGCACCTATTTTCTTAATGGGGCCAGAATACACCCCTTGCCCCCCCCCACACACTTTTCTTTTCTCCAGGAGGGAAATTATTCTTCAACTGCAGCTTGCAGAAAGAGCATGCACATGTGTGCCTTTTACGTTGACCCACCTCCATTAAGATTGATAGCGATGGGATCTGGTGGTTAACACACTGTTTAAGCTTAGAGGAGGTGGTGGTGGGGGGGGGGGCAACATAAGGAAAAGCACCAGGACTCACACACACTCAGCAACTACACGCAAGGTTGAGCTCCAATGCATCTGCCATCAGGAAGACAACTTGAGTAAAGACGGAAAAAAAGAGGCACCCTGGGATACGTTTGCTCTGTCAGGTTAACGCTTAAACACACGAGTGTAAAAAGCAGACCCTGCCACATGCACATTTCCCCTCATAATTCTGTTCACCTTCGTCTTGACCCAAAAGCCACTGGGCCACTTTAGCACCGAGCCGCTTCCAAGGAAACAGGAAGAACTGGGCCTGCGAGGCGGCTGACAGCTTTCAGATGGACTATTGCTGATATCTGCCATGTAAACGGAGGAAGTGGAGCCTGCTCACGCTCTTAGCCTCATAATTGTCTTGACGCCTACTAATTAAAGTGACATGACCACATGACATTGATTAAAGTGTGCTTTGGAATTTATTTTCCACAACAGCTCTATATCTGCAGCGTTAAATTTAAAAAACATTTAACTTGAGGATGACCAAGAACACATTTTCCAATAAATGACGGCTCTGTTGAGAAGGGATTAAAAAGACCATCCCACCTGATAAATGACTGAAAACAAAAAGTGAACTTCATGTCAAGCAAGCATGTATGAGTTATGTTGTCACACAGCACCAATGTTTCCAAATTACATTTAATCCATCAACAAATAAATCTGCAGTTTGTTCCCCTTTATTTTGGCAGGGAGAAACAGCAAAGTCCTCATCATGCAAAAAGAGTTGCGTTCATATTCTTGCACATCTGTATGTCATCGAAGATGACTTAAGTTGCCATCACATTCCCTTATTAATGACAGCTTTGTGTTTGGTGCTGAAATACACCCACACACATGTTCATTAGACACACGCAGCGGTGACTTGATGTGCGTTTAAATTTGACCCACGACACGACACTGATCCCCTTTGGTTTTCCGGGAGAAAATGGAAGATCCACATGGAGCATGTGACACGGGTGGCCCTTTGTGTTTCCCCAGTCGCCGAGACCAGAGGAGGCAGCACATTAATTAGAGCAGGTGCACCAAGCGCCGGCTTGTTTTTCTTCATTGGCTCCTCGGGAAATCATAAAGCAAATATATTGCTGGAGGACGGTTTTGGGGTGCCCTGTGAGCAAACTGAGAAGGGAAATGGATCAGTGAGTGGCCACCGGGAACAGTAAATCAACAGGCTAAAAAGAGGCCTGCATGTAGTGTAGGGGCCCCAGGAGCCCAGATCAGGGCCAGGGCCCCTGTCAGTCAGAACCTGGTGTTAATGTTAAAGCCAGCTGGACCAGGACTGCGCACGACTCGGAGGAAATCATTGAACTGCCACTCTCAATTGCTGATGTAGCATTTCAGGTCATGGTGGCACTAGCCTTCTTTTATTTTATATATATATATATATATATATATATATATATATATATATATATATATATATATATATATATATATATATATATATATATATATATATATATATATATATATATATATATATATATATATGGGATGGGATACAGAGCGATACGATACACATCTCGATACACTGCCAGCGATTCGATGCATTCACGATTCATGGAATTGCCAATGATAAGATGCGATTCTCCCATCTCCTGCGATACGGTGCAATACAGTACGATTTAATTTTAAAACAATGCGATCCAGTGCGATATGATTCGATGCAACTGTATCTTACAGGTCATATTGATTTTCTGATGTTTATCGGTGAATCTTCCCAACCCTAATATACTATGTATACATACTTTTTTTTTTTTTTCATTTAACCTCTATTTACCCAGACAAACAATTAAGAACACGTTCTTATTTACAACTGCGGCCTGACCCAAAGAACAATGGCACTTTGAGGGGGATGTATACATACGTATACATATGTAGACATATGTGCATTATATACATATACACACACGTATATGTGTGTATATGTATATAAATGTATGTGTGGATATGTACTATATGTGTGGATATGTACTATATGTGTGGATATGTGTATATATATATGTACTATATGTGTGGATACGTACATGTGTGTATGTATATATCTGTATATGTATACACACGTGTGTGTATATACGTATATATGTGTATATGTCTTCCTTGGTAGTCCATCGGGGTCCGATGATGACGTCTCTGCACTCAGCGATGACTGCGCATGTGGTTCCGCAGATCGAAGTTGGAAGCACATAAGCGCCTGCAGGTGCTACATTTAAAATCTGCATTTTGGGTTAAGCGGTTGCTGCTCTGTGACGTCTGTCCCTTGCTGCACCTAGACGCTGTCGCCGATCCCTCTTGAAAACAGTGGCTGCTTCGGATGTGAGAAACCCCCATTCCGTTCTGTCACGAGCATGCACTTCCAGATGGCGTAGTTGAATATCACTTTACTTGAGATTGTTTTTCAATGTGTCCTTGTAGCTCAGTTTGGGTCGCCCTTGTTGCCGTGCTCTTTCAGCTCACCATACATGACTTGTCTGGGTATGCAACTGCCTTCCATTCGTATCACATGGCCTGTCCAGCGCATCTGAGCCTTCAGCAGCATCGACTCTGTACTTGCTGAGCCAGCTCTGTCTAGTACTTCCTGATTGGTGACTCTGTCCTGCCAGGCGATGTTCATAATCCTGCGCAGAGATCTGTTGTGGCATTGCTCAAGCTGTTTGATATGCCGATGGTGAAGGGTCCATGTCTCACAGCCATACAGAAGTGAGGAGAGGACCACAGCTTTGTAGATCTTCAGCTTTGTCAACTGTGCAATACCATTCTGCTGTAGGACCTTTACTCTGAGTCTGCCAAGTGCTTGGCAGGCTTTAGGGTTCCTGGAGGTTATCCTCTTGTCCAGCGATCCATCCGCAGAGATTGTGCTGCCCAGGTAATTGAAACTGTCCACGCAGTTCAGCTGGGTTCTGTCAATGGTGATGGTTGGTCATGTTGTGTTCGGGGCTGGATGGCCCAGCCTGTTTTCCCAAGGCTGATTGTCAGTCCAAACAGCCTGGCGGCCTCTGCGAAACGGTCGACAATGATCTATCTGCAGGTGGCTCTCCCTGTGTGTCATGAGGGCACAGTCATCGGCAAACAATGCCTCCAAGATGGGTTTGTCAAGAGTCTTCGTCCGGGCAGAGAGGCGGCTGAGGTCGAAGAGGGATCCGTCAAGGCGATATTTTATGTAGACCCCTAGGTCCAGATCTTTTACTGCATGGAGCAGGACTTGTATAAAGAACAGGTTGATTGGAACAGGTGCAAGCACACAGCCTTGCTTTACTCCGTTGGTAATGGCGAAAGTGTTTGAATGTTCTTCATTTGAGAGGACCTGTCCTGTCATGTTGTCATGAAAGAGGCGTATAAGCTTGGTTAATTTTGGTGGACAGCCGAGTTTGAGAAGTATAGACCAGAGAGCCTCTCTGTTGACCGTGTCGAACCCCTTTGTCAAGTCTATGAACACTAAGTATAGGTCCATCTGCTGTTCGATGCACTTCTCTTGAATTTGTCGCACAGTGAAAATCATGTCAGCAGTGCTGCGGCCAGGTCGGAATCCACACTGGGCCTCAGGTAGGTTTTCTTCAGAAATTGTTTTGCTGAGCCTATTGAGGGGTATTCGTGCAAGGATCTTTCCGGCAACAGATAATAAGGAAATTCCCCTGTAGTTGCCATAGTCTGTCTTAGCTCCTTTGTTCTTATCTAGTGCCACTATGGTAGCATTTCGGAGGTCCACAGGCATGTCTTCTTCTTCCCATATTTCGCAGAGGACGTCCTGGAATGCTTTGAAAGCACAGGACCCCAGAGACATGAAGATTTCTGCAGGGAGTCCACCTTTCCCTGGTGCTTTTCCGCAACTCATCTGCTTTATTGCGGCTCTGACCATCCTCTGTAGGTGGAAGGTCGAGTTCCTCCTGTGTAGGCTTTTGTGGTATTTATGTGGTATGGGTTTTGTGGATGATGATGATGATGATGATGGTGGTATCTGCTCCAACACAGCCTGGTTGACAGCGGATGGTCGGTTGAGTAACTGGTTGAAGTGCTCCTCCCACCTTGCATTGATTCCCTCTTTGTCCCTGTTGCTGGTAGAACCATCAGCAGAGAGTAGAGGGGCTGTTCCTGATGCTGAGGGACCGTATATGGCCTTTATTGCATTGAACGGCATCTTAGAGTTGTTGGTATCAGCATAAAGCTGCACTTCATTGGCTTTCCTTTCCCACCACTGGTTCTGCATATTGTGATGTTTTCTCTGTGTTTTGGCTTCCGGTGTGCCCAACATTGGCCCTCTGTCATCCAGACTCGATTGGAATTTTTAACAGTAGCTGTTGGACGAAAGGCGTGCAGTGTTGAAGGCATGTCTGACGATCTTTGGGCGTTTGTGGTGTTGAGGGACTACGTGGATGTTGAGTTTTGCTCGCACAAGTCTGTGATCGGTCCAACAATCTGCACCTCGCATTGCCCTTGTAGAGAGAACATCTTTGCTGTCACGTTGGCGGGTGATGATGTAATCTATGAGATGCCATTGTTTTGATCGCGGGTGCATCCACGTCATTTTGTACTTATCAGCCTGCCTGAATGTTGTGTTGGCCAGCAGCAGGTCGTATTCAGCACACTTATTCAATAGAAGAAAGCCACTGCTGTTCATGTTCCCTATTCCATACTTTCCAATCACACCTTTCCACTGGTCACTGTCCCTGCCAACTCTGGCGTTGAAATCGCCCAGCACTAAAAGCTTGTCACTGGAGGGTGTGGCGCACAGCAGGGCATCCAGGTCAGTATAAAACTGCTCTTTCACTTCTTCTAAACTGGTCAGTGTCGGGGTGTAGGCGCTTATGATGATGAGAAAACGCTTGTTACTGATAGGGAGGCGGAGGTTCATAAGTCTCTCACTGATGCCAGTGGTGAAGCTGGGAATATGTGTGAGAAGGCTGGTCCTAATGGCAAATCCAACACCATGTATTCTGTCTTCCTCCTAAACTTTTTCTTTCCAGAAAAAAGTATATCCACTGTTTCGGACACTGATCCTTCCTCTGCAATCCGAGTTTCACTGATTGCGGCAATTTCGATTTGGTATCTTGCCAGTTCTTTGGCTACGAGTGCTGTTCTTCTTTGAGGTCTTGTGACATCATCATCTCTGTCCATAAGGGTGCGCACGTTCCAAGTTCCTATTATAAGCTGTTTCTGTTGTGGTCGACCGCAGGTGGATAAATCTTGCCAGCCCCGATTAGCTGGCCAGATTGGGTAGGGTAGGCATTTCTTTAGGGCACCTTTTCTAGCCCCCTCCCTTGCTAGGGTGAGCAGTGCGATCCTAAAGAGGCTGCTCAGTCGTCTGGGATGCTATCGTTTTGTCACTGCCGGTCCTCAAAATGCTTTTTGGAGACGTTTTGAACAGTTCCGTCAGCTTCAAATTTATCTCTAATTCGAGTAATGGTAACTCTTGTTGGTGGTTCTTTTTGAAACATCCTCCTAAATTGGTTTTGCACTTCTACTCCGTTTTCATGCTTCCAGTAACATTTTAGAATTAATTTTCTTTCTTCAAAGTTTAGTCTGACTGCCATCATTTGGATCGATGGGTTTAATCTGCAAAGAAAAAGCAAACCTTTGAGTTATCAGCTGCTAAAAAGTGTAAACATCTTTTTGGGACACCCATAGGAGTATTCGTGCATATGTTTACATATATATATGTGGATATGTATACGTACTATATGTACTCATATATGTATGTGTGTACCCATATGTGCATTTAAAGATATGCAATAATTTATTGTACCAAAAGGGGAATCGTGATGTAGCGAGAAACACTTATTTTGAAACTTTCCATTCCAAATCCATCCATTGACTGGAGGATCCAATTTTTTTTGACAGATCAAAGTTAGCCAAAATAAGCAGCATTTTTCACAAACCACAAGTGCAAACAACACTCAGAGAAAGTGATTTCCAAGCCAGTTCCATTTTCCAAAAGCCCAGTCGAGAATTTGCACTTTGGTGTAACGGGTCATCCCTAATATGTGCTGCCTGTCGGATATCCAGTGAGGTTTTTCTTGTCGTTGTCAAACGCCTCAGTGCATGCACATACATACTCACACAGACACACACTTTATACGACCGCATTAGATTCAGTCATCATCGGTTGGGAACATGTGCCCCTCTTAAACTCGCCTCCCTGCCATATGCGGTGCCACACACACTTTATTCTTGGCCAGTTTACAAATTAGAGCAGCTGAGGTTTACTGCTACTTCATACAGGGTCGGGGTTGGGAGTCTGTGCGGGGGTGGGGGGCTCATGCTCGATACCTTCTCAATGAGGCATTCTTATGAGCCGGAGACACGAGCCGGTCCAGCCCAATTTTTTTGATTGAGTGTTTCAACACATCATATAAGGAAACAGCTGTGCTACAAATTAGTGTGTCGTCTGTGACTTTGACTAATGTGCTGGGTTGGTGCAGTTAGAATCACGCGTTTTCCAACACTCGCTCCAAACCGAAATGCTCACGCACACACACACACACACACACACACACACACACACACACACACACACACACACACACACACACACACACACACACACACACACACACACACACACACACACACACACAACTTCTCCAAATGATGCACTTGTCAGACGATTGGTTTACTCCACTTAATCATCTGTCCCGTTATCCTACTTTTTGATGTCAAAGTACTGATTGTTATGGAGTAAAATCTAAATGCTAGATATATAAGGGTGATGAATATTCACCCTTAAAATGTTTATACAGTGCTTCAGTTAAGAAATTTAATTTATAAATCTATTACATTTTGCAAGGAAAATAATTCAAATTCAAATTACATATCCATAATGATATACGTATGTGTGTGTGTGTGTGTGTATGAATATATATATATATATATATATATATATATATATATATATATATATATATTATATATATATATATATATATATATATATATATATATATACACACACATACATACATACACACACACATACATACACACACACACACACACACCGTAATTTTCGGACTATAAGTCGGAATTTATTAGAAATCTGTAATGATTACCTAGCAGTGGTGAAAATTTGGGCTCAATAAATCAAGTTACCGTAATTTTTGGACTATAAATCGCTCCGGAGTATAAGTCGCACCAACCATAAAATGCACAATGAAGTGGAAAAACACATATATAAATCAGAGTATAAGTCGCACTTTTGGGGCAAATTTATTTGTCAAAATCCAACACCAAAAACAGACATGAACCAGCAACAACAGGCTAAACGATACGGTATGCTAACATGACATATACACAAACGAGGAGCTGAGAACGGGCCTGACGTAACATTCAGAGTTATTCAAGTAAGTATTACATAAATAACACGTTTATCAAACCATTTGTGTCACTCCAATTCATTAAATCCATCTTTCGTGCTATGCGGCGCATATGCTGATGTCGGACCCGTTGTAAATTGCATTTCTTATTATTCCACAGACCCATATAACGATATATAAAGTATATTTCAAATAACTATCATATTACAACAATATTATCAAACCATCTGTGTCCCTCCAAATCATTAAATGCATCGATCAAATTCCTCGTTCTTTATGTCAACAACGCCGCGCGTGCGCTGCAGAGATCTAGTATATAACTACATTGTAGTGTTAACAAAGTACCAGGAAAGACGTGGGTTTGGTAAACGGCTCTTTATTTAACAAAACGTTCAAAGTTCAACGAGCCAACAACTACTGAACTTCCATCCACGGAGGTGAAAGAAAGCCATGTCCGAGCCCCATCCACCAACCCCGGTCAGCCACCCGGCCGATTGCCGGCCCCCAACTTCCATCCACGAAGGTGAAAGAGAGCTCCCGTCGAGAAGGACCGGGCGTGCGTAAAAACCATAATAGTTTTTCAAACCTGTGTCACTCCAAATAATTGAATCCTTCAAACTCTTCGTCCTCCGTGTCACTTACAAACAAAGCCGCTAATGATGTAGTACGTGGGGCCCTTCGTCATCTTCGTCATCCCGTGATCGAATCCTTTGCCCTTTATGTAAACAACCACCGCGCGGCACGGGTGACGTCACTTGCAGTTCAAATGACAGTAATCCCTTGCTACATCGCGGTTCGTTTATTGCGGTTTCACTACATCGAGGATTTTTGAATTTTGAAAATTTGTGAAAAAAATCACATATAAGTCCCTCCTGAGTATGGATGCTCCAAGGTTGCATAGTGCTTAGGTTTTGCAACTGTTTGAGGGCCAAAGAGTTTGCAACTGTTGAAATGCTGTGTCACTCTTATAGAGAAGTGTGCAACGCAATAATTGTTTTGAGTGGAGACATTGTTGCTTAACTTAAAGCTCCATTAGTGATTCATTTACACTCAAAAGTCACAAAAGTTTGGGACTGTTGAAATGGTGCCAAAATGTCCACGATCAAATGAAGGTTGTGCTGCACAAAAACAGAAAAATAAGGAACCCTGCCCCCCCACCACACACACACACACACACACACACACACACACACACACACACACACACACACACACACACACACACACACACACACACACACACACACACACACACGGTGGGGGAGTCGGAGTAAACTCACCAGGTATTTTGCAACTTAAACGAAAATGCGGAGTCTTAGAGAAGTGAAACCATTTTGGCTCCAGGAGCATCTGGACAGCCCAGGTTCCAAGGTTCATTTAACAGGGAAATAAAAATGCTACTTCCCCCTTTTTATACTGTATAATATTTATAATTCTTCTCTCACAAAATAAAAACACGTGTTGCAATCGTAAATGATGACGGAGTGACCGGAGACTCACAAGCAGGTAAGAAGAGAAGTAATGAGCAACCTTTCTGCTTTGGATCATTAAACTAGTGGTTGGCCCCTCATAATTTCGTCAGCAAGCTATAATGATACCGCAGCATCTTTAGTTCCTCATTCCGTCAATGACACATGTGACCATTTCCTGTTTTAATAAACCTAGTACCAGAGGAGTGGCACACCTAAGACTTGTTTTTACTACAGTAGAACATTCTGTACCATACGTTTTGAATGTGTATTGGTAAATCATAAATTACCCTTAAAAATGTTCTTAATATATTATAAACATACCGCATCATCAAATGAGGCCGTAGCTGTTTTGACACTGTTAGCGGTTTTGCCTGCCAATTGTGTAAAAAAAAAAAACAACAACTTTATTTTAAGTAAAAATCAATACTCTAAAATGTACGTACTTGAAACAAAATGCCTAGACTTTGTCATATAAAGAGCTGGATTGCATTGACTCGGGCATTTATACTACCAAAACAACATATTAGGATAGCTTTTTTTAATCCAGTGGGTGGCTCGGTGGGGCACTGGGTAGCACATCCGCCTCATAGTTAGGAGGGTGTGGGTTCGATTCCACCTCTGGCCCTCCCTGTGTGGAGTTTGCACGTTCTCCCATGGGTTTTCTCCGGGCACTCCGGTTTCCACCCACATCCCCAAAACATGCTAGGTAGGCCGACTGAGAACTCCAAATTGTCGCTATTTGGGAGTGTGAGTGCGAATGGTTGTTCGTCTTTGTGTGCCCTGCGATTGGCTGGCAACCGGTTCAAGGTGTCCCCCGCCTGCTGCCCGATGACGGCTGGGATAGGCTCCAGCACGCCCGTGACCCCCGTGGGGACAACGGTTCAGAAAATGGATGGATGGATGGATGGATAGATGCTAATCCAGTGAACAGGCGAACAAAAAATGCTAAAACAATACAAACAGATCAAAATAATTTGAAAATGATTCTTTTCAGATTATATGGAGAATATCTTGATGCTAGAAACTAATGGTATTGGCCTTGGACACCTCGGAATCTGCTGCATTGCCAGGTCAATACACAAGCAACACAAAGTTATTCTTTCTGGCTCTCAGGGGTCCCCCCCTGACAACCACACTAGGTTGCCATACATTTGACCCCGTGTAAGTTCAATTTCAGTGTCACAGCACCTTTAAAACCAACATCTTACCAAGTGTTTTCAGATTTAATAAAAAGGAAAAATGGCATCGCAATGCTGAAAGCATCACATTTCTAAGTGGCTGTGTTGCCCACGAGGCAGACTGTGTTGCTGTGCCATCCGAAAGAAAGCTGTAATATAGTGAGTGCAACTTCAACTGACAGAAATAACCATTATTGACCACAACTCCTGAGCTGTTCAAATTTTAAGAGGGAAAATGGTGATGATTAAAGGATTATTTATAGTGCAACAATTTGATGGTTTAGTCCCCGAGCAAGGGTTTTCAAAGTGGGGAACAAGAAAGCTTGCTTTCAGGGAACGTTTGAGTTGTGCGGCTTTAAAAAAAGAAATCCATATTTTTGCAAGCTGTTTCGCCAAATCCAGGTTTTGTATTAAATCTATAAAATGTGAGCCATAACAAGGAAGGTACTTCACTGTCAACAGGTATGAGTTTGCATGACCACATATTTCACAACAGTAACACAATATCACATCACACTCCAAAAAAGTGTTTGTGTGTTTTAATCAGCAACCTCACTCTGAAGCTTAAAATTATGCCGCTGCAAAAAAAAACTGTTAAATGATTTGAGCTATAGAAGTGAAACCTTTTATGTTGTTTTCACTTGCACTGTAATTTGGTCGAGCTACCTTCAACAAGTCATACAAATTATAGCTGTGATGAATAATTTTCTGTTTGCTCACTATGTGGTTTCCTGATATAAGTTTTCAATTTTGAGTTTATCGTTCAGTGATTGATTAGCGATCAGACGACAGTGAGCCACTGGAACTGCAAAGTAGCCTGGAAAATACTCTAATTTGAGAATCCAACACAGAAGACGTCATTGTTTACATTTCTGCAGTCACAACAATAATCTTTCCCTATGATCACCAAGCAGAAGAAACAATAGAGTTTTGCTTGTATAAATTGTTTCCAATATTGAAAACTTCCAAAGGTCATACCGACATGTCTGCTGTCCTTGTGAACCCTCACGTTATATTAAAGTTGTATTTATAAATTCACCATATTTCATTAATTTACATGAAAGAATCTCCATGTAGTCAGGAAAATGAACTCAAATAAATGTACTAAGTGTGTTCCATTCCAGCCCTGTGAGAGGTTCTGAGAGTCTTTTATCACCTCCCTGAGCTGTTGAGCAAAAATAATGTGGCCTCTGTTATTCTCATCAGCGACGCAATGAGCAAAGTCTGAGGGGATATCCTGTTGGCCACTGAAACACATTCATCCTACTTGCCGCGGTTTTGGTGACACAAGATTTACAAAAGACTCCGCTCGCCTGCACGGCTCCCGCCACAACACTCCTATTTAGAGCAATGAACCTTGAATGTGATGTTATTAGAGAAAACAAATAACGAGGGAATTCATGCTGTCAGCTGCTGCACGTGGATTAGCCCCTACCACCCGTTCTGTTCACACTTACTGGATTTGTTTGTCTGTTCTTACACTTATCTGTTGCAAAATTACACCTAATTTTCACACATGCTAATACGTGCTAGCTTACTCTGTGGTCGACTTAATATAAGGACTAACATAAATACAATTTGCAGGCATATAAAGGAAGATTTACCCAATATATATCAATAAGATTCTGTACTGCATATACCGTAATTTTCTGACTATATGTCGCTCCGGAGTACAAGTCGCACCAGCCATAAAATGCACAATAAAGTGAAAACAAACATATCTAAGTCGCACCGGAGTATAAGTCGCACTTTTGGGGCAAATTTATTCGTCAAAATCCAACACCAAGAACAGACATGAACGAGCAACAACGGGCTAAACGATAGGTATGCTAACGTGACATAAACACAAACGAAGAGCTGAGAACGGGCCTGACGTAACATTCAGAGTTATTCTAATAACTATTACATAAATAACACGTTTATAAAACCATCTGTGTCACTCCAATCCATTAAATCAATCGATCGTCCTTTATGTAAAAATGCCGCGTACACGCGCCGTCGCACTTGTCGTGATTTGCATTTCTAATTATTCCACAGACCCATATAACGATATATAAAGTATATTTCAAATAACTATCATATTACAACAATGTTATCAAACCATCTGTGTCACTCCAAATCATTAAATCCATCGATCAAATTCCTCGTCCTTTGTCAACAACGTCGCGCGTGGGCCCTGACGTCGTTGTCGTCATTATTTCACAGATCTAGTATATAACTATATTGTAGCGTTAACAAAGTACAAGCAAAGACGTGGGTTTGGTAAACGGCTCGTTATTTAACAAAACAAGAGTTCAACGAGGCAACAACTACTGAACTTCCAGCCACGGAGGTGGAAGAGAGCTCCATAGAATAGGACCGGGCGTGCATAAAAGCCATGTCCAAGCCCCATCCATCGTCCCCGGACAGCCACCCGGCTGAGTGCCGCCCCCCGACTTCCATCCACGGAGGTGAAAGAGAGCTCCGTCGAGTCGGACCGGGCGTGCGTAAAAGCCATAATAGTTTGTCAAACCTTCTGTGTCATTACAAATCATTAAATCCTTCAAACTCTTCGTCCTCCGCGTCACTTACAAACAAAGCCGCTAATGATGCCGGTAGTACGTGGGGCCCTTCGTCATCTTCGTCATCCCGTGATCGAATCTTTGTCCTTTATGTAAACAACCGCCGCGCTGCTGACGCCACTTGAAATAAGTCCCCCCCGCTACCCAAATTATGAAAAAAAAACCCGTGACTTATAGTCCAAAAATTACGGTATATATTTTTGGTGCATCACTAAAATAAATTTAACAACCCACTTATCTGAGCAAACCGCTATGAAACATGTCTTTGGCTTTCAAAAGGAGGAACTATGAAGTCGGAGTCGAGCATTTCACAAAGTCCCCTAACCATTATTCATTGTGTGGTTTCTAATTTCTGGAAGAATGTAACATTTGACTACAAGTGGAGTATTAAAGTGTACCCAGATTAGTCTTGTATTTTTTTAAATAAGGAGCCATATCCTGCTATCACGCTCCATCTGACCCAAAGCATGCCTGTGGCAAAGTCATGTCAAACGTTCAAAGCAATGACATTAACATTAGAGGACACCCTGCTCAGGCCACCCAGGTTACCTTCATTTTTCTTATTTTGATTTTACACAGCCGGGCGTCCCTGCACACTAAATCATTCACGTGGTTTTGAAAAGCGACCATCAGTCTCATATATGATGATTTCTACCTCTTGCCTCCATCCTTTCCAAGATTTCTCGTTTTATCGGCCGTTACATTTGATGCAGTCTCTCATTCTGGCAGTGGGCAGTTGCCTCACAATAGAGATTTTTATTTTGACAACCGACCTTAAACGGTAGCTTGGCTCAAAATACTAATCCTCGTTCAGTACTAAATATTTTTTTTATATCCTCCGTTTTTCGAGGCGTCTCCAGTCGTACCACCATTTATAGGAATATGTCGAGCAAAAACCACACGGGGACTATTTTGTACTTTTTCTTTTTGTTTAACACAGTAAGCCCATTCATTCCTCTACTTATTATTGCATGTGCCTTGATCTCATTTTTCAAAAATTAGATTTTTATCTCACTAGCGTGATGAATCCTTCAGCCAGAGGCAGTTTGATGGAACAGAAGACATCTATGGAGGTTTTCAGAATAAGCACTATTATCTTACAGTTAGCTAACAAATGTAAATTACAGACTTGTCAGTCATAACCAAATCAATATTTTTCTTTACATTTTCATAAAATAGCATCGCTTATATTCTTTTTGTATGCGGTATGCGTTTTCTTCAGTTTGACTTGCAAGACAAACCACACTGACAATAAAAATTCCTTTTGTTCCAAACAACATAATTCAAGCCTTTGTGGGCTGCTTTGCCGGGAGAAAGTTCACTTTTAAATCCAGCTGCGCTCTCGTGGATGGGCCTGCTTGGAATGTACCAGTAAAGTGGAACAGAGGGGAGCGAATGTGTTTAGATTCAAGACCCCGCAAGTGCATTAAGCAGGACGTAAACACGAGCGGGCATAGCCGAACCAAAAGCAGTCCGGTAAATGAAGATGATCTCAAATATGTTCATCCAGGGTGATAAAAAGATAACAAAGCTGAAGGGTTAAGAGGCCCAACTTTAGTGCTCCGATCATCATTTCCGTCAATGGACAACTTAAGGGATCTGTAAACAAACTTGAAATCCATCATATCACAACCATTTTAGGTTTTTATTTGGAGTTCTGGTATTTCTCATCTTCTTGGGAATGTTAGGTTTGTTCCCTGTTCTTTATCTTTAATGCTCGCTATGCTAAGAGTCAGCCTTCACACTTTAACTATTTAATGTATGCCAGAAGGATCGAGACAGCTGTGGAGCCTTTTCTGCTAGATGCGGAAGGTCTAACTCCCACCACCAGGGTTTCTGCTCTTATACTACTCTGGGCTGCCCTCCTGCAAGGAGGTGACTCTGCCTAGCCTGTGCGATAATATGTGACCTTGTAGTCTTAACTGAGAGCGACCTCTACGTATGTGCAAAGAGTGTCATCGAGAAGAGAAAGCCAATGAAGCAAGAGAAGGGTTACAGCGATATAACGGCATAGTCAAAGTCAAAGTCTGCTTTATTGTCAATTTCTTCACATGTTAAGACACACAAAGAGATCGAAATTACGTTTCCCACCATCCCACGGTGACTAGACACATTACACAATACATACAAGCAAATAGTACAAAGAGTAAAAACGAATAGATAAGAGCAATGAATAAGTAATAAACAAATAACCTAAATTAATCAATAATAAATAAATAGATAAATAATAGGAACAAAATGGAGCAAGCGCGCATACAGCAGACAGCCAGAATATAGCGTAAAAGTACAGGACGTTATGCAGCCGATGGTGGAGGGGGGACAGAGTTCAGGATCCTGACAGCCTGGAGTACGAAGCTGTTGTTGAGTCTAGTGGTTTGGGAGAGCAGGCTTCTGTACCTCTTCCCAGAAGGCAGAAGATCAAACAAAGAGTGAGCGGGGTGACTCACATCACACACAATTGCGGTCGCTTTGTGGGTGAGATGGGAGGTGTAAATGTCCTTCAGGGTGGGAGTGAAGCACCAATGATCTTACTGGCTGTCTTCACTATCCGCTGCAAGGCCTTCATGTTGTATTCAGTGCAGCTAGCACCCCACACAGCGATACATCTGGAGAGGACGCTCTCAATGATGCCACGGTAGAATGTGGTCATGATGGCAGGAGGAGCACTTGCTCGCCTGAGTTTCCGCAAGAAGTACAGGTGGTGCTGAGCTCAAGCTACCTAGCTGATCACATGTGCCAAAGAGGACTATTCTAACAGGAACATGAAAGTAATTACGACCATCGAGGTGCTTGTCTGAGCAAGGAGACTGGTTCTCCTCAGACCAACTGACACGACTTGTGACATCATAACACTGCTTGTTTGGACAAAGACTGAAGTATGTAACGGTCATTTATTTGGACCCGTCATCCACTGGCGTGAGGTTAATGGTTACTGGGAGGATTGCCCCATATTCTTCTTGGAGATCGATATTACTCGCTTGTAGCAACATAGACACAACAACTGCTTGACTGTCTCCACCCTTTTCCACAAGTGGTGGACAGCGCTCCAATTTCACGGTTGTTTAAGCGTTGTCACTCTTTTTAACTCGGTAGTGTGAAACACTAAACACGTGCGTAAACGTTGCAGTGATTTAACAGCTATCAAATGAAAAGACAAATTATTTTTCCTCATAAAAAGACTTGAGTGATTTGCAGTACTCATTACTTGGGTGTTACTCTCTTCGGTTACACGATGTTATGTCTAATGATGTCACCCTTTACCAAGTGCGCATATATTCTCTCAAAAAAGAAATAGTACTGCTAAATCAAATATAAGCACTCTGTTGTTCCAATAAAGAAAAGTCATCATTGGTCCCTCGAGAGAGAGAAATGTGTACAACATCAACAGTCTAGCCTGTGAAATGTAAAATGAAGACCATGACCTCTTGTCCCATTACTTTTGCCCCACTTCCATCCATCAGCTTGAGGTCTACACAAAAAACAAATCGTTACAGCCACTTGGCACTTGCCTTTGAAAATATGTCCGACGGGATGGATGCAAGTGTCAATAAGGTGGGATTTCTCAGAGCCCTTATCATGGGATATGAGACAAGACAAGACAAGAGAGTGGGAGCAGAGCAGAAAGAACTGGAGCCCTAAACTATGATTTACTTGACCCTGCTGGTGCTGGAACTCACAGCCAGAGCCTCATTAATTCTCAGGGTCATTCTGTTTGGACGTAAATTAGTTCAAAATCGCAATGCAAAGATGACTTCCAGACATACACACAGTTATGAAATCGCTGGTCCTGCCCTTTTCATCACCCCTCATAGCAACGCCGGGTCATACCAAAGACTATAAAAATGGAACCCATTGCCTCCCTGCTTGGCACTCAGCATTAAGGGTTATAATTGGGGGGTTAGATCACCAAATGATTCCCGAGCACGGCACCGCTGCTGCTCCCCTCTCCCCCAGGGGATGGATCAAAATCACATGGGGATGGGTTAAATGCAGAGGACAAATTTCACCACACCCAGATATGTGTGTGACGATGATCATTGGGACTTTAACTTTTTTTAACTGGGACTTTAACTTTGCTGCTGATTTCCTAAGAACGACCAAGTAAATCACTTGCCTCTGCATGGAGGAGTTGCTAATTCCTGATAGGAGGGGAAGGGGACAGTAGAAGATTTTGGGGGATAAGAAACAAACTCCAAACTGATGTGGTGGGCCGGATCTGGCCCTCGGGCCTTGAGTTTGACACCTGTGTATTAGGCTAGCAACAGTTTAAAGGGATTGTGAAAATGTTTGTCTGTTCTTGGAAATTTGTTTGGTTATCTAACAGTGGTACTTTGACTCGCTGATTTCATTATTTCAAGACAACCTGAATGTTGAATGTTTGTGTGAGCATCTAAGCTTAAGTTGTGGCCTACAGCAGCTCCTCGCGAGTGTTTGATTGTTTGTCCTCTTCAATAATTTTGCTGAAATATGTGTTGATATCTGCACCAGACTTTAGACCTGGCATAATTTATACTTTTTTTTTCACTATGACAGTTTACATATAATTTTGCTATTACTCCCCACTACTCCTTGGTAGTTTTATGAGATAATCAGAAGTGGTTGATCTCTCTCCGAACCTTGGCCTGTTTTTGTTGCGGGGAGAGCAGCGAGCTGCAAGAGCCCAATGAATTACACTAATGTGCATATTTAAAGGGGTTCATATTGCCTCTGGCCTGTTATCAAGACTACTCCAGTGAGAATGTAAACTATCACCTCGCTTGGGCCAATATTTAATGTTATCAGACTTTTAAACAACTCTGATGTTTATTTTGTGACAATTAAATGGCAGATTATTTCAGCCTTTTCTCACTGCTTCACACAAGCAATGGTGCTGTGACTCTCATTAATTCCAGCAGAGATAGACCCGAATTAGTATAAACATTGTGGTGAATCACACCTCAGGTTTATAGAGACCCACCAAAGGGGGGGAGGATGCTCCATACGAGGCCACACAAGCAAAGCCGCTGAAAGGAAAACAACCCTAATCCTGCTGATAAAAGCTGGATTGTTGCAGCGTTTATTTGGACACGCGGTGCCTGGCTGAGGAGGGCGTCTAATGAGACAGCGCTCTGTCCAGAGTGGATTCATCACCACTGGATTGGGGTTATCACCCACCCGCTGAGCTCCACTACTTTTTAATCAGGCTCCTTTCTGGTCACTCCCTTTCTGCCACGGTTCATCTTAAGATCCGTCAGCATCTATCAGGACCTGAAGACAGGCTTAGCGAAGGATTGCCTTGCTTGGTTTACTTTCATGACCGTTATTAAGACAACATTGTGTTATGCGCTAACAAGGTCATGGTATACGTGTGATCAGTTTAACTCTGGAGGTGGGGCACCCCTGGGATCAATCCAAGCACCACTAAAATTTTATTTACTGTTTGGAGACGTGTTAAACCATGCAGTACTGGAAACTACCCCTCTGTCATCTACAATTATACTTTTACTCGTTGCAAATAAAGCAGTGATATGTTTCATATTTTAGTGTGAATGCATTATGGATGCCGTCTGGAAGTTATTTGGTGTCTCTGTTGGACCTGCAGCTGTTTTTGTTTATAGATGGCCAAGGGAGTCAAATGCTAAATGCGCCTCCCTGCTGCCTTTTGTCCATCACTTTCCAATTCCAATCCACCGTGAAATCATAAAAAACGTCATCAGCTTTTCACAAATGCTTAATGTTGACATGAGACGTAGAATTTTTGGCGTCGTCTATAAACAAAAAGCACGGCATCTCGTCAGGGGTCTGGTGTGTCCTAATGAAGACATCCAGCGCTTGGACAGTTTCAGATGAATTGCTGGACAGTCGAATTTTGAAAATGGAAAATCCACAGCAAACCTGTTTCCGCTTTAAAGGGAAGCGGCAAGCCTCTTACCCTCCGCTCTGAGCATCATCTCGGCCCAGCTAGATTACACGGCGTGCATGTGCATCGTGGCTCTCCGACGCTGCCGTCTGCTGAAGAGCGCTGTTTCCCGTCAGAGGCCATAATGGAAGCCAGATGTCTCACTGTCTGTTTAAAGCCCATAATCAATAGTCTCACTCTCAAAGTTTCTCTTCCTCTCAAGACAGCTTGTTAGGAGAAAATCTGTGAGGGAATGGCTGTGTGTATGTTGCAAACAATGCAAAGTGTGTCAAGAGTGAGATTAACTAATTAGATGTTCCACGTGGCTTGTTGGAGGAGGTGTGTGGGGGTGAGGGTCTGGGTGGGGGTTTGGGTGTGTGTGTGTGTGTGGGGGGGGGGGGTCATTGCAGCCTCAATAAGATAAATGACACAAGAGGCATGTTACCTCTCAAGGGGCTCAAGGAATGATCGAGAAAGAGAATTCACATGAATAAAAAAGAAGTTGGAATTGAAGTTGTTTCCTGCAATCCGGCAGGGTTGCCTTACATCTCAATTCCTGAGCTGGTGTCAGAGGGAATGTTGTGAAATTGATTGTTTGAATGTTAAAGGGGATGAATGAGTTGAACGCAGGGAAAGGTGTAGGAATCAGAGTTTGCAAGTTGTCACCTCTGGCTGGTGAGCAACGCTAGATACAATGAGGATTGGTTAAATGCAGAGAGCACATTTCATACATGGTCATGTATATTACAAATATGATTATTAAAAAATCTAAACTAACAGACCCGTTCTAAAACCAAATCAAAAGGATGACATCTACCCCCGCCACACAGAAAATAAAGGAAATTGAGTTATTTTTTACATCATATTTTACATACCTACAGCACCAACAATGGAAACGATCTGAATTTGAATCTTGGCTCCTTCCTGTGTGTGTGATGCATGTTTTCCTGTTGTGTACTCCCTCCAACATTCCCAAAATAATGCATATTTTACATAGGTGGGAATGTGAATAGTTTTTCTACTGCCATGGAGACTATAAGGTGAGATATGAGGAAGAGAAGAAGTTGTATTTTTTTTTTTCAATAAACGAAAGAGCCAAGCGCTCTTACCAATTACAGTAGCGCTGCCGTTGATGTCAGCATACAGTAGAGATACTTTTGATTATGAAGATGAGAACATTGAAAATGTTGACTTGAGTGGTAATCCCAATATATTTCCAGGAGGTACCCCTGCTGCTGTGTTTAGATTAAAGCTGCAATGACTTCAACAAGCAAGAATGTATGTGCTACTATGACCAGGATGAGTGAGAATCTACACAGACATCTTTGTTTTATGCGTATTTTCTTCAAGCCTCTGTGTTGTTACAGGTGAATTTTACAGGTGTTTACAGTACAGTGGATTAACGCTTTATTTAAAAATGGCACCATAAACATCTGAGCAAGTTGAGGACGGCCCAGGCTTTAAACACTGTCATAAAGTCTAACGGCCTGTACGCAATCAAGTGCAAACTGACTAAATATTCCGTACAGTAGAATAAGCGGAGCGCTTCCCAACACGAGTGGGAATAACTTCATTTCCTCGGATGAAGCAGCTGGCCGTGTGGACGCTCTGTAAAGTTTAATAGTCAAATATGCATGGATGATGGTCCAGCTGTGCAGTGTCATGTATTCCTAAACAAACCCCAGCAAGACCTGAACTCTCACCCCTTGCACATGGTGGTTTTGGAGCTCTCAGACATTCTACACAGTGGGCCTTTTTACAGACACGGCAAATCCCAAGCGCTACCATTATGGTCTCAGTGTAACCGCAGCGATGCAAATAAGGACGGTAATTACGATCTCCTGTCCGCTTCCGAAACTGTCGGCTGAATCAGTTAAAAGGAAGTTGAATTGAAGGATGTGAAACTATAAAGTCGTTTTTATAAATCACCTGTTCACTCTTGCTCGGTTGTTAGGGCGACGGGTGCTTCGGCCGTCTAGATCGTTTTCGATCAACCTGCAGAAATATGCAGCAGTCGCGTCAAGAGGCCGTTTAGAGTTCCCTGCGCCCAGCTCTGTTTATTTTGGAACAAGAACAAGACAAACCCAAGTGACGTCTTATTTATTTTCCAGCTCTTGCCCTCTCCTCCCCTAACAAGCAGAGCCGTGAAGAAGAATTCCCTGATAATCTGTCAGTATCAGTCTGTAGTCTGTGTTCTTTAGGGTGTCGACACCATCCACATTCTATATAATGGACAGCGACCAGGTTGAATACAATAACACAAAGGCTGATAAAAAAGGGAGGGGTGGGGGAGTGGGGGGAGCTCATGAGATAACAGGGCAAGGGTGGTTCATGAGCGATGAGTCAAGTGACGTGCTTGATTGTATTAGTAGGCCTCGGGGTGGTCCAAATACAGCAGGTCAAGGAAACAAGCATGACTTTAATAACAGCTGCTAAAACTTAAAAAAATAATAATAATAACAACACAGCAACCTAGTGGTTAGCATTAAGATAACACTCACTCAGCTAAAATAATGTAAATTGTAGAAACAACAGAACATTTTAGTGGCTAAGATTATGCCCAATGCTGCATTCTGTATCTTTTTTTTTTCTCTTAAAGTGCCTTGTTGAGGTTGTTCCTTTTTTTGTAACAAGTGTCTAAAACACCACATATGTTAATTGTGGTTAAAAACGTTTAAGGCAGAATTGTTTACCTCAAGAGTGCAATAAAGTGTAATCAAGAGGGACCATCACTAAGTGAATCAACAGACTCTTAAAAAAAAATGTAGTGCTCAGTTTAAGCAAGCATCTGTTAGCCTTGATAAGTACCAAAAAGGGGAAATATGCTAACCTCAGATTAAGACCTTCGATTTCATGCAGGTGACTGCAGTTGCATCACACATCGGGTTGTGAAAGCCTCCAATGCATTTGCGAATAAAGAAAGTTGTCATTTACACTCCCCTGCCCAAACGTTAGTTTCAATTCAGTTAGATATCAAAAGCACAGCACACAACTAGTTAACTTTACTGTGAGTCCAAAGTGAAAATGTGCTGTTAATAAGAGCTCATATGAAAATTAAAGAGCTTCTTAAATCCCCTTATGTGTTTGCTTTTCTGTGGGCAGCCTAAGGCCGGCCATAATCCACTTCTCGGTATGTTCATCACTTAGTAAAGTCAATGGAAAAGGCCAGGCTGCCCTAAATAATACAGAGTCAATCCCCAAATTATAACCTTCACTACACAGAGTTGGCGTATGTCAATAAAATAGCTCCTTCATGCACGCCACATTATAATACAGGGCGGTAGGTCTGGCCATCCTCTCCGACTGCGTGTGTGTGTAGGCCGCGCAATATTTGAGAAGTGTGCTGAAAGAGCACTTAAGTAGTGCCGTCCAGGTGGCGGCTTCTCCAAGGGATTCTCCCCCCCTGTGAGGCCCATCCAAGGAAAACCAGAAGCATCTGGAGCTGGCCACCCCGCAGCGCCCCAGTGCGTGGCACTGGCCGAGCCTCCACAGCCGGTGCGGCAGCAGTTAGGCTCCAAGGTGGAGCGGGGCAAGAGGAAGGGAGGAAACTTGGAGAGAAACCATGAAAAATGTGGAGCATGAAAATGTCTCCCTTGGTTTATGGCAGCGCGGACAAACTTCCAAGAACAACACATCTTTAAATTTAACTTGAGATGCATTTCTTTTTTTTTTTTTGTTCCACTGCCAACTTTTTCTCCCCTCTCAAAAGAATCACCAATATCCTTGGCAACTGCAACCATGTTAAAAAAGCACTCAATAATGTGGCTTTCGTAAATGTGGTGACAGTTTCGGTTCGAGAGGCTCACCTTTCAACACCGGTGAACATGCAGCTGTGCAACGTTCACAAATACACAAACTTACATTGAAGTAAGCAAAACTGAAAGCAGTATTTTAGAAAAGGATTAAGAGACCTTGAGAAAAGGAACAGAGACGGTGAAATGGATATAAATGTGACTGGGTGACTGGAAAGCTCTTGGCCCGATAGCAAATTAAAGGTTCTGACCATGTAATGATATTTTGTGGCTCTCTGGAGGAAGTCATCCCTCGTGCAGATGATTGAGAGCTCCTTTTAGACAGTTGGAGTCATAAATCAACGTTTGATGGAACAAACATACCTCCAAAAGAAGAGAAACCCCTTTCCAGAAGCGTCCACGTTCACTCAACCTGGCCGCCCT
Organism: Syngnathus leptorhynchus; assembly: GCF_054491065.1. Taxonomy (NCBI): domain Eukaryota; kingdom Metazoa; phylum Chordata; class Actinopteri; order Syngnathiformes; family Syngnathidae; genus Syngnathus; species Syngnathus leptorhynchus. The sequence goes on along the minus strand of NC_141212.1, from coordinate 7,656,702 downwards.
GAATAAATAAAATGCTCCATCGATGACGAAGACATTTGGCGATGAAATATGGTGCACATGATCCCGAAAGTGACACTGGCGAGTCTTTTACTCGTCAAGTTGTGTCTGAAATTGGAAAATATTACTAAATGTGACACTGTGACAATCTATAGCCACGCCCAAAACTAAAATTGTAAAAAGCAGTTTATCTGTCATGATTCTGTTTGTGTTTGGATTACACATTGGTTTTTGATAAGTTGTGCCTTTTTTGTCTTGCTCATTAGTTGATTGGTTTCCACCTGTGCTTGTCAAACTGGTCCCTTATGTGAACCAATCAGCTTCCTCTGATACTTTGTGTTTTGTCCAGGTGTTTGTTGTCGTCTTATCAATTTGCTTGTATTTAATTTCTCTGGTTTCTCTCTGTCTTTTTCTGATCATTGCTACTGTCATATGTTGTATTTTGTGATGTTTTGTTTTTATATTGAATTTTGGTCTTTTCAAAAGTTTGTTTTTGATTTAGAGTAGAGTCCACAATATTCCTACAATGAATTTTTATTTGAGTATTCTTCTACAACAATTGAGTCCTCACAGTCCTTTTATAAAATAACCTTCAAACTGTTTTCTCAAAAGGCGACAGTGCGCCTTATAGTCCGGTGCGCCTTTATATATGGATCATTTGATGAATTTGTTGATCCATACTGGTTGTACACAGTGCTCTGCCCAAAATTTTAGTATGTTTTAGTACGACTAGTAAATTACAAGGTCGCATCGCTTACCAGCATTACGGCAACCGTGGCCATGGGGCGTCGCTGAATAGCTGTTGTATCCGTGAGGCTTTTTTCATTTCAAAATAGGCTGCCCGTTAATGTTTCGAGTAAATTTACGGATCGATATGGAAGGGAAATATAGGTAAGCAGTACCAATGTGTTAGATCGAACTTTAGTCAGTTACAATCATTTTATAAGTGCTCGTTTGAGAAACGCGATTGTTTACACTTTGCTGAGGCTCATGGGAGTCTGCGAGCTGAGGCTCATGGAAGTTTGCGGGTGGCTAATGCTATAGTGATAGCTGCTATGCACACGAGGCTATTTCATGTCAAAATAGGCTGCTCTGTTAATGTTTTGAGTAAATTTACGGATCGATATGGAAGGGAAACATAGGTAAGCAGTACCAATGTGTTTAGATCGAACTTTAGTCAGTTCTGATCATTTTATAGGATCGTTTGAGAAACGCAATTGTTTACAGAGGGCTCATTGGTTATTGGCTAGTGGATGCATACCGCAACCCTAGTCAAGCTCAGTTTGTTGCAGTGTAGCTTGTATTTTATGCGCTTTATAATCCGGTGCGCCTTATATATGGACAAAGTTTCAAAATGGCCCATTCATTGAAGGTGCGCCTTATAATCCGGTGCGCCTTTTAGTCCGGAAAATACGGTACACCTTAAGTCCCCTTACTACAACAGAAACGTCTCCATCAGCCTATCAAACAAGTTCTCATGCAGATAAAGCCTTGAAGTGCTGGAGACGCTTCAGCTTTTAGTCATGCTAATCCCCTCGGCGAGACACAAACCTTCCTCATTTTCTCTCCGCCAGAGGTCATTTGTTTTTACACTTTGCTCCTTATTTTTTACACCCAAGTGTCAAATATTGGTGAATCAGCAAAGCTGGTTTGCTTTACAGCTTCCCCTGTCCCGCTTGTCAAGAGGGACAGTATGAGACAGCTTTTAATAGCAGCTCAAAAGGCTGACATTAAATACTCACCAGATGGACTTTCTCCTATCCTGCTCATAAAGGTTCTCAAGACAGTTCACAAATCAAGGACTCACACTATTATGTTAAGCGTTTGGGTTGTTATTGTTATAGTACATTTTCAAATACTCCTGTAATTTATAGCTTTTCAAGGATAAGTAAAGTCTCAACCCACCTAGACGTCTTATATATGGATGTCTTCATATGTATTCCGGCTTATATAAAACCATTTTTTATGCAGCACCATTGTGCAAAGATTATGAGCAAACGTCACAAGCATCGCATAACACATTGCGGATCCAGCATAGACGATCACCTGAGCGGACGACCCCCCCAAAAAAAAAGCCGATATAGCTCGGAGAAGAAAATTGAACTTCAAGATGCGAAAGGAAAAACTTCATTTTTCCTGGGGGTCTGTGTCCTCTTCTTTTTTTTTTTTCCAGAGTGGAAAGTGGATCCTCTGGTAGTGAAAGTTTGCAGTGGTCCGGGTTTGGGGGTCAGTCACTATTGACGCTGCTGTTTTTAGCCTGCAAAGTCATGCTATACAGACTATCATGCTTTTTTTCCATAGCACAGCTTTAACAGAGGTGATGATAGAAAATAAGGCCTGTTAGAAACTTTATGCACATTTATAGCCTGCCTATGTCTATATGTATCAATAAATATGATTGACAATCTATAAATTGTGAATTATTAACTTTTTCCCCCTCTAAGCTGCTGAAATCCTCATCACTTGTATACTCGCTCATTTGAAAATATTCAAATAATTGCTTGTCTCTGGTTTTCTTTGAAGTTGTTTAGCACATTTATGATAGCTTTGGAATGAAAATGAGTCACGCAGGTAAAACTAACATGGGAATAAATGTTTCACCTCACCCAACAAGTTGACTGCTTTTATGTAACAGCAAAGTTTCATTTGTGTAAATTCTAAACAGCAAAGCATGTGATCATAGGGAATTTATATATTGCCACTTTAGTTATATTATTGTAAGGAGTGTGAGAGCAGCACTATAAATGGATGAGCAGTAATAGAGGTTTGTAACTACATGGCTCTGGATAAATAAAATATATTCAATGAGGTCACTGTTGCTATCTGGAGCCGTTTAACGTATACAAACTATAAATTTGCAGATCCCCCCTTCTCTCTCTCTCTCTCTCTCTCTCTCTCTCTGCTGCAAGAGCAATGGAATTCTGTGATTTGAAGGAGGTCAAGTTTGCACCCACATTTTACTTCAATGAATAAAACGGTGTTTCATTCACACACAAATGTGGGAGACACTTAAAAATTGCTTGTCTGAATATATTGGCCATTCATAATAATTAAGATCTAAATAAAATATGATTTGCACGTTTGGATGCACGTGTGCCATTCCAGTTCTGGGGGGAAAAGTTTACGGAAACAATTAAAGATTTCAATAATTGATAAGTAGTATGTACAGAAAGTTTCATGTCAAAATAAAAAAACGCACCACCATTGGAGACAGAGAAGAAAGCATTTTATTTACAATATTTTCAGTGCAAATGATATTAACAATATAGGATGACACGCAAGAAGACATGTACACAGCGTGTGTGTTTGCGTGTGTGCGTGCGTTTGTGTGTACGTGTGTGCACGCACGCGCATGTGTGTGCGTGTGTGCTCCGAGATTTCACTGACACAATGTGAAAGAAAATAGTACTTGTACAATTTACGACATATTTGATTTGTTTGCAACCCTCTGAGAAAAGCATCATGCAAGCTCAAGTCGAATGAAATAACGTCTTTCAGGGGAAGCTTGTTTTATTGTGCCCGTCATGGATTGAATCACTCTGCTCCAGTTAAATGGATGCAGATCGAAGTCTACCCGAACCGAACCTTCATATTAGAAGCTGGGGGGACGCCGACGAAGAAGAACCCGAGTCCGAGTGAGCCGCCTCCACACCGACATTGATGATTACGCTGGTTTTGTTGCTCTCACAAAGGTCCACGTCGTGCGTGGCGTCGCTCTTGTCCTCCTCCAGAGCGTCGTCAGACTCGCATTCGCACTCGCTACGCTCAACGTCGCTCTCGCACTCGGACTCGGCTGTTTCTTTGGGGTCCTTTCCGGACTCAGGCGTCCCGTCTCCGCCCGGCTGCTCTTTGTCCTTGTCTTTCTGGGCCTGGGCCTCTTTGGAGTGTCGCCACTTCATGCGTCGATTCTGGAACCACACTTTCACCTGCAGGGATCCACGTACGCACACGCGCCTTAAATTTATATTTGGCCACTCGTCTAATTTGTTTCATTAAATACAGAATTACAAATACAAATGCAGGTTTTGCGAGGTCTTAATTGTTTGATTGTGTACAGGATATATATTTTCATTTTTTATTGATTTCTTTAAGAATAGCGGCATTATTTTTTATTTGTACAGATTTTTCTTGTGTTTTATGAAATACTAAAAAAAATCCACAAAAAATGATACAAAGTTGTTCATGATGTAGCCTACAGTAAATAAAATCTTTTAAAAAAATGATTGCTTCTTCCATGCATCTATTCTAATCTAATTCTAATTGTGTTATGGTGTGTGTTTAATGCAATAACATCATTTAAGTTACAACTAAACATGGGGCATGTGTTTGTATCATTTATATAAAAAATATATAAAACTTTTTCAAGAAATTTGCTTATTCTTTCTTTTTCTTTCATGAAAAGTTGAGTATATTCAAATTTTAAATATTTTTAATGGAGTGTGTCATATCAAATAAACCTACAACATTTATATGGGTCACATGGATGGGAGTAACAGCCATTAGAAATATTTAGCACGTTCATCACCATAGAATCCAAAGTTCAAAATATTAAAGTCGAAGGGGGTGCAAACAAATAACTTCACTTAACTGACATGACAATGTAATTATGTTTTGCAGCTTAAGTGTATGGAATTCAGCATATAGTATGAACATGGTTTAATTTCATTCATTATTTTCTTTAAACATAAAAAATACACTATTATAAAATATTATTAGCAAAAACGAAAAAGTGAATTAGTGATATAGCATCATTACAAGTAACATTCGTGTGAATGGAGATCTGCTGGTTGTAATGTAATTTTGAGGCCTTGCAATGCAGTTTTACTGTGCAGGCCAAATGAACACAATGTGAATGGCACATCACAGAGCACATGCAGACTTGTGCCAAAGCCAAACAAAACAATGATAGCAATTAGTGCCAAACTGTATGGACATCTACTTCCTGCACTAAGATGCATGCAAGGACTATAAAAAAAAATAGAAAGACTTGTCGATGCCACTACTACAATGTAAGCACACTGCGATCCCGATTTGTGTATACAACAAAGCACATTCTCTCTATATACGACTGTACAGATTCATTGTGAAATTTTACCTGCGCGTCTGTCAATCCGAGCATGGCAGCCAGTTGTTTTCTGTCAGGCTTGGTGACGTATTTCTGGATCTCAAACCGCTTCTCCAGGCCTTTTCTCTGCAAGTTGGAGAAGACCGCCCTGGACCAGGAGCGTTTCCTCTTGTATGTCTGCGGCATTGTGTCTTTGGTGAGGACGGCGTATGGGCCTGTGGGTCAACAAGACAACAACGGGGGTGTCAGACTAGAAAGACCCAAAGGAAAAAACATTCCACATATGTCCCTAGGTGTTGTGCATGTGAGGGACTACCTGGGAAGGTGTCTTGAAACTGATGCTGGCCTGATTGTCTGCCGCCGCTGCCCAGTGAACTCATCATGGCGGAAGCCTCGCTCATCCCAGGTTCTATGGAGGAGAAGTACTGGCCAGCGGCAGGCTGAAGAGGGATGTGGACGCCTGACTGATGGTTGGAGCTAACGATGGACGTGAGATCTATTTGTGGAGGTGACAAATGGACTCCAGTCAAGATTTCAGGAAAAGCAACTATGTGACAATGAAGCACACCTGCTGCTGCCCTTGACTTTTGACCCCTACCCTGTGAGTAGGGTTTCCCCTAAAGATTATTTAGTTGTATTGAGTTTTGTGACCTAGCTGATTCACAGTTAAAATAAAATTTTGGGTGCACTGAAAATTTCAAGGCAGCCAACTTAGACAACATTTTAAGTTAGGCAATTTGTTGTGTTGTGAAAATATACTTTCCTACACTTCACAACAAAGAAGTGAATACAAGTTGCTTGGTTTGTTGCGCGAACCAACGTTGCTTCTGTAAATATCACTAAATTACATTTGAGAATTTTACCAAGTTAAATAATTGAAGAGAAAAACTGCAAGTTGTTTTTACAGTTTTAACACTACATATACAGTGAATGAATGGAGAACACAACAGACTTATGTGTGCCTTTTGATGATCAATATAACATTTTAACTAGATGAAACAAAACCAACCATGCCTTATTAATCAAGATAAAATATTAAAGTGTATGTTGTGATTTTCTTTCAACTACTTTCTGCGCTGATTTCCCCCCTATATTCCTGAAACATGCCCTCACCTCTTAACTTGTCCTTCCCCTTTGCGTCAAAATCCGTTGACAATATCCGATCAATTCCAAATTTGAGGTCTTTGCTTGAAGACGGGGGGGCCTGCGAGGTGTTGAGAGCTCCTCTGGGCACCGAGGTAAGTTGTAGTCCTTGCCTGTGGTACGGAGACGCGGGGCTTGCCCTTGCCCCGAACACAGACGCGCGAGCCTCCCCCGGTCCGACTGGAGAGGGACGCAGCGGGGAGCCGCCGGAGGACGCGCGGTGCTGGCCCACGTGCACCATGAGGGCCGAGGAGCCCGGCATGTTCTCTGCATCACCGGCTTGAAGGAGCTCCGCGATGCAAAACGACGGTTTCTTGCTGGTGTCCACCGCAAAGCCTCCTGCGCAGTACGCAGACCAAAGGCTGAAATTTGAGGCGTAAAACGGATTGAGGCCGGCGGTGTACATCCCGGAGGTTTGCACTGGATCTTGTGAAGGTTCACTAGAAATTCATACATGCACAAAACAATCGAGCGCGTTTGGTACCTATGTTGTCAGAACCGAAACACTCTCGCAACACTGACATCCAAAAGTGCACAGTTCCGCTCCGAAGTTACTTGCGCGCTTTTGATTGGTTCCACGCTCAGCCAATCGGTGTTTTTCATTTGCATTCGCTGTACTGAGAGGTATTTTGAGGGAGCGGGGTACTAATTTAGTACTAAAAATAATCTCGCAGGTTGATTTAGTCGAATAGGACTGCTGTTAGAATTAGTATCCCCTGTAATTTTGATTGGGGAGGGGGTCATTTCTTGAAATTTATTACACTTGGTAAAAACACCCGAAGAAGATACAGAAAAAGTAAATTGATGCTACCATGAACGGTGCTGCTAAGCCCGACCGAGAGAAAACCAAACTTCAGTGTATTGCTCCAGAAGTCTTGGACATACATGGTCACCAGGCTTGAGGACTGAACCAACCACCCATTCATTCATTCATTCATTCATTCATTCATTTATTTATTTATTTATTTATTTATTTATTTATTTATTTATGTATTTATTTATTTATTTTATATTTATTTATATTATAGCCGTCCCCCACGTGACAGACGGCCGCCCGCCCGCGTCGCCCGTACTTAAGCAATCAGTTTGAACACTCAAATTGTCATTAACCATCTTCCTAATAATATTTTTTTCATCCAAAACAGGCAAATAATGTAAATGAATAAACCATTCGATTTTATTTTTAAGAGATCTGCATTTCCCCAATCGTGGATTGAAATGGATATTACACATAATCATTATACTGTAGTCTGTCGGCCTATTTTTTCTACTAAGGAGCCTTATTTATTTATTTATTTATTTATTTATTTATTTATTTATTTATTTATTTAACACGTACTCTGAGTATTTCTAAAGTATTCTTTCCACCTCTGGATAAGACGAGAAAAGTCTCCACTCATCCTGTTTTGATGGGCTGTGATTGGTGTTAAATGAGCGGATACGTCCGCTCGATTGACCTCCAAAATAGAAGCTACTTTAGTATTTTAGGATACAACAGAAATCCTTATTTCTTCCGGAGCAGTCGAAGGAGGAGGGATGAGGGGGTGAAGGTGGGGGCGTTGGGGGGAATTTATAATGACTGTTAGAACTTCCCTTTTTCAATATTTGTGCAACTTTATCTCAACGCGCAAGTTGCACGCTGACGCAAATCCGTCCCAATGCTCATAATAAACAGAGGAAATCTATTCCCCGTGAAAACGAAAACACAATTAACTTCAGAGGCTGCGCTCCATCCGCAAGGACCCTCAAGACTCACACACTGGGAGCTGGCCAACAAAACTTTAAAAAATGCCCTATATGCGCGAATAATTAATTACGCGCCAGCTAGTAATTTTACTTGGTTTTACTCTACAATGCAAATACATTTGAAGTAATTAGGGATAATAAATAACTATCCAGTGCCATGTTTTATGGAAACAATGGCTTCTTCATTAATCTTGGTCCAGCGCGCCGGAAGCGCAGATGACGTTGGCTGCCTCGTATCATGATGTTTTCGAGTGAGACTTTTTCCGGGTTAATTTTAGAAATGAAATGTAAGGTTTGCCCTGCATTGCGCAGTCAAAACAATCCAGGGAAGAGGATGTAGTTATTTCAGGTGCTGATGAGCATTGCAGTGGGAAGCAAAAAGGGGGGAAAAAACTTCACAAATGAGCCTCATTAGATGTGATTTCCTTTTTGTGTCGATGTGAAATATCCAAATTGGGCAGTTAAATAACGTAGCGTCATCAATTATTTTATATTCCCCTTTTTCGTTCATGACTTGACTTCATTGTTCGACAATCACACATTTACAGAATAATAAAATACCCGAACTTTGCCATTTTGGATCTGGCTTATTTCCTTTCTAACATCTGGAAAATTAGTCATGGAGATTTTATAAAGTCCGTTTTTACCATCAAGCTGCATGCGCTTATTTTTCCTCTCTAGATGTCATTGAGAGTACATTTTCACATAAACATAACGTTTTAGTGTACTTATGAATGATTGCAAAAAGCATACACAAAGCAAAAGTGACAATGACTTTTTTTTTTTTTTTTGGTCCACATGGAGAAAAATTGCTTTTCATGCTGGGATCCAGCTGGACAGTTCACCTTTATTTCCCTCTTTCCTGCGGCTTCCCTCTGTGGAGCTGTTAGATGAGCTCAGGTTACCAACGCAGTCAAACACTCCTTCCTGCTTTAATAAGTGCACTTGAGTCTGTCCTCCACAATCAGTGTTACACAACAGGTGACATCTTTTGTCTGAAAATCAATGCAAGCATTTTTAGCTGGCCAAGCACATTAGCGACTGATCATGTTGTAGATTTTTAAGTGACCATATTTTTTTTCAGTGGAGTACCACAATGCAAATGCTGTTCCGTCAATTGAGAGCAACAAAAAGCTTGAAGCGCGCATGCCTGACCTCTTCTTTGCTCAAGTTTAAAAGTACAACAAAATGAAGTGTCAAAACATCAATGCGTCAAATTGACACCCAGTGTGGCCACTGTCCTCGTTCCACCTGACGTTTACATGCAGAAGCCTGTCGTTGTGGCCTGATTACTCGCTGTGTGTTTTTCAGGAAGTCTTATATCGGGCGGAGGAAAAACTGAATGAGGTGTTCAACACCGCAGCTCTTGCAGGATCAGAGGCTGGATAGAATCAAATGAGTTCCATTATTACACCGAGAATTATTGCTCCCCTCTGTACGGCTCCCGCTCGAGCCAAGATTACTATTTCTGGCAATGTTTGCCTTAGGAAGGAACTTTCGCAGATTTAATGGGACCTGGGCCATTGTGCAGGGCCTTCTGTATGGCACACTGCCATCATCTCCACACAGGCAGAGAAGAAAGAGCTGAAGGGTACTAAAGTCCATGAGAAAAAAAAAAGAAAAAGGGAGTCTCATTTTTTTCGGGACCCTGAATGCACAAACATGTCAGACTCTCTCAGGTTGACATGAACTCAGATGATCTTCATACGGCCTTTTTACGAGGTTAAATGTCAGGAGTGGACTTAACATGTGTCATGATGTGGCTCATGACTGACTGCATTGCACTTGGCAATAAAACTTACAGGAAACGGCAAAGATCTCTGCTCCATGATTTCATTTTAGCTTCAATACGTTTGGATGACGTTCCAATTAAAGTCGTCATTGCATACTGTAAAAGTCGACATGAGTAGACCGCAATTGAATATCAAGAGAACAAATGGGACAGTTTTTGTTTTCTATCTGAGGACATTGTTGAGGGCGTAAAATTTGTTCAAAAGTGAAACTTTCTAGCCAGTAAACTGCTGTTCATTATATTTGGTGCAATCTCACAAAATATTCTCAGACCAGGCTGTGAATACTAACTTAAACTACCCTGTAGTCATTTGGTGTGTCAAATATAAAACATTCACTGAACATCAAATATTGTTAATCGTCTATTGAAATGCATTAGTAATCCACAAAAGGGTTCAATATTTTACTGTTAAATTGCATGATGTGTGGTCAGGATAATCAAATGATTAGTTATTAGTGTTGTAATATGTACGTTTGAAGACACTTGGAAGACACGAACATGCAACAGACTAACCACAATTAAACTGGATTTAAATGGAAAGAGAATTTGAATACTTTTGATGGTTCAATAAAAACAAATACAGAGCCAGTATATCATTACACGTTTTACGACCTAAGTTTTTGTTTAACAGGTTAAACTGCAAGTACAATTTCAACATCCTCCAGTCATCGAATTTTTAATAACTTGGTGTGGCAAATAGTAATGAATTCTGCAATGCATAATGAAATGATAATCAAACAAAATATTGAGTGAGTCTCACAATTTGAACATTTGATCAGCAAGGTCATGAGGGTTTAAACAACTGTTATTTTTGTTCTTTTGACTTTTCACCGTGCCTGGTAAAAGACATGGAGTGGTGATTAGCTGGACATCGGAGGGGCTCAGACTAATCACACTCGATCTGCCCTGCCCTGCCCTGTGCTGTAAACAAGCTAAGAGGCTGCTATAATAACTGATGCTTTTAAATAAGATGGTGACTAGGTACATTCGAGCCGAGCCAACATGTTTACACTATAACAGATTTGAAGTCGGCTTAAAGGCCGGCACTTTGGGGCCCATCTATGCTCCCGTGTGCAAACGTACACAAGGCTAAATCGTGAAAATCTGTGAGCTAAATAAGAGAGGAGACGAATGGAATAAGTTGTAATAACAAATCGTTTGTTTCTACAAAGGTGGGAAGAACAGCCGCTATCATCCGTTTAAAATGATGGACTATGGTTTTAAATAAGGGGAATAAACTCTGTTGTTGCCATAGCAACCTTAGATCCATCAAATCAGATTGATTGGCAAATTTAATTTGAGGGCCTTTAAAGTGTGTGTTGACTCGTGTCAGTTGTTTATTTTTACTTCCCCTTTCAAAATAACTCAATGAAAAAAAATCAATTTGTACTGGTTATAGGTCACATTAATATTGGGTTGTTGTTTTTTTTAATCACACAACTCTGGAATGTGGGTACAAACGGGGGTGTGTAGACCTTTTTTTTTTTTTAAATATCCACCGTAGCCTGTTTTTTTTACTAAAAGCTTGTCTCAGACATCTGGGGAACTGTTGGAAATATAAAAATAAAAATGTAAAAGTGTCAAGTTGATCCAAAAATGATCAAGGAAAATAAAAATCACTGGATAAACTGAAAATATCTGTGCAAATTTTCCTCACATCCATCATGTCGTATCATCTGTTGAAGCTGTTCACAGACTTATTTTGTGCTGAGGCTGTCTTGGGAGGGACACAAGTCTCGCAGGGACAATTTGTCCAGAAAACAGCTACTGGAAATCTGTTAACACAAAGTCCTCAGAGCCGCTTCAGTTTATTTAATTTTCAAGTATTTGAATCCAACATAGCGCAATCCAATAGACCATAAAGTTAATCCCCTGCTCAATTTGCTTCACACGCTTTGCACCAACACTGTTGACTTGTGATATTCTCAGCACCTAATTTAGAACACGTGCTGACATTGACATTAAACAACATAGTCTGGTTCCATGTGTAATAATTTTTCAGACTTCCCTCAAGTCATTGTGTTTTAAGACCAGGATAAAAATGAACAGTGAAATGTTTTTATCCAAAGCAGTGTCGTAAATTGTTAACGTTCTACTGCCCTCTAGAGGCAGAAAAAGTACAGTAATAGGTTTTTTGACCATCCATCCATGATCCATCATCCATTTTATGTACTGCTTGTCCCCACGGGGATCGGAGGAGGAAATCTCTTTCTACTCAATAGGCATGTTTTTTAACTTTAAAATGAATACAATACGGAAACGGCTCGGTGGTAGCACGTCCGCCTCACAGTTAGGAGGGTTCGATTCCACCTCCAGCCCTCCCTGTGTGGAGTTTGCATGTTCTCCCCGTGCCCGCGTGGGTTTTCTCCGGGCACTCCGGTTTCCTCCCACATCCCAAAAACATGCTTGATAGGCCGATTGAGCACTCCAAATTGTCCCTAGATGCGAGTGCGAATGGTTGTTCGTCTCTGTGTGCCCTGCGATTGGTTGGCAACTGGTTCAGGGTGTCCCCCGCCTACTGCCCGCAGACGGCTGGGATAGGCTCCAGCACGCTCGCGACCCCCGTGGGAACTAAGCGGTGCAGAAAATGAATGAATGAATAAATACAATACACACATACACAAACAATACATTGAGAGACAGAAAGAGCAATCAGCAGTTATCGTGTAGCAGGAAATCTCTGATAGAGAAAACCCACATTTCTACTCAATAGGCATGTTTTCTAACTTTAAAATGAATACAATACACACATACACAAACAATACATTGAGAAACCGAAAGAGCAATGGACAGTGAAGTATCTATGTTTAAATTACACAAATCATTTTTTTTCCAAACTAATAAATGTATCATCTAATTTAAGATAAAACAAGATTCATCCATCCATTATCTGCGCCGTTTGTCCCCACAGGGGTCGCGGGCGTGCTGGAGCCTATCCCAGCTGTCGTCGGTCAGGAGGCGGGGGATAGCCTGAACTGGTTGCCAGCCAATCGCTGGGCACACAGAGACTAACAACTATCCTCGCTCGCACTCACATCTATGGGCAATTTGGAGTGCTCAATCAGCCTACCATGCATGATTTTGGGATGGGGTGGAAACTGAAGTGACTGGAGAAAACCCACAAAAGCACGGGGAGAACATGCAAACTCCACAGGGGGAGGGTCGGAGGTAGAATCGAACCCGCACCCTCTGAACTGTGAGGCAGACGTGCTCACCAGTGCACCGCGTGTTTTTTTTGTTTTTACTGTTTTTCACAATATTTTGGAATTAGTGATTATTTTGTATTGCATATAAATCATTGTGTCTATGCTGCTAATTACCACATTTCCTTCATCTTGTTTGAGGGTCATGCACACAAATCCCAAAAGATTTTTAGGTTTGACCTTTGGCCACCATTAAAGCATTACAAAGGTCCTCAGGGAGGATTTTGGCCTGAGTCAGGATGTGCAGGTCAGGCAGGTGTCAGCTGTTGCTGTTAGAACGACAATAATGGGCCACTTTTTGTTATTATTTTTTAATAAACCACATTCTTCAACAGGGCAGGGTTGAAATAGTGTGATTTAATGGCAGTTCCCTTTTTGTACATTTATAGTAAAGTGAAATGGAGCAGGTGCAGGATTTATACAACTTGGTGTAGAAGGTCAGGCATCAAGTGACAAAATGTAACTCCAAAAAGAAGCATTCAGGGCTTAGTGAGTTCTTTCAGTTCGAGAAATTCAATATTGTATACAACTAATGCATTGGTGATAATGTACAACATGCTGTAGTGCCTTAGGTTTGTGAAGTGAGCTCTATTTTTTTTTGTGGGGAGGGAGATGGCAATATTTTGGCATCTCCTTGCTCGGTCAGCATTATTAAAAAAATAATTACGTAAAATAAAACTCCCTTAAAAAAAAACAATCATTTAAAAAGATTAAGGAACAGTCAGGCAGTGACCCAGAAGGTTTCTATCGAGCTTTTGTAAAACATGCACCAAAATAATCCAGATAAAAGTGTGCCTCTTAATACAAAATGCATTAAAAAGATACAGTGTCTTGACTTGACTTGCATTTGTTTTTAGTTGTCGTCAGGCGTCTGCACCCTGCCATCACCTAGGAGTCTCTCCCTTTCTCCCCCTTGGTCTTCCTCCTCCGTGGCCACCAGTCCGGCGCAGCACGGTATTCTGGCCAGCAGAGGGTGATGCAGTCCGTTGTAAAGTGCCGTTCCCAGCAGTAGAACCAAAAATCCCAGCACCTGCAGGCCATGGAACTGCTCCCAACCCAGTGCCAGGCTAACCACCCAAATGACCAGCGTGCGCAGGCTGTCCAACACCATGCGGGTGGTGGCGCTGATCTCCTTGGTGACGCTGATGCCGGCAAAGTTGAAGAAAGCAATGCTCACCGTGTTACCCAGCAGGGCCAACAAGATAAGAGGGCGTAAACCGATTTGGCAGAAGGCGTCCAGTGCGTCCTCCAGAACTTGTCGGGGGGTGTCGCTGAATTGGCCCACATGGATGAAATACATGGGGATGAGCAGCAGTGACAGAACAAAGAAACCAAAGAAACCTGGACACACAACATGAGAGGAGTCCAACATCTCAATGAGCCATTTACATGTTTCATGGTGTACTAAGTGGATATTTGCTTTACCTTCAGTTCCAACGGCCCGCAGAGGATGGACGTCATGTTTGTAGACAAACTTTTCTTCCAGAACCATCTGGACAGCGACGATGACCTGAGCCATGATGATCAGAAGGTCGCCTGCAGAACACGTCAGAGAAGTGGGTGGTGCTCGAATTGAAACAAAGTCAAAATTCTTTCTTGGTATTTTTTATATTTTGATTTTTCGATTCTGGTATTGAATAATGGATGTGAACCCCTCACCGGTGATGACATCACTGAGTTTGTGGGTGTCGTCATGGTGTCCGCTGACAAAATCAGCCAGGCCCACGATCACCAGGCCCAAGATGGTGATGAGGATTCCGATCCACTGACTAATTAGCAGCCGGCGCCTGAGAAACGCCACCGAAAGTAAACCGGTGAAGATGATGACGGCTCCTCGCAACATCTGGAAGCTAGAAGCGCTGGTCATGTTGAGAGCTGCAAACACAAGGATTGAATGAGAACTTAAAATGACCTCTAAGCACAAATAAAGGAGAAAATTGGCGATGGCTTACCAACATACATGGTTGAAGTGGCCAACATGTCACACATGGCGGGGGGGAAGAAGAGAAGAGGGTTGAAACTCTGGCCCGGGTTCATACTGGGCTCCGGCCTGCGTCGGTCGTGGCAGAGTAGGATGTAGAAGACCCCCAAGCAGCAGAACTCTCCCAGAAACATACCCACTGCCTGCATGACAAGAAACACATTCGGAACAGAAAATAGATTATGAGGTTGTTGTTGTTTTTTTAATATATGGCTGGACATTCGGAGTATAAATCAGCAGTTACCTGAACAAAGGGGTGAGAGAATGCATGTTCAGGGGTACCTGAACCCGCGCAACCCGGCGCCCTGAACGTGTCTGCCCATCTGTCACAAAATAATATAGTCCATTTTTCATATTTTACAACAGTGATCTGCAATTTCCTTAGAATTGTTTGAAATTCATTAGTGCAAATTGACGTTTTTTTATGTGTCTATCTATTGATCTATTGATGCACAAATCCAAGTTTTATAGTCAGACCATAAGAGGAAGCGCAACTGATGTGTCGTCTGTTTCAGTGAGCCTGACAAGGTAATGCGGTTTCTAAAAGTGATGACACAGCACTTGGACCAAGCTCGTCTCATCACAACATATATCACAAAATAGACTTTGTCTCATAATTCCTTGTGTTTAATAAGCCTCAGTAAAAGAAAAAGCAAACGAGGTGCAATGAATGGTGCGTGCTGTCTCCGCCTCATGTGACTGTAGTAAAACTCAAGCTCATAGTAGCCTGCCTTGTTTGCCTGCCGGCAGGCAATAAGAGCTGCTCAATCTGCACTGAGTGATTTGAACTTTGGACTCCACTCACTTGAGCCTGGATGCTGCTCAGCTGACCCCACCGACAATGACATTTATGAGGTGTGAGACTAAGTGTTCAAACATAGATTTAATATTATATTTGATTCAGAAAAAAACGATGTGGGGCTAACTTTAAGACCCTGTAAAGTGAAAACAAAAGTGTCTTGTGGTGGTGAGTAGTCAACCTTGAGTACATCCTGCAAATAACACCTCAGAGTTTCAACACCTACACCGGCCATTTAGATTACAAATTTTCTCTATTAAGAAGTCAGTCCCGTATAGTTGCATGCATCAAAGGTTGTTTAGAACACCCCGTGTTGTTTATCCACTTTCGTAATTTTGGTTGTCCTTTGATTAGTGTTATTCTCGTGGCAACACTCTTATCTATTAAGTCACAATACATGCCAGTCGTGTATGCACAAAATCACTTTAGTCCTTCGATAACTACTTAGCAGCTGTCATCGCTTACTTGCAGTTTCACTTTGGGGGCAGTAAGACACTACTTCTACTTTAGTTGTCATACAATTGGTTTATTACCACATTTTGTGTGGTAAACAAACACCGTCCTTACATGGTAGTAACATTTAGCCTAGCATCACAGCAAAATTGGGAAAATTAAAATGCAAGTGTGCTACAACTCACTTTGCCGACAACGTGTTAATAGAGCCAGTTATCAGCATGAGTCCCGCGAGGAACAGTTGATATTTAGTCCACGCCATGCCGGGCAGTGTGATCAGGACAAATGAAGCGAGGACAAAAGAGACCAGCGAGTAGTCTCCCCAGCAGACAGTGAACGCATCATGACAACTCGCAAGTCAGCTGACTACATAAAGACAACATGCTCCCTTCATGTTCATCGGAATTTTAAAGACCCCACAAAATGAATGCATATGAAACATATGTTTATGTATGTAATGATAATATTGCAGCCATTGGTTGTTCATGCCTATGCCTTATATGGATGAATTAAAAACAAAACATTGTAAACGCAATTTAGACGTTGCTAGCGCGGTAAACTTTTTTTTTTTTTTACAAAGGAATGCAAACGTTTCATGACGGTCATATTGGAAAACACCAGGGGACAATACAGACTTGCTAGAGTGGATATAAAAAGTGTACACGCCCCTGTTTAAACGCTACCTTTCTGTGATATTAACCAATAAAAATCACTCAAATGTGTTTGAAATAGTTCTTTATACAGCATTAAAGTGTTTTTTTCAAGCAGCTGTATAGTAAAGCAAATATATCTTTAAGATTATTGACTCCCTATTACAAAAATGTCAGAGATTTACAACTGAATTTTATTCCTTCTGGTTTCACTTCTGATAGTGTTTCCAGATACTTAAGCAAGTTTAAAAGCGACAGTTTGTTCCCTGCTGACAGAAGCAGAATCTCTCCAGTTCCACTCTAGCATCAACTGCGGATGTGGACGAAGAAATCTTTATTGGCAGGCCTCCTGAACGTCACAGGACAGCTTCGTGTAACTGCTGTTTATCTTCTGGCACTGTGAATTTAGTGGACCTGACCATGAACGCTTCGTATGCAATGCTCATTTGTGCATATGCTTTACACCTGACTCCCTGCTGTTCTTTAAATTGCATATTTGCATATTTGTATCACCCCCCTCCGTGAGTCGTCACCTTATCGTGGTGGAGGGGTTTGCGTGCCCCTATGATCCTAGGAGCCATGTTGTCTGGGGCTTCATGCCCCTGGTAGGGTCACCCATGGCAGAAGGGTCCTAGGTGAGGGGCCAGACAAAGCACGGCTCAGAAGACCCCTTATGATAAATAAAATATATGGACGTAGTTTTCCCTCGCCCGGACGCGGGTCACCGAGGCCCCTCTCTGGAGCCAGGCCTGGAGGTGGGGCTCGAAGGCGAGCGCCTGGTGGCCGGGCCTTCGCTCATGGGGTCCGGTCGGGCATAGCACGAAAAGAAAACGTGGGTCCCCCTTCCAATGGGCTCACCACCTATAGGAGGGGCCAAAGGGGTCGGGTGCATTGTGAGCTGGGCGGCGGCCAAAGGCGGGGACCTTGGCGGTCCGATCCCCGGCTGCAGAGGCTGGCTCTGGGGACATAGAATGTCACCTCTCTGGCTGGAAAGGAGCCCGAGCTGGTGTGTGAGGCAGAAAGGTTCCGACTAGACATAGTCGGACTTTCCTCCACACATAGTTTGGGCTCTGGTACAAGCCCTCTTGAGAGGGGCTGGACTCTCTTCCAATCTGGAGTTGCCCACGGTGAGAGGCGTCGAGCAGGTGTTGGCATACTTATTGCCCCCCGGCTGGGCGCCTGCACATTGGGGTTCAGCCCGGTGAGCAAGAGGGTAGCCTCCCTTCGCCTTCGGGTGGGGGGACGGGTCCTGACTGTTGTTTGTGTCTATGCACCGAACGGCAGCTCAGAGTACCCACCCTTCTTAGAGTCCCTGGAGGAAGTGCTGGAGAGCGCTCCTTCTGGGGACTCCATCGTTCTACTGGGTGACTTCAATGCTCACGTGGGCAATGACAGTGAGACCTGGAAGGGCGTGATTGGGAGGAACGGCCCCCCTGATCTGAACCCGAGCGGTGTTCTATTATTGGACTTCTGTGCTCGACACGGATTTTCTATAATGAACACCATGTTCAAGCATAAGGGTGTCCATGTGTGCACTTGGCACCAGGACACCCTAGGCCGCAGTTCGTTGATCGACCTTGTAGTCGTGTCATTGGACACTCGGGTGAAGAGAGGGGCGGAGCTGTCAACTGATCACCACCTGGTGGTGGGTTGGCTCCGATGGTGGGGGAAGATGCCGGTCCGACCTGGCAGACCCAAACGCTCTGTGAGGGTCTGCTGGGAACGTCTGGCAGAATCCCCTGTCAGGAAGAGCTTCAACTCCCACCTCCGGCAGAGCTTTTCCCACGTCCCGGGGGAGGCGGGGGACATTGAGTCCGAGTGGACCTTGTTCCGCGCCTCCATTGTTGAGGCAGCCGACCGGAGCTGTGGCCGTAAGGTAGTTGGTGCCTGTCGTGGCGGCAATTCCCGAACCCGCTGGTAAGGGATGCCGTCAAGCTGAAGAAGGAGTCCTATAGGGCCGTTTTGGCCTGCGGGACTCCGGAGGCAACTGACAGGTACCGGATGGCCAAGCGGAACGCGGCTTCGGCGGTTGCTGACGCAAAAACCCGGGTGTGGGAGGAGTTTGGCGAGGCCATGGAGAATGACTTCCGGACGGCTTCGAGGAAATTCTGGTCCACCATCCGGCGTCTCAGGAGGGGGAAGCAGTGCATGGTCAACACTGTTTACAGTGGAGATGGTGTGCTGCTGACCTCGACTCGGGATGTCGTGAGTCGGTGGGGGGAATACTTTGAAGACCTCCTCAATTCCACCGACACGCCTTCCATCGTGGAAGCAGGGCCTGAGGACTCTGAGGCGGACTCTCCAATCTCGGAGGTCGAAGTCACTGAGGCAGTTAAAATACTCCTCGGTGGCAAGGCTCCGGGGGTGGATGAGATCCGCCCGGAGTTCTTAAAGGCTCTGGATGTTGTGGGGCTGTCATGGCTGACACGCCTCTAGAGCATTGCGTGGACATCGGGGACGGTGCCTCTGGTAAGGTCTATTCAGGGGTGCTGGGGAGGAGGATCCGTCGGGAGGTCGAGCCTCGGATTCAGGAGGAGCAGTGTGGCTTTCGTCCTGGCCGTGGAACAGTGGACCAGCTCTACACCCTCGGCAGGATCCTCGAGGGTGCATGGGAGTTCGCCCAACCAGTCCACATGTGTTTTGTGGACTTGGAGAAGGCGTTCGACCGTGTCCCTCGGGAGGTTCTCTGGAGGGTGCTTCGGGAGTACGAGGTGCCGAGCCAACTGATAAGGGCGGTTTGGTCCCTGTATCACCGATGCCAGAGTTTGGTCCGCATTTCCGGCAGTAAGTAGGCTTCTTCAGTCCGTGATCTCCAGCTCTCAGTGGAGCGGTTCGCAGCCGGGTGTGAAGCGGTCGGGATGATGGTCAGCACCTCCAAATCCGAGTCCATGGTCCTCGGTCGGAAAAGGGTGGAATGCCCTCTCCGGATCGGGGATGAGATCCTGCCCCAAGTGGAGGAGTTCAAGTATCTTGGGGTCTTGTTCACGAGTGAGGGCAGGATGGAGCGCGAGATCGACAGGCGGATCAGTGCAGCGTCGGCAGTAATGCGGACTCTGTACCGGTCCGTCGTGGTGAAGAGAGAGCTGAGCCAAATGGCAAAGCTCTCGATTTACCAGTCGATCTACGCTCCTACCCTCACCTATGGTCACGAGCTATGGGTCGTGACCGAAAGAACGAGATCCAGGATACAAGCGGCCGAAATGAGTTTCCTCCGCAGGGTGTCCGGGCTCTCCCTTAGAGATAGGGTGAGAAGCTCGGTCATCCGGGAGAGACTCGGAGTAGAGCCGCTGCTCCTCCACGTTGAGAGCAGCCAGATGAGGTGGCTCGGGCATCTTATCAGGATGCCTCCTGGACGCCTCCCTGGGGAGGTGTTCCAGGCATGTCCCACCGGTAGGAGACCCCGGGGACGACCCAGGACGCGCTGGAGAGACTATGTCTCTCGGCTGGCCTGGGAACGCCTTGGGATCCCCCGGGATGAGCTGGATGAAGTGGCTGGGGAGAGGGAGGTCTGGGAGTCCCTCCTAAAGCTGCTGCCCTCGCGACCCGACCCCGGATAAGCGGAAGAAGATGGATGGATGGATGGATGGATTTGTATCACCTGCTCACGAGTGTTATATAACCTGTACTGTTCTCATATATTCTTTTCAGATGGAAATACATTTCTAAACCCCCAAAAAGAAAACCATTTCCAATACGTCTTTGGGTGAAACCCCGGAATGGTCGCCAATCACTCAATCACAAGGCAACCATTAACACTCACATTCACAACTGCTTTGGTGAAGATGTGAATTAATCTAATCAAGGCTGTTGTTAATCAGCAAACTTCCAAAACAAAACCTTTTTTTTCTAGACCTTTTTAATGACTTTTCCTTTTCCTGTAACATGAGGTCAAGTCAAGTCAAGTCAAGTCAAGTTTATTTGTATAGCCCTAAATCACAAGCAGTCTCAAAGGGCTTCACATAGACAATCAATTGACAATAATTCTCAAAGCATCCCCTGATCTTAGGCTCCCAAAAGGGCAAGGAAAAACTCAAAAACCCCTACCAGGGGAAAAATGAGAAACCTTGAGAAGGGACCACAGATGGAAGGATCCCCCTTTCAGGATCACCAGGCTGCAATGGATGCAAAGAGGGCACATAAAATACATCATATGGAAATCAAAAAGTGGATGCCCAGGCCAAAGCCAAGAGCTGTCGGAGGTGCCTTCGATTGTCCTGGCAGTGTCCTCCAGGAGGGTATTCCACTGCAGTTCCCTCATGCTGAATTGGTCCACGAGAATCTAGATAGCCATCGTCAGCATGGGTGTCACCTAACCACCTCCCCAGCCGGGGAGGGGTGGGGGGAGTGGGGTCGGGGAGAGGTTAATTAAAGGCCACATCATAGAAATACGTCTTTAAACGTGTCTTAAATGTTTCTACTGAGGTAGCAGTTCTAATATCCATTGGCAGGGCATTCCAGAGCTCTGGAGCCCGAATGGAAAATGCTCTAGCCCCTGCAGACATTTTCTCGGCCCTCTGTGTCACTAAAAAACTAGCGTTTTGCGAACGAAGGTTACGAGACGGAACATAAGGAACAACTAAGTCGACGAGATATGAAGGCGCTAAGCCATGCAATGATTTATAGGTTAACAGAAGAACTTTGAAGTCACATCTTAAATGGACCGGGAGCCAATGTAAATTGGCTAATATTGGGGTAATGTGATCAAATTTTCTTGTCCGTGAGAGCAGCCTTGCAGCAGCATTTTGTACTAACTGTAGACTTTTGATGCTGGACTTGGGAAGACCAGAGAATAATGCATTACAGTAGTCCAGGCGCGACGTGATAAATGCATGTATAATAATTTCGGCATCACTGGTCGAGAGGATTGGGCGAATCTTAGCAATATTACGAAGGTGAAAAAATGCTATTCTGGTTATATTTTGTTTATGCTTTTGAAAGGAGAGCGTTTGGTCAAATACTACCCCGAGATTAGTTACAGTATCACTCTGAGTGATAGTACGGCTATCTAGAGTTATAGCGGTTTCCTTAAATAAATGTTGATAACGAGCTGGACCAATTATCAACATCTCAGTTTTATCTGGGTTCAGACAAAGGAAGTTGAGAGACATCCATTGCTTGATCTCTGCAAGGCATGCCTCAAGATTACAACAGTCCCGCGGATCTGTCATTGATAATGGCATATATAATTGGGTGTCATCCGCATAACATTGAAAACTAATATTATATTTACGTATTATGTTCCCAAGCGGAGTCATATAAATATTAAATAGAATTGGTCCTAGTACCGATCCCTGTGGGACACCACACGTAACTTTATAGAGCTCAGAGGACGCATTGCCATGGACCACTCGGTGCGTCCTGTCTGATAGATACGAATGAAACCAGTCTAGTGCTGACCCCGAAATACCAACACAACCTTTAAGACGCTCTAATAAAATATTGAAGTCAACAGTGTCAAAGGCAGCACTAAGATCTAGTAGTAACAATACCGATGAAGTATTTGAATCCATAGCTAAGAGGAGATCATTAGTCACTTTAGCAAGTGCTGTCTCAGTGGAATGATTAGCTCTAAACCCAGACTGAAAAGATTCATATCGATTATTAGCGACCATGTAATCAATAAGCTGCTGCGCTACTACTTTTTCAAGCAGTTTTGCTATGAATGGGAGATTTGAAACTGGCCTATAGTTACCGAGACAGTCCGGGTCAAGATTTGATCGCTTAAGTAGCGGTTTAATGATAGCGGTTTTAAAGGCTGTAGGCACTATCCCAGAGGAGATAGACAGATTAATTATATTTAGAACGGACGGTCCTAAGATTTGAAATAATTCTTTAAGTAGTTTGGTTGGAAGCGGGTCAAGTAAACATGTTGTTTGTTTAGCCGCACTAACTAATTGTGTAAGCCTTTCGAGGGACACGCTTTTAAAATTTATCGCATGATCATCGGCGCCGGTAATCGGCGGTCCCGACTGAGTGATCGGAATGGTCATCTTGATCTCATCCATCCATCCATCCATCCATCCATCCATCCATCCATCCATCCATCCATCCATCCATCCATCCATCCATCCATCCATCCATCCATCCATCCATCCATCCATCCATTTTCTGAACCGCTTTGTCCCCACAGGGGTCGCGGGCGTGCTGGAGCCTATCCCAGCCGTCATCGGCCAGTAGGCGGGGGACACCCTGAACCGGTTGCCAGCCAATCGCAGGGCACAAAGAGACGAACAACCATTCGCACTCGCAGTCATACTTAGAGACAATTTAGAGTCTTCAATCGGCCTACCAAGCATGTTTTTGGGATGTGGGAGGAAACCGGAGTCCCGGAGAAAACCCACGCGGACACGGGGAGAACATGCAAACTCCACACAGGGAGGGCCGGAGGTGGACTCGAACCCGCACCCTCCTAACTGTGAGGCGGACGTGCTATCCAGCGCGTCACTGGGCCGCCCTCTTCTACTCCCTGTATTCAGATTTTTCCATCAGATGATGGTTTAGTTTGTCCTAGGCCTTTATTTATAAAATCCCACCACTCCTTGGGGTTCTTTTTCTTTAAGATTTACATTTCATTTTTATAGTATATTGTTTTTGCCTTGTGTATGAGTCTTTAGACAGAGTTTCTAATTTCTCTCCATTTTCCCACCTTTGTCATGGATGGAATGGAGCAGGGCGACCAAATGCAGGTTGGACCAGGGTTTATTGAACTCAAAGACAAAATATAGATGCTCGGCCAGGGACGTGAATAACTGAACAGAAAAACTAGAACAGAACAGACTACAGACTAGACCCAAAGGAGCCGAGAGACAAGAGAACAAGAGACGAGAACAATCCGACCAGGAGTGACATGCAGACAAGACTTAAATAAAAGACAGGTAAAGAGAGGCAGGTGACTACAATTACCGTATTTTCCGGCCCAAAAGGCGCACCGGATTATAAGGCGCACCTTCAATGAATGGCCCATTTTAAAACTTTGTCCATATAACGGGTGACCCAAAAAGATGCGTACCCATAAAAATTTCAATTGTGACTTTGATTAAAAAGCTATTTATTTCAAATTACAACCACACATTATTCAGTTTATGGAAGGCCATTCACCAGAGTTTCAGCTATTTCTGTCAATTTTTAGTCAATTTATGGCTTTCCCAAGATGTGTTTCAAATGTCCACCATTCCGTTGCAAGCAAACCTGTACTCGTCTGACAAAGTTGTCAATCACTTTTACACACTCCTCTTTCGGGATGGCTCTTATTTTTGCTGTGATGGCAGTTTTCAGTTCCTCAATTGTTTGTGGATTTCCCTGGTATACATTGTCTTTGAGGAAACCCCACAGATAAAAATCTGGGCGGTTAAGATCTGGTGAGTGCGGGGCCCATTCCACATCGCATCTTCTGCTTATGAGTCTCTCTTCGAACCTCTGCCTCAACCAAGCAATGGTTTCATTGGCTGTATGAGGTGTGGCCCCGTCTTGCTGAAACCATTGTGAAGCTCTCACAACCCTTCTCCGGTGTCCCAGCGACGCCCAGTACTTGTTCAGAACAGCCATGTAGCGCCCCTTTTTGACTGTCTGAGATCGGCCGTCATCATCTTTATCTGTGGGGTGCAACGGAATGGTGGACATTTGGAACACATCTTGGGAAAGCCATAAATTGACTAAAAATTGACAGAAATAGCTGAAACTCTGGTAAATGGTCTTCTATAAACTGAATAATGTGTGGTTGTAATTTGAAATAAATAGCTTTTTAATCAAAGTCACAATTGAAATTTTCATGGGTATGCATCTTTTTGGGTCACCCTGTATAAGGCGCACCGGATTATAAGGCGCACAAAATAGAAGCTATACAGCAACAAACTGCGGTTGACTAGGGTTGCGATATGCATCCACTAGCCAATAACCAATGGGCCCTCTGTAAACAATCGCGTTTCTCAATCTATCCTATAAAATGATCAGAACTGACTAAATTTCGATCTAACACCTTGGTACTGCTTACCTATGTTTCCCTTCCATATCGATTCGTAAATTTACTCGAAACATTAACAGAGCAGCCGATTTTGACATGAAATAGCCTTGTGCGTATAGCAGCTATCACTATAGCATTAGCCACCCGCAAACTCCCATGAGCCTCAGCTCGCAGACTCCCATGAGCCTCAGCAAAGTGTAAACAATCACGTTTCTCAAACGAGGGCTTAAAAAAAGATCAGAACTGACTAAGGTTCGATCTAACACCTTGGTACTGCTTACCCATGTTTCCCTTCCGTATCGATCCGTAAATGTACTCGAAACATAAACAGAGCAGCCTATTTTGACATGCCTTGTGCGTATAGCGGCTATACTGCACATTAGCCACCCGCAAACTCCCATGAGCCTCAGCTCGCAGACTCCCATGAGCCTCAGCAAAGTGTAAACAATCGCGTTTCTCCAACGAGGGCTTAAAAAATGATCGGACGTGAACCAGCAACAACAGGCTAAACAATACGGTATGCTAACGTGACATATACACAAACGAGGAGCTGAGAACAGGCCTGACGTAACATTCAGAGTTATTCAAGTAAGTATTACATAAATAACAAGTTTATCAAACCATCTCTGTCACTCCAATTCATTAAATCCATCGATCGTGCTTTATGTAAACAATGCCGGGTATGCGCCGCATATGCTGACGTCGGACCCGTTGTAAATTGGATTTCTAATTATTCCACAGACCCATATAACGATATATAAAGTATATTTCAAATAACTATCATATTATAACAATATTATCAAACCATCTGTGTCACTCAAATTCATTAAATCCATCGATCAAATTCCTCGTTCTTTATGTCAACCCCGCGCGTGCGCTGCAGAGATCTAGTATAAAACTATGTTGTAGCGTTAACAAAGTACCAGGAAAGACGTGGGTTTATATAACAACAATATTATCAAACCATCTGTGTCACTCCAAATCATTAAATCCATCGATCAAATTCCTCGTCCTTTATGTCAACAACGCCGCGCGCGCGCCGCACAGATCTAGTATATGACTATATTGTAGCGTTAACAAAGTACCAGGAAATACGTGGGTATGGTAAACGGCTCTTTATTTAACAAAACAAGAGTTCAACGAGCCAACAACTACTGAACTGTAACGGTAAAAACATATCCAAGTTGCTACACGAAATAAAATTATTCAATAACGATAACATAAATACGTTTTTCAAACCTTGTGTCACTCCAAATCATTAAATCCTTCAAACGTGGGGCCCTTCGTCATCTTCGTCATCCCGTGATCGAATCCTTTGTCCTTTATGTAAACAACCGCCGCGCGGCACCAGTGACATCGCTTGCAGTTCAAATGACAGTAATCACTTGCTACATCGCGGTTCATTTATGCGGTTTCATTACATTGCGGATTTTGTAATTTTGAAAATTTGTGAAATAAATCACATATAAGTCGCTCCTGAGTATAAGTCGCCCCCGCCCACCCCCACCCAAACTATGAAACAAACGCGATTTATAGTCCGAAAATTACGGTAAATACATTCTGTGTCTGTACAATCTGTACAAATTGTGTCTATAGTATTTATTAGATATTCCAAAACTTTGTCTTGGCACGATTTTTTATTTGCCCAGGGCGGGTGGTACAGATTCCCCACAAATATAGTTGAGACACTGCTGGGGGTTCGGTGCGGTTGTAGTTAAACCCATGCACACTCAACGTCATCGTTCTCCAAGTCCTTTCTCCTTTTTGCTTGCAGTCTCTCATGACAGTACACAGCCGCGCCCCCTCTACTTTTGCCGTTCCTGTCTCTCCTAAATACAGTGGAGCCTCGGTTTTTGAACGTCCCGGTTCTCGAACAATTCGGTATTTGAACAAAAAATCGAGATTTTTTTTTGCTTCGGATGTCGGACGAAATTCGTTGTCGAACCTTGCGAGATGAGCCGAGAGGACCCGCATGCCAACTGACTCCGTTCGTTATTACATTCTTGCTACTCTGAGGATTTCATCAATGCCTCATGCCTCCAAATGAAGCAAGTGGGAGCAGTAAAGCCATAATACTATATAATAATATATAATGATATAACACAAAGACGCTCCTAAAGCAATGCGGCCGGTTGCGCGATCGGACCAAATTATGTCCATTAGGACTTTAAAAATATTTTCAAAATTTTAGCGACCGCTCTGTCACAATAATGCGACCAGCGCGCAGTTCCACAGTCGGTCAAAATTTAACTCCCTACGCACTGAGGTCTGCTTAAATTTTGGAAACTACATCAGGACTTTAAAAATATTTTCTAAATTTCAGCGACGGCTCTGTCACAATAATGCGACCAGCGCAGTCCAGTTGCGTGGTCGGCGACGCGCTACGGTTGCGCGTTCGGCGGGGCGTTGTAGTTGCGCGATCGGACAAAATGCGCAAATGAAAAAAATGACGGTTTTTATTTTTACTTGGAACGGATTAAACATTTTTTTCATTATTTGTAATGGGAAAACATGATTCTGAATTTGAACGATTCACATCTCGAACAGCCGTCTGGAACGGATTGTATTCGAAAACCGAGGCTCCACTGTAGTTGGTAATCCTTGACTGACACCGATTCATCCGGTATGTTGCAGTTAACTTTGGTATCCGCGGTTCCTCGTTCAGGTTTCACACCGTATTGCAGACAGGGCGCTCACCCGTTCCTTCCTTTGTTTGGGATTCGGTCTGTCCTTCTATGATTGTTGTTTTTAGATGCTTCAGATCCTCTTGCGTGACTTCTTTTGTGGGATATCCCGATGTTTGACAGCTTTTGTTTTGTATTCCCATTTAGCTGGGCAGCGTGTTTCCTTAGACTGCAGAGAATGACTTTAAAGTCAGAATTCTGAGAAAAAAAAGTCTGAATCCTGTCACCCCTCGGTTTTTTTTTTTTTGCTTTACTGGCCCTAATCCTCTCTTCACCACGACGGACCGGTACAGAGTCCGCATTACCGTCGTGGTGA
Source organism: Syngnathus leptorhynchus (assembly GCF_054491065.1). NCBI lineage: Eukaryota > Metazoa > Chordata > Actinopteri > Syngnathiformes > Syngnathidae > Syngnathus > Syngnathus leptorhynchus. Next base: position 7,628,913 of record NC_141212.1, on the reverse strand, counting down.
AGAGAGAGCTGAGCCAAATGGCAAAGCTCTCGATTTACCGGTCGATCTACGCTCCTACCCTCACCTATGGTCACGAGCTATGGGTCGTGACCGAAAGAACGAGATCCAGGATACAAGCGGCTGAAATGAGTTTCCTCCGCAGGGTGTCCGGGCTCTCCCTTAGAGATAGGGTGAGAAGCTCGGTCATCCGGGAGAGACTCGGAGTAGAGCCGCTGCTCCTCCACGTTGAGAGGAGCCAAATGAGGTGGCTCGAGCATCTCATTAGGATGCCTCCTGGACGCCTCCCTGGGGAGGTGTTCCGGGCATGTCCCACCGGTAGGAGTTCCCGGGGACGACCCAGGACGCGCTGGAGAGACTACGTCTCTCGGCTGGCCTGGGAACGCCTTGGGATCCCCCGGGATGAGCTGGAGGAAGTGGCTGGGGAGAGGGAGGTCTGGGAGTCCCTCCTAAAGCTGCTGCCCCCGCAACCCGACCCCGGATAAGCGGAAGAAGATGAAGGTGAAGATGAAGAAGGCCCTAATCCTCTTCCGTAACTTTCAACTTTGTCGATGGCAACGCATGAAGCAAAGACAGTTCCACACAGGCTGCCGTGAAAAAAGACTTAAAAAAAACATGACTAAAAGCTAATGAAAACAATTTAAAAAGTCGGAGCACACGCCGACAACAAACACTGCGGCTGCCTTGAAGCGCCACGCGTTTCATTATCACAATTATAATAAATTGATTATTATGATAAATTATCACAGTTAACAATTAGTTTTAAATTAAATTGAATTTAAGGAGTGCCCCTAATAAGCTAAAATGTCTGTTAATTATCCAACAATGACAAAACTTGTGCATATTTGTTTACAGTTAAAAGCACTAAATTCAGACATTTATAGTGTTGTCTTATAACTATTGTGTTTCATTTAAAAATGTTTTGTTTGCCACTCCGACTCCATCCCAGTTTGACTTATTATCCCACACATCAACTTCACTTAAGGCAGGAAGTTACCAAAAGGCTTCGTAATGCTGAGTAAGCCTTTTTAGGAGATGACCAATTCATGCAGTGACGCGGTGCCGCCTGACCAACGGGCCCGCTGTCCTTTCTGTCAGTGACCATTATCTACTGTATCAGGAACACGGCAGGGCAGTTGTCGTGACCGCGTGCAAGCCACCGAGGGCTGTCATTGGTTATGCAACTCAGAATCCAGCGGTGCTAATAGTTAGAACCGATTTTCGTGTGGTCACAAGAGGCCATCAAAAAGATGTCGCTTTTGAAATGGTCTCATCCCCTTGAGAGTTTCAAAGGCGGATTGAAATGTAAGAAGTCCTTTAGAGACAATCGACTTCCTCAAATTCTCCAGGGGAACAGTCACTTCATTTTTTTTTTAAATCAAACCCAAGTCTATAAAAAATGTTTCATCAGAATGTAAAGGTTGTGGTGTTCTTGAAAAGCTCACCCATCCTATTGCATCATTGCTCCAATCTGGTCTGATCATCAAGCTGCAGAGGACCTTTTCCACAAGGCCCGGCACATTTTCCTGCAGATCATCGGGGAGGAGCGCTAATCATAAGTGACGCCGAAAGCAGGACTGCAGACGTGACGCTAATCCCAGTGGAAGTCAGAAGCGTTTCTCAGCCTCTCAGCGTTTTTCAGCCTCCAAGATGAAAACGTTACAACCGAAAATGCCAGAAAGGTTCAAATGTGACACCTAATTTTCACCAACACTACAGAATGTAAAAAAGAGATTTCAACCACTGTAAATTAAATCCTTCTTTAATTAAATTACAATTTTCTAGTTTTTTTACGAGTACATATAGTACAGATTCTAATGAAGTCAGTAAAATTGCTCTTGGGCTTGATTGTGCATCCTCTCTTTTCTGCTGACAGCATTACTTGATCAGAGGGACATCTTGATCAAGTGCCAACAGCTTGTTTCGCAACAAAGTGCCTTCACGCATGTCTGAAGCCATGTAAGCAGAATAATTACTGAGGATATGTATGGAAGGTGAGTGGGGTGGGGGGTGAATTGTGCCCAAGTCAACAGCAGCAGTGATGGAGGTCACAGTTATGCTATGTAACTGACTAAGGTCACGGCTATGCTATGACAGCGTCACATACTACGATGATACCCTCTCCAGCAGGGGTGTCAAACTTGTTTTTGTTGCGGGCATCATTGTGGTCATAGTTTCCTTCAGAGGGCCATGATGACTGTCGACCCAAATAAATGTTTGAAATGTTTAAATGCCTCATATTATAACAAACTGACAAATAACTCTTTTTCAAATAAAAAAAACTGTTATATATACAATATTTATATTATATACCGTAATTTTCGGACTATAAGTCGCGTTTTTTGTCATAGCTTGGGTGGGGGGGCGACTTATACTCAGGAGCAACTTATATGTGATTTTTTTCACAAATTTTTAAAATTCAAAAATCCGCGATGTAGTGAAACCGCAATAAACGAACCGCGATGTAGCAAGGGATTACTGTCATTTGAACTGCAAGTGACATCAACCGTGCCGCGCGGCGGTTGTTTACATAAAAGGAAAAGGATTCAATCACGGGATGACGAAGATGACGAAAGACCGATGTACTACCGGCATCATTAGCGGCTTTGTTTGTAAGTGACACGGAGGACGAAGAGTTTGAAGGATTTAATGATTTGGAGTGACACAGAAGGTTTGAAAAACTATTATGGCTTTTACGCACGCCCCGTCCTTCTCGACGGGAGCTCTCTTTCACTTCTGTGGATGGAAGTCGGGGGCCGGCGCTCGGCCGGGTGGCTGTCCGGGTATGGTGGATGGGGCTCGGACATGGCTTTTATGCACGCCCGATCATACTCTACGGAGCTTTCTTTCACCTCCGTGGATGGAAGTCGGGGGCCGGCGCTCGGCTGGGTGGCTGTCCGGGGACATAAAGAACGAGGAATTTGATCGATGGATTTCATGATTTGGAGTGACACAGATGGTTTGATGATATTGTTGTTATATAAACCCACGTCTTTCCTGGTACTTTGTTAACGCTACAACATAGTTTTATACTAGATCTCTGCAGCGCACGCGGGGCGTTGTTGACATAAAGAACGAGGAATTTGGTCAATGGATTTAATGATTTGGAGTGACACAGATGGTTTGATAATATTGTTGTTAGATAAACCCACGTTTTTCCTGGTACTTTGTTAACGCTACAACATCGTTTTATACTAGATCTCTGCAGTGCACGCGCGGCGTTGTTGACATAAAGAACGAGGAATTTGATAGATGGATTTAATGATTTGGAGTAACACAGATGGTTTTTTTAGTTAGTTTGAAATATACTTTATATATCGTTATATGGGTCTGTGGAATAATTAGAAATGCAACTTACAACGGGTCCGACGTCAGCATATGCGGCGCATACTCGGCATTGTTTACATAAAGCACGATCGATGGATTTAATGAATTGGAGTGACACAGATGGTTTGATAAACGTGTTATTTATGTAATACTTACTTGAATAACTGAATGTTATGTCAGGCCCGTTCTCAGCTCCTCGTTTGTGTATATGTCACATTAGCATACCATATCGTATAGCCTGTTGTTGCTGGTTCATGTATGTTTTTGGTGTTGGATTTTGACAAATAAATTTGCCCCAAAAGTGCGACTTATACTCCGGTGCGACTTATATATGTTTTTTTTCACTTTATTGTGCGTTTTATGGCTGGTGCAACTTGTACTCCGGAGCGACTCATAGTCAGAAAATTACGGTATATATATGAAAATATATATAATATAATATATATACATTATATATATATATATATATATATATATATATATATATATATATATATATATATATATATATATATATATATATATATATATATATATATATATATATATTCATTAGAATTAAACATATAATTGGATCCTTTTATTTCAGTCCAATGTATATTACATTCTAATTTAGACACACCTGCCAGAACGTTGTCAATTATTTGGTGCATGGTGGAAGTACTGTGTTCAGGATATCGTTTTACACTTTAAATTTAATGTTACATATGCTTGGTTATCTCATCCTCCAAACAATTTGTGAACTTAAACCTTGAGTGGTGATTACCAGCAGGTTGTCGCAGATTGTAACCATAGCAACGGTCATTGCTAAAATACGTAATTCAAGTACTCACAAATTCCAGCAGTATTGAAGTGAGAAGTACAGAAATGAAGAGACAACTTGAACATATGAAACATTGTTTTAAACCAAAATGTTTTATTAGGAATAAAGAAAACTTATTTTGTTTACATATGGCTACACACATTATTGACTGCAAATTATCTCCAGGTTCAACCGTATTTTGCTGTCAGTCTGTATCTGCATGTAGAAAAATATAAATGTGTCCGAAATAAAATGTTTAGTGGAACATTGTAAAACCAACCACAACCAAACTATAGCAATAAAACGCATCACGGGGCTGAAGCGGAAAAGGACACTGTATGAAAACCTAAAATCGTCTGAAGTGTGTTATTTAAGCAATGTGCATGAGTTTCAAACGCTGAGGCCATTGATGATAATCTCTTATCATCACTAAAGCATATGTCTGTTTTAAATAAAAACAAAACAATTTGGTTTCTATAGAATAAGAAACAAATGTGCACTGACATCCAATGTTCCAAAGCAGACAACAATCTTCTAAGGTGCTGCAGTGAATTTGATATGTAAGTTTATAGGCAACAGCTACGATATCATAAAACATATTGACAAGCAACAAGTACATACAAGAGTCAGATGACGAGAGGAAACCAAAAAGATTGAATCAATACATTTGTATAAATCTCTGAGGTCCGATTGAAGGGATGGCAATGGCCAGTGGTTGAAACACGAGTGTCTCATAAATCCATGTTTGATTTGCAACAATCATTCTTAACTTTAACATAAAGTATCTTTGAGAAACAAAGGACGAAGCCGGTTGAAAAATTTGGCTTGAACATAACACAAAGGAAAAGACACTCACTACAATTACTGAAAAAACAACAGTTAAGGTGTTCAAATATATACACATTTTTAATGTGTACAACATATTAATCTGTATTGATATAAGAAAGATGATATTTACATGTCATATCATAGCAAAATCTCAGTGTCTAAGCAAAGATCTTTAACAAACGTAACGTTCGTTTATATCAATAGGAGCCATTGTTGTAAAATTTTTAATCAATGCTTCATTTTTTTAATTGTGGCTCATCCACACGTCCACAAATAATTTTGGGTTGAGTGGGACATTGATCGAACGTGAGTACAATATATTTTTTCTTATTTCAAGCATGGTTTGGGCATGGGTAGAACATGCACAAGATCCACAGGTAGGCTTGAGCCCCCGACCTCAAAACGGTGAGGAAGACGGGCTAATCTCTTGCCTGACTTAGAGGCTGACTTGTGCTTAGTGTTTGGAGCCTAGACTGCTTGGACATCACCACCTGGGAGTCTCAACACTAAAGTTGTCCCCTCCATGTCCGGAGCTGGCATGCTTCTTTTACCACAGGTAAATTTCAAGTGGGTTTAAGATTATGCCTAGATGGAGCATCTTCGTTTGTTGAGTCTCCTGTACACGCTGATGCTGTGAAGACCCGTAGACACGGAGCTAATACCCGAGTGGGGCTGCAGACTGCACATACAGCCATTGGAGTGAAGCGGGTTGGAGAAGGATTGTCCCTGCTCCATGTAGCTGTCCGAATTGGAGAGGTCACGTGGGATGATCATCGGGACGGAGTACTGCAGCTTCTCTCGGCTTTTGTACCAAAGGCAAGAACACATGGACTGGAACTGTAGAACCTCGGCATAAACATTGCGCAGTCCCCGGCTGGCCGCTCCTCCGCCGCCGCTTCCTCCGCCACATCCCGACGCCGTGGAGGAAGGGGATGCTTGGTCCGTCACACAGTGCATGTGTCTGCCGACCTGGCCATTATGAGCCAGTAGGGCCCTCTGCTCGGCATCCCTTTTCTCATCCTCAGCGTTCATGGTCATGAAGCGGAGGACAGCTAAGTTGAGGAAGGCTCCAATCACAGCCAGGCCAGTCAAGATGTAGATGAAGCTGAAGGCCACGTAATCCAGCTTGGTCTGCAGAGCATGGTCGTTCTGCAGCGCCACGTAGTCCCCAAAACCGATAGTGGTGAGAGTGATGAAGCAGTAGTAGAAAGCGTGAAAGAAGGTCCATCCCTCAAATTGAGAAAACGCAAACGCCCCTGCGCACAGCGTACTCATGCAGGATATAAAACCCACCGTCACCATGTTGAACATGGAAACCTCAGTTCGCCTCATGCCGAGGCATTTCTTCAGGCGATGGAGAAGAAACCTCACAAATGTGTTGATGCGTTCGCCCACACTCTGGAACATGACCAGGGTGAGAGGGATGCCAAGGAGGGCATAGATCATGCAGAACGCCTTCCCTTCATCTGTGCTGGGGGCAGCGTGACCATACCCTGTGAGACAGGGACAAAGAGACTCTGTTACTGGCGCAGAACTAATTCAATCCACTGGAGGCTGTGAGAGAGTCAGAAAGACTGTAAAAGAGTCAAACCTGGTCAAAGCTAATTTGTATTCTCTCCATACGTCTTCAGATCAGTTCAAAAACTTAATTTTGCAACAGCAGAATGAAATTGGAGATGAGAATGCACAGCAGTGTGGCGCCAATGGCCAAGTACTGATGTCATGTACAGCAGAGAGAGTTTAAATAATTCATTGCCAATTGTTCTCTGTGGAGTGGCCTCACCTAATCAGTGCTTTTGCACCTAATTAGCCATTTGCAATTTTTCGCAGCTCATATGAAAAGGACACCTTAGGGTGTATCGCTTGTTATGTAAGGAGGGAGAGAGAGTGACAAAATGACCCTTTGTGCTTCTGCATAGTCCTCTCCAGTTTTATACATTCTGGATCATAAAGTCTGTCTGCCTGTCATTAGCTCTACTTCACATGAACTGCTTCTCAAGCATTGTAAATGTAAATGAAAAAGAGAATCATATTTATTTGAAATTAGTTGGGACTTAATTATCTGTCATGGCTCATCATTTTTGTAAAAAAGTCAGTTTTTTAGTGGACTATTTCGGGTAGTAACTTTTTTTTGGAGTCATTATTTCCTTTTGTTTCGGAAGCTTTACTTCTTCTTCTTCTTTACTCCTACATTATGGTGATTGCCTCTACCTGTAATCCCAATCACCTGAGTATAAATATCATCTTGCATCCTGTTATGTCCAGGATCCACCTGTGTAGTCAACATGACTCTTCTGTGTCCATGCATTTTGTTTCTTGTGGTTTGTTTTGGCTGTGAGCTTTTGTTGCTTTTCTGTTGTTTTCTTGTCTTGTTTTTTCCCTCAGCTCTGTTGCCATCTTCTGGTGGTGTTTCATATTCCTTGTTGAGCAAACTGTCATTTTTTTCCATCCCTGTCACAGTCTGTACGATTCTTATCCCTGTCATTAGCTAGTCCAAAGTCAGCAATAGGTTCACCTTCATAGCTCAGACAATCAATTTCCAAACAATTTTGTTCTTAATCGTTTATGGAAAATATATACCGACGTTCATGCAAAATTAACATGGTGATGCTGACACTTTTTCCCTATTTTCTTCAAATACAGTATGCATTTTCTTTTAAAAAAAAAAAGTGCTATCCTGGATTCTGTTCTTTTCCTTTTGCAAGAGCGGGAATAGCACAGTGTCTTAGGTGTGGCGCAGCTGTCATGAAATATCGACAGCACTGCGTCATCTGATTGACAGCGATGCTCTGCGACAGCAATCGCAGGAGCTGGACGTGATGAGACCCAGCGGTCCTACTGCTGTGTGTAAAACTGAAGAGGTCCACATCCTCTCCTCTAACCCGTTCTGCCTACAGTGAGAACGTTTTCATGTGACGGGAATTTTCTAGAGTAAAAATCACTTTTCCGAGCGTTAAACCCATCTCATTGTCTTGGTTTGTTATAAAGATTATCAACCGCCCAACCTGAGACTGAGGCTTGTCTCATCTCATAACCTCATTTTTGTAATTATCATATGAATGGCAATGGAAATTGCCTAGCATTTATGCTAAGAGGATTTTAAAAGATCGATTATGCAAAACTAACAAGCAGGAGAGGCTTAATGTCATCGAAGCACAGGTGTACCCGAGTCAACACATTCATCTGCCTCTCATTAGTGCTTGTACTGCTTTTGAGCCTTAAGGTGCATTTCATTTAAGATCCTTGGAGCACATAATTTTTCAGATAAGAGGGGAATGAAATCATGAAGAAAAATGTGCATGTTAAATTTGAAGAATTCTTTTAAATGTATTCCACATTTATCTCAGCAAATGGGTGCACATCTCTATTCTTAATTGATAATATAATCACGAACACTGAGTAAAAGCTTTCTTGTCTTGTCAGTGCTTGTTTGTCACGTATACTTGAAGACAAAACACCACCCACTGCAGCTCGTGTCTTTATTACACTCATTAATTAGGCAACTCCAAGTGTGTGCCTTCAAAAGACAATAAAAGAATGGTATCACATGAGTGGACATAAATTGGTTTGCTCTCAAGCACGTCATCCAATTCTATTTCTCATTGAGCATTTTGGGCCTTTTGAGATCAAAACAGAGTCCAGAACCTATTTATTAGGAACTCCATTGCAAAATTTGAAATGATGGTGCTATTTTGTTTCGTAGTGTCTCTTAATGTCTTCAGAAGTGGAAGTCGATCAGGCATGCACTGCCATGTTGGATAATACAAGGATCGACTTGAAACAGGGAGGTTCTTCTCTGTGTATAATTGCACCGGCGTAATTAAAGGATAGAGCATCTCATGTGACAAATGCGGTGTATACAATCGTAAAGGCAGGCTTCTTTTCGGAAGCTCAAAAACGTTTTAGCATTGTTTATGACTCAAGATGCCTATAAGGATTTCTTCTACGACATTTTTTCTTTTTTCTTTGTGGGGTGGCCCCTGGAACAGATGAATGGCATTTCCATTTATTTCAATGGGGAAAGATGATTCGTGATATGGGTGTGGTAACAGAAAGGTTTAACTTTTTCTCAGGGCACGACTGTGTAAATAATAGGTGGAGTAGGGTCTCTTTTTTTTATGGTGAATCTTGGTCCCTACAACAAAACTGGCAATGTTATTGGTGAGGTGCAGTCAGTTGAACGACTGCAATTTGAACGTCCAGGTGGTCTGGCGAGCGCAACATCCCACTTATCTACATTTACAACGCTCTTAAAAAGAACACATACATCATGAAATGTTCCGCACAAACGCAAACAAACACAAATTCATATCATTTTGGAATAGGCTGTCTTAGAGCGGGCTGCTTTTTTTTTTGCCACAGTTTGCTTTCATCTCCAGCTGTGGCAGGCCAAAGATATCAATGCCTGACCCTTCAGATTGTAACTCTGACCACAAAATGACAATTGCAAAAGATGACTATGATAGCAGATTTTCCCACATTTAGACAGACTTGGTCTCTTAATCACAGACACCTCCAACTCCACATAACCCCATTGTGTGTTTACTTTGGCACTTAAACACAGCTTTGGTCCCCGGAATCTCACTCCATTTTGTTTCTGACTTTTGACCTGAGCCTTTCTTGGCAGCTGCTACGAAAAGAGCATGTGGGCAAACAAAGTGAATTCGAGGAATATCATACGAAGAACAGAAAACCAAGCAAGCTTGTAATAGTTTACTCACAGAATGAAAGCACTAAACAAGCAGGCTAAAAAAAGTTAGCATCTGTCTAGTTTCATTTTAATTTGGTTTCAGAAATCCCTCCTCTAAAACATTCACACAAATATTCATAGATTCGTCTTCATGTGTCTAACCATTTAAGCTTCTGTTTTGTTCTCACCATAAAAATAAAACAAGGTCCGATTCCGTGCGTACTCCTCAGGTTCCTTTTTAGGGGATATGAAAAGAAAACTTGGCAGACGTTAAGTTTTCCATGAGCTCAGTAAGCACTCCAAGTGGAGTGTGAGATCTCGACGGGGGCTGACTAATTAAATAAATCACGTGATTTATGGAACTGATAGGTGTTGGATGCAAACTTGTTTTAAAAGTCACAGCTGGACCGAACGGTGGATGCACCGGATGGCGGGGCTAGTGAAGGGTCAATGAGGATAGGAAAGATGAAAGGACGTATGGGAGAGGTTTAGGAAGCATAGGAAAAAAACATCCTTAAGAGGTTTCTGTGTGGAGGTAGATTGGGGTCAAATGTTTTGTACTTGAAAAAACAAAACTTGTACTTGAAAAAATAAAACTTGAAACTGAAAATAAACATGTTGAGCTTGAAACTTGAAAAAGAAAAAATGTATTAAAACTAAAAAAAAATTAAGATGTCATTTTAAGATGTAAAGTTTTTTTGGAGTTGAAAATAGTTTGGCTTCCCTATGGTAAATTTTTTGAATGAACTATTTTATGTTCAGGTTTCATCGCCATTTATTTTTTAAGTTTTGAGGTCACATCTGGGCGGCTTGGCGGTCGGTGCTCTGGGTAGCACGTCCGCCTCACGGTTAGGAGGGTGTGGGTTTGATTCCACCTCCGGCCATCCCAAAATCATGCATGGTAGGCTGATTGAGCACTCCAAATTGCCCATAGATGTGAGTGCGAGCGAGGATAGTTGTTAGTCTCTGTGTGCCCAGCGATTGGCTGGCAACCAGTTCAGGCTATCCCCCGCCTCCTGACCGATGATGGCTGGGATAGGCTCCAGCACGCCCGCGACCCCCGTGGGGACAAAGCGGTTCAGAAAATGGATGGATGGAAGGTCACATCTTTTTTTTCAGGTTCAACTCTTGTTTTTTCAGATCCTGATCTTTTTTTCAGGTAACCTGTTCAAATTTGCTACACTCAATTTACATTTTCTGTGTCTTCCTGGGGGTGGGTTTTTATTATTTTATTTATTTTTTTAATACATTTTTCTGTTTTTCAAGTTTCAAGCTCAACACGTTGGTTTTCAGTTTCAAGTTTTATTTTTTCAAGTCGTACAAGTTTTGTTTTTTCAAATACAAAACATTTGACCCAAATCTACCTCCATATTTCTGGCATTGCCATGACGATGGAGGACTTGATCCTATATTCCATGTTTTAAGAATCAACAATGTTGATTTAGTGTAGCGATGGCAAAACAAACAAAATGTAACTTGATGGCCCATTTTGTCAAAAGCAAATATTTGAGTCATGGGCTTTTAAGAGGTCATCTCAAAAGCACCGGCGGGTCTGTTTCAAGTGCTCCATTTGGGCTTTCAAAATGCACCCATGTGGGCAGACCAGAGAGGAAAGTGTGACTAGTAAGAGAGTATGTTGTGCAATTAGATACTGGAATTTCAAAGCATTTCTTTTGTAACACTGCCAACACACAAAATACATGATATATTGAATCACAAGATGGCCGTTCCTGTGGTCCACGTGATCATTTGTGTCTCAACATTTTCTTATTTTACTTTTATTCAGACATTTTGTACCTCTGTCATCGCTCACCTGCTCCTAGCTGCGACCTGATCCAACAATGTTGAGCCTAAAATGTGTCCAGCAGCTTTTACGGAGTAGATGCTGTGTTCTAAACACACTGACATGCACTGGCAATGGCACACGACACACCGATCGGTGTCATTTACTTAATGAAAGTGTAAATGCAATATGGAAAAAGGCTGGATGAAAAAGGGACACCGAGAGGCCTGCTGATAAACATCAAAGCCCGCTGGCACAAATTACATTAAGCGGGAAGTGGAATTGGATGCATTGCATGGCCTTAAGGTTGTATCCGTTTACAGTTACAAAATATTTGAAGTATTATAAGTATTCGTACTGGGTTCCATTATTGACTGCCACCAATTTATCGTAATAGTTTTCGGAGAAAAAGTCAGAGTCAGTTTTAACAGCGTGTGCAGGTAATTTTAACACCTTTTTTTTTGTGGGCCGACCACTGCCTTGGGCAAAGCAGATGGCGAATGCTGGCAGACAGGGAGTGGAGCTGCTTCACCTCCACTCAATCTGCAGCTTCACCTTAGCAGACCAGGTCACTAAGGAACAGAGTATCTATGTGTGGTAAGACTTAATATCGATGCCATTATATGTAATGTATAATAAATGTTATGTTGTGGCTGATGAGAGAGGGTAATGCAAAAAGCATTCTGTTTCATAATGAATGGTGTAGGTCTCAACCAATTAGGATTCATATAAAATTGACATTTCCTGTTAGGGAAATTATTGAATGACAACGTTGAAGCTTATCTTATTTCCTCCAGTCCTATAAGTGGCAGTAAAGCACATTCCAGTGTCAACTTCCATGCACCCTTCTCAAAACGTCTGTTGATTTCATTATTTACTTTGGGTATAATTTTGCAAATTAAAAAAGTAACTCATAATGAAACAATTCCTCATGTACCTTTTGCATAGGTAATCATCCGAGGCAAGAAGTGGATAATTTGTCTGCAAGCCAAGAGAGTAAATTCAGGCTTATCTTCACATTTCAGCCCCCAAGTCGCTCCACACCTTCGAATACATTTACATTTAAAATTGATTTCTAAGCAACTATTGTAAAATTGTGGTGATTGCTTTGTGCACTCTGTCATCATTCGCCCCCGTAGCCTGTGGAAAGGAAACCGAGGAGTCATCCCGTGTGATGGTCGTGATATAGGTGTTACTTGAGAAAGCAAAATGCTCACAGTCTGTTGTTTTAGCCCAAGGTCATCAAAATGTTTGTATTTCTATTTTCACGCCTACCTAATGTGTACTCATAAACTTGGCGGCCCTCAAGGGTAAAAACTACTCACCTGCGACTGTTATTGCTATTATCATTAGGTGTGTGTGTGTGTGTGTGTGTGTGTGTGTGTGTGTGTGTGTGTGTGTGTGTGTGTGTGTGTGTGTGTGTGTGTGTGTGTGTGTGTGTGTGTGTGTGTGTGTCCACTTGATTCAGTTTGGCTTGTTGAGGTATTAGGTAGATGCTGAAGACAAATTGGAGAACAAATTCCCCTCGAAGACTGTATAGAATATAACCAAGCCAGCTGCACTCAATTGCTGCAGTCAGTCCAAATAACTCCAGTGCTGTGATCCATCCATTTTCTGAACCGCTTAGTCCCCACGGGGGTCGCGGGCGTGCTGGAGCCTATCCCAGCCGTCATCTGGCAGCAGGCGGGGGACACCCTGAACCGGTTGCCAGCCAATCGCAGGGCACAACCATCCGCACTCGCACTCACACCTAGGGGCAATTTGGACCGCTCAATCAGCCTAAACATGCATGTTTTTGGGATGTGAGAGAAAACCGGAGGACCTGGAGAAAACCCAGGCAGGCACGGGGAGAACATACAAACTCAACACAAGGAGTGGAATCGAACCCGCGTCCGCTGAACTGTGAGGCGGATATGCTAACCAGTGCTCCACCGATTATTTTATTTGATGTCTTGACCACCCACTTTGATATTGTTGGTGTTTATTTTTTTGAGGGGGGACTCCTGTAACCATAGCTCGCCTATCACTGAAATACTTTGGAGACTGTGCTCAGTGCGGCATATCGTACCCAGGGAGGAATTCTCCAATGTGGTCATGTGTGTGTGTATTTGCTTTCCATATCGTGCAGGAGACTTGTTGAATTTGTGTTTTGAGCCTTCAATTGTACAGGAGACATTTAGAATGTATTTTTGGGGTTTTAGAGGACGCTTTTGTGTTTAATATTCATTTGTATACACTTACGTTAGTTAGTGTGTATGAAAAGCTTCTATAGTAACTTTTATTCTGTGTATTGCGCAAAAAGTGCAATGACCATTGTCTCTATATATATTTGTTTTTGCATGTTTAATAAACAGAAGATGAAGCATCGTCAAAGCGGTCATTTTCCTTTTTTTCTATACGCAACATCCGGTGTAAAAAGTTTTCAACCGTCTGAACTACACGCTCGTGAGATAAATATGAAATATAATCATTAGTTGTGTGACTGGTGACTTATGTATACACATAAAACCATGCCTGCTTAAAAAGCTCCCATTTATTGAATTCATGACAGCTGTGTTTGTTTTAGAGCGCCAACAACTCATGCAATTTCACTCTTCCAGCAATTGTTTTACAAGAGCATCCGCATTTCCATCCTGCCCTTTTAAAGCTCCTTAACACAGATTTCTTAGCACTTCCTGTCTCTTGTCATTTACATTTTCATGACTTCAGTTCATCTTGTATCTTGTATAAAGGAATTCCCCCTGCAATTATTCCACTGTGTTACTATGAACCCTGAACATTTCTTGTAAACTCACCACAGCTTTAATCCAATCATTGTTCTGGGAATCATAACCAAAGTGTCTACGCACAACTCTCATTCCCAATACCTTTCCTTTTTCGGACCACGAGAGGCGAAAGTGCAAGACGGACGGCCATGTGAACGCAGAGGGAGGCTTGTGCACACAAAGCATCATGTTACATTCCTAGTGATGAGCTTCTTTTTGGAAAGTCAATGATGATTAGACAGAAATACAGTACGGTGAAAGGAAAGTACCAATGGCAATGCTATTGCTGCTACTACTACATAATAATAATAATATTAATAATAATAATAATAATCTTCTTGTCCTTTTGGCTTTTCTCCTCAGGGGTCACCACAGCAAAATAAATAAATAAATAAATAAATAAATAAATAAATAAATAAATAAATAAATAAATAATAATAATAATAATAATAATAAAAGTTCTTGGTTGCATCAAGTCATATTCCAGGGCATGAGACTCTAGGTATCCTTCCTTTCACATGAAAAAAAATAGAGTTCAGCAGAGCCAGTTACTTAGGATAAAGCTTATTCCTCATGTCCGTCATGAGGTGTATATTTATAACCCTGAATAGGGTCAGAAGGGGGCTTCAAGTTAAACCCAGTCATGTCTCACTACCGTGCTCTATTTGCTTTGGTTTAACTCCAATCACGATGATCCAGCCAGACCATGGAGTCTAATAAATACAAATGTTTTGTTTAGCCAGTCAGGCAACTTTCCATTCAGGCTGCGGAGCATAAAGCAGAGACGTGAGCCCGCTCGAGTGAGTCACGTGAGGTGAGCGGCGGGAACAAGGGGGGAGTCATTCCAGTCAAACATTATCGACTTTGATATACAGTACCTATGATTCACAACAGACCAGTAATAATTTCCATTGTGTCATACTTTCCGTGTAAAGGTAAAAAGGGCATCCAAGTGAGATGCAAAATGAGCTTGGAGCGCATTTAATAAATACGAAATACTCCAAAACGACCACGAGGATAAGTTGCATGACTTCAATGCTCGCAGGTGCTGCCCCAAATCTATTAACCAACAAAGCAGTGGTAACCTGCCAAGCCTTCTCATTGTCTCTCTCCATTAAACACATGAATAAACATCACAACCCGAGCAAATACATGACAATGCGACGTGAATCTCCTAAACCAAGAGAGACATGCAGCTTTGTTCTCAGAAAATTCATCTAAAATTGTAACTTTTATCAAACTGAACTTTGTGATGTCATGACACTCCAAGCAATACATGGATTTTTATCATTTCCAAATATTCCAAGACAGGTCAAATGTGAAGTAACAATTATTCAAGTAGACATTTTAAGATGTCTTTGGGAGCTCACACACAAACCGCTACAGTCATTTTATCCTTTGAGTGGCATCTCAGAGACAAAAGTGACTCAGAAACACGGAGGCCATTTATTCATTAACTGCAACAAATGTCATTTCATTCTCAAGGTCCATTGTGTCATTTCAAAGAGAGAACATCTGTTATTTCCAAAATATCCACATTATGTTGCGTCATCGTGGCTGCCCATCATCCGCAAGATGTCATTAGGTGGAAACTGGCCCGACTATGTGAGTGCAAAGATACAAGTATTCACGCCATTTATTCATTAACTGCAACAAATGTCATTTCATTCTCAAGGTCCATTGTGTCATTTCAAGGAGAGAACATCTGTTATTTCCAAAATATCCACATTATGTTGCGTCACCGTGGCTGCCCATCATCCGCAAGATGTCATTAGGTGGAAACTGGCCCGACTATGTGAGTGCAAAGATACAAGCATTCACGCTAATATTAATGAGGCCTGTCACCATTGTTTTGATTGGGACACTCATGGCCCAACAAAATGAACGGTGAGGTACAAAAACAAAAAAGAGGTTTTATTTGACACTATTTTTAACAATTCTCTGGTGGCATATGAAACAACCAACCTCATTAAGCAGCAGTTAAAAAATGATTTCAACAAAATCACAAACCTACAATGCCAGCAAATAATATCGAGTTTGCGCCGCATGCGGCCCCAAAAAACATCAACAGCAATTTATCTTGGCGGGGATGAATGAAGTCAACTAGCAATGAAATTGCAAACACAAAATCTGTGCCATCTCTAAAAAATAAGATGTGGTCAAAATATGTGCTACATATGAATAACTCAAATATCTCCCATGTTTTTGATCTGACGTATGTAGTGGACATCAGATAACAGCCAGAGGATGTGAACCATAAGTCACTTCTCATGTTTGTCCTCCACACAGTCGGCCCGACCTTCATGTGTCGTCGGCGATTCCCCCTAAGCCTTCATTTTTACCATATGACCCTCGCCAACACACATGGCGCGAGGCCGACCTGCAATCTTTAAGGCGTTTCCTGTTTTCAAACTGAGTTGTAAATGTAAAATGGATGCATGCATGATTTGTGTGATTTTATGTGATTCTCAGTCCTCACACTGACTTGGGACTAATGCGTAAGACCTCATTTCTAAAATGACTGTGTTATAACTTCAAAGAATATCCCACAGAAAATTAGCTCCAGGTCTATTTTTATATATTGGCTCTTGGTTATGCTCAGGAAGATTGGAATAAAATGCTTCAGTGTGGTCATTTTGACAGTAGGTCATTGTGGCTTGAGCTTGAGTGAGTACAGTGAGTACAGCCTCAAACTGTGAGCCACAAGGCCAACTGTCAGGCTCTGGTGTTCTCATTAATATTTAATGGCAGCTTGGAACACTGATCGTTGCTTGTTTGTTTGCAGCAGCCTTAGAGTCCACACTTACAAAAGACCCGCGTCTGGTTGGGTTAAAAGTCACAGATCAGTTCCTTTTTGACGTTTACACATAAGAAGATGCTGAAGAATAAAGGAAATAACACATAAGGACAAATTCCCCATCTAAAGGTTTTACAAAGTTATGGAATTTGTGGCAAATTGTTATTTGGGTGTATTTAAAGAGAGACTGCAGCTGCAGCACATATTTTTTTCTTTAATGTCCCCCCTCCCTGCTGTAATTCATCCGAAAATACTCCCAGCTCAATAAGCGCTAATGTGTTCTCTATTTATAAAGGTGTCTCAAGGTGTTAAGCCCGGAAAAACATATTTGCATTTGCTGCAGTTCAACATGCGTGTATAATGTTTTTATTTCATGACATTCACAATTTCAGAGATGACGGGACAGATTTGAGACTTTAGTTTTATTGATTTATTTTTTATCAAATTCATTTGTGTTTCAATTTTATGTTGGCATGAGTGAGTACCATCTTAAGTACTTATATTGGGGGGTTTTGTTAGTCAATTATGCATATATTAATTGTTTATATCATTACTTTTAATTGTTATTCCTTATGGGACTAGGCTATTAATGTTTAGATTTTTATTTCTTTTTATTTATTAAGACGACTGGATTTCTGCTCCAATGCTTTGAATCACTGTAGTGGCTCCATGATGTGTTGCAAGCGGACATCTGTGGTGCGTAGTGTTCATGTCATGAGTTTGTTTTAAAGCTCACGTGTTTAAAAGCATGTTTTATGAAATCTACTTATTGTTGCCCCGTGTGCCGCAACTCAACAAGTCCATCCCTCTGAAAACGCGGTTGACTTACCTATGGTGGTGATCACAGTGATGGCGAAATAAAAGGACCCGGCGAATTGCCACTGCACTCCGGCTTTATGTGGCTTGAGTTGCAGCACAACCTTCTCCAGCTTGTCAAAGTCCCCCGCGGACAAGTTAAAGGTGTGGAGCAGCTCGGCCCGGCGGAGGGACACCTCTCGCCTCTGGCTCGTCTCCGTTTGCGACTCCAGCACGCCGAAAATCGCCGCGCCCACGAGCAGGTAGGTGAGGGTGCAGACGATGAGTGCCAGGGTACGCACGTTTTGCCTCTTCATGGCTGCTGCGTGTCAGGGGGTCTGGCCGAGAGCGAGCGCTGATCTGGATGACGGGGAGCTGGGCTGGTTCATGGTTGTGCTACTCTTCTGGGGGTGGGGGTGGGGGCGAGTTCCGTCTTGTACTTTATGAGGCGGGAGCTGTCCCTTCAGCACCACTTCTGCCTCCACGTAGCAACTCCCCACCCCTTGCCTCATAAGACCCCCCCCCCCCCCCCCAATTTATTTTTTATTATTTTGCACTCAGGATTTTTTTTTACCAGGGTTATTTTCATTGGAAAATCCCCTACATTAAGATTTTTCTTTTTTTTTTTGTCAATAAAGCATAAAGCGCTATAGTCAATCTTAAAATCCACACCATGAGTCATTTCCAGGAATAGCTCTTATTTCAACAATCAGGTCAGTCAAGTCAACTGTGACTGAGCCCACCTAAATCCTCCAATCACATGCTGGATTTTTGTAGGCACCCGCCCAATCAATACATTGATTAATCCATGACGCTTTGATCTCGAAATAAGCTTTGAAAGCACCCCTGTCACAACCAACGTATACTTGCTTCATTCCTGAATACACTTTCACTTACAATTCCATTGTGCATGTAGAGTAACTTTAAGAAATATCATTGAGTTGTTAATGCACAGCACGGTACGTTTTGCAGTTGTCAACAGTGCTTGAGGTTTCTGAGACTTCTCTGGCTGGAGAGCACATTATGTAATGACATCATACAGTATGAGGACACCCTTGAGCCAAAACCAACGAGACAGAAGCCATCAAAGTCCCTCGGTCCTCATTCCACGAGTCTTGACCCCGCCTTCTCTAGAGTAGCAAAGCATTCTGGGAAGGCCGCCTGCCCTTCAGCTTCCACATCGCCCGCAGCTTCCTGCTGACATTCAATTAAAGACTCTTTTGCCCTGCCTTCATAACTGTGTGGCTACTCTTGTTGTTAGTTGATAATTATTGGTGGCTAACATTCATCCAATTCCAGCTAATTCTGCTTATTAGCCTTGTTTATTGTCACCCCGATGAGCGAGGTACACCTGCACTGTGGCAGATAATCATGGAGCTCATTTGGAATGCTTGAAAAGTCGAGCATGTGGCTCACCGAAGGGCACAACCCCCCCCCCCTCCCAAAAAAAAACCTCATGCATGAAATGAACTCATTTAATTCTCCTGAATTAAACTTTTAACACATAAATTGATTAATAGTTCATCATTCCAAATCCATAAATATAAACATTGTTCATGCAGTGCTAATGAGGTACTTTATAAATATTGAAATTTATTTTTTATTATTGACTGGCTATGAGGCATCAATTAACTTGGAAAATGTCCCAATGCAAAACTGCTTTAAAAAAAAAAAAATTGTCACCTGTCTGTTGCACTCCTTGGGGGTCCAAGGAGTCCAAAGTGAGCTGGGCGGCGGCCAAAGGCGGGGAGAACCTTGGCGGTCCGATCCCCGGCTGCAGAGGCTGCCTCTAGGGACATGAAATGTCACCTCTCTGGCTGGAAAGGAGCCCGAGCTGGTGTGTGAGGCAGAAAGGTTCCGACTAGACATAGTGGACTTGCCTCCACACATAGTTTTGGCTCTGGTACAAGCCCTCTGGAGAGGGGATGGACTCTCTTCCACTCTGGAGTTGCCCATGGTGAGAGGCGTCAAGCAGGTGTGGGCATACTTATTGCCCCCCGGCTGGGCGCCTGTACATTGGGGTTCACCCCGGTGAACGAGAAGGTAGCCTCCCTCTGCCTTCAGGTGGGGGGACAGGTTCTGACTGTAGTTTGTGTCTATGCACCAAATGGCAGCTCAGATTACCCACCCTTCTTGGAGTCCCTGGAGGAGGTGGTGGAGAGCGCTCCTTCTGGGGACTCCATCGTTCTACTGGGTGACTTCAATGCTCACGTGGGCAATGACAGAGAGACCTGGAAGGGTGTGATTGGGAGGAACGCCCCCCCCCCAATCTGAACCCGAGCCGTGTTCTATTGTTGGACTTCTTTGCTCAATGTTCTATAATGAACATAACATAACATAACATAACATAACATAACATAACATAACATAACGTGGGTTATTTGCTTATTTCTTATTCATCGCCCTTGTCTATTCGTTTTTACTCTTTGTGGTATTTGCTTGTATGTGTTGTGTAATGTGTCTAGTCACCGTGGGACGGTGGGAAACGTAATTTCGATTTCTTTGTGTGTCTTAACGTGAAGAAATTGACAATAAAGCAGACTTTGACTTTGACTTTGACTTTTGACCATGTTCAAGCATAAGGATGTCCAGGTGTGCACTTGGCACCAGGACACCCTAGGCCGCGGTTTGATGATCGACTTTGTAGTCGTGTCATCGGATTTGCGGCCACATGTTTTGGACACTCGAGTGAAGAGAGGGGCGGAGCTGGCAACTGATCACCACCTGGTGGTGGGTTGGCTCTGATGGTGGGGGAAGATGCCTGGCAGACCCAAACGCTCTGTGAGGGTCTGCTGGGAACGTCTGGCAGAATCCCCTGTCAGGAAGAGCTTCAACTCACACCTCCGGCAGAGCTTTTCCCACGTCCCGGGGGAGGCGGGGAACATTGAGTCCAAGTGGACCATGTTCCGCGCCTCCATTGTTGAGGCAGTCGACCGGAGCTATGGCCGTAAGGTCGTTGGGGCCTGTCGTGGCGGCAATCCCCGAACCCGCTGGTGGACACCGACGGTAAGGGATGCCGTCAAGCTGAAGAAGGAGTCCTATCAGGCCGTTTTGGCCTGCAGTACTCCGGAGGCAGCTGACAGGTACCGGATGGCTAAGCGGAACGCGGCTTCGGCGGTTGCTGAGGCAAAAACCCGGTCGTGGGAGGAGTTTGGTGAGGCCATGGAGAATGACTTCTTTCCTCAGCCTGCCTGGTAAGGTCTATTTGGAGGTGCTGGAGAGGAGGGTCCGTCGGGAGGTCGAACCTCGGATTCAGGAGGAGCAGTGTGTCTTTCGTCCTGGCCATGAAACAGTGGACCAGCTCCACACCCTCGGCAGGATCCTCGAGGGTGCATGGGAGTTCGCCCAACCAGTCCACATGTGTTTTGTGGACTTGGAGAAGGCGTTCGACCGTGTCCCTTGGGAGATTCTGTGGAAGGTGCATCGGGAGTACGGGGTGCCGAGCCAACTGATAAGGGCGTTTCGGTCCCTGTATCACCGATGCCAGAGTTTGGTCCGCATTTCCAGCAGTAAGTCGGGTTCATTCCCAGTGAGGGTTGGACTTCGGCAAGGCTGCCCTTTGTTACCGATTCTGTTCATAATTTTTATGGACAGAATTTCTAGGCGCAGCCGAGGCGTTGAGGGGGTCCGGTTTGGGGACCTCAGCATTGCGTCTCTGCTTTTTGCAGGAGAGGTGGTGCTGTTGGCTTCTTCAGGCCGTGATTCTCCAGCTCTCACTGGAGCGGTTCGCAGCCAAGTGAGAAGCGGTCGGGATGAGGCTCAGCACCTCCAAATCCGAGTCCATGGTCCTCGGTCGGAATGCCCTCTCCGGATCGGGGATGAGATCCTGCCCCAAGTGGAGGAGTTCAAGTATCTTGTGGTCTTGTTCACGAGTGAGGGCAGGATGTAGCGCGAGATCGACAGGCGGATCGGTGCAGCGTCGGCAGTAATGACTCTGCATCGGTCCGTCGTGGTGAAGAGAGAGCTGAGCCAAAAGGCAAACCTCTCAATTTATCGGTCGATCTATGCTCCTACCCTCACCTATGATCACGAGCTATGGGTCGTGACCGAAAGATCGAGATCCAGGATACAAGCGGCCGAAATGAGTTTCCTCCGCAGGGTGTCCGGGCTCTCCCTTGGAGATAGGGTGAGGAGCTCGGTCATCCGGGAGAGACTCGGAGTAGAGCCGCTGCTCCTCCACATGGAGAGGAGCTAGATGAGGTGGCTCGGGCATCTCATCAGGATGCCTTCTGGACGCCTCCCTGGGAAGGTGTTCCGGGCATGTCCCCCTGGTAGGAGACCCCGGGGATGACCCAGGCCGCGCTGGAGAGACTATGTCTCTCGGCTGGCCTGGGAACGCCTTGGGATCCCCCGGGATGAGCTGGTTGAAGTGGCTGGGGATAGGGAAGTCTGGGAGTCCCTCCTAAAGCTGCTGCCCCCGTGACCCGACCCCGGATAAGCGGAAGAAGACGGATGGATGGATGGATGGATGGATGGATGGATGGATGGATGGATGGATGGATGGATGGATGGATGGATGGATGGATGGATGGATGGATGGATGGATGGATGGATGGATGGATGGATGGATGGATGGGGGTCCTTTTTTTATTATTTAACCTTTATTTACCCAGGCAAACAATTAAGACCAAGTTCTTATTTACAACTGCAACCTGACCCAAAGAACAATGGTACTTTGAGGGGGATGGGAATAGAGTGCTAAAAAATAAATCAATACATAAAACAAGGTTATATAAATACAAAATCAAAATAAAGAACAACAACCAAGAACAATAAAACTGTACAATATAACAACATATTTAAACTACCCAGCTGCAAGAGTCGGTTAAAACTTGTTGCAATTTTTGTTTGAAAACTGTAAATGATGTGATGACAGTAAATTTAAGGGTATTTTGCAAAGTATTCCAGTCATAAACTGCAGAGAAATGGAAGGCGTTTCGACCGAAAACTGTACGTACCTTGTGTATGGTGAATTTAATAAGATTACTGGACCTTAGATTGCGGGAACAATGATGACGGTGCAGGAAGGAGGAGAGATAGGGACGTGACATCCCGAGTATGGATTTGTAAATGAGGTGAAACCAATGGTGAAGTTGTCGGGTATGGAGTTAAAGTCAAAGTCAAAGCCTGCTTTATTGTCAATTTCTTCACATGTTAAGACACACAAAGAGATCAAAATTACGTTTCCCACCATCCCACGGTGACTAGACACATTACACAATACATACAAGCAAATAGCACAAAGAGTAAAAACAAGAAGGCACAAACAACGAATAGATAAGAGTGATGAATAAGTAATAACCAAATAACCTAAATAAATAAATAATAGATAAATAAATAGATGATTAATAGGAGCAAAATGGAGCAAGTGTGCATACAGCAGACAGCCAGAATATAGCGCAAAAGTACAGGACATTATGCAGGACACCGAGGGTGTAGGGGAGAGAGAGTTCAGGATCCTGACAGCCTGGAGTATGAAGATATTTGTAACAGTTTACAAACTCGAATTCAGTGCCATCTGCACAAAATATTTTAGGGGCATTGTTGGGAGCACGAGACCGGTTGAAAATTATGCATTTGGTTTTCTTAGTATTAAGAAGGAGATGGAGATTATGGAAATATTTTTCAACGGAGGTGAAGCTAAGTTGTAATGAGGATGCTGCAGAATGGAGAGAAGGACCTTCAGAGTATAAGATAGTATGTCTGGGGGATTTTTATATACACTTCGGTGTTGATTGTCACATCAGCAGCAATAGTCTGGGTTATCGGAGTCACTGCATGAGCCTTTTTCCAAACAGAACAGAGTAGCCTGGTTTAAAAAAAAAAAGTGGATTACTGTGAGCTGGCAGGCCTCATGAGACATCATATATCTGCTCATTGTGTGTTTGGAACCACAGGCACAGCCCATAACTCCTGCATGGATACATTTACAATTTTAAACAGCATGTATACATTTGTTAAGAGATCTTGGAATCCTCCAGCCCGCATGTGGGTGTCCCGCTCGCGTGGACATGGCGGCATGCTGAGCACTCTGATTTTCAGGAATGTTTATACTTGCAACGCTCTGTACTTTAGTAAAGGAATTTCCATCCATCCATTTTCTGTACCACTTTGTCCCCACGGGGGTCGCGGGCGTGCTGGAGCCTATCCCAGCAGTCATCGGGCAGTAGGTGGGGGACACCCTGAACCGGTTGCCAGCAAATCGCAGGGCACATAGAGACAAACAACCATCCACACATGCACTCACACCTCAGGGCAATTTAGAGCACTCAATCGGCCAGTCAAGCATGTTTTGGGGTTGTAGGAGGAAACCGGAGTGACCAGAGGAAACCCACGCGGGCTCGGGGAGAACATGCAAACTCCACACAGGGAGGGTCGGAGGTGGAATTGAACCGGCACCCTCCTAATTGTGAGGTGGACGTGCTAACCAGTGCGCTACCGAGCCGCCTGTAAAGGAACTTGCGTTTAAAAAAATAATAATAATTGGAAAGGCAAAATCGATACTGTTACCACTGCCTTCGGGAACTTTAGAATTACTAGACCAGAGTTTAACAACTATCAGCTGCTCGAGACCAGACTGTGTATAAAATAATGTTTAATATATTAGCAGACTCATATAGTTTTATTGCAGCTTTATATCTGGAGGGCATTACCAGATTACTATCCCTATCCAAAAGCGACTTGGCCTGGCTTGGCGAATCATCACAGATTCTTCCACAGGCAAATTTAGATTTATGTTATGGTTGTAAAAAAGTTTGTATGGAAATGATTATTTGAAGACAACAACAGAAGCAAATAGAAGCGACATCCGACAGGTCTCAATCCAAAACTGACAGAAGCTTTCAATACAGCATGCTGAGAATTGTGACACGTCGATTCAATAATTCATTGCAGATTTACGAGTGACTACACTGAACCTCATGGGAATGCAGGGGAGCTGACTATAACAGTCAGCTGATGAATTCGTTCAGCAGACCTATCGGCTGCTCTTGCAAGTGCATTATTTAAAAGTCAGGGCTCAGTCAGGGTCCACTAATCATCTTTAATGACTCAAGCTTTCATAATTTGTTTTTCTCAGATGTTGATAATATGAAGCAGAAGAGGCAACATTTTTGTGGGAAGAGCACGACACAAAATAGTAAGTGGAGTATGTGTAGCATCCACATGTCATATGGCTAGTTGACAGCTGTGAGGGGAACACTACTTATGTACACGCTAAACAGTGGTGGGTCTCCTCCAACGCACGCACGCACGCGCACACACACGCATTGTGACAACAACAGAGCAGATGACCAGGGTATTATAAAAATGAAAAGCGTTTTTATTGACCATTAGATAAAAATCTTTTATCACGCACGCCTGGAGCAAATGACCTTTTCCACAAAGGTATGTATGTAATGTAATGCAACATTAAAACGAGATTTGACCTTGGAATTATTACATCTGGAATCAACGGGTCGCAGTACTCCTGTATAACCGCAAGATGGCGACCAAGCCTCAAATATCCTTTAGGTCATGTCAGCTGGTCGTGCGAGCAAAAGAAATGCACAGGTTTGAAACTACAAATTAAGGCGACTTTTTGCCTGACAACACGCTTTTCTTATCCACCGTACAAATAGTGGAACTTTCCACATTGCGTGTCTCCCCAAAACACAGAAAAGGTTTGCATTCGTCAAAACAATTATAAGGCGGGGCCACATCCGCATTGACTTTTTTTAAACATCCTTTTTGGACACACACTGGTAAGTCTGTCTGCCACTCGGTTTGGAGCGCGACTGTGTGTTGAACAGCCGAGCGCCATGGAAGGATCGTACAAGCAGGGAGAGGACCAGACAGCGTCCCCGTTTGTCACGACGGAACCGGAAAGTCAGAGGCAGACGCCCCAGAGGAAAAGCAGGCGTTGTAAGATTATCTGTGGGGTATGTTTTGCACACTACACGCGCACTGGGCATTCCTCTTTGCACTGCCTTCTTTGAAAATGTACTTTTACGCACCGGTGTATATTTAAAATTGGAATATTCACTATTGGAATATCCTCACTATTTACTTTTTCAAAGAGTTTGAAGTCAATTGTGGTTGAGGTGTTGATACACTGAGGTCGGGTCCTATTAGGACAGCAGCAGCATGGAGGAGAGTGAACCAGGAGCGTTAATTGTAATGACGTCATTGATGATCCCCATCCAAGACCTTGTTTGGGAGGGTTTGTTGGCTTGGGCTATTTGTAGCGATTGTGTTTTCTAGTGCCATGTCTAAAAACCATCCAAAAGTCTTCCAAACGTGCATCATGCTAATTTTGAATGAAAAAGACTACAGCTTGCAAAATGTCATCATTATGGCTGCAAAAACAAACATGTTTGTCACCATGGTTTAAACTGTGTGAGTGTGTGAACATGGAAACCAAATGTTTTCACCCCGATGCCAAGAGACAGAGCCGAGCAGACAGGAGTGCCCCCTCCCCCTCTGCTGGAAAGGGTCAAAGGAGCTTGTGTGGGTGAGTGGTGAGGGTCTTTTTCCAGCTGCTGGTGAAAGGCAGGTCAGAATACCAGAGTAAAGTTTCAAGTGAAAGAAAGCCTTTTTAATGACTTTTTGTGTGTCTGCAGTGAAAAACAGGAAACACAATAGACCACACTTGTAATCTTGTCTGACGGAGTTTTACATTTCAACATTTGATTTTCATCTTTGGAGCTTTTATAAATAGCAGCATTTGTTTACTCTTACTGGAATGAAGCTAACATAAATATTTGTAGGCAGGCTAAATCTGGAAGGCAAGCAAGGTTTTGGATAAACCGTTTGTATTGTAAACACAGTCTTGTTTATGTTTTAGAGAGCAACTCTACATTGCTGGCTTTGACTGTATACAATCTGCCAATGTAATTCAAATAGTATGTTAAATTGTGCATTCTACATTTTCTTCACATTTGCAATGTTTCCCAAGCCAAATGCAACAAAATGGCACCGGACAGTTTTAATCGGAGACATGTATGCGCAAACTTCAGACTTCAATGTGCTCCTTCCTCAAGTACGTAATAGCCACTATGAATCTGTTTGTGATTCTAACATTGGTCCTTGTTAAACTGCATTGAGCTTGCAAAAATCAAATATTTGAAGTCTCGTATCAAAAGTAGGCTAACATAACGGTTGTAAGAAATCATTTTTTTCTTCTCTGTTCCGCTAGCTTGTACAAACTTTTCATATTATAACCACATGTTGACTACCGTAATTTTCGGACTATTTTAGTGTGATGATGTGTGCTTGCATGCTGTCCATCACAAGCAGAGCTTGCATCCTAAATTGCATTGCTGCCCCTACTGTATTTTTTTTTTGTTTTTTTTTGTTTTTTACATCACCACACTAAATTCTCTTCACCAGACCTGTGCTTTTTAAAAACTCAAAAAAACAGCGCTTTCCCCTCCCAGTTGTTGCGTCACGGCCAATGGTGAAATTTAAATCACCCTCGTTCAGTTTAGTGTGAAAATAACTATATTTCTTTTTCAGTTTTTTTTTTGTTTTGTTTATTTGTTTCATGAACTTGAATATTGTCCTTTAAAGTGTGAATTGCTTTCTTCGTTTTTTCAGTGTATTAAAAATAATATGTGAGGTGATCAACTGTACTAGTAAGTAATGTGTTAATGATCAAGTAAATCTTTTACCAGCTCAGTGGCCTAGTAGTAGAGTGTCCGCCCTGAGACTGGAAGGTTGTGGGTTCAAACCCCGGCCGGGTCATACCAAAGACTATAAAAATGGAACCCATTGCCTCCCTGCTTGGCACTCAGCATTTAAGGGTTGGAATTGGGGGGTTAGATCACCAAAAATGATTCCCGAGCGCGGCGCCGCTGCTGCTCACTGCTCCCCTCTCCCCCAGGGGATGGATCAAAATCACATGGGGATGGGTTAAATGCAGAGGACAGAGCCCTTTGAGACTGCTTGTGATTTAGGGCTATATAAACTTGACTTGATTGATTGATTGATTGATTTTAGAAAAAAAACGCATATAAGTCGCTCCTGAGTATAAGTCGCCCCCCCCACCCAAACTATGGAAAAAAAACGCGACTTATAGTCCGAAAATTACGGTATTTGTTTTTACCTCAGAGTGGTACGTAGGAGGAGCTCAATATGTTGACTTCAAAATGTCTCACTTGTCCTTTTCATAGCAATGCAATGACTTTCAAACTAAAATAAGCTCATATTGTTTCTTTAGATCAATGTCTGTGTCTTTCCAACTGCCCACTTTGACAATTTAATCCCTCCGACCTGAAAAATGTGGTAGGCAGCCTGTTTACTTTGCCAGACCACAAAGAGGACTAAAGGGCATTCCCGAGGAGCCACCTCATGCTCTTCATTATACACTATACAGCTGTAAAACTCGCACCACGCAGACAAGACAGCGTGACCGCAGCATATTTTCATACCTATCACGGAATTCCAGCTAGCTCAAAATAGTTCTCTAGTGGCTGATTTATTCTCAAAGACTATCAACTGAACACTCCCTGACTCTATAAACTGATCTGTGAAAATCCCCTGTAATTATAAAGCCCCACCCCCACTTGCAGCCAGCCATCTAAGAAAGATTACAGGAGACCAAAAGCGAAACTTGTTTGTGGGAAAAGAGCACATTGATTAGAAACTCTAAGTTAAATAACTTTTTTTTTTTTCTTGAATGTTGGTTTCGATGACGACATTAAATACTCAGTGAAGACAAATCTAGAGTAAATAAGGTGGTCTATGATAATAGGGCCCAAGATTCAACTAATCTCCATTTTGTGTCTGAATCCAAGGGGGTTTTTTTTCTCTTGCAGGTTGTCTTTGTCTGCTTATTCATCCTCCTCCTTGCACTGATATTGGCGTACCAACGTCCTGCTGACGGTAGGTTTGTACATTGGTCAAAACTCAAGATAATTTCCACTTTATGACACGTCTGTGACCTCTTTTTTGAGTGTGTTTCAAAAAATTACCTCTTGCATGGGTTACAATCAATGCCAGGAATCTGAAACATGCGATGTGCTGTTCAAATTAGAAATGGGACGAACATTTTGGGGTTCTGTCTTTCTCCTAGAACATAGGTGTCAAACTCAAGGCCCGTCACATAATTTTATGTAGCCCGCAAAGACAAATCTTGCATCGACTTTGTGTCTTTACTAAAATTAAAAATTGTCTTCACTTTTTAAAGACAGATATTGCTGGCAATTTATATTACCATTCATCTTTTTAAATGATTTCAACAGTATTTACTAGTCCCTGATTTCAAAACTAGTTATTCATCAGTTTGTTGTGTAGCCTATACTGTATGTATATAGAACACATTGACAGTCATAATGGCCCTACGAGGGAAACTATGATAACAATGTGGCCCACGACAAAAATGAGTTTGACACTCATGTCCTAGAAAGTCCCCTTGTTTAACAAAACCCATTGTGCACCACAAAAGGGAGCATCCCATTACCATAGCAGACAGTTCAGACATTTGTCACTATGTGGCAGTGTGTCGTAAACATTTCCAAATTAGATCGTGGCAGTTTTACCGTGTTTTGGTTCGAGAAGAACTCTTGTCTAAAAGGCTCAGATCCAAATCTCCTGACGCGTGTCCACACGAGCCTCACTGAGCTCAGCTGTTTGCAGCTGTCATCGTCCTGGCTGGGTGGGGCGTCTTCTCTTGCGGCACCACCCGAGCCATATGTATTTACTGACTCTATATTTCCACATTTGGTGTTGCGTGGAAAGCATATGGAACAAATTTGACTTCACCACAGTCTTATTTTGGCAAGAGTGCATCTTTCTTGGATCTTGTCCGACTCTCATAAAACATCCTCATTGATATAAGTGAGCAAAGGAGCTAGAGCTCTCAAGCAAAGGTCAGTAAAAAAAAAAAAAGAAATCAGCCCAGGAGTGGTTGCGCAATATATTAACACTTGTTGGCAGTAATGATAAAGATTTTCTACATAAAGAGTTTTCCTGTTTAATAACAACAAATCAATAGATAAGATAAAAATGCCATAAAAGGTCAACTGAATAGATTTGGTATTGATTTACAACTCTTTACGTTTACAGTTAAAATTGAGTTCTTGGACGTTGCATCGATTTGCTGGAATTTAGTGTAACCCTTCTTTTTCCCAGACAATGGTGTGAACTGGCTGCAGATGGACGTTCCTGTGGGAAGTGAGCAGCCACAGTGTCCACCAAGGTAGCACTTTGATTTTGTAATTTAATATATACCTATATCCATCAATTTACATAACACATTGTTGCCTTGAGATACAAGTGACCTCACGAGTTTCTCCAGATATGTTGGCAGTAAATTCAACTCACTTCACAATAAGTCATAGGTTGGCAGGCAGGTTTTCAAACAAAAAAAATAAAATAAAGTTAAAAAAAAAAAAAACAGGCCCCAAGCTGTTTAATGCTACTCACAGTTGAAGTTCACTCAAAGGTGCAGCAACACAGGTAGAAAGACAATATAATGTCTGCATGGCACCAGATGGAGCTGCCAAATTAATCATAACACCAAACTGTTTTTCTGGCATTTCCATTCATTTCAATGGAAAAAAAATTGGTAAATACCTTACAGTATTTATTGTTTTGAGTTATGTTTATAGTCACAGAACAAACTAAACATGTATCGCAAGGCACTGCTGTTTTCCAATTTGAGCTTGTTGCTTTTAGATCACACCAGACTCCTTATTCTTATCTAAAGTAGTTTAGTCATGTTGTTGTTCTGTAAATAATAATAACCATTGACTGGTGACACCCACATGTATGGTGAGTGAGTGGCGACCATTGTTGTCAGCAGACTGTTCTCAGCTTGTGGCTCCGGAAAACAAAAGCAAATTGTTAGTCGCTGCCTGGATGTTCTGTCTTCTGAAAAAGTGACCTTCGGTTTTGGAAGTTTTTTATTTTTTTGTCTGTCTCTGTGGAAACTTTGTCAAATGACTCAGGGCTCATTGCAACATGGAAAAACGAATATAAGGTTGTTGGTTTTTTTCTTCCTTCTGTTGTGCATCTGTGTGTTTTGGCATCTTGAAGCAACATTATGCAAAACAGCCTGTTGTCACTTTCTTGCACCAGATGTGCTTTTCTCACTTTGTTGGCTAGAAGTGTGTTAGCAAATCTTAAAAATCAAACTCTAATGGGAGCAAATGGAAGTTTTGTTTATACACATAATTTAATATGCAACGGAAAGTCGAGTCTGTCTTATGTTTTTATACTCAGCCCATCAACGAAGCAACATTAAGCTGTGATTCCACAGGAATTTGACTGAGCCTCACAGAAAATCTTTTCATGTTTAAATCCTTATCAGTCTTGCTGCCTCTTGCTCAGTTTCACCAGGCCGCCCCTCATCCTGGTGTCTTTAGATGGTTTCCGGGCCAAGTATCTAAAAGATCACGTCGGCCATCTGCCCGTCATCAGCAAGTTACGTAAGTGGCCCAAACTTGCATTTCTGTGGCGTCTTGTGGTTCTGGAAATGTCTTGATGAGGTCAAACGCTGTGTTGCAGGAACTTTGGGTACAACCACGTCACATATGAGGCCAGTGTATCCGACAAAGACATTCCCAAACCACTACTCAATTGTCACTGTGAGTATTTGTTGCAGCTCATATTTTATTCCTATTCTTTTTACTCACTGTTCTAACCGCCTGCATGATGGCAACTCTAACTATGATGTGTCCCGTGATAAAAACAAGTTTAAATGTCACTTGAGTTCTGCATTTCCTAATCTGGAGTCATTTGATTTCAGTGCTGCAATAATGAATGCATTATGGAATCAAATTTGTACAGTATTAGATACTTAGGGTCTATTCAGACCAGAAAAGTCCTTTAGTCCGGACCAAGAGTGGACTTAATTTTTTTCGTTTGGTGCGGTTCCTATTTAGACTGTCCATTTTGCAAGTGAAGTACAGTATCAGGTCAGCATCGCAAGAGCGGAGCGGAGCCATGACACATTTACACTTTAAAATGTTCATCTTCATCTTCTTCCGCTTATCCGGGGTTGGGTCGCGGGGGCAGCAGCTTTAGGAGGGACTCCCAGACCTCCCTCTCCCCAGCCACTTCCTCCAGCTCATCCCGGGGGATCCCAAGGCGTTCCCAGGCCAGCCGAGAGACGTAGTCTCTCCAGCGCGTCCTGGGTCGACCCCGGGGTCTCCTACCGGTGGGACATGCCCGGAACACCTCCCCAGGGAGGCGTCCAGGAGGCATCCTGATGAGATGCCCGAGCCACCTCATCTGGCTCCTCTCAACGTGGAGGAGCAGCGGCTCTACTCAGAGTCTCTCCCGGATGACCGAGCTTCTCACCCTATCTCTAAGGGAGAGCCCGGACACCCTGCGGAGGAAACTCATTTCAGCCGCTTGTATCCTGGATCTCGTTCTTTCGGTCACGACCCATAGCTCATGACCATAGGTGAGGGTAGGAGCGTAGATCGACCGGTAAATCGAGAGCTTTGCCTTTTGACTCAGCTCTCTCTTCACCACGACGGACCGGTACAGAGTCCGCATTACTGCCGACGCTGCACCGATCCGCCTGTCGATCTCGCGCTCCATCCTGCCCTCACTCGTGAACAAGACCCCAAGATACTTGAACTCCTCCACTTCGGGTAGGATCTCATCCCCGATCCGGAGAGGGCATTCCACCCTTTTCCGACCGAGGACCATGGACTCGGATTTGGAGGTGCTGACCCTCATCCTGACCGCTTCACACTCGGCTGCGAACCGCTCCAGTGAGAGCTGGAGATCACGGACTGATGAAGCCAACAGCACCACGTCATCTGCAAAAAGCAGAGACGCGATGCTGAGGTCCCCAAACCGGACCCCCTCAACGCCTCGGCTGCGCCTAGAAATTCTGTCCATAAAAATTATGAACAGAATCTGAACCCGAGCGGTGTTCTATTATTGGAATTCTGTGCTCGACACGGATTTTCTATAATGAACACCATGTTCAAGCATAAGGGTGTCCATGTGTGGACTTGGCACCAGGACACCCTAGGCCGCAGTTCGTTGATCGACCTTGTAGTCGTGTCATCAGATTTGCGGCCGCATGTTTTGGACACTCGGGTGAAGAGAGGGGCGGAGCTGTCAACTGATCACCACCTGGTGGTGGGTTGGCTCCGATGGTGGGGGAAGATGCCGGTCCGACCTGGCAGGCCCAAACGCTCTGTGAGGGTCTGCTGGGAACGTCTGTCAGAATCCCCTGTCAGGAAGAGCTTCAACTCCCACCTCCGGCAGAGCTTTTTCCACGTCCCGAGGGAGGCGGGGGACATTGAGTCCGAGTGGACCTTGTTCCGCGCCTCCATTGTTGAGGCAGCCGACCGGAGCTGTGGCCGTAAGGTTGTTGGTGCCTGTCGTGGCGGCAATCCCCGAACCCGGTGGTGGACACCGGCGGTAAGGGATGCTGTCAAGCTGAAGAAGGAGTCCTATAGGGCCTTTTTGGCCTGCGGGACTCCGGAGGCAGCTGACAGGTACCGGATGGCCAAGCGGAACGCGGCTTCGGCGGTTGCTGAGGCAAAAACTCGGGCGTGGGAGGAGTTTGGCGAGGCCATGGAGAATGACTTCCGGACGGCTTCGAGGAAATTCTGGTCCACCATCCGGCGTCTCAGGAGGGGGAAGCAGTGCACGGTCAACACTGTTTACAGTGGAGATGGTGTGCTGCTGACCTCGACTCGGGATGTCGTGAGTCGGTGGGGGGAATACTTCGAAGACCTCCTCAATTCCACCGACACGCCTTCCATTGTGGAAGCAGGGCCTGGGGACTCTGAGGCGGACTCTCCAATCTCGGAGGTCGAAGTCACTGAGGTAGTCAAAAAACTCCTCGGTGGCAAGGCCCCGGGGGTGGATGAGATCCGCCCGGAGTTCTTAAAGGCTCTGGATGTTGTGGGGCTGTCATGGCTGACACGCCTCTACAGCATTGCGTGGACATCGGGGACAGTGCCTCTGGATTGGCAGACTGGGGTGGTGGTTCCCCTCTTTAAGAAGGGGGACCGGAGGGTGTGTTCCAATTACAGGGGAATCACACTCCTCAGCCTCCCTGGTAAGGTCTATTCAGGGGTGCTGGAGAGGAGGATCCGTCGGGAGGTCGAACCTTGGATTCAGGAGGAGCAGTGTGGCTTTCGTCCTGGCCGTGGAACAGTGGACCAGCTCTACACCCTCGGCAGGATCCTCGAGGGTGCATGGGAGTTCGCCCAACCAGTCCACATGTGTTTTGTGGACTTGGAGAAGGCGTTCGACCGTGTCCCTCGGGAGGTTCTCTGGGGGGTGCTTCGGGAGTACGGGGTGCCGAGCCAACTGATAAGGGCGGTTCGGTCCCTGTATCACCGATGCCAGAGTTTGGTCCACATTTCCGGCAGTAAGTCGGATTCGTTCCCAGTGAGGGTTGGACTCCGCCAAGGCTGCCCTTTGTCACCGACTTTAAAATGTTTAAAAATACAATAAAGTGTTTAAATATGAAATTACAAAAGTCTTGTGCGGATGCGCTCGCGATGGGCCGCGGTGGCGCGTCAGTCGGTCAGCAGGCAAGAGCAGAGAGGCGCCAGACACGTTTACACTTCAAAAAAGGTTAATAAAAGTCTTGTGTGTTATTGTAACAATATATTTGCTCGTATTTATTTTCTTATTTATGTAAATAAATAAGAATGCCAGTCAGTTTGACTTTAAAAAATTTACAAGTGTTTCAAAATACAAAAAAAGTGTTTAAAAAAAACAATGAAGTGTATAAAACTACAATAAAGGTTCATAAAATTCTTGCGCAAATATTGTAACAATATATTTATGATAATGATGACGATGATAAAACTTTATTCATCCCACAGCGGGGAAATTTACTTGTCACAGCAGCGTACAAGAGTGCAAGAATACAAGTGGCAAATTTAAAAAAGGATAAATAACAGACAAGGACAAAGACAAGTGCCACTAGTAGCGGTAGAGACGAAACACAATTTTATCAGGCATGTTGTAGAGTCTGAACAGCAGTGGGAATAAAGGACCTGCGGAATCTTTCCTTCCGACACCTTGGGTGTAATAGTCTGGCTAAAAATTCAAGAAGAATTTCAAGAAGAATTTATTCGCCATGTTTGAGCGTGCCAAACAAGGAATTTGACTTTGTTACATCACAGTCTCTCTTCAACATTTAGGTGACTAACAACACTCAGGACATGTGAAAATGACAAATGACAATACAATGACAATATTCTCAGCCATCCCCTGGTCTTAAACTCCCATGAGGGCAAGGAAAAACTCAAATTTCCGACTAGGGGAAGTGAGAAACCTTGAGAAGAGACCACAGATGGCAGGGTCCCTCTTCCAGGATGACCAGGCTGCAATGGATGCAGAGAAGACACATAGTGCAAACAGTGTAGACAATCCAAAAGGGTGTGGAGAGCAGGATGTTATTGCACAGCAATGACTCTGAGACTCTAAGATTGGTATGAGTTCATCAGAGCAACAGCCTGGGGGAAGAAGCTGTTTCTGTGTCTGCCGTCCGGAGGGTAGTAGTTCAAACAGACTGTAACTTGGGTGAGAAGGGTCCGTAGAGATGTTGCTTGCGCGTTTTCTGGTCCTGGACAGGTACAAGTCTTGGATAGATGGGAGGTTGATTCCAATGATCTTTTCTGCAGTCCTGATTGTCCGTTGCAGTCTGTGCTTGTCTTGTTTGGAGGCCGATCCAAAGCAGACAGTGATGGAGGTGCAGAGGACAGATTGGATGATGGCGGTGTAGAAGGTCTTCAGCAGCTCCCGCAGCAGGTTGAACTTCTTGAGCAGTCTCAGGAAGTACAGCCTCTGCTGGGCCTTCTTCCGGACAGAGTCTATGTGGCTGGTCCATTTCAGGTCTCGTGAGATTGTGGTACCCAGGAACTTGAAGGTGTCTGAGGAGAGTATGGTATTACTGCGGATAGTGAGGGGTGAAAGTGGTGAAGGATCTCGCCTGAAATCCACTGTCATCTCCACGATCTTGAGCGGGTTCAGCTCCAGGTGATTTTGGCTGCACCAGTGGACCAGCCGCTCCACCCCCTGTCTGTACGCAGTCTCATCACCGTCCCAGATCAGTCCGATGAGAGTCGTGTCATCTGCATACTTCAGGAGCTTCACAGGAGAGTCACCTGAGGAGAAATCGTTGGTGTAGAGAGAGAAGAGCAGTGGGGAGAGGACGCACCCCTGGGGGGCGCCAGTACTGGTGGTACTCACACCAGTGACATGCTCCCCAGCCTCACACGCTGTCTCCTGTTGGTCAGGAAGCTGGTGATCCAATGACAAGTGGAGGCAGGCACCGCGAGCTGGATGAGCTTCTGTTGGAGGATGTCAGGAGCGATGGTGTTGAACGCCGAGCTGAAATACACAAACAGGATCCTGGCATACGTTCCTGCGATGTCCAGGTGGTGCAGGATGTAGTGCAGTCCCATGTTGATCGCATCATCCACCGACCTGTGTGCCCGGTAGGCAAACTGGAGGG
This sequence comes from Syngnathus leptorhynchus, assembly GCF_054491065.1. Lineage (NCBI taxonomy): Eukaryota > Metazoa > Chordata > Actinopteri > Syngnathiformes > Syngnathidae > Syngnathus > Syngnathus leptorhynchus. Next base: position 7,592,702 of record NC_141212.1, on the reverse strand, counting down.
GGTCAAGCAGGGGACCCGTGACATGCTTCAGGTGGTTCAGCACTAACCTCTCGAAAGATTTCATGACCACAGATGTCAGAGCGACAGGTCTGTAGTCATTCAATTCTGAATTGAAAGGAGCTGCTCAGGGACCGCACAATGTCATGGAGGGGGTGAGAGGTGTTGTCCATGATGGATTTCAGCTTAATTAACGTCCTTCTCTCACCCACAACCTAAATGGAGTCCAGGGGACAGCCCAGGACAGAGCTCGCTCTCCTGACCATCTTATTTAGTCTCCCCCTGTCCCGGTCTGTACTGCCCCCACCCCAGCAGACCACAGTGTAGAGGATGGCTGAGGCCACCACAGAGTCATAGAAGGTCCTGAGGAGAGCCATGCACACACCAAAGGACCTCAGTCTTCTCAGCAGGTGGAGGCGACTCTGGCCCTTCTTGTACAGGGCGTGGGTGTGATCAGTCAAGTTTGTTGTTAAGGTGAAAACCCAGGAATTTGTTAGTTTACTCTTGTTTTTTTTTTTTTATTGTCCAATTTATTGAAATAATGTTTCTCAAAAATACAAATACAATAAAAGTTTTATGGATATTTTCTCTACATCACGGATTTTTACCTATTTCTGGTGGTCTTGGAACCAATTATCCACGATAAACGAGGGATTACTGTATACACATCCACGCTTATGACGATTTGTGCTCCCATTGGACAGCAATGACGAGGGCAGCACACAGAGCGCAAACCCGCAAATGGAGGAAAACATCCAAGTCCTACGCGCTGCATATTTGTGCTGTTGGTGCAGATCTTCGCTGTTTGTAGAGTCAAATGAATTAAAGTCGACTTAAATCACATGAACACAAAACGATTACCCTACGAGAGCTCAAACAAAAGTCAGGAACACCAAAAAGGATCTCATAACAAAAATACTATAAAATATACAAAAAACAACATGAAAAAAAAAAAAAAGCTTTTCCTTCTGAATCCTTTTTTGGGGAGATATGCGTGAGCCACAAACTTCGGTTCTGAAGTGAACCACACCAGAGTTCATTTGGAAGCGAACCAAGACCACTTGGAAAAAGTACATCTCTGTCCGTTTCTTTAATCTGCACCAGGATTTGTTTGCGTGTATTCACACCTACACAAAAGGGCCGGACCAGTGTTCCAATCGAACCTTGGTCCGTTTAAAGCAGACCAAACAGTCAGGTCTAAATACACCCTTAATCTTGCACTTTGACACTTAGAGGTTCTACATGTAAGTATTGACTTGTTTTAATATAGGGAGCGATTATTAACCTTGAGAGCTTACTTTCCTTTATCAGAACATGTTGAATACTTACCTGTGTAGACTTCCACTTCATATGCAGGTATGGACAAGAACGGGATTAATTCTACAACCTCTCATAGTTTTTCTTCAAGGCAACTGTTGTTACTCTGTTGGTTGTTCATTTGTTGCGTAATTATCGAGGGTTGTGAAACGTGTTCTATTCAAAATCTGCATCCTCTTTGCCTACTTGGCTATTATCTAAGACTATCTTTAAGTAACAATAATATATGTTGAAGCGAGTTCTCGACAACTATTATTTCCTTGCTACAGGGCCTTTACCCAGAGTCCCACGGGATAGTTGACAACAAAATGTACGACGTAAACCAGAATTTATTCTTCAGCTTGAAAACTGAGGAGAAATTCAACTCTAAATGGTACCAAGGAGAGCCAGTAAGTAAAAGTCTGCAGCCATCATGTTTTTATGTATTTGTCTTCATCTCATCTGTATTCCTTGCTTTGATCTCCAGATCTGGATCACTGCCATGAAGCACAAATTGAAAGCAGGAACTTTCTTCTGGCCCAGTTCAGATGTGGCCATCCATGGCACGTTTCCAGATTTCTACAAAATCTATAATAGGTAAGAGTGACACTGTTTATACAATGAGGCACCGATCATGTGACTTGACTCGAGTCAAACTAAATTTTCTTGTGCTGATTTCTCTGCATAGAAGCACCACTTTTGAGTCCAGAGTGTTGACGCTTTTTGAGTGGCTGGATTTAGCACAAGGAGAACGGTATTTTTCTTTTTTGTACAATCCCATCAGGCTATCTTCAGTGAGAACGAATGTGATCTTATTTATTTCTTATACTTTTTTATTTACTTGTTTTCTTTAGACCTGACTTTTACACTTTGTACCTGGAGGAGCCTGACTCATCCGGGCATCGCTATGGACCAGAAAGCAACCAAGTAAAGCATTATCTCAACAGGTTACAGAAACGTAAAGTCAGAAAAGGAATGATGCAGGAGCCCTGACCTCTAACCTATCAAGCGGCTTTGGAATTATCCAAAGCATATTTGTAACTATAGATCAATTAGATTAATTGAATAATTGGATAAGAAATCTTAATAAAATACTAATAAATATGAATATAAATATTAATTGTTAGTTATTAACCAATTATACATTCTATCAATTAGATTAATCGAATAATTGGATAAAACATATTAATAAAATATTAAAATATTAATAAATATGAATATAAATATTAAAGTGTATTCCAAAACCCATTTTTCTCCATTACTCTTATGAACCAATTATTGTCGATTAATCTATGAAATGTAACAATTTGTTCTCCAGGTCATTGAGGCCCTGAAGAATGTGGACCGGATTATGGGGATGTTAATGGACGGTTTGATGCACAGGAATTTGCTTCACTGCGTCAACCTAATCATCGTATCGGATCACGGTGAGTTAAGAATAAGCGTGGCTTCCCTTGGATTCACAAGGTGAGCAACCAGAATGAATGAATGACTATGAAAACCTAACTTGTGGATGGATTATGTATTATAAACAGAACTATGTGCGTGTTTTTCAGGCATGGAAGAAGCAACATGTGAAAGAGCAGCATTTGTGTCAACCTACCTGAACGACACAGATAACTTCACGGTCGTACAAGGCGCGGCCGCTCGTATTAGACCCATCCGGCTGCCAGACGACTTCTTTTCCTGTGAGCTCCTAACAACCGACTTTCCGTCCTTCCAACGGGAACCCTGACATTTTCCTCACTGCCCCCTTTTTGGGTTTTTTCTACAGTCGACTATGAGGGCCTGGTGAAGAACCTGTCGGTATGCAGAGAATTCCAAACGTGACTTATTGTATTGATACAAGGGGATGGAACGATTATCTGCTAGCTTGGCTCACTGTCAAACGAGCCGGCCATGTATTGATCCTGCCTGCTCTGTGTTTGTTTTCAAGTGCAGGACTCCCGCGCAGCCAATGAGGGCGTACCTTAAAGAGAACCTCCCCAAGCGCTTTCATTTTGCCAACAATGTGAGGATTGAGAGAGGACACCTGTACATGAAGGAAGGCTGGCAGGCAGCGCTGTAAGTCATCATTCAATTCAATTCGTTCGGATTAAACATAAAATAAATGTATGACTGTTCTCAATGATGCTTTTTTAAAATTTTATTTTATTGTGCGCAGAGACCGCAAGGAAATCAAGTACTGCTCGGGTGGTTTCCATGGCTCCGATAACCTTTTCACTAACATGCAGGTGAGACAAAAGCTGGATGTTAGTCACTTTGCATCCTGTTTAAAAGAAGCATATGAGATTTAGCAAGTTTAAGTCAAGGCCACTGATGTTGATAAATGAGAAGACATCAGTCAGATAGGATTTCAGGATGCAATATTTTGGCGGGGTTCCACATCCTTACATTGACTTTCCTGGAACTGGAATCCCCTGGTTATTTTTTTTTTCCATTTGAATAGGACCTCACAGACTCAAGATAGTCCTTAGTTAGATTTACGACTAACGGCATGAGCTTCAACTTCAAAGACGTATGTTCTTTCCAGGCAATCTTCATTGGTTACGGTCCAGGATTTCAAAACAGCACAGTTGTGGCTCCCTTTGAAAACATTGAATTGTATAATCTCATGTGTGGTAAGTGACACGGTTTTAAAAATTGTTTCGAGCTTTGTTGAGATATTTGAAATTATCGTAAACTCCCCCCCCCCCCCCACACACACACACACACACAGATCTTCTCGACATCCCTCCCGCTCCAAACAACGGTACACACGGAAGTCTGAATCACCTCCTCTGGGATCCCGTCCACTTCCCTGTTCACCCTGCGCAGCTCTCCCACGACACGCCCTGTGAGGCCGCTGACCCCGACCCACTTGTCAACCTAAACTGCTCATGCAACCCACTCAAAGAAGGCACCCACGTAAGTTTTGTTTCCTTCCAATCAACGCTGTTATTATGCCATTTACACCGTGAAATATTTCTCAACTTTATTACCAGGGTGAAGAAACGGAAAGCATGATTCCAAATGCCAGTGAGTGTCTTTTTTTTTATGTATTTATTTTTGTTGAAAGGAGAACTCATTCGTGTGGTTTGCACGCATGGAGTGTATTCATAGTTTGAGTGCCAGCATGGGTTGTATTTTTAGGCATTTTATTGGAGTAGTTCAGCTTTGTGGCAACAGTATAATAATAATGATTTTCCAAATGAATGTGAGCCAACACCTGCAGTTAACTTTTTTTTTTTTTCATTTTGAGGAACTATTTTGTCATTGCATTTTGTAATCCAAACCCCAAGATTTGTGTGTGTGCGTGAGTGAATAAAGGTGGCTGTTGTAGTTGAAACATTTTGTAGTAATATGCTGAAAAACTCACTTATTTGCTGTAAAAGCACCAAAAGTCATTGGTGTCAAGGAACAATGTCGAAGCGATTCAAGAACAAAATAATCTACGAATATCATTCAGAAGACATAATGAAGCTAATTGAAATAATTCAAGGTTTAATGTTTGCCATTTCATAGTCGTCAAATCTAGGTTACGTCGCCTCCACCATCCCTTCGGTGTGCCAAGTGTTGTCCAAGCGGATGCAACTTTTTGTCTACTTCACCAGTCCACCTACATCACAGGCTACAGCCAAGACCGTCACATGGCTCTCTGGGTGGCGTATAACATCCCAAAACTGGTGAGTCTTTCATCCCTAAACATAGCCTCGGCTAGTTAGTGATGTGGGTTTGGAAGAGGACTCAATGAGGGTTCGACTTGACCTTTTTGAATATCTGGCCTAAGATGTTCTGAGTGATCTCCATGTTGGCACAACTAGGGTTCTCATTGTGTGTAAACAGTGATCTCAGGCAGAGAATAGATTTTTTTTTCCAATTCATTCAGTATTTACAGTATACAAATGCACCACACTACATTAGTCGTTGTTGTCAAAAAATGAGTCATAACAAAAATCACACCAGATTCAGATTTCATGATTTTTGTAAGTCTGGCTAGCAGCCAAATATTTGCCATCGGAAAAAAAACTCCATAAGAAACAAGTCAAAACGACTTTTTGAAATTGGTCTTCTGATTCCGAAGCGTTTTCCGATGAGTAATGAGCCCGTATAATATATGAGCTTTTTTTTTTTTTTAACTATTATAAATGAACGTTTCTACGATTTTGTTACTTAACAGCTTCGTAAAATATTTGATCACCTCTGCATTTTAGTAGAGTTTAGTGGTCTTGTCACTTCCATGTCTACTTTGTATGAGCTTGTAATGTTGTTTCGAACCCCAGTGAGCGTGACCCCCAAAGTTCTAACCCCCCTCAGCGAGTATCTGTGCAGGCTCTCTAAAAGCGAGCTTCGACATTAAACAAACCACCCACGTAGTAATGACACGAAGCCTTCTTGAGTATCTTCAGATACCGCACGTCGGTCGCGTTGACGCTCACTCCGTGAGATATTTTGAGCCTCATTGCCTCTTGTTTGCTTCTGCAGTACAAAGTAAGCCAACTCGCAGTTGTTTTCTATTCTAGGCAAGAGTCAAATTAAGTGGTGGTAATATTTATCTGATGTCTAGGGAGAGATTAGTTGAATTCTGACAGCCTAAAAGCCAAATGTGTGGTCATTTGAGTGGAAAATAATCCCTTGGAATCATTTTGATGGGATACTGGCTTGCGATTCTGTCGTCATAGTGTCATGGCTTGCATACTTGAATAGCTCATTGTTGTTGCTAAACTGTTGTGCATGAAAAATTATAGGAAAAGGCCAGCAAAGCAATCAACTTGTACAACTGTGGGTTGAGATGATAAATGTAACAATTGGACAGCAAACAGAAAGAGTGCAATGCCCTGAATGACACACAGTCGAGCCAAGCGAGCTTCAGCAACGCCCTCGGTGCTGTGAACCGCTGTCCTGAAACTCCGCCTGACTCCTGACCCATTTGCTTTTTCAGGTCAGTGCGATGCACCTGGACCCAAATTTCGAGGCGTGTATTCGCAAAGACGTCCGCATACCAGCAGCCACCAGCCAGATGTGCGCCAACGACAACACCCAGGGCCTGCTCTACCCCCCCTGTGAGTGTGAGCATGATGGTCACAGCTCTTTATCCCATGAATTGAAGCTGACATCTTTCAGAACTGCATTATCGTGTAAATAGAAACTGAACAGTAACCACGGCGACACATCATCAGTTAAGAATGACCATGCTAAAGCCTACGTGAAATCCAATGTGCATTCTTTGCATTCTCATTGAATCCTCGCTTGGCTCCAGTTAGCACTCACATCCAAATTAAGACCAAAAGCTGCAAAATCTGTGAGAAATTGAGTGATAGCGGCAAAGGACTAATTTTGGCTAAATGAAGCTGCTTCAATCACTTAAGGTTTCCTTGGCATGATTAACATGCGCCAAAGCAATATTGTAGCACGATTGTTGAATTGTTCACTGTCATGTGTATTGCTTACGTATTTTTTGCATCTCTTGCTTCTTTTTTTTCCCAAAAGACCTGAATATCAAAAAAGGAGCAGCAGACTCACTCATCTCCAGCAACATGGTGCCAATGTTCCCTGAATTTAAAAGTGAGATATTTGCATCTGCAAACAAATCTGTTGGCAGTTTTTAAACGTGAATGGTAATATCAGGATTGTTTTTCTTTTTAATTTGGTCTTTCAAGTCTTCTGCTGTTTTTTTTTTTTTCTCCACCCAAGATGCTTTTGTTGAAATGTCTGCTGTGTGATGAACACATCAGAAAGGCAAATGTTTTCTTTGGGATCACCCACCACAATGGAAAATTGACTCACTCCCTCCCTGCAGGAGGACTTTGACTATTTGGGGCCTCACTGTGGCAGATGCTGCCCTCAAGTGGCTGGAATCCTGCATGTCAGATCCTACATGATGAGCGTTGTACATAAAATATATTTTTTTGTGTGCATTTTGTCTTCCATCAGAGGTTTGGGAGTACTTCCATGGTGTCATGCTTCCAAAGTATTCAAAGCAGATGAATGGAGTCAAGGTCATGAGTGGTCCAATATTTGATGAAGATTATGATGGAAAAGTTGACGCCTTCAAGAGCCTTGCACCGTAAATCCATCACGAATTGGCTGTGTAATAATGTACTGGATTGACATGATCTTATATTTCTCCAGAAATGAGGCCACGATGCCAACGCATTTTTTCGTGATCCTGACCAGTTGTCAAAATTCTAACTTTGATTCTGGGAACTGCAATGGTCCTCTCATGGTCAAGTCCTTCATCCTCCCACACAGAGCGGAATACACCGACACCTGCTCCGTGAGTAATGCCACCGACACGTGATTAAGACGCTTCGCTGGCTCCTCCTCTAAAATTGGTCACCTTCCCGCTGATTTGTAGACCTCCTCAGATTTAAGATGGATGGAGGAATGGATCCAGCTGCACGCGGCTCGCGTCCGTGATGTGGAACTGCTGACTGGCCTAAGTTTTTACCACGATAGGTTGTCTGTTGAAGAGACGCTACAGCTCAAGACGTTTTTACATAGTGTTTGAACTCCATTAACTGTAGATCAGATGAAAAAAAACAAGGGCTCAGGCTTCACTTGGTGCCTCGTTCATTTAAAAAATCTGGGATTATGGCATTTAAAATGATTGTTGTAAATACTGAACACCATACCCTGGTTGTAGATCTTGTTCCTTGTGTCATTGAATGACTTTTATTTTGCTTCTGAAAACCAGAGCTGAAGACGGACTGAAACAAATCCAAATAATTTTGCTGAAATGTGCGTTCATAGTTGAGAAGACCCCCCCCCCCCCCATGCATCTCAAGAAAAAAAATCACAGAAAATTATTTCCGTAGTGTAGATAGTTCCAAAGGTGAACTTGATATTAAATAATAAAAATATTACTTTCTAGAAGCCATGCTCCTACCCAATTTCTGTTACAAAAAATGTGAAGACTGTATCAGTGCATGTGCATGTGCAATTAAGTTCACTGATCGTCTTGTGCCATTTGTCCACTCTGTGGCGCCGTCCCCATGTTTTATTTTCATTGAATGTAAATGAATATATTTGTGACACTAAATAACTTTTATAAAGTTTTTATAGAACACAAGTGTTCTTGTGGAGCACCAACTACTGGCAAGGAAGACTTAACCAATGTCAGATTTTATTTATTTATTTATTGACTTAATTAGTTACTTACTTACTCACTCACTCACTCACTCACTCACTCACTCACTCACTTACTTACTTACTTACTTACTTACCGTAATTTTCTGACTATCTGTCGCTCCAGAGTATAAATCGCACCAGCCATAAAATGCACAATAAAGTGAAAAAAAACATACCGTAATTTTTGGACGATAAGTCGCTCCGGAATATAAGTCCCACCAGCCATAAAATGCACAATAAAGTGAAATAAACATATATAAGTCGCACCGGAGTATAAGTCGCACTTTTGGGGCAAATTTATTTGTCAAAATCCAACACCAAAAACAGACATGAACCAGCAACAACAGGCTAAACGATACGGTATGCTAACGTGATATATACTCAGTAGCGACTTATACGTATGTGATTTTTTTCACAAATTTTGAAAATTCAAAAATCCGCGATGTAGTGAAACCGCGATAAACGAACCGCGATGTAGCAAGGGATTACTGTCATTTGAACTGCAAGTGACGTCACCCGTGCCGCGCGGCGGTTGTTTACATAAAAGGCAAAGGATTCGATCACGGGATGACGAAGATGACGAAGGGCCCCACGTACTACCGGCATCATTAGCGGCTTTGTTTGTAAGTGACACGGAGGACGAAGAGTTTGAAGGATTTAATAATTTTGAGTGACACAGAAGGTTTGAAAAACTATTATGGCTTTTACGCACGCCCGGTCTTTCTCGACGGGAGCTCTTTTTCACCTCCGTGGATGGAAGTCGGGGGCCGGCGCTCGGCCGGGTGGCTGTCTGGGGACGGTGGATGGGGCTCGGAGATGGCTTTTACGCACGGCCAGTCCTATTTATGGAGCTCTCTTCCACCTCCGTGGCTGGAAGTTCAGTATTTGTTGGCTCGTTGAACTCTTGTTTTGTTAAATAAAGAGCAGTTTACCAAACCCACGTCTTTCCTGGTACATTGTTAACGCTACAATATCGTTATATACTAGATCTCTGCAGCGCACGCGCGGCATTGTTGACATAAAGAACGAGGAATTTGATCGATGGATATAATGATTTGGAGTGACACAGATGGTTTGATAATATTGTTGTTATATAAACCCACGTCTTTCCTGGTACTTTGTTAACGCTACAATATAGTTATATACTAGATTGCTGCAGCGCACGTGCGGCGTTGTTGACATAAAGAACGAGGAATTTGATCGATGGATTTAATGATTTGGAGTGACACAGATGGTTTGATAATATTGTTGTAATATGATAGTTATTTGAAATATACTTTATATATCGTTATATGGGTCTGTGGAATAATTACAAATGCAACGTACAACGGGTCCGACGTCAGCATATGCGGCGCATACGCAGCATTGTTTACATAAAGCACGATCAATGGATTTAATGAATTGGAGTGACACAGATGGTTTGATAAACGTGTTATTTATGTAATACTTACCGTAATTTTCGGACAATAAGTCGCCCCGGAGTATAAGTCGCACCAGCCATAAAACGCACAATAAAGTTTAAAAAAAAAACATATATAAGTATGTAGTATAAGTCGCACTTTTGGGGCAAATTTGTTTGTCAAAATCCAACACCAAGAACAGATAGCAGGATCAACAGGCTAAACGATATGGTATGCTAACGTGACATGTACACAAACGAGGAGCTGAGAACGGGCCTGACGTAACATTCAGAGTTATTCAAGTAAGTATTACATAAATAACACGTTTATCAAACCATCTGTGTCACTCCAATTCATTAAATCCATCGATCGTCCTTTATGTAAACAATGCCGCGTATGCGCCGCATGACATCGGACGCCTCTGACATCGGACTCGTTGTAAGTTGCATTTCTAATTATTCCACAGACCCATATAACAATATATGAAGTATATTTCAAATAACTATCATATAACAACAATTTTATCAAACTATCTGTGTCACTACTAATTATTAAATCCATCGATCAAATTCCTCGTCCTTTATGTCAACAACACCGCGCGCCACACAGTAGTGTGTATCTAGTATATTACTATATTGTAGCGTGAACAAAGTACCAGGAAAGACGTGGGTATGGTAAACGGCTCTTTATTTAACAAAACAAGAGTTCAACAAGCCAACAACTACTGAACTGTCCATCCATCCATTTTCTGAACCGCTTTGTCCCCACGGGGATCGCGAGCGTGCTGGAGCCTATCCCAGCAGTCATCGGGCAGCGGGCGGGGGACACCCTGAACCGGTTGCCAGCCAATCGCAAGGCACACAGAGACGAACAACCAGCCGCACTCGCACTCACACCTGAGGGGCAATTTGGAGTGCTTAATCGGCTCCCAAGCATGTTTTTGGGATGTGAGAGGAAACTGGAGTGCCCGGAGAAAACCCACGCGGGCTCGGGGAGAACATGCAAACTCCACACAGGGAGGGCCGGAGGTGGAATCAAACCCGCACCCTCCTAACGGTGAGGCGGATGTGCTACCCAGTGCCCCACCGAGCCGCCCCAACTACTGAACTGTAACGATAAAAACATACAAGTTGCTGCACGAAATAAAATGTATCAAATAACTATCACACAAATAAGTTTTTCAAACCTTGTGTCACTCCAAATCATTAAATCCTTCAAACGTGGGGCTCTTCGTCATCCCGTGATCGAATCCTTTGTCCTTTATGTAAACAACCGCCGCGCGGCACCAGTGACGTCACTTGCAGTTCAAATGACAGCAATCCCTTGCTACATCGCGGTTCGTTTATCGCGGTTTCACTACATCGCGGATTTTTGAATTTTCAAAATTTGTGAAAAAAATCACATAAGTCGCTCCTGAGTATAAGTCGCCCCCCCCCCCCCCCCCCCCCACACACACACACAAACTATGAAAAAAAACGCGACTTGTAGTCCGAAAATTACGGTACTTACTTACTTATTTAGTTACTTTGCATGAAGTATTACAGCTTGTCTCGGGATCCTTCGTGGGTACCCAATACCTTGAGAAAAAGGCCAGTATCTAATACATTTCCGTGTTGAGTTAAGACTCCGAGACTGAAATTGGCGGAAGGAATACAAACCCAGGAACCATTCATCACACATTGCAGCAGAAAAAAAAAGGAAGGAAAATGTGTGAAGGCAGCAACGACATCTCCCCACTGGGCCAGAAAGTAAGCACTTGTACTTTGTACCATTTAAATTTGGTTTCATGACTATGATTGTACATTTGAGGAGTGATTTTGTCCTTTTGTGGTAGTTTGATGAAGCTTCATTTCACAGAGGTGTGCAGCCAAGCCCTAGAAGACAACCGTGATAGTTGACTGACATTTAGGCTGTGGTGATCATTGTGGCTTATTTTTAGGGAGGCCTGCAGGAAACTCTGCTGATGGTTAGGAAACACATCAGCTACCTCATATATTTCCGATTACATTGGATTTATCGTCAATGCAGCGGTGGCCTGCTCGGACGGTGTCCCATTAAAAAGGAAATCAAACTAGGAAGCAGAGAGGAGGTTTGCCAGCTATCAATAATGCAAAGTTTGACATTTGCTTTGGCCTGCAAACTTGCTCTCGCTGCCAGGAGAGGTTTGATAGACGTCAAAGTGATTTCAAGGAAGGCTGATGATGAGGCCAAATGGATTGTGACAGTGACCTGAGCTCCTCTGAGCGAGACCACGGAAAGACTTGCAGGTGCCTTGCTAAATATTTTTTACAAAATTGGTTAGGGATGGAAAACAATAGCAGGATGAGAAGTCTATCTGGTTATGACGTGGAGAGCGGTGGAGGAGATAACCTTTACATGTGCCACTTCTTGAATTTTTCAGCTCCAGATGATGACGAGTTCTAAGAGGCATTCGGTGTAGAGCAGGGAATTCATTTGAAAATGGATTTAAGTTTGCTTGAAGATCTGGACAGGGCGAGCATCTTGCAAGTACTTCAGAGAGATAAACTGTTGCGTACAATGGAAGACGACAGGATCAAGTGAGTGACATCATAAATTCACCTTTCTGTGATGATTCTTATAACGGTCGTCAACACAGGAGGATGAAATTGCAGCTGCAGGAGTTTCGAAGAAGAGGTGCAAAGAGCGACTCCAGGGAGTACGGCGAATGGACATGCGCACGCTGCCAGACGCCGCTGGGAAAGTTCTGCAACAGGGGCGCCGTCTGCCGCGGGTGCAGCCATCGAATCTGCAGCAGCTGTCGTGTGAGCGTGAGGGAAGTGGGGTGGAAGTGTACCGTCTGCTACGCTTACAGGTAGATTGCGTTTATTCTGTGTGATTCAGATTTAGTGCAAACTGATGGAACACTGATTTGCAGAGA